>NC_141554.1:90600000-91317500 GCF_021556685.1 Rattus norvegicus
AGTTGGACAGCGGGAAAGAGCTAAAGATTGATATCATCCCCAACCCTCAGGAGTGCACGCTGACTTTGGTGGACACAGGCATTGTCATGACCAAGTTATTCATAAATAACTTGGGAACCATTGCTAAGTCTGGTACAAAGGCTTTCATGGAGGATCTCCAGTCTGGTGCAGACATCTCCATGACTAGGCAGTTTGGTATCAGCTTCTACTCTGCTTATCTGGTGGCAGAGAAAGTGGTTGTGATCACAAAGCACACTGATGACATACAGTATGTCTGGGATTCGTCTGCTGGTGGATCCTTCACCCTTCGCGAAGACCATGATGAGCCCATTGGCCGGGGTACCAAAGTGATCCTTCACCTCAAAGAAGACCAGACAAGAGTACTTAGAGGAGAGGAGGGTCAAAGAAGTGGTGAAGAAATACTTGCAGTTCATAGGTTATCCCATCACCCTCTACTTGGAGAAGGGACAAGAGAAGGAAATCAGTGATGATGAGATAGAGGAAGAGAAAGAGGAGAAAGAGGAGGAAGATAAGGGGGATGAGGAGAAGCTTAAGATTGAGGATGTGGGATCTGATAAGGAGGATGAGAGCAGCAAAAATAAGAAAAATAAAACAAAGAAGATCATGGAAAAGTACATTGACCAGGAAGAGCTGAATAAGATGAAGCCTATCTGGACCAGAAATCTGGATGCCATCACTCAAGAGGAATATGGTGAATTCTATAAGAGCCTCACCAATGACTGTGAAGACCACTTGGCAGTCAAGCACTGCAGAAAGGCAGTTGGAATTCAGGGCATTGTTCTTCATTCCCCAGAGAGCTCCCTTTGACCTCTTTGAGAACAACAAGAAGAACAACATCAAATTATATGTCTGTCGTGTGTTCATCATGGATAGCTGTGATGAGCTGATACCTGAGTACCTCAACTTCGTCAGTGGTGTGGTTGATTCTGAGGACCTTCCCCTGAACATCTCCCCAGAAATGATCCAACAGAGCAAGATCCTGAAAGTCATCCGTAAGAACATTGTGAAGAAGTGCCTTGAGCTCTTCTCTGAGTTAGCTGAAGACAAAGAGAACTACAAGAAATTTTATGAGGCATTCTTCAAGAATTTAAATCTTGGAATCCATGAGAATTCCACTAACTGTTGCCACTTCTCTGAGCTCCTTCACTACCACATCTCTCAGTCTGGAGATGAGATGACTTCCCTGTCAGAATATGTGTCTCACATGAAGGAGACATAGAAGTCCAGCTACTATATCACTGGTGAGACCAAAGAGCAACTGGCCAACTCTGTGCAGTAATAGGGCTTTGAGGTAGTATATGTGACTGAACCCATTGATGAGTACTCCGTGCAGCAGCTCAAGGAATTTGATGGGAAGAGCCTGGTCTCAGTGATGAAGGAGGGCCTGGAGCTACCAGAGGATGAGGAAGAAAAGAAGAAAATGGAAGAGAGCAAGGCAAAGTTTGAGAATCTCTGGAAGCTCATGAAGGAGATCTTGGACAAGAAATTTGAAAAAGTGACTATCTCCAATAGGCTTGTGTCTTCTCCCTGCTGTATTGTGACAAGCACCTATGGCTGGACAGCCAACATGGAACAGATCATAAAGGCTCAGGCACTGCGAGACAATTCTACAATGGGTTACATGATGGCCAAGAAACACCTAGAGATCAACCCTGATCACCCTATTGTGGAAACTCTGCGGCAGAAGGCTGAGACAGACAAAAACTACAAAGTTGTCAAAGACTTGGTGGTGCTACTGTTTGAAATTGCTCTGCTCTCCTTTCGCTTCTCACTTGAGGACCCCCAAACCAACTCCAACCACATCTACCGCATGATTTAACTAGGCCTAGGCATTGATGAAGATGAGGTCACTGCAGAAGAGCCTAGTGCTGCTGTTCCTGATGAAATCCCTCCATTGGAGGGTGATGAGGATGCCTCTTGCATGGAAGAAGTGGATTAAAGGCTTCCTTATTACAGGTCTCTGTCATTTCCTGGAGATGCCCCCTCCCCCTGGACCCTATCAACCCACACCTGTCAGGTACTGATTTCCATTCACATTGATGGATATCTGGCTATCCCACCTTTTCCTGTCCATATGTAATCCTAACCCACCCTGTCCCATCCACTTCCCCTGCTTCCATCTGCCTCCTAGGATCATTTTATTTCCCATTCTATGTGCGAAATAAGCATCCTACCTTGTGCCTTCCTTCATTTTTAGCTTTTTCAGGTCTATGGAGTGTAGCAGGGGTATCCTGTATTTTATGTCTAATATCCACTTATAAGTGAGTGCATCCCATGCATGTCATTTTGGGATTAGCTTACCTCAGTCAGGATGATATTCTCAAGATCCATCCATTTGCCTGCAAAATTTATGGCATCTTTGTTTTTAATAGCTGAAAATTATTGTTGTACAGATGTACCACATTTTCTTTATGTAGTCGTCAAGTTTATTATCCAACTCAGCAATTTCTACAATACATGGCTTCCTAGACCTCTTGATCCCTGTCTCATAAAACTGCTTGTTAATATTTATCAGTGTAGAAAGGAAGCTAAATATGTCAATATGTAAAAGTTGGCAAGAAAATGTCTTTACATTTTATCCTCATTTTAGAATGCAACAATACTCCTTATACTAAAATTTTATTCTTAAATGGTATGCTATATATGCCATCATCAACCTTATCCATCACTTGTATATGACCTTCTTGATGTATATTTTTTCTTTTTCTTAGTTTAATCTTGATATAGTGTTTATGATAATCCCTAAACATACTATACAGCTAATATTTCCAATAAGCAATCATAGTGAATGTCTTTCTTAAAGACAAAATTACATATATTTAATGAGTATCATGGAAATAAATCCCAGCTGGTTATTTACACCAATTATATAAAATTCTGCCAGGATTTATATCTTGGAGAGCAACAAAATTGTGATAGAAGCTGTTAAACTATTATTTATACAGATAATAAGAATAACAAGAATATGAAAATGAGACTATCAATTATTAAGAAACTTCAAGTGACCTTGGTTGATGACCAGATACAGTATTATGTCTTTTTCAGCATTTTAATGATCATGGCCATAATTGAAGGCAATACTTTGTGATTTTGAGAAGGCAAAGTGGAATTGACTATAGTATTGGTTTAGTGCTATCTTTGAATTGCTTAAATGATGCAGTAAAATATAATACATAAAGTACAAGTAAAGGAGGACATGAATGCAACTGAAGAATATTGGAAACTCTAGATGAACTAATGATGGACTAAAAAACTTGTCATAGAAAATACTCAAGGCTCTTAAGGACATGATAACTATTTTGTTTGTGATATTATGAGACAATGTTATAGTGCACAGGTCAAAATCTTTTGCTATAGTGAACACAACCCTTTTTAGAAAGTTATTTTTTTTTTACTTTTGAGATTAATTTTGAGACTTTTGAGGTTACAGAATTCACCACAGCCATTTAAGATGGAAAATACCTTTCATCTAGGTGAATACAGATGGCATAATTTTTCCCTCGTAGAAGCCAGAGATAGTTACAGCACAGGCAGTGGAAGCCAGATTAGGCTGAACACTGGATATGATTCCCAAGCTAGGCTTGATAGGTTGGTGAAAAACTTAAATGCAGAGATAAGGAACATACACTACACACTGAACTAAAAGGTCGAGAAGTAGGTGAGCCTAAATAAAAATAGAAATAAATTGTATGTATAGGAGAAACAGGAGGTCACAAACATATTAAGTCTATCCCCCTTTCCAACATGTTCTCCTGAACTGTACACCACAGAAAACATAAAAGTGATATTTGTGAAATAAAATACCTTTTAGGATTTTGCATAGTGTGTTTATTTTCATATGCTTTTTAGGCTTACACATTCTCCTGTATTGGTGAGCTTTATTCCCAAATCAAAAGAATTTCTTTCTCTAAACATTCCTTCTTTGTCCAACCAGTCAATCATAAAACATTGCAGCTTTTAAGACCTATTTCCTGAGGCACAGGTTTGTCTAGTCTATTACTATATAGATGAGGGGAAGACATTGACAAAATGTTGAACTTTTATTAGAGTTATGTAAAATTGAACAAAGTCTCTATCAGTGACTTCTAGAATGAGACACTAACGAGTTGTGTCCTTCATATCAAAGGATTTTCCAAGAATAAGAGGTTATATAATTCACCACAGCTATGTAATATGGAAAAAAAACTTTCATATGTGTGAATACAGATGGCGTTGAGGAGGACTGGAAACTTGTATACCATGTTTGTTGTTTAAGAAAAATGTGATAACAAATTTAAGAAATAAAATATTTTATAAAACAAAAATGTATTGTTAGCTTGTGTTGATTTGTTATTTGAAAAAGAGATTTTAAATTAAATGTGTTATCATATCATTTATTATTATTATTGCTTGTAATAGTTATTGGGGTTTGTAATAGTGCCTCATTATGCAGCCTGCCCTCAGGCAATACTATGTGTAAACTCATATATTGGAATTTACAAGGTTATTATATTCATTCACAAGTCATTAAATGCAACTTATAATCTTATAAGCTCCATTTTGATTAGTAGTTTATATAGAAATAATACTTTAAAATATTTTATAGCATATTTCACTATGAATTTTTAGATGAATTTAGATACACAAATAATTATAATTTGTTATACATTCTTACAATGTTCAGTACAGTAACATAATTCACAAGTTTGTGACCTAGGAACAGTAGGCTGTACCATGTGGTCTAGGTGAAGAGTAGAATATGCTATCTAAATTTTTGCAAAAACACTCTGAGGTGTTCATACAATAGCAGAAAGTATGCTTCGTAGAATGAATATTTGTCTATAAGTCATACTTCAAAAATGACCCCTATGGATAACTGAAGTAATATAATTTTAGGATTTTTATCATGTTTAAATTATATGCATGTTTGTTTTTATGTTCATGTACTATTTGTGTAAATTTGGAAGCCACAAAATAGTTCCTGGGACTTGATGGTAACCAAAACTCACGGAGCCACTCTTCTCTACAGCCCCAGTGATAGACATTTTTGTTTTTGTTTTTGTTCCTGTTTTGTTGTTTGTATATTTGGTGATTTTTTAAAATGTGCATTATGGGATCAAATATAGGTAGGTCTTTTTTTGCTTGAAAGGCAACAACTTTATCAAATGGGCTATCTACCTTACTCTATGACTAGCTATTTTAATAGTATGTACAAAGGCATTCCACAAACATTTTATTTATGAAAAGATTGAGGCTTCTTGACAATGGGTTTTGATACCCCCTTCCTAATCCCTCCTTATTTTCCTTGAAAATACATATATATAAGCATGTATAACATACCCAGATACTCTACAATTTAAATGGAAACTTCTTAAAAGACAAAATACTGCCATACTCAGTTCTAAAATCTGAGTTACAACTGTAACAATTACCATTTTAATAAGGTCCAAAGGAATGCTGTACTGTTCAATATGATTTCTAAGCCATGACAATCGGATGGATTATTAACATCTTTGGAAATGCCTTAATGGAAAGGGGCTGTGTATATTTTATTTTAAAAATCACTTTTTCTAAGTCTCCAGTTGCCTAACAGAGTTATTCTTCTTGTTCATGAATTACACTATTAAAGAGAATTTATAATTTCCCCTGACCTAGTGAATAACATATTTGATCATCTTTTAGCATGACATTCAGTGAAAGAAAAAGGACTTATATTTTATGGCAGGAACTAGGTTTAACAACTTCTATAAATTAGTGGCATGTTTGAGACAATTTCATCAAATTTTATGAAGCTCAGCTTTGAAAGGAAAATTATGTTATTATTTCTTTTTCAGCTGACCACAAACATTTACAGTTCTTGTGCATTATTCTTTAGCCATAATATCTTTATCTAGCCTTAGAGTTACTTTCTTTCACATATCTTTTTATTTATATATGGTATATTCATTAGAACATTAGTTTATTTGTTTTAACAATATGCACATAGTAATGTCTTAACTATGTGTTCCTCAAACTTTAGTATGCATATGAATCATATGGTGATTAGCAGTGCACTAACATTTTTAGTTCATTAATTCTGAATCAAATTCTACATTTGTAAATAGTTTTTATGTTCTGGCTGTCCAGAGTAATCTGTGTTTGCTTGTTTTGTTTTGCTTTGTTTTCATTTTTTAATGAAACATCATTCATGTAATAAGGTCCATTCATTTCATAAATAATTATCCATGCTAAAGTATCCAGAGGTAAATCAGCTCTTCCTCCTAATGACTGAACAGAAATTTCTGAATACCTGTTGTATAATTTTTTAGGTACTCAGTGGTGACATATAAGTTCCCAGGTGACAGAAACAAATGGCTACAAAGATCCTCAAAATTTACCCTAGGATTTTATAGATAGAAATTCAAGTGTAGTTTGTTTATGGAGGCAATGATATTAATAGAAGTAGATATTTTTAATCTATGTTAGATTGCCTGATAATAGGTATGAAGGATACCTAGGAAAATGTCTTTGAATTAGGAAAAGTGTACAAGAAAAGCATGCAAGTGTCATTAATTAATGAATGGACATACTTTAAAAAATATCCAGGAAATATTTGAAGAATGAAATGGAGCACATTCTTTCAAATGAAAATACTCCAGTGTACATAGCATATTCTGTAATAATTGTAGTATGCATAGCTACCAGAAGCATGGAGGCTTCTTAGTGGTATTTAATACTCCTGTAACTCTTTTGAAGAGTTCTATTAAGAAAGATGATACAGTTAAGAAAAATTATGACCACCAATCATGTTCATTCAAGCAACCATATTTATACTCAGTAAGTTACAGTAATGTAGAAAACAAACAAAAAATGATAGGGAAGCTTGTTGGGAGATAGAAGGGGTTCTGCAGCAAAGCACAGGGATGAAAAAGAGCAATGGATAATGACAGCAAACGGTGCTTTATATACATATATTAAAATGTTAAAGATTTATGAAAGTAAATTGAAAAAGAGAAATAATTCCCAGAGACTCAAAGTTAGGAATTTTAAAAGGAAGTGCAAGTTTTATGTGACTTTACCTTGTATACAAATCATTACTGTATTTTCTCTCAAACCTCTAAAAAATACACGTATACACTTTATGAATGGAACAAAAGGATTTCTATCCTAAGTGTATTAAAGACAGAGTATCTGAATAGGAAATGGAATTGTGTTTTCATAGAGGTGGTTTGAGAATTGGCATGAGGACTTTCATTATTATTTGAATTTGAATTTCTCTAGAGATTGAGCATCTCTCCGTGTATATATTGAAAATGTTCAGACTTTCTCATGGGCAATGTCTATTCAATTTCCTTGTTCTTTTTTGAGTGGCTTTTGTTGTTGAACCATAGACATCATGTATATTAAATTTTTAGTCCACAATTTGTCAATATTTTCTCCTTCTCATTCAGTTGTGCGTGCCTTTTAAGGTAAAGAGCTTTTTAAAAAAGTTTTTGTTTTGTTTCAATTGTGGTGTATTCCCTGTAGGTTTTTTTTAATTCATTTTATTGAAAGATGTATTTATAGAAAGATAGTCCCTCGGCCTTAAATAGATATGTGCATACTAATATGAAAAAATACTTTAAAATTACAAACTTTTGCCTCACAAAACAGTTTCTAGGATGTATGTAGACTTCCCCTCACAAAGGGCAGAGTACACTATTCTGCTTTATAAACATTTTTAAATTTTGACTGTTCTTTAAACAATCATGGATTTAGGTGACTCTTCCCATTAGAGGAGAGTTAGAGAAAAAAATTCAGTTTCCACTATCAACTCTCTACCTCCAAAGTTGGAGGCTGCATGCTTTCTTATTCTTCTAGTCAATTTATCACAATACAGAATAGCACCATGAAATGAAAAATGAAATAAGATATGCTTAGTGTGACAAGTAGTACATACTGCTGGGCATATACTCAAAAGAATTTATTTCCTACACCCTAGACACTTGCACATCTATGTTTATTGCAGCTCTGTTATAAAACTTGAGAAGTAGAATCAGTCCAGATGTCAATCACATGATAAATGGATAATTAAAATATGGTATATGTACACAATGCCAGTATGTGCAACTACAAAGAAAAAGTGAAGTTCATTATTAATTAATGGAAAAATTACACTAATGAGGTAATCTAGGTCCAGAAAGAAAAACATAAGTTTGCTTTCATATGTAGATTCTAAACTGATTCTTGTGTGTATAATTCGGAATACTTTTGGAAGACAGAAAAAAAAAGAATATGGGAGCATGGGAGCATGATATGAGGAATAGAATCACACTGTTAAAATAAGAATGGAGAGTGAGAATACTGAACACAAGAGGAGGGCGAGGGAAAGAAGAAGAACCAAAATGAAGGAAGTATTAAAAAGGAAAACTACATGGAAACCATTATCTGATAAAATATTAAAAATCAAAAACAAATAAACAAAAAACATAAAGGAAACTTTGAGGCAAACATTTCCACCAGAGGGAACTGATACCAAGTACTGCAAACCCCTTTTAAGAAAAAAAAGTTTCCCTGGCTACCTAGGATCAAAGATAGCTGCCTAGCTGAATAGAAAAAAAAATATGTAACTGTCTTATAAATATGTATACTTACACTGACAGATTAAAGGCTAATCTTGACCTTAGTCAGAAAAGCCTCCCTTTGCAGTGAATAAAGATACTCATAGCTGTAAAAGATGGTAAAAATAAAAGTGGTTGAGGGCTCATTTCCAAACAAGGCTTTTGTACCACTTCCCTTTAGGTTTAGAGAACATTATAGAATATGAGGTCAAAGAGTTAAAAGATGAAGAAGAGCTGTGAAATGCAATATTCTAAACACAACTCAGACATGATTATTATGAGTTCTGAACAACAATGCCTATAGACACTGTGCTTATACAAAACAAACAAACAACCAACAAAGAAAGAAACAAAAAGAGCTCACTTTATAGTAGCAATTATTGAGGCAGGGACTCATCTGGCTTTAATCCTTAATGCTGAACTATCAGTAACTAAGAAATTCTGGAAGAGTTTGAGGTATTGTGTAAGTTGTATACCCATAGGTAATTCTAATTAATCTCTGTCCCAGTGTGAAAAAGAGGTTAGTAGGGGAGAAGGTGAACAGGTAAGGGGAAAATGAGAAAAAGTGAAAGGAGAAGTAATGAGAATGTATTATCACCCTTATGCACTATTAAAATAAAAGTGTAGGATGTGTATGCTATGCTCTAAGAGGAAATGATTGGACAAAGGCAAACAATCCTTACAGGAAAAGTGGTTTCCTCACCTCAGGAATATACTATATGACCTTGATCCAGGCCCAGGTTTCTTTGCTCTAAGCGCTCCCTATTTCTTTTGTATAGTCAGAAGCCAAGAGTCAGTTTCTGGGTGCTGGGAAGGAAGGTAAGTAGTTTAGTAGTTTAGATGCTATCTATGAGTGCTAAGTAAGGAATTTATAACACATATACATTTAATATTTATACATATTCATATATACATATACCTTCATTCTGAATTGTACAAAGACTTTTAAATGCCTCGATGTTGTATTTGAAGAAGAGAAACCCAGAGGTATCAACACTAGAATTATGACCTTTTCTTCTTCATCACTGCTTTGGTTTGGCTTCTCCCTTGGGTATTGTTCTTGGGGCACCTGCGCCAGTGTACAGTGATGTGTAGAAGTCCTTATTGAACATGTCAATAGACACATCAAGTTTCCAGTTTAAGAAATCCTGATGGTGATGAGTTAGAGCATATAAAGTATCTCTCTTTTGAAGCCTGGTGTCTGGTAGAAGAGAAATAAATGAGATGTGCTTTTGAACTCTGAGTATCTGTAGATGTTTTTAGACTCAGGACAAGTCCACTTTTTCATATCACAGATATGTCTAAATGTTTAGTGTGACATACATGATGTTGAAATGCAGTGTGATTGACTGTTTATAAGTCCCCTTCCTCAGAGGTTTGTAGCCTTTATGCTCCATGCAATATCTGAAACACTTTTGGTCCTGATCCATTTCAAATACTCTATACCTTCTTTTGGCCTCAAACATGTATTACTCCTTTTACAGGAAGACATAAACTGAATGGCTGAGTTCATTCTCTGGCTTTTGTTTCTATTCCTATGTCTTGCATATTTCAGGGCTGCTGAAAATTTTTGATGACTCCTCGGTACAGGAATGGCGATTTTTATGGAGATGAGCCATCACTTCTAATTGCCTTGAGGCCTTCTTGGTCTCCATATCTGGTGATGTGACTCCAGTTGCCATCATGTGAAAAATTTCCATCTTAAGGAAACTTAATCATAGTAAAGTTTAGTGACTTCATCATAGATCTGACAATCATATACAGAAACAGAAGAAATGGAATGAAAATAAAGATTTCCGTTCTCCTCATACTCAGCCTCATTCTCCCTGGTGATTGCCTAGTGCAATCTTCATTCTTCTAAAGATGGTACACTCTTTTTTGTCAATAATAATTTCTAAATTCAAATTCATGAAGCTTTTTTTTTTACGGAGCTGGGGACCAAACCCAGGGCCTTGCGCTTGCTAGGCAAGCTCTCTGCCACTGAGCCAAATCTCCAACCCCATGAAGTTTTTTTTATATCTTCATTTAGCACTTTTATTATTATTTCCCATACTTATATTTTGATTAATTTTGAGTTAATTTTTATAAATGTCTGTGTTTGGTTTTCTTCATGTCGTTATCTAAGTCACTAAAAAATGATTTTGCCCTATAATGGTTTTGGAACTTAATTTGAAAAGAATTTAATCATAAATAGCAGATTTCATGATTTCTACTCCCTTCCACTGGCCCCTACATCACTTTTATACTGCCAGCATAGTACTTTAATTATTATACCTTTTATAAGATTTAAGAATCAGAAAGTCAGTGGCTGATTAGATTGCTCTGAGAACACTGTCTGCAGAGGGCAAGAGTTTTGCTCTCAGCACTTACATTTGGTAACACATGTGTAACTAAAGTTCTGGGGGATCCAATACAACTATACATTCACATACACATATCTATATATGTGTATAATTAAAAATAATAAAAGTAGTTTTTATATAAAAATAACAATCAGAAAATAGAATATCAACTGTTTGGCTCTGAGACCTACTTTACAATGAACATTGTTTAGAATTGACACAAGTTGATGATTAAAAATTGTTTAAGATTTCATTCATTTGCTACTTTTTTTTACAATATCTGTAATAGTCCTTTTAATTGGCATCCCTTAAATTAAATGCTTCCATTATCCTTGATACTGAATTATTCTGTGCATATCTAGTTACAAGTTTGAGTGTATATAGAAAAAATATATTCTATTCTGTCCTTTTTTCCTTTCCCTTTCTATGTTTTGCAGGATTCTGTCTTCATTCTTTTATCTAAACTTGAACATAATAAAATCTCTGGTGTACATTATAATAAGACTAGTTAATTTATACATCCACAATTGGCACATGTGTCTTCTCTGTACTAAGTACACATCATATACTATATTTAATATTTGTAACATCCCATTCATTTTTGTAACATCATTGTTGACACTTTACTAGTAAGTAATTTTATCTTATCAAATTATTAAATTGTTGACAATCAAGTACCTAGCAATTTTCTTTCCTTTCCTTTTCATATAAAATATTTGTCTCTCTTACTTTTAATAATTTATTAAAAGTCTATGTGAGTCAAGGTTTATTCATGATTAAAGCAATACTAAAATCATGGCAGAAGTCAAAAGAAGAACCCACTGCTTGTGTATATATTGTTAGAAAAAAAAGTCAGGGAGGGATCAAAGTATCAGCCATAACAATTTTGAGTAGAAATTAGAATTAGTAAGAGCATGGTATATAGTAATAGCACATTAGATACACACACACACACACACACACACACACACACACACACACACACGGGGAAATATGGAGATATCTACTGAATTATATCTATGGGGAGAACTTCATTGAAAAATACACTAGAAATTAGAAATATTGGAGAGATTGTTGTCACTGATGATTGGCTATTGATCACTGATAGATGTAGGATTCCAAACTTAAGAAAGTAAGGCAAATAAGGCAGATGATTTTTCCATACACTTAGAATTATGACAGCATAGTAGAGGCATGATGCCAGGTGACTAGAGCAATAACCTAATTAAGCTTTTTTAAATCTGTAAAAAAGAAAGGCACACATTATATAGAATACAGTAGACTCTGCTACCTGGTTTTCGTCATATATTATATCCAATATCTTAAGAATTATTGGCTTTTTTAGCTCTGAATTTCAATCTCATACTCTGTCTCCTTTGGGACAACTTTAACCTTTATTTCTTGAAGTTAGGAAGAAACAATTTCTAACCTTAGTCAAGTTGAAGCAGTTCATCTCAGCATGTATCTTAGGACTTTCTGTGAACAAAATGCAGTGTCAAATAGTGCAGTATTTTTTTATTTTTTTATTTTTTTTTATTTTTTTTATTAACTTGAGTATTTCTTATATACATTTCGAGTGTTATTCCCTTTCCCGGTTTCCGGGCAAACATCCCCCTCCCCCCTCCCCTTCCTTATGGGTGTTCCCTTCCCAACCCTCCCCCCATTGCCGCCCTCCCCCCATAGACTAGTTCACTGGGGGTTCAGTCTTAGCAGGACCCAGGGCTTCCCCTTCCACTGGTGCTCTTACTAGGATATTCATTGCTACCTATGGGGTCAGAGTCCAGGGACAGTCCATGTATAGTCTTTAGGTAGTGGCTTAGTCCCTGGAAGCTCTGGTTGCTTGGCATTGTTGTACTTTTGGGGTCTCGAGCCCCTTCAAGCTCTTCCAGTTCTTTCTCTGATTCCTTCAATAGGGGACCTATTCTCAGTTCAGTGGTTTGCTGCTGGCATTCGCCTCTATATTTGCTGTATTCTGGCTGTGTCTCTCAGGAGCGATCTACATCCGGCTCCTGTCGGTCTGCACTTCTTTGCTTCATCCATCTTGTCTAATTGGGTGGCTGTATATGTATGGGCCACATGTGGGGCAGGCTCTGAATGGGTGTTCCTTCAGTCTCTGTTTTAATCTTTGCCTCTCCCTTCCCTGCCAAGGGTATTCTTTTTCCTCATTTAAAGAAGGAGTGAAGCATTCACATTTTGATCATCCGTCTTGAGTTTCGTTTGTTCTAGGGATCTAGGGTAATTCAAGCATTTGGGCTAATAGCCACTTATCAATGAGTGCATACCATGTATGTCTTTCTGTGATTGGGTTAGCTCACTCAGGATGATATTTTCCAGTTCCAACCATTTGCCTACGAATTTCATAAACTCGTTGTTTTTGATAGCTGAGTAATATTCCATTGTGTAGATGTACCACATTTTCTGTATCCATTCCTCTGTTGAAGGG
Source organism: Rattus norvegicus (assembly GCF_021556685.1). Classification (NCBI taxonomy): domain Eukaryota; kingdom Metazoa; phylum Chordata; class Mammalia; order Rodentia; family Muridae; genus Rattus; species Rattus norvegicus. The sequence continues at coordinate 90,613,365 of NC_141554.1, forward strand.
CATCTGGGTTCTTTCCAGTTTCTGGCTATTATAAATAAGGCTGCGATGAACATAGTGGAGCACGTGTCTCTTTTATATGTTGAGGCATCTTTTGGGTATATGCCCAAAAGAGGTATAGCTGGATCCTCAGGCAGTTCAATGTCCAATTTTCTGAGGAACCTCCAGACTGATTTCCAGAATGGTTTTACCAGTCTGCAATCCCACCAACAATGGAGGAGTGTTCCTCTTTCTCCACATCCTCGCCAGCATCTGCTGTCACCTGAGTTTTTGATCTTAGCCAATCGCACTGGTGTGAGGTGAAATCTCAGGGTTGTTTTGATTTGCATTTCCCTTATGACTAAAGATGTTGAACATTTCTTTAGGTGTTTCTCAGCCATTCGGCATTCCTCAGCTGTGAATTCTTTGTTTAGCTCTGAACCCCATTTTTTAATAGGGTTATTTGTTTCCCTGCGGTCTAACTTCTTGAGTTCTTTGTATATTTTGGATATAAGGCCTCTATCTGTTGTAGGATTGGTAAAGATCTTTTCCCAATCTGTTGGTTGCCGTTTTGTCCTAACCACAGTGTCCTTTGCCTTACAGAAGCTTTGCAGTTTTATGAGATCCCATTTGTCGATTCTTGATCTTAGAGCATAAGCCATTGGTGTTTTGTTCAGGAAATTTTTTCCAGTGCCCATGTGTTCCAGATGCTGCCCTAGTTTTTCTTCTATTAGTTTGAGTGTGTCTGGTTTGATGTGGAGGTCCTTGATCCACTTGGACTTAAGCTTTGTACAGGGTGATAGGCATGGATCGATCTGCATTCTTCTACGTGTTGCCCTCCAGTTGAACCAGCACCATTTGCTGAAAATGCTATCTTTTTTCCATTGGATGGTTTTGGCTCCTTTGTCAAAAATCAAGTGACCATAGGTGTGTGTGTTCATTTCTGGGTCTTCAATTCTATTCCATTGGTCTATCTGTCTGTCTCTGTACCAATACCATGCAGTTTTTATCACTATTGCTCTGTAATACTGCTTGAGTTCAGGGATAGTGATTCCCCCTGAAGTCCTTTTATTGTTGAGGATAGCTTTAGCTATCCTGGGTTTTTTGTTATTCCAGATGAATTTGCAAATTGTTCTGTCTAACTCTTTGAAGAATTGGGTTGGTATTTTGATGGGGATTGCATTGAATCTGTAGATTGCTTTTGGTAAAATGGCCATTCTTACTATATTAATCCTGCCAATCCATGAGCATGGGAGATCTTTCCATCTTCTGAGGTCTTCTTCAATTTCTTTCCTCAGTGTCTTGAAGTTCTTATTGTACAGATCTTTTACTTGCTTGGTTAAAGTCACACCGAGGTACTTTATATTATTTGGGTCTATTATGAAGGGTGTCGTTTCCCTAATTTCTTTCTCGGCTTGTTTCTCTTTTGTATAGAGGAAGGCAACTGATTTATTTGAGTTAATTTTATACCCAGCCACTTTGCTGAAGTTGTTTATCAGCTTTAGTAGTTCTCTGGTGGAACTTTTAGGATCACTTAAATATACTATCATGTCATCTGCAAATAGTGATATTTTGACCTCTTCTTTTCCGATCTGTATCCCTTTGATCTCCTTTTGTTGTCTGATTGCTCTGGCTAGAACTTCAAGAACTATATTGAATAAGTAGGGAGAGAGTGGGCAGCCTTGTCTAGTCCCTGATTTTAGTGGGATTGCTTCAAGTTTCTCTCCATTTAGTTTAATGTTAGCAACTGGTTTGCTGTATATGGCTTTTACTATGTTTAGGTATGGGCCTTGAATTCCTATTCTTTCCAGGACTTTTATCATGAAGGGGTGTTGAATTTTGTCAAATGCTTTCTCAGCATCTAATGAAATGATCATGTGGTTCTGTTCTTTCAGTTTGTTTATATAATGGATCACGTTGATGGTTTTCCGTATATTAAACCATCCCTGCATGCCTGGGATGAAGCCTACTTGATCATGGTGGATGATTGATTTGATGTGCTCTTGAATTCGGTTTGCCAGAATTTTGTTGAGTATTTTTGCGTCGATATTCATAAGGGAAATTGTTCTGAAGTTCTCTTTCTTTGTTGTGTCTTTGTGTGGTTTAGGTATAAGAGTAATTGTGGCTTCGTAGAAGGAATTCGGTAGTGCTCCATCTGTTTCAATTTTGTGGAATAGTTTGGATAATATTGGTATGAGGTCTTCTATGAAGGTTTGCTAGAATTCTGCACTAAACCCGTCTGGACCTGGGCCCTTTATGGTTGGGAGACCTTTAATGACTGCTTCTATTTCCTTAGGAGTTATGGGGTTGTTTAACTGGTTTATCTGTTCCTGATTTAACTTCGATACCTGGTATCTGTCTAGGAAATTGTCCATTTCCTGAAGATTTTCAAATTTTTTTGAATATAGGTTTTTATAGTAAGATCTGATGATTTTTTGAATTTCCTCCGAATCTGTAGTTATGTCTCCCTTTTCATTTCTGATTTTGTTAATTTGGACACACTCTCTGTGTCCTCTCGTTAGTCTGGCTAAGGGTTTATCTATCTTGTTGATTTTCTCAAAGAAACAACTTTTGGTTCTGTTGATTCTTTCTATGGCCCTTTTTGTTTCTACTTGGTTGATTTCAGCTCTGAGTTTGATTATTTCCTGCCTTCTACTCCTCCTGGGTGTATTTGCTTCTTTTTGTTCTAGAGCTTTTAGGTGTGCTGTCAAGCTGCTGACATATGCTCTTTCCTGTTTCTTTCTGCAGGCACTCAGCGCTATGAGTTTTCCTCTTAGCACAGCTTTCATTGTGTCCCATAAGTTTGAGTATGTTGTACCTTCATTTTCATTAAATTCTAAAAAGTTTTTAATTTCTTTCTTTATTTCTTCCTTGACCAGGTTATCATTGAGTAGAGCATTGTTCAATTTCCACGTATATGTGGGCATTCTTCCCTTATTTTTATTGAAGACCAGTTTTAGGCCGTGGTGGTCCGATAGCACGCATGGGATTATTTCTATCTTTCTGTACCTGTTGAGGCCCGTTTTTTGACCAATTATATGGTCAGTTTTGGAGAAAGTGCCATGAGGAGTTGAGAAGAAGGTATATCCTTTTGCTTTAGGATAGAATGTTCTATAAATATCCGTTAAGTCCATTTGGCTCATGACTTCTCTTAGTCTGTCTACATCACTGTTTAATTTCTGTTTCCATGATCTGTCCATTGATGAGAGTGGGGTGTTGAAATCTCCCACTATTATTGTGTGAGGTGCGATGTGTGTTTTGAGCTTTAGTAAGGTTTCTTTTACGTATGTAGGTGCCCTTGTATTTGGGGCATAGATATTTAGGATTGAGAGTTCATCTTGGTTGATTTTTCCTTTGATGAATACGAAGTGTCCTTCCTTATCTTTTTTGATGACTTTTAGTTGGAAATTGATTTTATTTGATATTAGAATGGCTACTCCAGCTTGCTTCTTCTGACCATTTGCTTGGAAAGTTGTTTTCCAGCCTTTCACTCTGAGGTAGTGTCTGTCTTTGTCTCTGAGGTGTGTTTCCTGTAGGCAGCAGAAAGCAGGGTCCTCGTTGCGTATCCAGTTTGTTAATCTATGTCTTTTTATTGGGGAGTTGAGGCCATTGATATTGAGAGATATTAAGGAATAGTGATTATTGCTTCCCGTTATATTCATATTTGGATGTGAGGTTATGTTTGTGTGCTTTCATTCTCTTTGTTTTGTTGCCAAGACGATTAGTTTCTTGCTTCTTCTAGGGTATAGCTTGCCTCGTTATGTTGGGCTTTACCATTTATTATCCTTTGTAGTGCTGGATTTGTAGAAAGATATTGTGTAAATTTGGTTTTGTCATGGAATATCTTGGTTTCTCCATCAATGTTAATTGAGAGTTTTGCTGGATACAGTAACCTGGGCTGGCATTTGTGTTCTCTTAGGGTCTGTATGACATCAGTCCAGGATCTTCTGGCCTTCATAGTTTCTGGCGAGAAGTCTGGTGTGATTCTGATAGGTCTCACTTTATATGTTACTTGACCTTTTTCCCTTACTGCTTTTAATATTCTTTCTTTATTTTGTGCGTTTGGTGTTTTGACAATTATGTGACAGGAGGTGTTTCTTTTCTGGTCCAATCTATTTGGAGTTCTGTAGGCTTCTTGTATGTCTATGGGTATCTCTTTTTTTAGGTTAGGGAAGTTTTCTTCTATGATTTTGTTGAAGATATTTACTGGTCCTTTGAGCTGGGAGTCTTCACTCTCTTCTATACCTATTATCCTTAGGTTTGATCTTCTCATTGAGTCCTGGATTTCCTGTATGTTTTGGACCAGTAGCTTTTTCCGCTTTACATTATCTTTGACAGTTGAGTCAATGATTTCTATGGAATCTTCTGCTCCTGAGATTCTCTCTTCCATCTCTTGTATTCTGTTGTTGAAGCTTGTATCTACAGCTCCTTGTCTCTTCTTTTGGTTTTCTATATCCAGGGTTGTTTCCATGTGTTCTTTCTTGATTGCTTCTATTTCCATTTTTAATTCCTTCAACTGTTTGATTGTGTTTTCCTGGAATTCTTTCAGGGATTTTTGAGATTCCTCTCTGTAGGCTTCTACTTGTTTATTAATGTTTTCCTGTGTTTCCCTAAGTGTGTTCATGTCTTTCTTGAAGTCCTCCAGCATCATGATCAAATATGATTTTGAAACTAGATCTTGCTCTTCTGGTGTGTTTGGATATTCCATGTTTGTTTTGGTGGGAGAATTGGGCTCCGATGATGGCATGTAGTCTTGGTTTCTGTTGCTTGGGTTCCTGCGCTTGCCTCTCGCCATCAGATTATCCCTAGTGTTACTTTGTTCTGCTATTTCTGACAGTGGCTAGACTGTCCTATAAGCCTGTGTGTCAGGAGTGCTGTAGACCTGTTTTCCTCTCTTTCAGTCAGTTATGGGGACAGAGTGTTCTGCTTTCGGGCGTGTAGTTTTTCCTCTCTACAGGTCTTCAGCTGTTCCTGTGGGCCTGTGTCTTGAGTTTACCAGGCAGCTTTTTGCAGCAGAAAATTTGGTCTTACCTGTGGTCCTGAGGCTCAAGTTCGCTCGTGGGGTGCTGCCCAGGGGCTCTCTGCAGCGGCAGCAACCAGGAAGACCTGTGCCGCCCCTTCCGGGAGCTTCAGTGCACCAGGGTTCCAGATGGTCTTTGGCTTTTTCCTCTGGCGTCCGAGATGTGTGTGCAGGGAGCAGTCTCTTCTGGTTTCCCAGGCTTGTCTGCCTCTCTGAAGGTTTAGCTCTCCCTCCCACGGGATTTGGGTGCAGAGAACTGTTTATCCGGTCTGTTTCTTTCAGGTTCCGGCGGTGTCTCTGGCAGGGGTCCTGCCGCTCCTGGGCCCTCCCCCACGGGAGCCCAGAGGCCTTATACAGTTTCCTCTTGGGCCAGGGATGTGGGCAGTGGTGAGCCGTGTTGGTGGTCTCTTCTGCTCTGCAGCCTCAGGAGTGCCCACCTGACCAGGCGGTTGGGTCTCTCTCTCACCGGGTCTGGGAGCAGAGAGCTGCTGCGGGCCGGGATCCGCGGGTGTCAGTGCAGTATTTTTTAAAATGATTTTCATACCATATATTGGAAATTGCAAGGTAATTTTGTTGAAATGAGCATTTTAGCAATGAATGAATCTAAATGTTTTCTAGTATCTTCATTTAAATAATATAAAGGATATTATGTTCAAAATTCCTATTAACATTTTTCATACAATATATACTTCCTTACTGAAGAAAAGTATAGTAAAATGTCAATCATTGATATTTGTGATGAAAGTAGTTAAGCTATTATAGTGTAACAGAGGAGAACATGTTTACCAGTTAAAGTTTTTGTCACAGTGAACCTGAAACGAATATAATAAAAGAGGTAAACTTTCTTATCGATATAAATAATACCAGAAACAGCATAATATTTTATTTGAGAAAAGTATCTTGTATGTGATATGCTTGTTTCAACCTTATCTGACTATTGTACTTTACCCATTTACTACTTGCTCAGTTTTATAGTTCAATGAGTAGAAAATGATTTGGTCTCAGGATAAACCACAACTTGAATGAATCTCATCTGTGTTATGTTTAGATGAGAAGTTGATTTTGAAGAGTTTCTAGAAAAAGTTAAGATTTTAGGTATTATTTGAGTAGAGTCACTATATTCCTGATAATGTTAATCAGTTCAACATCATCATCATCATTTAATTGGTGTCATTTGTAATAAAGTTACCAGCTATGTTATGTCATGAGCAGAATATATGGACTTTTTTTTTACCTATACTATTACCTGATATTTAGTTACCTTTGCAAAAGTATAAGACTTTAAAACAGTGAGTAAGCAATAGAGGCTCCACCTGTATTAATGGACTAACACTACCATTATCTTAACAATGTGTTCCTAGTAGAAAGTTAAGTGCAATTCCCCCTTCTCTTTTGTACTTAAATTCTCATGTATGTAGGCCACATGATAAATTCTACTTTTCTGAGTTAGTGGGGTGTCATCTACTCTCAGGTGCCAGGTCATGATTGTGGATGATTTTAACTTTCAGAACGTAGGAGAATACATTTATGTTCTTTGTAAAATGACTCAGTCTCAGCTTTTGCTTTGTTGAAGCCTGTTTTAAAATAGAAAAGTAAAACTCATTATATTCAACAGAACAATGTATCACATGTATTCTGGCAACAAACTTTATATCATTTTTGCAAGTGTAGTTCAAGTAACACCTTAATTCTGAATTAATACACATACCATTCTGACTTGAAAATGAAAATATTAGTCATTTTCAAGTGAGACACATTTTGAATATTTTTAGAAAACAATGAATGATGATGCATAGAGGTCCTAAGTGTACAGACTTCATTAATGCCTTGGGCAGTGATGAGAAAAATCCATTTCCATTCTCTTTACTGGTAGATTTCCCGTGGAAAGAAAGCTAGCCTCTCACCTCCAGAACCAAAGAAGAAAGGAGAATGGATGAAAAGTCACCTTAAAATATATTGTACACATAAAAGATAACTTATATGGTCTGTATATAATCTTCTTGGATATTTTGTGAACATTCATACTTCATACATAACTGTGATATAGTTACAAGAATCCTTCCTTTGATCAAAGAAAGCAATGTCAAGATGAAACACTCTGAAGCCAAGTTGAAGTTGATTGATTTAATTTTATAAACAAGGAAAAGAGTTTTGAATTCTTAAGGAATAGCTGTGCTTCAGCATCTTACCAATATGCACATGATTTCGTGGCTTTAAAATTATATCACTCCAAGATGTAGTCAGTAGCCAAATTTAACTATTAAGCAAAATTTAAATACTAAGTTTAAGAAGTTAGAGAGATGGCTTAATGGTTAAGAGTGTTTTTTTGAGTTCAGTTTCCAGCACTCAGGTCAGGCAGGCTACTCACAAAGTTACCTATAACTACAACTGTAGAAAATAGCATGCTCTCTTCTTCCTCCAGGAATATCCTCCCAAAATGTACTCATAAAAATAAACATTAATATATGTTTAAATTTGAACCAGTTTGCTTATTTTTTCTTATTTTAAAAGGTTTTTCTTAATAAATCAAATTGTAAGGTGATTCATGTGGGTCAGTATTTAGGTTTCTGGACAAGAGAAAGCTTCTGAAAAGGTTGAATGCCTCAAAGGTCACAGACATTTTGGCCTTTAGTGTGATTCATTTGTGTTTTAGCACACTTGTTAGAGATTTTTCTCAAAAAAGGGATCATTGTCTCTATGCAGACAGCCTGCACAGTGATTTTGACTTCTTTTATCCCTGTCAAAATGTTTGACATTCATTCTGTAACAAATGTAAATTCCATCCTAGGCGACTTAAGGGAGAGATTCCCTTCTCTGTTTATGTTCCCTTGATTTCCCACTTTTTATCCTACTAAAGTAGTGCATACAAATGGAAAATAACAAGTACTCCCCCACACTGTGGGACATTGCAAAATTTCTATTTCAATTTAATATGACCAGCACATAAGATTATCATCAAGAATAATACCACAAAATAATGAGTTTTCTTATGTGCACAGGCAAATTTGGCAGACTGCATAACCATTGGTTCAGCAATTTGTTTACTTCAGTTGTGAATGAATAGGTGGGACCAAGGGACAGTGAAATCTGGTTTACTGCATTTACTCTAGACCTGTCCACATGAAGATTACTGAGGTTCAGGGAAGATGTTACTATGCAGAAAAAAAAGCATCTTAATTATGACAACAGGTTGGGAATCTTTATATAAAACAGAGAAACTACATGAAAGCAAAAAACAAGAGTAAAATTTAAGAGAACCTATATGGCAGAGCCTAAAAGAAATTTAAAAATTGAAAGGCAGAATCTAGCATCTGGCTGTCAAAGCTTTTGCTAAGCAAACATTCGATGTCCAGCTAGCAGAATTAGCACAATGTGGGAGCTCATTAGAAATACAAAATCTCAGGTCAAAGACCAAACTCATGAATCAAAATCTGTATTTTATCAATAGCTCCAGGTGCTGTGTATGCTCATTAAAGTTTGAGAATCACTGCAAAGACATAATAATTATTCCCAGGAAATTATGTTTAATATAATTATGATTGTGACCGCAGGATCAGAAAAGGTCTATTCATCATGTCAAAGGAAGGAAGAATAAATAGAATTAGTCAGAGATAGCAGTACATGAATTTTTAAAGTACAAAATGTGGTCCATAATATTCGAAGAAATGAGGAATAGTCGGCATATTTCCTATGCAATCAATTCAAAATAATCTGAAATTGATATGCCATAGTATAGATAATTTTAGTGGCTAACTTTGAAAACATTGCAAAAGACTGGTTAAAATGTCCTAAAATTTAATTAAAAACCACTGAGTCACTAATCATAAGCTATAAATCTGTATAACACGATGATATCCAATGAGGAAACCTAGCTCAGAAAGTATCCTGTACATTTGTGAGTAAATTTGACTTCCTGTTACCTTTCAATCTTAGGGCCATAAAAGTTCTTTTCATATACATTTATCAGAACAGCTTTTTACTAAAAAACATACTTTCAGGTGTTTTCATTCTATGGCTTTTTTATTTCTTCAGGAAAAATTATTAACTTTAGGTCAAAGAAAGGGGATACACACAAACACACACCCTCACTTGAGAGCACACACAGTGAAGAGGTATGGCATTTTATACATTTTGTAATAGACTTTTCTGAATCATTTGAATTCTGAGCTTACTTGGAAAGAAAGACATATTTCACAAAATGACAGAATACGCAATTTCAATTATCTGTAAAACCTGTCAAGAAATTACAGCATGACCATAGTTCTGTCTCTTTCTTTTGCACAGGAACATGACAGCTTTAGATATCTAAATCTCTTAAATTGTATGGCTGTTAAATGTAATTTAGGTATTTACTGCCTTTTCTGGAGATGTGCTTGATGTTTTATTGAATTCACTGATTAGCATCTGTTTTGTAGCTACTGAAATACAGTCATAAATTACCAGAGAATATCTCCAAAATATAGATGAGACAGACCTGTTCTGTCTTTAGTCTTTTGAAAGTATTTGTCAGACCACTATCTAGGGTTAAGCAAAAATGAAAGATTCACATTTCTTCTTTTTGTTTCATATTTACAGTATTTTATTTACAACAAATGAACTATATCTCCTTCTGATCAAAACACTAATTTTACTATCTACATAATTGAGCAGAGAATGATTTCTTCCACAAAATGTGTGCCCAAGGTTGTTTTGGAGTATAGAAATGCGACCTCTGTGTTTAAAAGATTTATTTCTGTTTAGTATAGCCAGAGCACAGTACTGCACACTGAAAATTTTAGCTTTTATAATACCTACCTTAGTTCAGAGGTCTGTTGAAGACTCCTAATAGGACTTGGTAGTCAATTCAATATCTTAAAGAAATATTTGACAGAACATAAAAATTGGCTTTTTATCCAATTTTAATATTTAGCTCTCATAAGAAGATACACAGGCATTCTTGTTTCATACCTTTAATCCTCAAAACAAAAGGTGCTAAGGCAAAAGCTGTTAAGTTTGAACCACATAAGGAGAATTACACAAAATTAAGAAATGATATGTAGCTTTGCTTTAGAATGTATGGTTACTGCGTCCCTTGCTGTGGATTTAAGCTTTATTTTTACAAAAACAAAAACAAATTATTAGAACTAGTATTTATTAAGAACAATATGTTCATCTTTATATTTCTTGTTATACATCTTCTGAAAACTACTCTTGTTATTTTTACACTACAATTGAAATCAGTATAGTGCATTTTTAAATCATGTGCAATTGTTGGTCAATTGTCTCTGCCTGGAATTCTCTAAGCTACAATTTTCCTTCTTGAATGATTCATTAACTGTCAGCATCATTGTTTGTGTGTGTGTGTGTGTGTGTGTGTGTGTGTGTGTGTGTGTGTGTGATATAAGTGATATATTATACACTTGAATTAACTGTACAGTCTGATATAAAGTCAAACTGTCTGATTACCTTCAACAGGGAATCTAGTATGAAGAAAAGCCAGACATGATCTATCATGAGTCTACCATGGGTCAATGAAAAAGCAGAGCTTTGGATAATAGAATAAATGTTGACTTTGTTGTTGGTTTGTTATGCAGCAATAGAAGCAATGTAGCTGGTGAGACTGAACATATAATATGCAGTAAAAGTTAATTCAGGAAGCAACCATATTGTTTTATTCTATGGATACTCAAGTGTTTTGCATCAGTCAATAGTATTTGTTTATGGTGAAGGATTCTTCTCAGTCATGAATATTGGCAAAACTTATTAAGAATCATAGAAAAGAAATTTTATCACTTGTCCCCAACTAATTAATTGAACGTGTTTACGACCTTAAAAAAAATAACCCTTCTGGCTTTGTTTGAAAACAGAATCCAGGCACTTCTGGTGTCACTTCTATTTCTTTTCTCTTTTATTCTAAAATAATTTTAAATGAACATTTTTCTTCAAATATAATCTTGATAAAATTCTGTATTATGAAGACAAAATATCAGTAATCTGGTGGCAGCAGAAGACGATCAAGTTCAGATGAGATATTGCTTTCAGGAATGATCCTTAACACTTAAGTATATGAGATATTATATACAGACGCAAGGAAAACTGACAATGGATTATGTGACCCATACCTACATACTACAAACTAGAGTTTGAGGGATAGTACAAATTCCAATGACTCCTGAATATTTTCCTCTCATTAGATTTTGAAATTTATATTACCACTTCTAATAAAATAGGTGTAATTTTCCATGAAGTTATGCCAAAAATACAGCCATATGTCAATTATAGTACTAAAGAATAAACTATAATAGTAGTGGAACCATATAAGGTAGCTAAAGTACCCACTTTTGACCAGCAAAATGAGCATTTTTATGTAGCAGCATTCATATTTGGGGAACAGAGGGACGACTCAGTGGATAGGAGTGTGTGCTGCTCTACAGAGGACCCAAGTTTCATTTATACGATTTTTATAAGCAGCTCAATGGTAACTCCAACTTCAGGAGATCCAACTAGACAACTAGATGTTTTCTAGCTTCCAAAGGAAACTCTCTCTCTCTCTCTCTCTCTGTCTGTCTGTCTGTCTGTGTGTGAGTGTGTTCTCTGTGTGTGTGTGTGTGTGCGAGTGTGTATGTGTGTGTGCTTCTCTGTTTCTCTCTCTGTCTCTCCTATTTAATACACATTAAATTAAAAATAACTTGCTATTTTAAATATCTGTGTGATTGTATGTTAACCAAGGACAAGCCATCAGTTGTGCTGGCTAGTCTTATGTCTATTTGACACAAATTAGAGTCATATGGGAAGTAGAAGTGTCAATTAGAAAAATGCTCCAACCAGATTGGCCTAGGGATAGCCTGTTAGATATTTGTCTACACTGATCTTTGTATGGGAGTGCTTAGCACATGGTAGGCAATGCTCCTGCTTGGCCAAAGGCCCTGGGTGCTATCACAAAGCTGACTGAGAAGCCTCATACCATCCACAGCCACATGTTCTCCTGCTTTTGGTCTATTACTTTAAATGCCAGAAAAATCAATTATTTTAAATTTTTTGGTTGTTTTGTTGGTTGATTTTGTTTTGTGTTTTCAGGAAGTGTGATGGCCTATATAAGACCAGACATAATAAATAAATATATATATATATATATATATATATATATATCTGAAACACAAAACTGGGGTGGGCTCTAGCTTGGTCATGGAAACACACACACATGTGTAGTATTAATTTACAAGCAGCTACACACACACATGTGGGAGAAGTGGGGCGTGAAACAGTTTCCATAGCCATTTTGTTGTTGCTGTTGGTGATGGTTACTTGTTTACTTCTAAATATCTCTGGGAAATGTGCTTTCTTTGATCCAAATACCATAGAATAACACACACACACACACACACACACACACACACACACACACAAAGAGAGAGGGGGGGAGAGGAAGAGGGAGAGGGAGAAAGAGAGGGAGAGAGGCTAATTAATTGAACCCATATCATGAAAATGTCTATGGTTACATATATAACTTATATATTCAGTACACATTGGCGAAAACACTAATGACATAATTGAAAAACTAGAAAATTTCTAGAAGTTTATAGAAATACCCTAAACACCAAGTAATCATAGTCACTTTGAACAAAAGAACAAAGAAATTATGTGACTTTAAAATATAATAAAAAAGGAGAAACATCATAGAAAGTGACAATCTTTTCAAACATAATACTGTTAGAAAAATTAACTATTCACAAGCACATAAAATATTAAAACAAAACCATTATCTTTACTAGCTATTAAGACAACTCATGGAAGAGCAGGTGAGTCCCTTGGTAGAAGGTTTACTTAACAAGGAAAAGGCCTGACATTTGTTACTTAACATCACTGAAATGTGTTGTGGTGATGTATCCGTGCTTTCTCACCTGGCTCCCAAGAAATATACGCATAAGGATTAAAAGCTCGAATTTGAAGTAAGGCTTCATTTTATGAGACCTCATTTCCATGCCATAAAAAATCATAAAAATAAATTAATTAAAATTAAAACTCAAAAGGGAATTCCAGTGAACACTGTGAAACAATTAAAATAAAACAAAAAATAATAGTGGATATTCAAATAAATGAGTTTTTACAAAAGACCCCAAACACATAGCAAACAAAGTTAAAAGTAGACTATTGATATTGTATCAAACTAAAATGTATTTGCACAGCAAAGGAAGCTGTCAACAGATTGGGAAGACAACCAACTGAATGCAAACCTATCTTTGCAAACTGTATTTGCTAACAACAATTGGTAAGTATAATGATTAAGAACTCTGGAAATTCAATATTATAAAACAGAAAAAAAATAAAAAGACTGAAAATAGGTAATATTGGCTAGCCTACTATTTTATGTTTCCTAAAATTATTTTCAAGTAATCATTTGGAGTTATCATTCAAGGGGGAATAAAGTTTTTTTCCATAAGCCATATGTCATCAAATTAAAAGCACAAGCTCCAGTGTGGGATACCTACCCTTCAGTTTTTGGCCAAATGAGTACCAGAAACCCATAAGCAATGGTTCTCAACCCTCCTAATGCTGAGACTCTAGTTCCTTGTGTTATGGTGACCCTTAACCATGAATTTGTTTTGTTGAATTATTTTGTTGCTACCGCAAAGCTCTCATTTTGCTACTGTTATGAATCTTATAGTAAATATCTGGTATGCAAGATAATTCATATGAGTCTCCAAAACAGTCATGCCCCATAAGTTGAGAACCACTGCCTTAAACCAATATAAACTATTGTCATTGTTATGGGCTCATCACCTGCACTTGATGAGAAGATCCTGTTGTTACTATACCATATATTTTTGTCACCGGACATGGAGAAACAAATTTGACATTGATTTTGTGAGCTTTCTTTCCACTGGCTATTTTTCATGATATCATAAGAGATTATGCAGACTGCTAAGGAGAAAGACGTAATAGTCTTACCCAGCTGGGAATTGACTGAACTGAAATAATGACAGGATGCTAATGTGCCATAGGAACAATGTATGATGTGGAAAACCAAAAGATTTCTGATTATCTTTGAGAGACATTAAACAAGACAGACCTATGTCTGACACTTTTAATAATTTGAATAACCTGTGGCTTAGAAGCTTCTAGGTCCTAGGTAAGAAAGTGTTATCATTATTTTGGCGAAGAGGCATATACCAAACTATTCTCTAAATACTTATATTTATACAAAGAAATAACACCAACTTACTACTTTAATCACAGAAGTTTTTGTTGTAGTGGGCTACACATAATACAGAGAACTATAACTGTCCAAATGTCAGAGAATAAAAAATTGTAATGTGCTCAGACATAACTTGGTCTTATATACCAGTCATTTAGTACCTATCCCCCAACAGTTCAGAAACCTTCAAGGAGTGATTTTAAGATTCCCCTTGGGGTTGGGGATTTAGCTCAGTGGTAGAGCGCTTGCCTAGCAAGCGCAAAGCCCTGGGTTCGGTCCCCAGCTCCGAAAAAAAAAAAAAAGATTCCCCTTATAGAGGCTTACTATGGCTACTATTAACTTACATTTCTTACTATAGCAATAGCAAACCTGTTACATGCAAGCAATTTCAGTGATTTTTGTTTCATGCAGATCTAAATTAATTAAACCAGTTAAAATTTCATTATTAATTGGGGGAGGGACTCATGAAATCACTAGTGGCTGAGGAAATATTGGAAGATGATGATTGTAATAAAGTGATGGTTGTCACTTTCTGAATGTGAATGAGAACTTTGAGTACTGAAGATGTAGGGGAATTTAGAGAAAAAGGACTAGGGTTGATGTGATCAAGACACATTTTATACATATACAAAATTATTAAGGAATAGTTAAAGAAACAAATATTTGAAATGCATAATAGGCTTAAACACATTATTCCAAAAAAGACATGCAAATTGAGTATATGAAAATGCTAGATAGTAATAGTCAACAGAGATGTATAAATTAAAATCACAATCTCATCATACTTGCATAAAATGAATATAATTTTAAAAATAATTGTAGTTGAATCCTCTGAGGATGTGGATATATGGAGTAAATTGAATACTTACAAACTATTATTGGTTAGAATGTAAATTAGTAACAATGGTTTTATAAAATTCAAAGGGAAACCCTCCATCAACTTAAACTACAGTGTCCACATAATCCAGCAATCCTAACATTGGCTTGGAAATCAATATGTCCAAAATATTTTTCTACATTCTTATGTTCATTGCTACTTAAAAATAGTTTAGAAATGGGAAAAAAAACAAAGAAACAAACAAAAACCAAAAACCCATAGTATTCAGCAATTGATAGAAGAAGAAAATGATGTTTACAAACACAATAAGATACTACTCAGCCACCAAGAAGAATGTGATACTGTCATATGGAATATCAGATGTAGAACAGACCATTAAAGTAGTATGAAACAGGCAAAAATTTGAAAGTAAAGTGCCTAAATTTCTCATGCACATTTAGAATGTAAAAAAGCTGAAGTCGGGGACACTGAGCATAGAATGTGATACCAAGCTTCACTTCTCATGCATGAATTTTTATGCATTCAATTTTTATTTTGTTGTCACATGGTTGAAGAAATGATTACAGAACTACAGTCTGTCAACATTTATTCAAATCATTTCTAACCCTGTGCTTAGAATGATAATGACAATACTCAATTTAACAAATGAGGGCTCTACTGAATTCTCCCTTGTAGCCAAGAAGTTTTGTTTTATTTTTTTCTAAATCATTCTTCTGAATTTCTGTATGTTTAAGCTACTGTGACATTCCTTCTCTTCAATGAAAATGGTTTGCTGGCTTGATATGTTGGGACTTAGGCATTACTTTATGTATCATTATGCCATGAATCTTTTCCCCCTAAAAACACAAACTCACTAATATTGAATGGAATTTTTTGAGTTTCTTAATTTTTAAATGTTATATATAATATCAAATGTGTTATTAGAATATTTATTATTGTTTAAGTTATGATAATGAAAATACGTTTTATTAGCTTTTGTAAGGAAATGCATTTTCATAAAACCTAGAGTTTCTGTACAATTCTCATTTATATCCATGTCCAATAAAATTCTCCTTCTTCTGCATTTTCTAGTTAAATGTACTTAACTAGCTATGAAATATTCTAGAAAACTAACATCAATTTTCATGGTTTGTATTCCTCAAATTGAAACCTTTTATAGTTCTTGAAAAATTGTCAAATAAAGCAAAATGTATATTATTATCTTACATACTTTTAAAAAGATATGTTCTATCTAATATAGGTATTTGAACACTACTTGCTATTATTTGTTGAAATATGCTTATATTTTTAACCTAAGGAGTTCCTAAATTTTATCTCTATCACTTTAATATATAAAAATAGCAATTATAAAATATGCTTTATGTTCCAAAAGCCATCATTATTCCTCACTAATAGGAAGCAATATTTTACTTTGACTGAATGAACAGATATACAGGACAAACAAACAAATGAAATTAACAAACAGAAACAAAACTTTGCAAGACATTCTAGGGTGCAATTGATAAAGGAATACACTCTACAGGTAAAATGTGCAAACTTCTTAAATCTCTTAGGAAATTGGAAAAATTATACTCTCAAAGAAGGTGGTACATTGTTTCTGAATGTATAACAGTGTGTTTTAGTGTTGTTAAATAATTACAGCTGAAATTTTTAGTGTCTTGATATTATATTTACAACCAAAATTCTTAAAGTTTAAAATGTTCCACATGATATAGATAGAATTCATTTTGTCTAGAAAGACAGACACATGGATTTCATGGTTGCTTTTCCCTTTTGTATTAAAAAAACCTGTGCCAAATCCACATAATTTAGAAAGCATTTGTTATAGCTCACAGTTCTATACTCATTACTTTTTAGAAGAAAAGTCAAGGCAGCAGGAATTTAAAGTACTTAGTCATATTGTATCTTGAATGAAGAAAAAGAAATTGATGAAGGAATGTTACAGTTCAACTCATTTTCTTTATGTTCTACAACCTTGGGCCAAGAAATGGTTCCATCTAATATTAAAATGAATTTCCTTATGTTAATCAACAAAAGCAAAATAATATCCAGACATGTCCATAGGCCCATCTCTTTTGTGATTCTAGATCTCAGGTCAGTAATTGTCTTAGTTATTTCTCTGTTGCTGTGTTAAAACACCATAATGAAGGCAGCTTGTGGAAGGAATTGTTTCTTTGGTCTTATTTTTCCAGAAGTATGCCGTCCTAATAGGGAATCATGTTAGAAGGCAGTAGCAGCAAGGATTGTGGTAAGAACTAGATTCTGAGAGCTCAAATCATAATTTACTAGTGCAAAGCACACACACACACACACACACACACAGAGAGAGAGAGAGAGAGAGAGAGAGAGAGAGAGAGAGAGAGAGAGAGAGAGAGAGATTAAAACAGGTATTTCGTATTTCTTTGGCATTTGTTATGATGTTTTCCCTTTTATTTCTGATTCTATTAATTTTATTCTTTTTCATTTTGATAGCTATGACAGGAATCTGTTGATCTTTTTAGTGTAAAGAATCAGCTTTTGGATTCGTTGAATATTTATGTTTTCTTTTGTTCTATTTCTTTAATGTCTGCTTTGATTTTTATTATTTGTTACACTCTGTTGGGTTTCAGTTTGGTTTGTTTTTGATTTTTCCAAATTCTGGAATTGTATCACCAAGTCATCTATTTGTATTCATTTTCATTGTTTAATGTAAGCACATAGGGCTATAAACTTCCCTCTTAGAACTATTTTAACATGTCTGGGAAGGCAGGAAGGGGGAGTGGTTGGGGAGAGGAACACCTTTAGAGAAGAAGGGGAGGGGGATGGAATAGGGGGCTTATGTCCTGAAAACAGGGAAAGGGAATAACATTTGAAGCATGAATTAAAAAAATATCCAATTAAAAAAACTAATGTCCCAGAAGTTTTGTTCTATTTTGTTTTCATTTTTAGTTTGTCCCAGACATGTTTTCATATTATTCTTGACTTCTCTTTGAATCATTCACTTTGTCATAGGTTGTTTAGTATCCATGAGTTTATGCTATTGATTTTAAGTTTTATGGCATAATAGTTGAATAGGATAGAAAGAGTTGTTTTAATGTTTTTGTTTTAATTTTAATAATTGCTTTGAGGCATATCATATGGTCTGTTTTAGAGATGATCCCATGTACTACTGATTATATTCCTTGGCTTCGAGATAGACTATTCTTTAGAGAAGTCAGCACGGGGGCGGGGCGGTGGGGGTTGTGGCCCGTGGTGCTGTCCAGTGCTCCTGCCCCTCTACCCCATGGCTGCCTGCCAGCTCACAGCCTTGTTCCTGCCTTGTCTGCTGGGTCACCAGGTTCAGTACTGCTGGTGTTGATGTGGACATCACTGGGACAGTCCCTCCCACTGCTTCTGCTCATCCCTGGCCCAGCTATTCTGGGCCAACAAAAAAGGCTCAGTAGTACCTTCTTAATGGTTTCCAGCCCCTCTTCCTCCCAGTGCCAGGCAAGCCACTTGGATTTATGTCATTATTTGATGGAAATAAGCTGTTGAGCAGCCATTGGTAACTGTAATGGGGAAACAGCATACAGACAAGGAGCTTACAGCCTCGGTGCCAAACATTATTTCATGTCAAAGACCAAGAACTGCAGTCGATTATGTCATTATTTCTTCTCCAGACTTAAGATACCAAAAAGCTGCAATCAAAGCTCTCTTCATCTTATTGATAAAGTCACTTATAAACCAGAATATCTGTCAACATCAACCACAGCATCTCAGACCAGTTCTATTGCTACAAGATGCCCCATTTGATTGCTGAAGTTGAGGGCAAAGGAAATGGAATCAAGACAGCTATAGTCAACATGTTTGATATTGCAAAAGCACTTAATCAGCCTCCAAGGTATCCCACCAAATATTTTGGTTGTGAGGTGGGAGTGCAGACCCAGTTTGATGTTAAGAATGACTGTTATATGGTCAAGTGATACAATAAGGTGAGCAAACTGTAAGATATGTTGGATGGATTCATTAAAAAATTTGTTCACTCTCCTGAGTGTAAGAATCCTGAAACAGATCTGCATGTCAATCCAAAGAAGCAAACAATAGGTAATTCTTGTAAAGCCTCTTGTTTTGACAGACATACTGGTGCCATTCTCTAAGATTTTTGTCATAATAACAAAATGGCTCAGTAGTACCTTCTTCATGGTTTGCAATGTGTGTTAGCAATGGATCAAGCTCAGCTGACCTCCAAGATTCCATTTATCTTGAAGGAAATGTATGATGCCGACCTGTTCAAGAAGAGGTCATTATCAGCTGGTCAGAAAAGGCCTCTAAGAAATTTGTCTCAAAAGAACTTGCTGAAGAGGTGTCTGTCAAAGCAGAGCCATTTATTAAATGGTTGAATGAAGCAGAGGAAGAATCTTCTGGTGGTGAGAAAGAAGGTGAAGATGAAAATACTGAGGTGTTATATTCAAAAAATGCCACTGTACCAAAATTTGAAACTGTGAAGTCTGACAACCAGTATGATGACATTGATATTGACAAAATTTAAAAGGATAGATGCGACTTAGCTTAACAGTATAATACTACAAATTTTTCTCCATTATCAGCCAGAAATGCAACATGTATGTGCAAGAGCTAAAGTGGTTTAACATCATACTACACTTGATACTAAAAAGATATTACTGTGAGTGGTCTATAATTAAGCCCAGTGAGACATTTAGGGAGTCCATACATATCAGTGAGGAGTTCTAGTTTTCTTATTTATAGCATGTTTCTTTCAGAAAAACTAGTGTTGGGCACATGTGGATCACATTTTTTACAATTAAAAACATAAAGATTTGTTTTTGGTCATTCTTCAAACTTTGGGCGGTGAATGGCTTATATTGAAATAATTGGGTACTTTTAGTATGTTACACCATTTGATTTAGGCTTCTTGAGTTTGGTAGATTGTTAGGTACTGAAAACTTGAAGAATGAAAACAATTACAATGACCGTACTCAGACATTAAGATATGAAGTATTTTGAAAGTTGTGTCTCCAGTCCCAGATTTGCATCTGACAATTTTTGTCATTCTAAGGAAATTTGATGACTAAATTGCAGTGTGATATCCTCATGAGAAGTAAAATGACCTGTGTGTCTTATGGTTTAAGAGCAAATTTTCAAATTTGGAGTTGTGGGTTTTCAATTTGGGCACACTCACCCCAAACTGTAGTCTTTTGAGTCATGTGCATTGCACATTGGATATGCCAAGGAAATTATTAACAAATGATTATTTTTTGTGTATTTAGTCGTTGCTTTTTACTGAGAGAAAAATGTTGAGGTGTGATTAAATTGTAAAGTCTGATTCTATTTGGGAGAAACAGGGAAAAGGTGCACTTAATTTCTAGCTAAAACAGTAATTTTTCAACTTTTACCCTTAAATTATAATTTCAAGAAGTTTAAACATACTGTATTCTTTAATGCCTTTTAATTTGTATATACTAGCTTTTATTTAGATTTTGTTGCTATCTTGCCAAAACAAGTGTTACTGCTTTTCAAGCTTCATCTCCGTGCCCAATTGTCTTATTTAAAGAGAAAGTTAAACTCATTTTAAAAATGTTCTTTAGATCATTGTATAGTCCATTTGATGCATGGGGTCTGTTAGTTGGTTAGTTCTCTGGTTTGCTATTTATTTTTTGGTTATTCTTAAAATGTTTATGTATTTTCTATGAGTATTGGTGTTTATTTTGCTGGTTTGTATTTTTAGTTGTATTTGTATTTCATTAAATTATATATTTGTTTGGACATGTTCTGTCAAATATTTTATTTAGCACTTGACTTTTGTTTATTGTTGATGTGGAAAGGTTTTATTTTGTTTTTTTTTTAACTTTTTCTCTTTCAACCTTGGAAGATAGGTTTTCTGAGTCAGTAGTCTAGGTTGGTAGTCATGGTCTTATAAAACTTAGAATGTATTTCTCCAGATTCTTCTGAATTTCAATAGTTTTCTGATACTATTGATACTATTTCAATACAATTCTGATATTTTATTTTCCTCTTGAAGCTTTAATAATTTCTTTATTCTGTATATTAGGCTTTTAACTATGCTGTCCCTTAGGTATTTTATTTCTGGTTTTGTCTGTTTGGTGTTCTATGCACTTCTTGTGTTTGTGTGCGTATGTTTTATCTTTGTTTGGGGAGTACACCTTTGTGATCTTGTTGAAGACCTACCCTATGCCACTGAACTGTGTTTCTTCTCCCTCATCTATGTATAAAATTTGAAGATTTTATTTTTATATTATGTCCCATAATACTACATGTTCTTGTCCAGTGCTTTTAAAACTCTTTTCAATTTCTTTATTTATTTTATATAGAGTCTTCTGCTTTAACTCTGGGTACTGATATTTTATCTTCTGCTTGCTTGATTTTTCTTTTAAAGCTTTACTCTGGGTTTTCTAATTGAGACACTGAGTTTTTCAGTCCTGTCTTTATTTTAGCATGTTTTCTCTTCAAATTTCCTACTCTTTTTTTTTTTTTTAGTGAACTGAACTTTCAAATCCCGAATTATCTTCAGCATTTTTTGAGCAGTTTTTATTTTCTTGGATGTCACTCACATGTTTATTCAATGAACTGTATTCATGTATCCTTTAAATTTCTTGAATTCTCTGATAAAGTTTATTATTTTTCTTTAATTCTGTGCCCTGGAGTTCATCTAGGTTTTTCTCATTAGAAGTCACTCTTATAGTATTAGTGAGTTGATGGTAGATATGCTGTCCTGGCTATTCATATTGTGCTTATTTTTGCGATTTGACCTGGGCATGCATAATTCTTTGGCAGCGTATCTGATGTGAAAAATCTGGTCTTCCTTCCTTTGTGTTAGCACAGGAAAAGGGAAACTTGAGTTAGTTCAGATAAAGTTGGTAAATTAGCTTTTTTTATCAAGATAAGATTACACCTAAACCACTAGTTTGGAGTGTAGGAACTGTGGATATAGACATTCAGTAGAGTGAAAGAAAGTTGGAAAAGAAAGGATTATCTCACCAATCACAGGTTGCAATTTAAGGAAGACAGTTTGAAGATCACCAAACAAGAAAGAAGGCTGCAGGTGTGGAGATGGTTCTAGGCAAAGGAATAGTAAATAGAAAGAAACTAGAGAGAGGTAAGAGTGGAATGAGGTAATTCACCCAGCAAAGATGACTCTGGAATAAAAAAAGGGTTTAAGGGCTATGGCCTGGAATTGGAATTGTAACTTTTCAAATAATGGTTGTTGAGGTGGAAGAATGGCAAGAAGAAGAAGATACTTATTAGACAAAGTTGATTCACAAATGAAGAGCATTCCTGTTGACAGGCATGGAACTAGGCTTGTGAATTTGCAGAATGCAGTAGGTTGTAAGAGTGGGGAAAGGGAAGGAGTGACTTACACAGGAAAAGTTTCTGGGAAATAAAGAGTGTCCACAGGCCAAGATACTAAATTTAGTCTTCTGACTTGGTAAATAGTTGCAGATTCAGTGATGTTTCTCTGAAATTTTATTATTCTAAAAGGACTCACTATTTCATTTTTTAAAATTTTATCCTAATATAATATTTGCTTTGTAGCAATATTGTTCTCAGACAAAATTTATTTGACAATATTTGAATCCTGTATAATTATTACTACATAAATACTGCTGAAACCTTAGCAGTGTGTTTTATCTTAATTGAGTAGATTATTATAATAACTCATATTATTAAATACTTAGAAAACTATTGATAAAATAGAACTATCTGGAAATATCAATAAGATTTAATTTCAGTTACTTTAAGAATTTTCCTCAAGACAGAATGAATGACCACCACAGTATAATTTTAGTGCCTAGTGGAATCAGTGGATTCCACTATAATGTTTTAAGAACATATCTCACAGTTTATGAATACTAAACTCTTTATGTGCCAAGTTAATTATGAGGCAATTGTGTTGGTTAGTGTTGTATCTTATCAGCTGGACATAAATAAGGTTGCCTGAAGACAAGCCTATAATTCATTTTCTTGATTAATTATTGATTTGAGTATATGCATCTCACTTGAGGTGGTCTCGTTCCTGGATCAGTAATACTGCTTTGTACAAAAAGTCAGGTTGAACATGTCATGAGTAGCAAGCTAGAAAGCAGCTTACCTCCATGTTTTCTGTTACTGCTACTTTCTTCAGGTTCCTACCTTGATTTCTTGGCCAGATGTCCCTCAGTGATGAAGTTATGACTTGAATGTAAGCTAAAATACATCTTTTCATCTCCATCTTACTTTTTGTCACAGTGTTGTATCATAGCAATAGAAATCCAAATTAAGTCAGTTTATATGTTAAATCTAACGGGGCAGTGGGATATGTGCTTTTGTTTTTGTTCAGTTGCCCATTTGTACTTGTACCAAATGTTTTTTCCCTGAATTTTTAGCAGTGTATCAACTTCTCTGCCCTTGTTTTTACCCTAATATTGCTGCCACTGTTTGTTAACTTACTGACTGGGATACAATGCTGAATGTATTAGGTACTCTTCTATCACTATGAAATTCCTAGCAGAAACAAAGGAACAAAAATTCATTTTAGTTTATCATTTCAGAAATAGCACTTCGTCCTATAATTGAAAGCATTGTAGAACTACTATGTCATCTCATGGTCATAGGAATATGTGGATGAAGTTTATTCATCATATAGTAATGAAAAAGCAAGTGTAGGGGAGGATGAGCTAGAAATCAAGTTGTAAGTTTCAAAAGCAAGCTAATAATAACCTAATTGTATTAACTACAATCCACTACCTAATGTCTTCATTGACCTTCCTCCAGCTGTGGAACAATAATGTTACCAGTTGGGGAACAAACATTGGATATTTGCATTCAAGTTGCAAGAGTGGAGGAAAGGTCTCACTGTGTTTTTATCTCTATATCAGTGTATGTATTTGTTTGAAGTTAGAGAAGGGTGGAACTGTGTGTGCTCTCCAAGACATCTCAGAGAGGAGCAAAACATTCACTACATGGTCTTCAGGGTGACTCCTTAAAAGTCAAGTTTAACCCTTAGCGCAGTTTCTAAGCAATCTCTTGTGAGTTCTTCATCTTAAATGTTGGAATGATGGGCTTATGTAAAGAAAACATTAACTAACAATATTCTCCTAAAGACTTCTTAGTTTCCTTGCACAGGTGGCACTGTTATGATGTGTGTGTGTGTGTGTGTGTGTGTGTGTGTGTGTGTGTGTGTGTGTATATATATATATCATAAAATATAATGATATAAAATATAATAAATATATATTTATATAAATATATATTTATATATATATAAAATCACTCTAAAATTTAGCGATATCTCAAAACAATTGAGATTCCTAGGGGAACAATAAAAAGTTTTGTTCCAAACAAGGGATATGGGGAACCTATATTTGTTACAGAATTATGGTAGGTGTTAGTTTATAATCAAGGGCCTCTAAGATTTTGAGTTGTGATGATTCTGAAAATAAACATAAACATCTTAGTTTTTTTAGTATTACTGTGATAAGACACCAGGAAAAAGGCAAATTATAGAAAAAAAAAGAGTTTACTTTACGTTTAAGATTCCCGAGTGTTAGCATAAATGACCATCATAGCTGGGAGCAGGACAACAGATGATCAGGGATGATGTCACAGTAGTACCCGAGATCTTACATTTTGATCCACAAGTCAGAGACAAAGAGAATGAGACCACATTGGGAATGTCTCCAAACTGTTGAATCTAAAGTCCAGCCAAATGACACAGCAACTCCAACAAGGCCTCAATTTCTAATCATTCTCAAATAATTCCACCAACTGGGGAGCAGTATTAAAATATATGAACCTACAAAAGTAATTTCCATTCACATAACCACAGTAAAATTTAATAGTCTAATAAATTTACCACAGTTTATCTTATATGTGTTAAAATTGGTTGTTATAACTTTTTATATTATCTATGAGTGAAGTATATTTCTATAATATGGAATATATATTTTTGATTCCAAAAATTGCTCTAGTGAACATAACTTTGTCATATTTTACATGTGAACAAATAAACTTGAATTTCTAATAAATTCATAATTAATTGTGCTGAAATAATGAGATATATTATGCAAGTTTAGAGTTCTGTGCATCACATCTTGACATTCATCAAAGTTATCTGATTTTAATACATAATCACAATATCCCATATCCTTCACATCAAATTAATTTAATTTCCTCTGAAATGATTATAGATTGCACTATTCATATAAATGATTTTCTTGTCAGTTGCAGAAAAATTCAGTTTAAATGTATGAAGTAAAAGTAGGTACTCCACACCAATTAATTTCAAGTCTATATTCTTAAAGGTGAAGAGATCCTGAGTGCATGGGGTTTCTCAATAATAGTCTCTCATTACACTTCTCAATTGTCAAAATAAAGTAAAAGAGATATAAAACTACCAATTATGTATCAAGTGGAAGACAATTATATAACTGGAAGTTTCTTCTTCTCAGCTAGTAATCTTAATGCCATCTGCTCCCCACTGTTTGATGTTGAACTCTTTCTCAAGGCCACATAGTAGTTCTTATGTAAAAAAGGTAAAGCAATCTATCTTGGTCTCTGCAAGCTATTTTCAATATGAAATGTGTGTACAAATGTAACTCATCTATAGTTCTACAATAGCAAGTTTTAGAAGAATATATGTTTGCAGAGCATAGAAATATTTTTATTCCCCTAACATAGTACCAGTAAGTGGACTATACATGGTTATCAGATGTAATGTGTAAGACTACTAGCCTGGAGCATAGCTATATATCACAGCACCTCAGTCTTAGACAATTTCCACATATATTAAGAACAAGAAATGGAAGTATGAATAAATATAGGTCACATTTCTGCAGAGTATACTGGAGTTTCACTCATTTAGCATGTAACATAGAACATAGAATTTGTCAGAGCATTCTTACACAACAATTTAATAAATGGTGCCTTAATGTAAAACTTGAGTTCCAAAGACAGTATTTTAAAATATTTTGAAGTTAAATACATGTTTATTGGTTATTTGCAAAATTTGTACATGCATTCAATGTATTTTAAGCACATTCACCCTGCCCCAAACACACACACACACACACACACACACACACACACACACACACACACACACACACTGTTCATTACCATTGTTCAAATCCAATTCACACCTTTCTATTCCTATTCTAAGTCCATGCTCTCTTTCTTTTTAATCTTATTTCTTTTCTCTTCCTTGTAAAAATAACACACCAAGTCCAATTCATGTTCCACAAACACTCAAGAATGTAGGGTTAACTTCTTGTAAAGGATCAACTTTCCAAGGTCTCCATCCTTAAGAAAACTTTCCCTCATTCCATAGAAGTTGACACTCTTTTTTTCTTGTTTTAATTTTTTATTATATATTTATTTACTTACATTTCAAAGTTTCTTCCCCTTCCTGGTTTCCTGTCCATAAGCCCCATTCCCTTCCTTCCCCCTCCCCCATATGGGTATTCCGCCTATACATCCTCCTATTGTCCTCCCACATATTCCATATTTTAATAGAGAACTAGTTAAAGAAATTATTTTTCTTTAAGGGTCTCTAGGACAATATTCTATAATGAAAAATTAATTTAATTTACTTCATTGAGATAAACTGTAAAATAGAGAGTCTCTACCTTTAATGCAATTTTCATTCTGTCACAAATACATCAGGTAAAAGAAGTTTAATATGAACAAAATGATCAAATAATTGGGTTTATTTTTACCTATATATAACACATTTACTAATTTGCTTCAGGGAAATAAATATAAAAATTTACACCCAGGTTATTTTATAAGAGACTCTTGCCTCTAAAGCTTAAGTTTGCTTTCCAAAACTCATAAAAAGATGGAGAGATCTAGTTCCAAAAATTTGTACTCTCCTCCTTTGCACATTCACCATCATACATTCTTTATCACACAGATATATGTACAACAAGTTGAAAATGATGAGATTTGCTTGCTACGCACAGGCAACCTAAACTTGTTTAAAAATGCCAGTAGCATAACAAAACACAATACATTCATATAGTTATATATGATGGTGATAAACTCATTGAAAATGAATATACTAGGACTAGTTGTCTGAATTTGACTGAGGAAGCCCTGAGGTCTCTAGAGCCTAAGCTCTCCAGTGAAATGTTGTAGGAAACCCTTATTAAATGTGCAGCAGTCTTCTTGAAGACTTGACTATTCCAGTAGATGGCCAACACTGATTCTCTTCCAGAACCAGAACTAAGGCATGAGATGTCTTGGTAGAGTACTTGCTTAGCATGTAAGAGACACTGAGGTCAATTACAAGTACCCCATATCCCAGTAACACTGGTGCATATACGTCTGTAATCTTGGCACTTAGAAAATAGGAGGATCAAAAGTTCACTCTGTTCTTGGTTACATAAGAAGACTATGGGTAGCCTGACCTACAGGACCTATCTAAACACTCAAAGTAAAAATTAAAAAATACAAAAATATAAAATAAAATAAAAATACAAAACCAAAATAACAAATATTTTCCTGAAAAAAGAAATAGCTACTACATAAACCTGACTACATTTTCTCATAAATGTTAGTTATTTTACTAAACACTTTTTCTGATTAATACAGTAAAATATCAAACCTTCAAAAATGAACATAACACAAATGTGAAACATTTTGCATTTTGCTAACTTATTTCAAATAAAATGTTCAATTATATAGATATCATTTGCTGAAGAGGAATTCATCAGGACTTACTTTTAATGTTCCAGAATGCTGATAAATCACTATTATGAAACATATTCCATGTTGCTCAGTGAGACTCAGCAAACATAACATAATAATTAGATATTAAATCAAAAATATCTGATCAATATAGACAGCTATATTTCGTAATTCAGGCTGAAAAAGCAAAATAAAACTGGCAGATGGAATGTATGGTTGATCCAATTATATTTTAAACCCAAATCATATCCTCCAAGGTAATACACAGAGAAAACTAACATTTTGGACAATTTTGAAGCCTGCAATCAAGAGAGAATTTGATACTGTGACTTTGCTGATATTTTAAAGAGAAGAGACAAAGGTATATAATAATTTCCTCTGCATATTATAAACACTCAGTTCTTGATCATGGGCATAAACATGAAAAGTTTACCAATCTTACTCACATTTTTCCAATAGATGATATTTCTTGTCACTTTATATCAACAACAGTATATTACTATGATGTATTCTTCTGCTTTCCTTTGTAATGTAATTTCGTGTCACTCATTTTGTTCTCCTGATATTTTAATGTCAGAAAAGATAAAACATATAACCATTTAAATGAGGCATATATAATTTTCAACATCATATTATTTACATTACAATCATTGTATAATTAGTTTATGTTTTAATTAGAAACTTTATCATTCAAAGCTATGATAGTTATTCTCTTCATGCTGTTCATCTCTACGTATATTGAGAAACATGTTATTAGATCTATTCTAGGAATATATTTTCATTTTTTTTTACAGTAAGCACACAATCATTATTTACTAAATTCCCATTGCTAGTAATTCACTGGTACTGACTTACTGTCCTTGGCAACTTCCATTGAGATTAAAACCTTCCATTTCAGAGCAGAACTAACTCATTAAGATACAGACTGTTTAAAAGGGAGGTAGAACAGGATGGTCTAAGAGCAGATGGAACATTCTGTCCTCTGGGGGTGTTCCTTAATCTCAGGAACTAAAGAACTCAGTATCATCAGAAAGTCCTTAAATTGAACATGTTTACTAGGCCCCACCCTTTCCAATAATTTATAAGCAGTAAGAACTGCTGAGAAGTACAGTAAGGTCATACAAACTACCTAGAAGAGGCATAATCTAAAGGGATTGTTTGAAGAGAACACAGTGCAACCTGCTACAGACTGTTCAGTGTGCTGTAGGTCTCTTGATTTCAGGCTCTCAGCCTGTAACCCATACCAAAGTAGGCGTGGTGATGTAGCTATCTTTGAGTCAATTCTGACCCTCTATGTAACCCTTGATCCATGTTCCTGTAGCCCTAATAAAGCTCATGATTTCACCAAGTTAGATTTTCAGTGTTATCCTTACCTTGCTCTGTGGTCAGTTCCTTATCTGGCATTAGTATGTTTTTGTTGTTCTTTTTGTTTCCCAGGGGCATGATGCCAAACAATACTGGCAAAAACTGGTTAATAGCTTTTAGAATTTGGAGAGATTGTTGCAAAACCATTGAATTGCTCAAAAATAATTGAATTATAGTGTTGTCTTTAACCGTGATAACTAAGAGGCAATCAATCTTGTAGGCAAAGTAATCAAGAGTCCCTATTTGTTATCTACTCCCTTTTTCCTCTTTTTCTAAATAACTTTTCTCTCCTTTTCTATCCTCTGCAGAGAATTACTACTCCTCCTTAAACAGCTGTCGTGATTTGAATATGAATGACGCTATTTGAATATAAATAGCTCAATTTTGAATGCATAGTCACCAGGGAGTGGCACTATTTGTAAAGGATGCGAAGGTACTGCTTTATTGGAGGAGTTGTGGCCTATTTGGAGGAAGTGTGGCCCTGGAGGTCCAAAGTCTAAACCAGGTGTTCTCTCTCTGTCTCTCTCTGTCTCTCTGTCTCTCTGTCTCTCTCTCTCTCTTTCTCTCTCTCTCCCTCGTTTCTCTTTGTCTCTCTATCTCTTTCTGTCTCTCTATTTCTCTCCCTCCCTCCTACCCTCCTTCCTTCACTCCCTCCCTCTGTCTTCGCCTGCAGATCAGGATGAAGCTCTCATCTAGTTCTCTAGGAGCTACTATGCTTGCTACCCTTGGCACCATGCTGCCTGCTATAATAATAATAGACTATTCCTCCTCTGAAACTATAAGCAAACTCCTAATTAAGTATTTTCCTTTATAAGAGTTGCTGTGGTCATAGTGTCTCTTCACAGCAAGAGAACAATGATTAAGACAACCACTGCTCACACTGAGAATACCACAGGTTGCTGAAATGAATCTGGATTTGGTTACATACCTTGCTGAGCT
This sequence comes from Rattus norvegicus, assembly GCF_021556685.1. NCBI lineage: Eukaryota > Metazoa > Chordata > Mammalia > Rodentia > Muridae > Rattus > Rattus norvegicus. The sequence goes on from NC_141554.1 coordinate 90,643,341, forward strand.
GAATTAAGTCTATCTGACCTACCTGAAAGATTTTGGGTAAAGGAAAGGAAATTGCGAAGAAGTTGTATATAGAATATAGAATTACAAAACTGTCAGAAACTTGAAGGAATTGCTTTATTCATCCTACTTTCAGACCATAGGATATCTAAACCAACTGTACTATTATTGCGTCTGTTGAACTGAAATATTGCAATATAAAAGAGACTATATTGTTGATATAAGTCAGTTTCAAACTTGTTGGAAAGTGCTTTTCAGCCTCTTTTAAAAAAAAGATTTAGAAAGCACCCAGAAAAATCTCTAAACCATATCTCACAGATAATGATTCTGAATGAGGATTTATATTAGGAAGGATTCACTATATACATTTTGCTAATTTTTAAAAATAAAAATTCCAAGAGAGGCAGACAAGCCTGGGAAACCAGAAGAGACTGCTCCCTGCACACACATCTCGGACGCCAGAGGAAAAAGCCAAAGACCATCTGGAACCCTGGTGCACTGAAGCTCCCGGAAGGGGCGGCACAGGTCTTCCTGGTTGCTGCCACTGCAGAGAGCCCCTGGGCAGCACCCCACGAGCGAACCTGAGCCTCGGGACCACAGGTAAGACCAAATTTTCTGCTGCAAGAAAGCTGCCTGGTGAACTCAAGACACAGGCCCACAGGAACAGCTGAAGACCTGTAGAGAGGAAAAACTACACGCCGGAAAGCAGAACACACTGTCCCCATAACTGACTGAAAGAGAGGAAAACAGGTCTACAGCACTCCTGACACACAGGCTTATAGGTCAGTCTAGCCACTGTCAGAAATAGCAGAACAAAGTAACACTAGAGATAATCTGATGGCGAGAGGCAAGCGCAGGAACCCAAGCAACAGAAACCAAGACTGCATGCCATCATCGGAGCCCAATTCTCCCGCCAAAACAAACATGGAATATCCAAACACACCAGAAAAGCAAGATCTAGTTTCAAAATCATATTTGATCATGATGCTGGAGGACTTCAAGAAAGACATGAACACACTTAGGGAAACACAGGAAATCATTAATAAACAAGTAGAGGCCTACAGAGAGGAATGGCAAAAATCCCTGAAAGAATTCCAGGAAAACACAATCAAACAGATGAAGGAATTAAAAATGGAAATAGAAGCAATCAAGAAAGAACACATGGAAACAACCCTGGATATAGAAAACCAAAAGAAGAGACAAGGAGCTGTAGATACAAGCCTCACCAACAGAATTCAAGAGATGGAAGAGAGAATCTCAGGAGCAGAAGATTCCATAGAAATCATTGACTCAACTGTCAAAGATAATGTAAAGCGGAAAAAGCTACTGGTCCAAAACATACAGGAAATCCAGGACTCAATGAGAAGATCAAACCTAAGGATAATAGGTATAGAAGAGAGTGAAGACTCCCAGCTCAAAGGACCAGTAAATATCTTCAACAAAATCATAGAAGAAAACTTCCCTAACCTAAAAAAAGAGATACCCATAGGCATACAAGAAGCCTACAGAACTCCAAATAGATTGGACCAGAAAAGAAACACCTCCTGTCACATAATTGTCAAAACACCAAACGCACAAAATAAAGAAAGAATATTAAAAGCAGTAAGGGAAAAAGGTCAAGTAACATATAAAGTGAGACCTATCAGAATCACACCAGACTTCTCGCCAGAAACTATGAAGGCCAGAAGATCCTGGACTGATGTCATACAGACCCTAAGAGAACACAAATGCCAGCCCAGGTTACTGTATCCAGCAAAACTCTCAATTAACATTGATGGAGAAACCAAGATATTCCATGACAAAACCAAATTTACACAATATCTTTCTACAAATCCAGCACTACAAAGGATAATAAATGGTAAAGCCCAACATAACGAGGCAAGCTATACCCTAGAAGAAGCAAGAAACTAATCGTCTTGGCAACAAAACAAAGAGAATGAAAGCACACAAACATAACCTCACATCCAAATATGAATATAACGGGAAGCAATAATCACTATTCCTTAATATCTCTCAATATCAATGGCCTCAACTCCCCAATAAAAAGACATAGATTAACAAACTGGATACGCAACGAGGACCCTGCTTTCTGCTGCCTACAGGAAACACACCTCAGAGACAAAGACAGACACTACCTCAGAGTGAAAGGCTGGAAAACAACTTTCCAAGCAAATGGTCAGAAGAAGCAAGCTGGAGTAGCCATTCTAATATCAAATAAAATCAATTTCCAACTAAAAGTCATCAAAAAAGATAAGGAAGGACACTTCGTATTCATCAAAGGAAAAATCAACCAAGATGAACTCTCAATCCTAAATATCTATGCCCCAAATACAAGGGCACCTACATACGTAAAAGAAACCTTACTAAAGCTCAAAACACACATTGCACCTCACACAATAATAGTGGGAGATTTCAACACCCCACTCTCATCAATGGACAGATCATGGAAACAGAAATTAAACAGTGATGTCGACAGACTAAGAGAAGTCATGAGCCAAATGGACTTAACGGATATTTATAGAACATTCTATCCTAAAGCAAAAGGATATACCTTCTTCTCAGCTCCTCATGGTACTTTCTCCAAAATTGACCATATAATTGGTCAAAAAACGGGCCTCAACAGGTACAGAAAGATAGAAATAATCCCATGCGTGCTATCGGACCACCACGGCCTAAAACTGGTCTTCAATAACAATAAGGGAAGAATGCCCACATATACGTGGAAATTGAACAATGCTCTACTCAATGATAACCTGGTCAAGGAAGAAATAAAGAAAGAAATTAAAAACTTTTTAGAATTTAATGAAAATGAAGATACAACATACTCAAACTTATGGGACACAATGAAAGCTGTGCTAAGAGGAAAACTCATAGCGCTGAGTGCCTGCAGAAAGAAACAGGAAAGAGCATATGTCAGCAGCTTGACAGCACACCTAAAAGCTCTAGAACAAAAAGAAGCAAATACACCCAGGAGGAGTAGAAGGCCGGAAATAATCAAACTCAGAGCTGAAATCAACCAAGTAGAAACAAAAAGGACCATAGAAAGAATCAACAGGACCAAAAGTTGGTTCTTTGAGAAAATCAACAAGATAGATAAACCCTTAGCCAGACTAACGAGAGGACACAGAGAGTGCGTCCAAATTAACAAAATCAGAAATGAAAAGGGAGACATAACTACAGATTCAGAGGAAATTCAAAAAATCATCAGATCTTACTATAAAAACCTATATTCAACAAAATTTGAAAATCTTCAGGAAATGGACAATTTCCTAGACAGATACCAGGTATCAAAGTTAAATCAGGAACAGATAAACCAGTTAAACAACCCCATAACTCCTAAGGAAATAGAAGCAGTCATTAAAGGTCTCCCAACCAAAAAGAGCCCAGGTCCAGATGGGTTTAGTGCAGAATTCTATCAAACCTTCATAGAAGACCTCATACCAATATTATCCAAACTATTCCACAAAATTGAAACAGATGGAGCCCTACCGAATTCCTTCTACGAATCTACAATTACTCTTATACCTAAACCACACAAAGACACAACAAAGAAAGAGAACTTCAGACCAATTTCCCTTATGAATATCGACGCAAAAATACTCAATAAAATTCTGGCAAACCGAATTCAAGAGCACATCAAAACAATCATCCACCATGATCAAGTAGGCTTCATCCCAGGCATGCAGGGATGGTTTAATATACGGAAAACCATCAACGTGATCCATTATATAAACAAACTGAAAGAACAGAACCACATGATCATTTCATTAGATGCTGAGAAAGCATTTGACAAAATTCAACACCCCTTCATGATAAAAGTCCTGGAAAGAATAGGAATTCAAGGCCCATACCTAAACATAGTAAAAGCCGTATACAGCAAACCAGTTGCTAACATTAAACTAAATGGAGAGAAACTTGAAGCAATCCCACTAAAATCAGGGACTAGACAAGGCTGCCCACTCTCTCCCTACTTATTCAATATAGTTCTTGAAGTTCTAGCCAGAGCAATCAGACAACAAAAGGAGATCAAAGGGATACAGATCGGAAAAGAAGAGGTCAAAATATCACTATTTGCAGATGATATGATAGTATATTTAAGTGATCCCAAAAGTTCCACCAGAGAACTACTAAAGCTGATAAACAACTTCAGCAAAGTGGCTGGGTATAAAATTAACTCAAATAAATCAGTTGCCTTCCTCTATACAAAAGAGAAACAAGCCGAGAAAGAAATTAGGGAAACGACACCCTTCATAATAGACCCAAATAATATAAAGTACCTCGGTGTGACTTTAACCAAGCAAGTAAAAGATCTGTACAATAAGAACTTCAAGACACTGAAGAAAGAAATTGAAGAAGACCTCAGAAGATGGAAAGATCTCCCATGCTCATGGATTGGCAGGATTAATATAGTAAAAATGGCCATTTTACCAAAAGCAATCTACAGATTCAATGCAATCCCCATCAAAATACCAATCCAATTCTTCAAAGAGTTAGACAGAACAATTTGCAAATTCATCTGGAATAACAAAAAACCCAGGATAGCTAAAGCTATCCTCAACAATAAAAGGACTTCAGGGGGAATCACTATCCCTGAACTCAAGCAGTATTACAGAGCAATAGTGATAAAAACTGCATGGTATTGGTACAGAGACAGACAGATAGACCAATGGAATAGAATTGAAGACCCAGAAATGAACCCACACACCTATGGTCACTTGATTTTTGACAAAGGAGCCAAAACCATCCAATGGAAAAAAGATAGCATTTTCAGCAAATGGTGCTGGTTCAACTGGAGGGCAACATGTAGAAGAATGCAGATCGATCCATGCTTATCACCCTGTACAAAGCTTAAGTCGAAGTGGATCAAGGACCTCCACATCAAACCAGACACACTCAAACTAATAGAAGAAAAACTAGGGAAGCATCTGGAACACATGGGCACTGGAAAAAATTTCCTGAACAAAACACCAATGGCTTATGCTCTAAGATCAAGAATTGACAAATGGGATCTCATAAAACTGCAAAGCTTCTGTAAGGCAAAGGACACTGTGGTTAGGACAAAACGGCAACCAACAGATTGGGAAAAGATCTTTACCAACCCTACAACAGATAGAGGCCTTATATCCAAAATATACAAAGAACTCAAGAAGTTAGACCGCAGGGAAACAAATAACCCTATTAAAAAATGGGGTTCAGAGCTAAACAAAGAATTCACAGCTGAGGAATGCCGAATGGCTGAGAAACACCTAAAGAAATATTCAACATCTTTAGTCATAAGGGAAATGCAAATCAAAACAACCCTGAGATTTCACCTCACACCAGTGCGATTGGCTAAGATCAAAAACTCAGGTGACAGCAGATGCTGGCGAGGTTGTGGAGAAAGAGGAACACTCCTCCATTGTTGGTGGGATTGCAGACTGGTAAAACCATTCTGGAAATCAGTCTGGAGGTTCCTCAGAAAATTGGACATTGAACTGCCTGAGGATCCAGCTATACCTCTCTTGGGCATATACCCAAAAGATGCCTCAACATATAAAAGAGACACGTGCTCCACTATGTTCATCGCAGCCTTATTTATAATAGCCAGAAAATGGAAAGAACCCAGATGCCCTTCAACAGAGGAATGGATACAGAAAACGTGGTACATCTACACAATGGAATACTACTCAGCTATCAAAAACAACGAGTTTATGAAATTCGTAGGCAAATGGTTGGAACTGGAAAATATCATCCTGAGTGAACTATCCCAATCACAGAAAGACATACATGGTATGCACTCATTGATAAGTGGCTATTAGCCCAAATGCTTGAATTACCCTAGATCCCTAGAACAAACGAAACTCAAGACGGATGATCAAAATGTGAATGCTTCACTCCTTCTTTAAATGAGGAAAAAGAATACCCTTGGCAGGGAAGGGAGAGGCAAAGATTAAAACAGAGACTGAAGGAACACCCATTCAGAGCCTGTCCCACATTTGGCCCATACATATACAGCCACCCAATTGGACTAGATGGATGAAGCAAAGAAGTGCAGACCGACAGGAGCCGGATGTAGATCGCTCCTGAGAGACACAGCCAGAATACAGCAAATACAGAGTTGAATGCCAGCAGCAAACCACTGAACTGAGAATAGGTCCCCTATTGAAGGAATCAGAGAAAGAACTGGAAGAGCTTGAAGGGGCTCGAGACCCCAAAAGTACAACAATGCCAAGCAACCAGAGCTTCCAGGGACTAAGCCACTACCTAAAGACTATACATGGACTGACCCTGGACTCTGACCCCATAGGTAGCAATGAATATCCTAGTAAGAGCACCAGTGGAAGGGGAAGCCCTGGGTCCTGCTAAGACTGAACCCCCAGTGAACTAGTCTATGGGGGGAGGGCGGCAATGGTGGGAGGGTTGGGAGGGGAACACCCATAAGGAAGGGGAGGGGGGAGGGGGATGTTTGCCCGGAAACCGGGAAAGGGAATAATACTCGAAATGTATATAAGAAATACTCAAGTTAATAAAAAAAAAAAAAAAAGAAAAGAAAAAAAAAAAAAAAAAAAAGTGGGGTCGGGGATTTAGCTCAGTGGTAGAGCGCTTGCCTAGCAAGCACAAGGCCCTGGGTTCGGTCCCCAGCTCCGGAAAAAAAAAAAAAAGAAAAAAAAATAAATAAATAAAAATTCCAATATAAATATTAAGGTTTAAACATTTTCTTTAATTCTTAACTGTTCATTTCTGGGCTTATTTACCGTAAAAGAAAAGTGTTGGTTTTCTGATTTTAAAAAAAAGAAATTATTTCCATTTTATGTCTACTAATAAGTAAATATTTCACTTTTTATCCTCAGTGTTAAAGACTTAACTTTGTCTTATGTATATTATAGAATTAAATTCATGAACATCTGTTAAATCTCAGTTTTAAGTATTTGAAACATCATTTTTTATAGTCCTCACATTGTAATTTAAAGAATCATATATGAGGTAAATTATAAATATTTATTCGATTTGGAAGAAATCCTAAGACTAGAGTTGTTGCTTTCTAGCAAAAAAATTAGAAAAAAAACAAAACAAACAAACAAAAAAAACCCAACAACAACACCAAAATATTAATGACATAATTAAAAGCCCTAACATTTCTCAGTCTGAAAACTATTAGATGCTGAAACATCAGGAAAAGGCTTTTCATTAGTATCCTGTTTGGATTGTTTCATTAATTACTTAAGGTTAGGAAAAACAAAACAAATGAAAAGTAACTTTCAATTTTTACTAAGAAAAAAGCTCTTGCATATGCTGAGGAATATTTGTTCAAGAATATGAATTATTTCAATTGTTTTAAAAAGTTGAAGTTTTCATATATCACCTGGTTTTTCATAACAGGGCCTGAGAGCTTGTACAAATTGATTTTTAAAAATTGAATATTTTATTTATTTACATTCAAATGCTACCCACTTTCTTGGTTTCTCCTCTGGAAATCCCCTATCGTCCAGGACACAGGGCCTCTCCTCCCACTGATGGCCAATAAGGCCATTTTCTGTTACATATGAGGCTAGAGCCATGTGTGCTATTTGGTTGGTGGTTTAGTTCACGGGAGTTCTTGGGGCTCTGGTTGGTTGATGTTGTTCATTCTATGGGTTCCAAACCCCTTCAGTTCCTTCAGTCCTTCCCCTAACTCTTCCTTTGGGGACACTGGTCTCAGTCCAATGGTTAGTTGCAAGCATCCACAACTGTATTTGTCAGGCTCTGGAAGAGCCTCTCATGAGATATCAATATCAGGCTCCTGTCAATAAGCACTTCTAGACATCAGCAATAGTGACTGGGTTTTGTGGCTGAATACGGGATGGATCCCCAGGCGGATTAGTCTCTGGATGGCCTTTCCTTCAGTCTCTGCTCCACTCATTGTCTCTATATTTCCTCCTGTAGGAATTTAGTTCCCCCATTCATATTTTGGTCTTCTTTTTCTTGAGCTTCATAAAGTCTGTGAGTTGTATCTTAGGCATTCCAAGATTTTGAGCTAATATCCCCTTATAAGTGAGTGCATACCATGTGTGTTCTTTTATGACTGGGTTACATCACTCGGGATGATATTTTCTAATTCCATCCATTTGCCTAAAAATGTCATAAAGTCATTGTTTTTAATAGTTGAATAGTACTCCAGTGTATGAATGGACCACATTTTCTGTATCCATTCCACCGCTGAAGGACACCTGTGTTCTTTCCAGCTTCTGGTTATTAAGAATGTAGAGGAGCATGTGTCCTTGTTATATGTTGAAATATCTTTTGGATATATGTCCAGGTGTGATATAGCTGGGTTCTCAGGTAGCACTGTATCCAATTTTATGAGGAACTGCCAGACTGATTTTCAGAATGGTTGCTCCTGCTTACAATCCCACCAACAATGGAGGAGTGTTTCTCTTTCTTCACATCCTAGCCAGCATCTGCTTTCACTTGAGTTTTGATCTTAGCCATTCTGACTGATGTGACGCGAAATCTCAGGGCTGCTTTGATTTGCATTTTCCTGACAATGAACAATGTTGAACATTTGTTTAGGTGCTTCTCAGTCATTCAATATTCTTCGGTTGAGAATTTTTGTTCAGCTCTATACATGATTTTTTTTAAAGGATTGTTTGATTCTCTGTAGCCTAACTTCTTGAAATCTTTGAATGTGTTGGATATTAGCCCTCTATTGGATATAGGATTGATAAAGATCTTTTCCCAATCTGTTGCTTGCTGTTTTGTCTTATTAACAGTGTGCTTTGCCTTGTAGAAGCTTTTCAATCTCATGAGATCCCATTTGCCGATTCTTGCTCTTAAAGCACAATCCACTGGTGTTTGTTACTGGAAATTTCCCTCCTGTGACAATGTTTAAGGTTCTTTCCCACACTCTCTTATATTAGATTCAGTATATTTGGTTTTATGTGGAAGACCTTGATCCATTTGGACTTCAGCTTTGTACAAGGAGATAAGAATAGATCAATTTGCACTCTTTGACATGCTGACCACTATTTGAACCAGCACCATTTGTTGAAAATGCCTTCTTTTTTTCCACTGGATAGTTTTAGTTGCTTTGTCAAAGATCAAGTAACCATATGTGTGGGTGGATTTCTGGATTTTCAATTCTATTTCATTGAACTTCCTGCCTGTCTTTGTACCAATACCATGCAGTTTTATCACTATTGCTCTGTAGTAGAGCTTGAAGTCAGTGATGGTGATTCCCCCAGAAGTTCTTTTATTGTTGAGAATAGTTTTTGCTATCCTGGGTTTTTTTGTTATTCCAAATGAATTTGCAAATTGCTCTTTCTAACCCTATGAGGAATTGAGTTGGAATCTTGATGGAGATCGTATTGAATCTATAGATTGCTTTTGGCAAAATGGCTATTTTTACTCTAATAATCCTGCCAATCCATGAGCATGGGAGATCTTTCCATCATCTGAGATCTTTGATTTATTTCTTCAGATATTTGAAGTTCTTGTCAAACAAAAGATAGTACTAAAACCTTAATGTAATTGTCAGAATAAAAAGAATACAGTTGGAAGGAAAAATTCTGTGACATAGAACATCTGTATAAGGATCTTCCAGGTGTTAGGGCTATATGTCATCTCAAGTTAAATAGTGTCATATGAGAATGATTCTGATATAAATATTTTACAATTTTAAATTTGGAATGTAGTGTCCATAAATGAGGCTAACAGTTCCAGCATCAACAATAAAAATTGTTAAGCTTTAAATCAGACTTAATCAGGTATCAGTGGTACGAGATGTCCATTGTCTTGTGAAGGCTTGATGCCCCAGTGTAGGGGAATGACAGGGGGGAGGTGGGAGAGAGTGCAGCAGAGCACCTTCATGAAGGCAGGGAGTGGGGGATGGGATGGGGAGTTCCAGAGGGGAAATCCTGGGAAAGGGGATGCCATTTAAAATGTAAATAAAGAAAATATCCAATAAAAGAAAAGGAAAGAAAAAAAGGAAACTCTAAGCAATTTTGCTGCATAGTAATGAATAGAACTCTAGTAAAGAATGCATGATACAAGAGAAATAAGTTTTGGTTATCACAGGTTCTAGTAGATTTGCCATAGTATTTATAAATATAATAAATAATAACTAATGATTTGTGTTTACCAAAAGTTGTTCTTCATCCTCCTTGTAAATTTTAATCTTTATTTTTTCCCTGGGGTTTCATAAAAATCTTAATCTGCACATAATTTTCAACATAATTAATCCTTGTTGAGTATAGGGAAATGAAAAACTTGATGATTAATTTGTAAGAAAAATATTTCTAGCCTCTACAGAACCATAATAAGAAGCTAACAAACTTGTCTGACCAAAAAGTTCTAGGCTTTTTCAATTTTGGACAAGAAACTAAATTATTGTATATATTGGGTAATTATTGTATGGGAAACAGAATATATTGATAAACTATTTTCACAAGAGAATCTCACCCCATTAAAAGGCTAGGCTTATATTGACTAGTTGAAGAAGATCTTGAACTTTTTGTTTACTAATCTTCACATCTCAAGTAATAAGATTATATGCATATAACAAAAGCCATTTTCTACAACTTTCAATTCTTTTTAGGGTTTATTTTATAAAATATTTTATGTATTACCAAAATGTTATGAGATTCCACAAGTTATCATGCCTATTAATGCTTATTAATCTGTTTAGATTTTTACAAAAATTATACCATTGATTTTGAGAAAAGAGACAATAAAATGGAATAATATACAGGTTTGATATTCATAATTTTTCTCTTTCTATCTTTTATAATTTGTGAAAAGAGTTTTGCCTGTCTATTTGCTTTGGAGGGTCTTATAGTATAACCCTGACTTGCCTAAATCTTATTGTGTAAAATAGGCTAGCCTTAAACTCACAGAAATCCGTTTGCTTTTGTCTCACTAGTGATGTAATTAAAAGTGTGTGTAACCATTCGTAGCTTCTGAAAATATTTTTCTTATTACTTTATATTTATCTTTAAATTTCAACTGAAAATAAAATTTTATAAGATTTGTCAGATAGAATAACTATCTTTTAGTGCAAGTCTCAAGTTTAGACAAAAATTTCAAGTATACTTAATATGGTTTATAATACTCTCATAATTCAGCTGCATTAAAAATAATTTGAGGATAAAAGCAGATATGTTCAGTGGCTCATTGAAAAATGACAGGAAACTTTCATAAAATTTCCTGTGTATATTCTGTATTAATTGCTTTCTTCATTGCTCCAATAAAATATTTATCAAAATCAACTTCAGGAAGGAAGGATTCACTTTGTATTGCAATTGGAGAACAGTAAGGTATAGTAACAGAGATGTGTGTTATACTGTGTTCATAGTCCATAATGAAAAGTAAAAATGTAGTGAATGGCGCTGCTCAGCCTCAAGTATCTTTGTCTGTCTGAGACCCACAGAATAATTTCATCCATTTAGGCTATAACATTAAATACCATGTAACCTAATATAGGAAATTTCCTCAAAAAATTTCCAGAAGCTAATCTAACCAAACTATTTCCTTATAGGCATGCTCATATAATTGTGCCCTAAGTTACTCTAGGTCTGATCAAATTGACAAGATTATATATTATACATTATAACAAAAACAAATAAACATAACCAAACAACCAAGAAACATCTATATCCCTTGGGGGCTACAGAAATAGGAAAATAATTTGTTAAGAATTTATTGGGAGACAAAAAATAGGTCAAATACACTTTATAATGGAACTCTTCAAAAGTTAATGTTTTACCAACTCTTTTGATTTAATTTAATATGTTATCTGCTTAAGTATATTTAAAAATCTTAGAGCGAAACTTTCTTACAATCAATTTCTCTTTTTGTTTGATCCAATATCCAATGGGAAGCAAATTAAGGTTCAAAGTTTTCACTTATTGCTTTCCTTTTGTTTTCTGCCCTTTGGCCACTTTTCAATTCAATAGTTAATTTTCCTTCCATTTTATGATTTCATGCCCTTGACAGTAACCTTTCAAGTGTGCACATGATAAACACCTTTGGAAAATCATGTAACATTGCTTTAAAGTGTGCCTACGTTGCAATAGTATCTTCAAATATATTCAGTGTTTTCTGGCATGATTTTTGTTTTTGAACCATTTTGCTGTAGACAATGCCATTCCTCCCCAAACAAAGATTCCCATTCCTCAGTTGCTGTTCTCCCCGACAAAGATTCCTACTTTCTCAGCTGATTTTTTCTAAAATCCAAGACTTTTTTTTGTTAGTCATATCAACCTGATGGATCTATAACCACCAAAAATATTTTCTGCATTAAAATATGATTTACACAAAGCATTATAAGGAACTAAGAGTGTTGAGAATGGAACAAAATGTCTTTTTTTGAATACCAAATGTTCAGCTCTAAAAACATACACACTAATAACATTATACAGACTGAGAAGGTTATATTGAAAAATGCATATATATATATATATGCATGTGTCAACAATTAATCAAAAACAGAGGCCATGAATTTGAAAGATAGAAAAAATGATGCTTGTAAGGTTTGCTGGGATAAAAGAAAAGAGAAAATTTTGTAATTTTGTTAGTTGCTATCCACAAACTGACTGTAAGGCCGTATTGCTGAATACAATACCTATAAAACTCATTGAACCTGAAGAAGTTGAGGTAGTACACACACAAAGCCTTCACCCCTGCTGACTCATATTAATGATACTAACTAGAAGGCAGTTTGCTAGCCACCAGAGGAGAAAGGTAAACACCAGCTAACCTTTGATTTACAATGATATTCTGCCTGCCTTATATGTTGGTGCAATACTGGCACAAAAGTTGTAGGAACAACTAACCATGCTTTAGCCTTGTATTTAAGACCCATTACATGAGATAAAAACCATGTTTAACATTGCTTGGTTGACCAAGAATCTGAGAGTAGATAGATTATAGACTTAGGAGAAAAACTATTGTTCTGCTAAAGTAACATAGCAATAAAATGACTCCTAATAATATTCTGCTATACTTCTAGATCAGTGTTTTCTTCTATAATCAGAAAAATTTTATCCTGTGGTAGATAAAATAAAATGCAGAGAACTACAACTGGACAATGTGCTAAGAGTGAGCTACCTTGGAACTCTCTATCCTAAATATGATGTCTTCTTCAAATCCTTTGCCTCAGGGATAAGGAAACATTGTAGAAGTTAAGGAAGAAAAGTGCAGATGTGTTACATCACGGAAACAAAACCTTGTAGAAACAAGAGAAGTGATGTGCATATGATCGCAAAGAGACTATCAGAGCATGCGTAGGATTTGTACAGGTTTAAGTTAAATGGGGTTCCTGGTGCTGAGAGGAGAACAAGACACAAGCCGACTTCTTAACTGATAAGGTCTCTCCTGATGGCTGTCAGTAGTAAAGGAAAAATGTCTATACTTCAGTAGTGTCTTATTGGATATACCAACCACACTTATAGTCAGGCTTCATGCTCATCCATAGATGACCAAAAAAATTGAATGGAAATTTTGGAGGGAGTTGTCTCATATTACTTTGTCATGTCTTGCCTCCTTATAGACATTTTGTCTATGTATAAAGATTTCCAATTTTATGTTTTTATGGGATTTCTGTTTGTGACCATGCATGTGTGTCTGTATCTGTATCTTTGACTCTTTTTTTTCTATTTGTTTGTTTTGGTTTTTAGTTGTGTTTTATTTTTCTGATTAGAAAGAAAGAAAATGTATAGATTTTTTTAGAGGGAGGATTTGAAAGGAGTTGGGCAAGGGCAACAAACAGTGATAAAAATACGGTATATATAAAATATAAAAATAATATATTTTAATAAAAATTAAAGTTATAAAAAAGCTAAAAACACTATATATATGTATATGTATATATACATATATGCATATGCATATGTATATGTATATGCATATGCATATGCATATGCATATGTATATGTATATGTATATGTATATGTATGTGTATGTGTATGTGTATGTGTATGTGTATGTATATGTATACATATATATGTATATGTATATATACATATATGTATATGTATATGCATATGTATATGCATATGTATATGTATATATACATATATGTATATGTATATGTATATACATATATATGAAAAATAAACCACCATAGAATGTAAGGTAATAATTCTTTTCCTCATAAATAATTAGAAGTTCAAAACAATTCACTCAAATTTAATGAGGACATATAGTCATTAAAATATATACTTGATATAAGGCCTCTAGAGAAAGAACTCGAAGAGCTTGAAGGAGCTCGAGACCCCTTATGAACAACAATGCCAAGCAACCAGAGCTTCCAGGGACTAAGCCACTACCTAAGGACTATACATGGACTGACCCTGGACTCTGACCTCATAGGTAGCAATGAATATTCTAGTAAGATCACCAGTGGAAGGGGAAGCCCTTGGTCCTGCTAAGACTGAACCCCCAGTGATTGTTGGGGGGAGGGCGGCAATGGGGGGAGGGTGGGGAGGGGAACACCCATAAAGAAGGGGAGGGGGAGGGATTAGGGGGATGTTTGCCTGGAAACCGGGAAAGGGAATAACACTCGAAATGTAAATAAGAAACACTCAAATTAATTAAAATATATATATATACTTGAATTATATAGCCTTTATTATATATTTTCTTGTCAACTTGCTTATCTCTTTCTTGAACCTTATCTGCTAATAATCACAAGTAATCTTCAAATTTCAGTGGTATATTTGAGCATACATAGATATTTATCTCAATACATAATGATCAACAATTCTCTTTTACTTGAATTATCATGAATACATATTTAGAAGTTAGAAAATTTTAAAAAATAGACTCAGGTATCTGTTTTGAGTGTGGTTAGTGATCCTTGGATGTACCAGATGTTATTTACATTTAACCTTTTGAATGAAAACTCCATTTTTTTCCAGCTATATACTGCCATGGGGAAAAAGCAAATATATTTTTATATATTTTTCTTGCTTTGAAAATGAACTACAAATATTAAATCTACTTCCTTCAGAAAATCTTCCTTTTTCACATATATTTATTATTTGAGTATTTCACATCATAAATTCCAATCATACTTTCTAGTCCTCCAATGTCCACTCCTTGTGATCTCCTATTCCCAAAGAATAAGAAGAAAGGGAAGAGGAAGATGGGGAGGAGAAGGTGGAGGAGGAGAAGGAGAAGAAGGAGGAGAAGGATCAGGAAGAATCCCGTTTGTATTGCCCATATACTCATTGAAGCATAGCCAAACACCCAGTGGACATCCCCTTAAAGGAAACAGTCCTTCATCCACTGCACCCACAACAGAACAATCAGCTGTGGAGAACTACACTTCAGCCTCCTTATTACAATTTTAAGAGTTCTCTAGATGTATTTTTGTCTAGGCTTACTTTTAGGGGGGAGGAGTGGGATAGGTTAAGGTGGGATAAAGTTTGTCACAGGAAGCATTCTATGTGTGTGCTGTCATAGATACCACTGTAAAAGTAAACTCCTTGCCCTTTATATTCAGCAGGAGTATGGATCATGTACTTCTCATGGTTTCTGGTGGCAGCATAGACCACAGTCATCTACACTGTCTCCAGTATCAACATGTGGATACACCTCAGCGTGATCTTCATGACAATAAAGATCAGGGATATCAGTACAGCCCTCTGCCATATCATCAATCATGGAGAGCATCATAGATCTCCTTGATAGCACAGGCCAAGGAAATCAACATGACCTCAGGTGGTAACATGAGCTAGTCACATCAACATCGTCATTGGAAACAGCATAGCCAAAGGACCACCACAGGGCTTCAGGTAGCAGCACAGACCATAGACATCAGAAAGTTTTTCAGAAGTAACACAGGTCTTGGATAGCATCACATCCCCTAGCTACAGTTGGACCACAGACCGACCAAGATCCAACCCTGCCTGGCATCACAGCTCATGGCATCAAGTGGCAGCCTAGACCATAAACATCTGCACTGGTTCACTGTTACTATCAAAGGTCATGGAGATAAACACAGTCTCTGGCTATAGCAGACCCCTAGACTCAAACATGGTCTTCAGTGGATGCATAGACTGTGGACATCAACATAAACTCAGGTGGCTGAATAGGCCACTCAGATCAACAAGGCCCTGCTGTCAATGTCAGGATCATGGAAAAATATTCCTTTCAGTCATAACTTAATCAGATTATTCTGATACATATCTGCATAGACATACTTACTGCTGCATAATTTCTGAGTTAATAAGATTAAGAGTTAGATGGTGTATCCTCAGAAGGACTTGAGAATCTTAAATGAGGTTATAGCTTCCATAGTAAGACACAGATTCTATGGACAGCCTTTCTCTATGTTTCCTAAGTGTATTCATGTTTCAGGAGCCAAGTTTCTACTGTAGTTTCTTTTTTCACTTGCCAAAAATACTATTTTTCTTCATAAGCTTTACACTAGTACTTATGATCATATTTTTACATCATCTATGACAGATACTTTCAGAAGTACAGGTTGTTCTTTGGTTTTCCTTTGCAGTGAAAGAGTAACCTTACAAAAACAACTACTATGAGGAAAGGTTTATCTGGCTTACATTCACAAAGAAGATATAGTTCATGACGGCAAGGAAGGCATGGCATATGCTCTCAATTGGGAAACAATGATCACATTTCACCTATATGCACAAAATAAAGAGAAATAACAATAAGTGACATACTTCCTTCAGCAATATTCCAGTAATTTACCTCCTAAAAACTTATAACCTTTACAAATAGCAGCACAAATATAAGAACATATGTTCCCATTCATAAGTATATAAAGGATGGTATATCTCTATACCATACATGTTTTCATTCAAATATTGAATTTATATGTATTGAATATATATGTATGGAATATATATACATATGTATTACACACACATATATATATGAATATATATATATTTACTGTTGACAATAAGAAATCAAAACAACTTTGAGAAATATAGGATCTCTCTGGAAGATCATTTATTCCTATGTTTCTACTACATGTTGCATTTTTCTCATATATTCCTCTTGGAGCTTTCATATGTTGATTCAGAACCAAGTGTGAATTCATTTTCTACAGTAGTATATAGTTATTCTCTGTGGGAGTCAAGTTAGAATGATTCTCACTTATTTTGTTTTTCAAAGGTCTATCAACATACATTATACTCAAGTTATAAGCAAAAGGAATTGTGTCCCAACTCCCAGCACTTTGGGTGAAATATGACATTGCATTTCATAATAATGCTATAGAGGAGGGAATGTAGGCTTGTTGCATTTTTACATGAAAACCAAGACTCACCGAAGAAAACTTAGTGGTGCCTGCATTGAATTCAAACTCTCATATTTTATTTTAAAATCAATGTACCCCTGCAGAGATTAGGTAACAAGCGGTAAATACATTTACTTCAGTCACAGTGTATAAAAGGAATAGAAATATGTAAGTCTATAGTTTATAAAAATTGTGCTCAAGAGATATAAAGAAAACAAGTGTTCATTTGTTTGTTTTAATACGTTTTCCTTAATCTATTCTATATTACTAATTTGAGCTGCTGCTATTATAATTGACAGAAATTGAAGAAAGAAGGATAGGGAACTAGAATTTAATTCTTTTGCTCTTATATAAGAAAACTAAATCTAAGGTCAGAAAGTAAACACACACACACACATACACACATATGTGTGTATGTGTGTGTGTATGTGTATGAATATGATATGAGCATAGAAAACATGATGTTATTACATACAATTATCTTGTGTACAATTGTATAATACCTACCTAGTGAAAAATATGTCCCCATATCTGATGACTGGCCTCGTGGTTTTGCTAGGGAATATATTGATTCTGTCACCTTCTCAGGAATGTTTGCATATGATTTCCTTATGTATATAGAAAATGAAATTCTGGGGATGGAGAGATGGATCAGCATTTAAGAACACTGAAAGCTCTTCCAGAGGTTCTGAGTTCAATTCCCAGCAACCACTTTTTGGCTCAGAATGAGGAATATTCCTCAGTTGTTGATAAGATTGGAAACTGGTACAACTACTATGGAAATCATTCTGGCATTTCCTCAGAAAATTGGACATAATTCTACCTGAAGACAGAGTTATATCACTTCTGGGCGTATACCCAAAAGATGCTTCAACATATAACAAGAACACATTCACCACTATGCTCATAGAAGTCGTATTTATTATAGCCAGAAGCTAGAAAGAATCAAGAATGGATACAGAAAATGTGGTACATTTACACGATGGAATACTAGTCAGCTATTAAAAAACAAGGTCTTCAAGAAATTCTTAGGTAAATGGATGGAACTAGAAAATATTTTCCTCGGTGAGGTAACTCAATGACAAAAGTACACATAATATGTACTCACTGATAAGTGGCTCTTAGTCCAAAAGCTTGAAATACCCAAGATACAATTTACACACCACATGAAGCTCAAGAAGAAGGACAAACGTGTGGATGCTTCAGACCTTCTTAGAAGTGAGAACAAAATACTCACAGGAGGAAATATGGAAACAAAATATGGAGCAGAAACTGATGGAAAGACCATCCAGAGACTGCCACACATGGGGGATCCATCCCACTTGCACTCACCAAACTCAGTCACTATGGGGATACCAAGAGATGCATGCTGACAGGAGCCTGTTATAGCTGTCTCCTGAGAGGCTCTGCCAGAGTCTGACAAATACAGAGGCAGATGATAGCAGCCAACCATTGGACTGAGAACACAAGTGGAGTATTTAGAGAAAGGACTGAGGTTACTGAGGTGGATTGCAACCTGATAAGAACAACAATATCGACCAACCAGACCCCCCAGATCTGCAGGAAGTAAACCGCCAACCAAAGAGTACACATGGAGTGACCCATGGCTCCAGCCGCATATGTAGCAGAGGATGGGCCTTGTTGGGGATCTATGGGAGGAGAGGCCCACATTGTTACTATAAAGACCCTATGTCCCAGTGTAGGTGAATGCCAGGGCAGAGAGGTGGGAGGGAGTGGGTGGGTGGATGGGGGAGCATCCTCCTGGAGGCAGGGGATGGTGGGATGGGATGTGGGGTTTCTGGAAGGGAAACCAGGACAGGGGATAACATTTGAAATATAAATAAAGAAAATATCCAATTAAAGAAAAGAAAAAAGAAAATTAGATTCTGTAGTAACAAAGATTTGTTCTTTTTATGAGTGCTGAGATTTATTGCTTATTCTATTGTTAAGTGCATTTTGGTGTATTCCACTAGTAACTCTTCACCTTACAAAGATTTAGGCACATAAAATAAATGGAATATTATGTCTAAGCATTATCTTCTTAGTTTGTTAATTTGGTCATCATCACAGAAAGTTTTAATTAAAACAAACAATTAGTCTGTAGATGTGGACATACTAATTTGGTCAGGTTAATGTAATCCCTAAGGTTTTACTTTCTTTTTTTTTTTGTTTATTTCTATATTTTTTTTATTAACTTGAGTATTTCTTATATACATTTCAAGTGTTATTCCCTTTCCCGGTATCCGGGCAAACATCCCCCTCCCCCCTCCCCTTCCTTATGGGTGTTCCCCTCCCAACCCTCCCCCCATTGCCGCCCTCCCCCCACCAGTCTAGTTCACTGGGGGTTCAGATTCAGAAAATTATGACCTATTTGTTGTTGATGTATGTGTGTGTGAGTACGTGTTATGTGGATGAGTGTGAGTGTGTGTGTGTGTGTGTGTGTGTGTGTGTGTGTGTGAGAGAGAGAGAGAGAGAGAGAGAGAGAGAGAGAGAGAGAGAGAGAGCACAAAACAGGTTAATTTTGAAAACACTAAATATAATAATTAATTTATATAGACAAGTTATTTAAGGAAAATTTTAAGAACAACTGCAGTGTCAAACTGTTCCATTAATGGAGAGAATTCCAAGCAGGGAAACCAAGAGAATTCTAGATAGGCTCAAGGTTTTGAGCAAAGAAATGTCAAGAAGAGAAGGACAGGTTATTTTGCTGTCATAGTTTTTTTTTTTTTTTCTGAATCAACAAGGTAAGAGTCATTATTTGGAGATAAACAAGTCTAGCAGTTTTGCATATTGATGAACAAGACAGAGAACCCCCAGAAGATATGCCCATAAGATACAGGTAGACAATTGTAATAAGAGGATTTGAATAGCATAACTTAAGTTGAGTTGGGCAAGTTGGGAGGCCTGTGTGATACACACATATGTTGTAGAATGATAGGGGAATAAAAATTGGAGGCATTCATCACAAATTGTACATAGATACTGAATGATGGCTGCAAGTATGTTTAGAATAATTGGATATATTTTGTACTATCATAAAAAGAATTGCATATTAAAAACATAATATTAAAATGAAGACTATACTTTTATAAGAAAATTGAGTCTAGTTGATTTTATTGATGTGCCTGTACATTTTCTCAATCCACAGAGAGATGGGATAATATAACAACACATGTATGCACATGTTTATGTACAGGAGAGGAGGAGGAACATAAATGGGGTTCTGAATATCATTGTCTACTAAATGGAAGAAGTTTCTTTATAAATTTGGCTGCTTGCAAGATTGAGACAGTGAATGTAAGCAGATCCTGGAACTTTAATATGTAAGAAGGCAAAGAACCATTCAGAGCAATAATCTGAATACTTCAATAGACTATAAGAGATAATTTGCTGGTCTTAAGAAGTGAAGCTACTTGCAACTGATCATTGATATAGTAAATTATATCTCATCAAAAACATGTGAATGAAAATTTACAGAGCTTTAACTGCACAAATACCTAAATGAATAAATTAAGTACATAAGAAAATCTCATCAGCAGAAGATAGTTGACCACTTAAAAGGTGAACAGAATATTGAAAATATAAGTTGCCCTCTTTTTAGTTAAAAGAAGTACATTAACCAATTAAAATACTAAAAATAGTGTGGAAAATTTGCACAAAATAAGACATTTACATATTAACAATGGATGGTTCAGCAAAAGCTTTATGACAAAGGCCAACATAAATTTGGAGTAAAATTATCTAAAAATAAAATTATCTAAAAATAAAATATCTAACTTATTTTTCAAAGGGGAGCATTAAAATAAATATGATATGAAAATATGAAAAAAGATATGAAAACAGTTTAGTAAAATGATAGAATATCTAGGATAAATTCAAATGAAAATAAAGCTTAAAATAAAAAAATTCAGAATTTCAAACAAAAAACTTAGAGCAAAATCTCACCAATAGGTCAGATAAATTGGGAATTTCAGGTCTCAACAAATGGTCAAATCCAAAATGAAACCCAACCAACCAACCAACAACAACAACAACAACAACAAAACCAGAATGTGCAGAAACTCTGGCATGCTAGAAAAAGACAAAACCTGTGAATGATAGAAATAATTAGTATTGAAGCAGAAGGAGAGATCCAGGTCAGAGGCACAAAAAGAAAATGTTCTCAACAAAACCATAGACAAAGCTTTTAAAATCTAAAGAAAGAAATGCCTTTAAGTAACACAATTCTTACAGAACACCAAATAGACAAGATCAGAAAAAGAAATTTTCCATCCAAAATGATATTTAAACCATTAAATGTGCAGAACAAAGAAAGGTCATTAAAAGAAACAAGAACAAAATATCAACTCAAACACAAAAGCAGATCAAATCCACCAGAATCACAGCATATTTTTCAATGGAGACCATGAAAGTTAGAAGGGATTAAACTAGTGTTTCTCAATTTATGAATAACCATAGATGTCATCCCAGACTATAATATCTAGCAATGCTATGAGTCTTAAATGAAGAATAAAGAATAAATCCGTGATTACATCTTTAAAAAAAATTATGATCACCAAGAGCACTCTATAGAAGATACTGAGAAGTCTATTATTTAGGAATTAAGACAAATTTAAACATGCCCATGAAGGAACAAGTACCAAAGAAACAATATCAGAACACTAAATCAAAAGTGGTCTGATAGAACACCACAAAAGCAACAAAATGTGAAGAATTAATATACTTTGTTAAATATTAGATTTTAATGTTAATAGTCTCAAATCTTTAATAGGAGAACAGATATTCACAAGTTAGATCAGAAAATTGGATCCATCTTTTTGTTTCCTCTAGGAAACATAAGAATCATTAATAAACACTGCCTTAAGATAAAAAGATAAATAGAAGCAAGGAACAAGCAAATATAGCTATTATGATAGCCAACAAAATCAACTTATCATATAAGGACAAATATTTTGTTGTTACTAAAGGAAAAAATTGACATAATATAATCATAAACTTGTAAGCACCAAGCACAGGGACACCAGTCCTCATAAAAGAAACACTACTAGATATTAATCCACAGATCAACACCAGGCAATGATGTCAATACCTATCAGCCACAAATAAATGATTCATCTAAACTAGAAAAATTAAAATAAAACAAAAATAAACAAACAAAACCCCCTAACAACAAACAAAAAACAATAACAACAAAATAAATAAACAGAAACCTATAGAAATTTTAGAATTAAATCCTATTACAAATGAAATCGACCTAAAAGGTAGAGAATATCCCTCACAAGCAATAAGGAAGATGTATTCTTTTTTTTTTTTTTAGATTTATTCGTTTATTATATATAAGTACACTGTAGCTGTCTTCAGATACACCAGAAGAGGGCATCAGATCTCTTTACAGATGGTTGTGAGCCACCATGTGGTTGCTGGGAATTGAACTCAGGACCTCTGGAAGAGTAGTCGGGTGCTCTTAACCGCTGAGCCATCTCTCCAACCCCAAAATGTGTAGCCCAGGCTGGCCTCGAACTCGTGATCCTCCTGCCTCTGCCTCCTTCAGCAAATCCTACAGGTGTGTGCCACCACAACCAGTTGTATTCTTCTTAATAGCCCATAGGATATCCTCAAAAATAGACTACATTTTTGGATGCATACTAAGTCTCACAAAATATAGCAAAATTGAAATCACATTGTATATTATATCAGAACATGGATTCAGCCTACATATATACAAAAATGGGTACAGAAATAAATGAAGAAAAATGTAAAATTCCAAGAATTGAACAAAAAGAAAAATGCAGCATTCTAAAATCTAAGTAACACAATAAAAACATTTACAGAAGGAAAGTTTATAGCAATAAGTAACTCTAACTAAGTATTATTCACTTGAATTAATTATAGTCTTCTAGTCTTACTGCCTCTGTCTAACATAGGCCTAGTCCTAGAAGCTTTTAACTTCCGTACAACTAATTCTTATTCTAGAATGTTTCAGCTTCTGAGACATTAATGAAAAAGCTCATCCTTTCTAGTTCTTGAATTCTGTCTGCCTAGTTCAATTCAGCTGTTCTGGCTCAAATGTGCCTCTGAGATCACTGATTCAAACTTGTTTCCCTCAGCTTTTGACTGAATTTCTGTGCTTGACCTCACAGTAATTCTAGCAATCTGTTCTAATCTTTTGGCTCATTCTCATTCTCTGGCTCATTCTATCATTACCTCTTCTTTACATTTCTCTAGCATGCTCTCTCTGCAAAACTGTCCAAGTAAAAACTTCTCTCTCTCTCTCTCTCTCTCTCTCTCTCTCTCTCTCTCTCTCTCTCTCTCCTCTTTCTGCACTACCATCTTACATTCAAACATCCCTGTTTCCTTCTATCAACTAACTTTAACTTGTTTGGGATTAAAAGTTTTGGTGAACATTTACTAAGAGTGTGTCTGTATTCCTGCCAGAGAGGACTTGTTACTGAATTAAAATTTCTCTACATCTTTCCTATTTAAGCTAAAAATTGTATACAGAATAACTTTTTACAATAGAAACAGTTATTAATCTTCAAACTTAAATGTCCTAATTAAGATCTATGTTGTGAGATCCCTGCTCCCAAACCCCATGGGAGACAGAGAGCTCATTGCCCAGAGAGCTGGGCAGTCCTGAGAATGCAGGGCAGGAGAGACCACCAGTACTAACCACCCTTGCCCACATCCCTGGACCAAGAGGAAACTGCATAGGGCATCTGGGAAAAGGAAGATAGGGGCACTCAAGTTGAAGGAACGCTGCAGTCCAGACTCTGCCTAGATCTGAAGAGACCCGATCAAACAGTTCCCTGAACCCAAATCCCTTGGGAGGGAGAGCTAGAACTTCAGAGAGGCAGAAGCGCCCGAGAAGCCAGAGGAGACTACTCTCTGCCCATATTTCTGACTCTAGAGGAAAACGCCTATAGTGCCATCTGGGCCTCCTGTGCACAGGTTCCTGAGAGAAGGTGGGGCAGGCCCTTCTGGTTGCTGCCCTCACAGAGAGCTGAAACCCAGCTCTGAGGAAAGACTTCACTCCCGACACCAGAGGTAAGACAAAATTTTCTGCTCCAAGTGACCTGCCTGGTGGACTCAGGACACACGCCCACAGGAACACCTGATGACCAATAGACAGGAACAACTACACGCCTGAAAGCAGAACACTTTCTTCCCATAACTGGCTGAAAGAAAACAGGAAAACAGGTCTACAGCACTCCTGACACACAGGCCTATAGGAAGGTCAAGCCACAGTCAGAAATAGCAAACAAGTAAAACCAGAGATAACCTGATGGCAAGAGGCAAGAACAGGAACACAAGCAACAGAAACCAAGACTACATGGCATCATCAGAGTCCAATTCTCCCACCAAAGCAAACACTAAATATCCAAACACACCAGAAAGCAAGATCTAGATTTAAAATCACATTTGATAATGATGCTGGAGGACTTCAAGAAAGACATGAAGAACTCCCTTAGAGAAATGAAGGAAAACACAAATAAACAAGCAGAAGCCTTTAGAGAAGAATCACAAAAATCCCTGAAAGAATTCCAGGAAAACACAACCAAACAAGTGAAGGAATTGAAAATGGAAATAGAAGCAATAAGGAAAGCACAAAGGGAGACAATCCTGGATATAGAAAACCAAAGGAAGAGACAAGGAACTGTAGATACAAGCATCACCAACAGAATACAAGAGATAGAAGAGAGAATCTCAGGAGCAGAAGATTCCATAGAAATCATTGACACAACTGTCAAAGATAATGTAAAGCGGAAAAAGCTACTGGTCCAAAACATACAGAAAATCCAGGACTCAATGAGAAGATCAAACCTAAGGATAATAAGTAGAGAAGAGACTGAAGACTCCCAACTCAAAGCACCAGTAAATATCTTCAACAAAATCATAGAAAAAACTTCCCTAACCTAAAGAGAAATGTCCATAAATATAAAAGAAGCCTAGAGAACTCCAAGTAGATTGGACCAGAAAAGAAACTCCCCCTGTCACATAATAGTCAAAACACCAAATGCACACACACAAAAAAGGAATATTAAAAGCAGTAAGGGAAAAAGATCAAGTAACATATAAAGGCAGACCTATCAGAATCACACCAGACTTCTCACCAGAGGCTATGAAAGCCAGAAGATCCTGGACAGATGTTATACAGACACTAAGAGAACTCAAATGCCAGCTCAGGTTACTGTATCCAGCAAAACTATCAATTACCATAGATGGAGAAACCAAGATATTCCATGACAAAACCAAATTTATACAATATCTTTCTACAAATCCAGGCCTACAAAGGATAATAAATGGTGAAGTCAAATACAAGGAGGCAAGGTACACCCTAGAAAAACGAAGAAACTAATCATTTTGCAACAAAACAAAGAGAAGACAAGCACACAAACATAAATTCACATCCAAACATGGATATAACAATAAGCAAAAACCACTATTTTTTAATATCTCTCAACATCAATGGACTCAATTCCCCAATAAAAAGACACAGATTAACAAAACGAGGAACCAACATTATGCTGCATACTGAAACATACCTCAGAGACAAAGACAGACACTACCTCAGAGTGAAAGGCTAGAAAACAACTTTCCAAGCAAATGCTCTGAAGAAGCAAGCTGGAGTAGCCATTCTAATATAGAATAAAATCGATTTTCAACCAAAAGTCATCAAAAAAGATAAGGAAGGACACTTTATATTCATCAAAGGAAAAATCCACCAGGATGAACTCTCAATCCTAAATATCTATGCTCCAAATACAAGGGTACCTACAAACATAAAAGAAACCTTACTAAAGCTCAAAGCATACATTGCACCTCATACAATAATAGTAGGAGATTTCAACACCCCACTCTCATCAATGGACAGACCATGGAAAGGGAAATTAAACAGAGACATAGACAGACAGAGAAGGTAGGAACCAAACGGACATAACAGATATTTATAAAAAGATTCTATCCTAAAACAAAACGATATACCTCTTTATCACCACCTCATGGTATATTCTCCAAAATTGACCACATAATTGGTCATAAAACAGACCTCAACAGATACAGAAAGATAGAAATAATCCCATATGTTCAATCAGACCAGCATGGGCTAAAGCTGGTCTTCGATAACCATAGGAAAGAATGCCTACATATACATGGAAGTTGAACAATGCTCTACTCAATGACAACCTGGTCAGGGAAGAAATAAAGAAAGAAATTAAAGACTTAGAATTTAATGAAAATGAAGGTATAACATACCCAAACTTATGGGACACAAGAAAGGAGTGGTAAGAGGAAAATTCATAGCTCTGAGTGCCTGCAGAAAGAAACAGGAGAGCAGCTTGACAGCACTCCTAAAAGCTCTCAAACAAAAAGAAGCAAACACACCCAGGAATAGTAGAATACAGGATAATCAAACTCAGAGCTGAGATCAACCAAGTAGAAACATAAAGGACTATACAAAGAATCAACAGAACCAAAAGCTGATTCTTTGAGAAAATCAACAAGATAGATAAACCCTTAGCCAGAATAATCAGAGGACACAGAGAGTGTGTCCAAATTAACAAAATCAGAAATGAAAAGGGAGCCATAACAACAGAATCAGAGGAAATTCAAAAAATCATCAGATTGTACTACAATTCAACAAAACTTGAAAGTCGGGAGGAAATGGACAATTTCTTAGACAAATAACTGGTACCAAAGTTAAATCAGGAACAGATAAACCCCATAACTACTAAGGAAATAGAAGCAATCATTAAAAGTCTCCCAACCAAAAGGAGCCCTGGTGCAGATGGGTTCAGTGCAGAATTCTATCAGACCTTCATAGAAGACCTCATACCAATACTATCCAAACTATACCACGAAATTGAAACATATGGAGCACTACCAAATCCCTTCCATAAAGCCACAATTACTCTTATACCTAAACCACACAAAGACCCAACAAAGAAGGGAACTTCAGACCAATTTCCCTCATGAATATCGATGCAAAGATACGCAATAAAATTCTTGCAAACAGATTCCAGAGCATATCAAAACAATCATCCATCATTATCAGGTAGGGTTCATCCCAGGCATGCAGGGATGGTTTAACAGATGGAAAACCATCAACGTAATCCACTATATAAAAAACTGAAAGATAAAAACCACATGATCATTTCATTAGGTGCTGAGAAAGCATTTGAGAAAATTCAACACCCATTCATGATAAAAGTCCCGGAAAGAACAGGAATTCAAGGTCCATACCTAAACATAGTAAAAGCCATATACAGCAAACCAGCAGCTAACATTAAACTAAATTGAGAGAAACTTAAAGCAATCCCACTAAAATCAGGGACTAGACAAGGCTGCCCACTCTCTCCCTACTTATTCAAAATAGTTCTCGATGTACTAGCCAGAGCAATCGACAACAAAAGGAGATCAAAGGGATATAGTTTGGAAAAGAAGAAGTCAAAATATCACTCTTTGTGGATGACAGGATTGTATATTTAAGTGATCCCAAAAGTTCCACCAGAGAACTACTAAACCTGATAAACACCTTCAGCAAAGAGGCTGGGTATAAAATTAACTCAAATAAATCAGTAGCCTTCCTCTACACAAAAGAGAAACAAGCCGAGAAAGAAATTATGGAAATGGCCCCCTTTATAATAGTCCCAAATAATATTAAATACTTTGGTGTGACTTTAACCAAGCAAGTGAAAGATCTGTATGATAAGAACTTCAAGCCTCTGAAGAAAAAAATTGAAGATCTCAGAAAATGGTAAGACTTTTCATGCTCATGGATTGGCAGGATTAATATAGTAAAAATAGCCATTTTACCAAACGTGATCTACAGATTCAATGCAATCCCCATCAAAATTCCAATCCAATTTTTCATAGAGTTAGACAGAACAATTTGCAAATTCATCTGGAATAACAAAAAACCCAGGATAGCTAAATTTGTCCTCAACAATAAAAGACGTCCAGGGGAATCACTATCCCTGAACTCAAGCAGTATTACAGAGCAGTAGTGATAAAAACTGTATGGTATTGGTACAGAGACTGGCAAATAGACCAGTGGAATAGAATTGAAGACCCAGAAATGAACCCACATACTGATGGTCCCTCGATTTTTGACAAAGGAGCCAAAACCATCCAATGGAAAAAAGATAGCATTTTCAACAAATAGTGCTGGCTCAACTGGAGGTAATCATGTAGAAGAATTCAGATTGATCCATTCTTATCACCCTGTACAAAGCTTAAGTTCACGTGGATCAAGGACCTCCACATGAAACCAGATATACTCAAAATAACAGAAGAAAAAGTGGGGAAGAATCTCAAACACATGGGCACTGGAGAAAACTTCCTGAACGAAATACCAATGGCTTATGCTCTAAGATCAAGAATCGACAAATGGGATCTCATAAAACTACAAAGATTCTGTAAGGGAAAGGACACTGTTGTTAGAACAAAATGACAACCAACAGATTGCAAAAAGATCTTTACCAATCTTACAAATGATAGAGGGCTCATATCCAATATATACAAAGAACACATGAAGTTAGACTGCAGGGAGACAAATAATCCTATTAAAAATGGCGTTCAGAGCTAAAGAAAGAATTCATGGCTGAGGAATGCCGAATGGCTGAGAAGCACCTAAAGAAATGTTTAACATCTTTAGTCATAAGGGAAATGCAAATCAAAACAACCCTGAGATTCTACTTCACACCAGTCAGAATGGCTAAGATCAAAAACTCCAGCAACAGCAGATGCTGGCCAGGATGTGGAGAAAGAGAATCACTCCTCTATTGTTGGTGTGATTGCAGACTGGTACAACCACTCTGGAAATCAGTGTGGATGTTCTTCATAAAATTGGACATTGAACTACCTGAGGACCCAGCTATACCTCTCTTGGGCATATACCCAAAAGATGCCCCAACATATAATAAAGACACATGTTTATAGCAGCCTTATTTATAATAGCCTGAAGCTGGAAAGAACTCAGATGCCCTTCAACAGAGGAATGGATACAGAAAATGTGGTACATCTACACAATGGAATACTACTCCGCTACTAAAAACAATGACTTTATGAAATTCATAGGCAAATGTATGGAACTGGAACATATTATCCTGAGTGAGGTAACCCAATCACAGAAAAGCACATGGATCTTAGCCCAAATGCTCAAATTACCCTAAATGCACAGAACACATGAAACTCAAGAAGGATGACTTAAATGAGATTGCTTCACTCCTTCTTTAAAAGGGGAACTAGAATACCCTTAGGAAGGTGTAGAGAGGCAAAGTCAAGAACAGAGACAGAAAAGAAATAACAATTGAAGTGTAAAGAAGAAATACCCAATTTAATAAAGATGGAGCAAAAAAAAGATCTTTGTTGTGATGATCCTTTATATCTGTTGTCCTGGTTATCTGTCTTTCAGCAAATGTCCATTTCAGGATCTAGGTTTTCCAGTCTGCTTTATTGAAGCTTATTAATTTTGATGGATCCCATAGGCTTTCATTACCTGTGGAAATGTCTTCCGCAATGTAATATGTATTTTATTCTACTATTAAAACATCTGTAAAGTCGACTTTTTTCTACAATCTGTCAGATAAGTCTTTAATCTTCCTATTTGACCTTCTAGTCCCACACATTGAATTTGACTTACACTTAGTTTTACTTGGGATAATGTACCCATCCCTAAAATTGTGTAGGATACCTTAAGAAGGGGCCAATGTACATTCCATGATTCTCATGAGATTATAGTTATATCAGCTTCTGTGTTCACTAAGCCTTCAATTTCAATACCACTTAAATTTAAATTTAAATTTACTTTTGATCTCTGGTCTTCAATAGCACTTTGCCAAAACAAAAACAAAAACAAACAAAGCCTGTCTTCCTCTATTTCTATATTTTTTTGTCTTTTCAATTAAAGATGTATTGGCTTGGACATATAGAAGAAGTAGAAGCTGAGCAATCCTCTCTTCTGTTTCAAAACATGCTTTTCTTTACATAAACCATAACTTCAATCACTCCTTGAAGACTTCATCTATAATTACTGAAGGCACATTGAATCATTGAGATGTTAGGTTACTTTTTTCTTTTTTTTTTTTTTTTTTTTTTTTCGGAGCTGGGGACCGAACCCAGGGCCTTGCGCTTCCTAGGCAAGCGCTCTACCACTGAGCTAAATCCCCAGCCCCAGGTTACTTTTTTCTTAAGCCGTTTCCTACTGCCTATGAGGCTTTAAATCCAAAACTCACTTTTGGTGATAGTGTGAGAGTTTTCACTCATGGTTAAGTATATGGCAGAACTTCTGTGTGTAACGTGCATCAGAACTCTATATTTGATTTAGTTTTCCCTACTCCTACTTGCTTTGTGGATTGAAGACAGGAAATACCCGGCTCCTGTTGTTTGTTGCTGGTGTACAAGCTAACCCCCTTTGGAAATATCCTATATTTACAGGATTATCATGTCATCATGTTGGGAGTTTCCCATGGGTAAGTGATTGCCTCAAATTTATCTTGCAAATCTGCATTCATTAGTCCAATATCTACATTTACCATACTATCTACAAATACCGGAAAGCTGAGATTTTCAAGAGAAGTCTCTAGGAATGTCTTGCCTATAATCCCTTTTCAAATGACCTCATTTCCCACAGCAAAAAGAGTAGAAATTTTGATATCTGAGATTATTTGCCATTGCTTGTACAATTACACGATCATTAAGGTCAATATCAGCCATAGTTCTCATCTATTCATCTATGTATACTGCTCAAACTTTTAAAGGTAGAACACCTTTACAGTCTGCATTTGCATTTTCCAAAGCTAACTTTCAATTAATACCTGTTTTGTATCTTGATCTGACCTTGCTCTATTTATAGAGGACTTTAATCTCTGTAAGATGTCAATAAAAGTCTCTCTTTGGCATTGCATAATCTTTGTGAATGGCATAGACCTTTTCCTTTGCTTCTCCATCTTATCCCAGGCTCTTAAGACTACTAAAGTACATTGTATAATACTAGAATCATCAAATAGCATTTTCTGTCTTAAATCCGCAAATTGACCTTCACTCAACAATTGATCTATTATGATGTTAACAATATTTGAACTAGTATGATTTTTCATATTTGCAGCTTTTATCACCACCATGTCAGCCATTGTAATTGAGAACCAGCTTTTATTATGTCAGCTGGGAAAGAACTGGGTAGCCCAGATATTTAACATTCATGTCACGTAGAGTACAGGCATTCCACAAGTTACTATTGATTTGTTAAAGTGTTTAATATCTTGTATTTTATTGTGATTCCAGACTAGTTGTTCAGTTTTAGAAATTTTGCCATTTTCTGATATATATCCCAGGTAACTGGGAAAGCTAGTGGGCTTGGCAGCATTTCCTCAATTTCATTAAGAGGTGGCATGCAGGATCAATAGGTTGTCTATCCTGATCCTTATTTTCATTATGTATAATATGCCCACAATTAAAAACTTCCTGTTCTCTGACTTCATCTCTTTTGTCTTTTTACATTTTCATAGTTATTTTTTCTTGTTGCACACCTATATTTTTTACCTTTTTTTTTTGATAGGAAATATATCAAGATTACAATTGAAAGTAAGGTGGGGTTTACTCTGGTACTGCAAAGGCTTTTTTTCTTTTATTTTGTTTTAATAATTTATTTATTCACTTTAACTTCCAATCAGATCTGTTTCTTTCCTCCTAGTACCTCCTCACATAGCCTCTCCCTCCATTCCCATTCCCTTCTTCTCTCTGAAGGGGGAAGCCCTGTCTGGAGTACCAATTCACCCTTGCACATAAAGTTGCTGTAGGACTAGGCACATCCTCTCCCACTGAAGTGAAACAGGCAGCCCATTTAGAGGAGTAGGATGCATAGGCAGACAATAATGTAAGAGTGAGCCCCAGCTTCAATTGTATGGAACCAATGTGACAACCACCCTGTACATTTGCTTCATATGTGCAGGGTAGAATCTAGGTATACCCCATGTATGCTCTTTGGTTGGTAGTTTAGTCTCTGGGAGCCCCACAGAGTTTAGGTTTGTTTACCTTGTTAGTCTTCTTATAGAGTCCCTGTTCCTTCCAGTCCCTAAATTCTATTCTCTTCTCT
Source organism: Rattus norvegicus (assembly GCF_021556685.1). NCBI lineage: Eukaryota > Metazoa > Chordata > Mammalia > Rodentia > Muridae > Rattus > Rattus norvegicus. The sequence goes on from NC_141554.1 coordinate 90,675,656, forward strand.
TCCATAAGATTTTTCCAAATTCCATCTAATGTTTGGCTGTGATTCACTATATCAGTGTCTGTAAGAGCTGGGTGGAGCTTCTCAGAGAACAGTTATACTAACCTCTGGTCTACAAGTATAACAAGATATCATTAATAGTGTCAAAGAATGTAGTTCTTGCCAATGGTTTGGGTGTCAACTTGTGCGATTCACTGGTTGGCCATTCCCCAGTCTCTACTCAGTCTTTTACTTGTACTTCTTATAGTATGCTGGAACGTCTTTTCAGTATATGTGCAGGAGTAGTATAGCTAGGTTTGAGGTAGAATTACCCCCAATTTCAAGGAAACAGCCAAATTGATTTCCAGAGTGGTAGTAAAAGTTTGTACTACTACCAGGAGTACAAGAATGCTCTCCTTGCTCCACATCGTTACCAGCATGTGCTATCGCACAAATTTTTGATTTTAGCCTTTCTGATAGAATTTCAGGTTTGATTTGATTTACAATTCACTGATTAGAAAGGATGTTAAACATTTCTTTAAGCGTTTCTTGCCCATTAGAAATTCCTTTTTTATTTTATGAATTCTGTTTAGCTCTGTATCCTATTTTAAATTGGGTTTTCTAGTTTGTTGGTGTTTAACTTATTGAGTACTTTTTAATTTTAGAATTTTAACCTCTACCATATGTAGGGTTAGTGGAGATCCTTTCCTAATCTGTAGGCTGCAATTTTGTCCTATTGCCAGTGTTCTTTGCCTTACAGAAGCTTTTCAGTTTGATGAGGTCTCATTCATTAATTTTGGACCTTACAGTCTGAGCCACTGGTGTTCTGTTCAGGAAATTCTCTTCTGCACCAATGTGTTCACATCTATTTCCCACTTTCTTTTTTATTAGATATATTGTAAATTAAGATGGATCACTTTATGTTGAGGTTATTGATCCACTTGGACTTTTGTTTAGATTAAAAATTATAAATATGGATTTTTTTGTATTCTTCTACATATAGACATCCAGTTAGACTAGTACCATTTGCTAAACATGCTTTCTTTTATTCCATTGTATCATTTTGGCTTTTTTGTCAACTATCACGTGTCCAAAAGTGTGTGTGTTTCAAAAGTGTGTGTGTTTATTTCTGGGTTTTCAATTTGATTACATTGATTAACTTGTCTGTTTCTTTCCTTTTTTTATGAGCTAACTTCTTTTTCTTTTTTAATTTTATTTTTTCTTGGATATTTTATGTATTTATATTTCAAATGTTGTCTCCTTTTCTCACTGTCCCATACCTCCTGCCCCTTTCCCCTGCTTCTATGAAGATGTTCCCACTCCTACCCACACACTCCATCCTTAATGCCCTGGCATTGCCCTACATTGGGGAAGTGAGCCTTCACAGGACAAAGGGCTTTTCCTCCTATTGCTGCTGGACAATGCCATATTCTGTGACATATGCAACTGGAGTTATGGGTCCTTCTATATGTACTCATTGGTTGGTGGTTTACTCCCTGGAAGCTCTGGTGGGTTCTGGTTGGTTGATATTGTTGTTCTTCCTCTAGGGTTGCAAAGCCCTACAGCTCCTTCAGTCTTTTCTCTAATTCCTCCATTGTGGTCCCCTTGCTCTGTCCAATGGGTAACTTGTCTGTTTCTATACCAATACCATAACATTTTTCTTAGTATTGCTCGTTAGTATCACTTAAAATCACTGATGGTGATACCTATAGAGTTTCTTTTATTGTACGGGATTATTTTTACACTATCCAGAATTTTTACTTTTTCAATATGAAATTGAAAATTGTTTGTTGAAGGTCTGTAAAGAATTGAGTTGAAATTCTGATAGGAATTACATTGAATCTGAAACCTGTTATGGTAATATGACCACTTTTAATATGTTAATTCTACTGATCCATGAACATGGGAGATCTTTCCATTACTTGATATCTGCTTTGAAAATATTCTCATGAAAAAATGATGCATGTGGCATAAATTAGTCATATCAAATTATTAAATAAAATTAAGTCACATTAAAAAAAAATCCATACTTCTACAGATACTTGATTATTGGCAAGGTATCCATTAATACACATTGGAAATAAGACAGCATCTTCAACAAGTAATAATTTTCAAACTGGACTAAAACCTGTAAAAGAATTAAACTCAATCATTGACTCTCACCTGTCATATAACTCAACTCCAAATAGATTGATGTCTTCAATACAATGCCTATTATCCTGAATCTGATAGAGGACAAAGTTAGGAATATACTTAAGTTTTGGCCCAAGAATGAGCTTTCTTTTCTTTTTTTTTTCTCCATCTTTATTAAATTGGGTATTTCTTATTTACATTTCAATTGTTATTGCCTTTCCCGGTTTCTGGGCCAACATCGCCCTAACCCCTTCCCCTCCCCATCTCTATGGGTGTTCCCCTCCCTATCCCCCCCATTACCATCCTCCCCCGAACAATCACATTCACTGGAGGTTCAGTCTTGGCAAGACCAAGGGCTTCCCCTTCCACTTCCACTGGTGCTCTTACTAGGCTATTCATTGCTACCTATGAGGTTGAAGCCCAGAGTCAGTCCATGTACAGTCCTTAGGTAGTGGCTTAGTCCCTGGAAGCTCTGGTTGGTTGGCATTGTTGTTCATATGAGGTCTCAAGCTCCTTCAAGCTCTTTCAGTCCTTTCTCTGATTCCTTCAACGGGGGTCCCGTTATCAGTTCAGTGGGTTAATGATGGCATTCGCCTATGTATTTGCTGTATTCTGGCTGTGTCTCTCAGGAGAGATCTACATCTGGTTCCTGTCGACCTGCACTTCTTTGCTTCGTCCATCTTATCTAGTTTAGTGGCTATATATGTATGGGCCACATGTGAGGCAGTTTCTGAATGGGTGTTCCTTCTGCCTCTGTTCTAAACTTTGCCTCCCTATTCCCTCCCAAGGGTATTCTTGTTCCCCCTTTAAAGAAAGAGTGAAGCATTCACATTTTGGTCATCCTTCTTGAGTTTCATGTGTTCTGTGCATCTAGGGTAATTCGAGCATTTGGGCTAATAAGAATGAGCTTCCTTAATAGGACCCCTATAGTGCCATCATTTATAACAACATCACATGAAACCTCATGATACTAAGAAGTTAATATACAGCAAAGGACAACATTGTGTGAGAAAAGCAGTAGCCTACAGAATAGGGAAAATATTTTTTAAGTATACATCTGGCAGGTTAAGAATTTAAAATAACTAAAAAAAAATAGTGATAAACACCAGTTAAACAGCTTAAATTACCAATCTTGCATAAAACTAAGCAGAGAACTCTCAAAAGATGAAATTCAAACAACTGGGAAACACTTTAAAACATGTAACATTTTTATCCATCTTAAAAATGGATGTTAAAACTACTGTGAGATTTCAATTTACTTTATTCAGAATGTCTCATGTGCCAAAAAAAAAAGGTGCTGACATGAATAATTCAAACTTGTGAACTAAGCCTGTTGCCCAGCTACTTGCACCAAAATCCCATGAGGGAGAGAGATGAACTCCCAAAAGTGCAGAAAATCCTAAGATCCCGGGGAGACCGCCACTTCTGCCCAGTTGTGCTCAGATCCATGGCTCAAGAGGAAGCTGCATAGTGGACTTTGGATACAGGAATATAGGAACCATCAGTGTCAGGAATCTGCTGGTTTCAGCCTGAGTCTGGAACAGAAGTAAACCACTCCCACAGCTCCCTACACCAAATTTCTGTTCGGGAGAGACCTGGACTTCAGAAATGTGGACAATCCTGACAACTCAGAGGAGACAACTACTTTCTGCCCACATTCCTGACTCAAGAGGAAACCTCTATGTGTCATCTGTGCCCTTAGGGAACAAGGCCTTAGGAAAAATCAGGGGCAGAACTCTTCTAGTTTCTGCCTGCGCTAAGAGCAGAAAGCCAGTCACCAGGAGCACCTATACATCTGAGAGCAGACATAAGACCAACTCTTCTGAGCCAAGCAACCCACTTGGAGGCTTCAAGTCAAACAAACACAGGAACAGCTCTTAGTTCCTAGATCTGACTGAAAGAAAACAGGCATACAAGAATGCTGACCCACAGGCCTACAGGGGGGGTCAAAGTCAGTGTCAGAAACAGTAAGACAAGCTAACACCATAGAAAACCTGATGGTAAAAGACAAGCACAGGAACAGAAGCAACAGAAACCAGGACTACTTGGCATCATCGGAGCCCGGTTCTCCCACCAAGCAAAGACTGGTTATCCAAACATACCAGAAAAGCAAAATTTGGATTTAAAATCACATCTTATGATGATGATAGAAGGACATAAATAATTCCCTTAAAGAAATACAGGACAACACAAGTAAACAAATAGAAGTTCTTAAAAAGGAAAAACTGAATACAACAGAATACAAGAGATAGAAGAGAGAAATGCAGGGGCAGATGATACCATAGAAAACGTCAACACAACTGTCAAAGAAAATGTAAAATGCAAAAAACTCCTAGCCCAACACATCCAGAAAATCCAGGACACAATGAGAAGGTAATAGGGATAGAAAAGAATGAAGATGCTCAAAGTAAAAGGCCAGTAAATATCTTCAACAAAATAATAGGAAAGAAACTTCCCTAAGCTAAAGAGGAGATGCCCATAAACATATAAGAGGCCTACAGAACTCCAAATAGATTAGACCAGAAAAGAAATGCATCCTGTAACATAATAGTCAAAACATCAAATACAGAAAACAAAGAAAGAATATTAGAAGCAGTAAGGGAGTAAGATCAAGTAACATAGATAGGCAGACCTAAAAGAATTACACCAGACTTCTTACTGGAGACTATGAAAGCCAGAGGATCCAGGGCAGAGGTCATATAGAACACAAGAGAAAACAAATGCCAGCTCAGACTACTATATCCAGCAAAACTCTCAATTAACATAGAGGGAGAAAACAATATATTCTATGACAACCCCAAATATACACAATATCTTTCTACAAATCCAGCAATACAAAGGAAAATAGATAGAAAATTCCAACACAAGGAGGTAAAATACACCCTAAGTAAAGCAGGAAAATAATCTACTTGCAACAAAACCAAATGAAGAGAGACACACAAACATAATTCCACCTCTCACAACAAAAGTAACAGGAAACAACAACCACTATTCCTTAATGTCTCTTAATATCAATAGGATCAGTTCCCCACAAAACACATAGACTAATAGACTAGATACATAAAGAGGGACCAGAATTTTGCTGCATACAGGAAATAGATCTCAGAGACAAAGATAGACATGAACAACCACAGAGTAAAAGACTGAAAAATAACTTTCCAAGCAATTGGCCTGAGAAAATAAGGTGGAGTAGCCATTCTAATATTGAATAAAATCGACTATCTACCAATAGTTTTCAAAGAAAGGTAAGAAAGGATACTGTATATTCATCGGAGGAAAAACTCACCAAGATGAACTCTTAATTCTAAATATCATTGCTCCAAATGCAAGGGCACCTTCATTTATAAAAGAAACATTACTAATGCTCAAAGCACACATTGCACCTCACACAATAATAGTAGGAGATTTCAACACACCACTCGCATCACTGGACAGATCATTGAAACATATATTAAACAAAAATATAGAGAAACCAACAGGAATTATGAAACAAATGGTTTTAACAGATATTTATAGAACATTTTATCCTAAAGCAAAATAATATACCTTCTTCTCAGGACCTGATGGTACCTTCTCCAAAACTGACCATGTAATTAGTCACAAAACAGGTCTCAACAGATAAGATTGAAATATTCACATGCATCTTATCAGATCACCATGGACTAAGGCTGGTCTTCAATAATATCAAAAATGACAGAAAACCCACATATACATGAAAGTTGAACACTCTACTCAATGATAACTTGGTCAAGGAAGAAATAAAGAAATTAAAGACTTTTTAAATTTAATGAAAATGAAGGCACAACATTCCCAAACTTACGGAACACAATGAAAGCAGTGCTAAGGGAAAAACTCAGAGCTCTGAGTGCCTCCTAATAGAAGCATGAGAGAGGGCATATATTAACAACTGGACAGCACACCTAAAACTCTAGAACAAAGAGAAACAAATTAACCCACGAGGCATAGAAGGCAGGAAATAATCAAACTCAGGACTGAAATCATCCAAGTAGAAACAAAAAGGACTTTACAGAGAATCAACAAAACCAGGAGCTGGTTCTTTGAGAAAATCAGCAAGATAGATAAACCCTTAGCCAGACTAAACAGATCAGAAATGAAAAGGGAGATATAACAACAGAAACTGAGGAAATTCAAAACATCATCAGAGTTTACTACAAAAGGCTATATTCAACAAAACATGAAAATCTGGATTCATAACTTCTGTTAGTTTCTCTATGTCTCTGTTCAATTTCTGTTTCCATGATCTGTCCATTAATGACAGTGGGATGTTGAAATCTCCTACTATTATTGTGTGAGGTGCAATGTGTGCTTTGAGCTTTAGTAAGATTTCTTTTATGAATATAGGTGCCCTTGCATTTGGAGCATAGATATTTAGGATTGAGATTTCATCTTGGTGGACTTTTCGTTTGATAAATATGAAGTGTCCTTCCTTATCATTTTTAATAACTTTTCATTTTAAATCAATTTTATTTGGTATTAGAATGGTAACTCCAGCTTGTTTCTTTGAGCCAGTTGCTTGGAAAGTTGTCTTCCAACAATTTACTCTGAGGTAGTGTCTGTCTTTGTCTCTGAGGTATGTTTTCTGCCTGCAGCAAAATTCTGAGTCCTCTTTCTATATCCAGTCTGCTGGTCTATGTCTTTTTATTGGGGAGTTGAGACCATTGATGTTGAGAGATATTAAGGAATAGTTATTATTGTTTCCTGTTATATTTATATTTGGATGTGAGATTATGTTTGTGTGCTTTTCTTCTCTTTGTTTTGTTGCCAAGACGATTAGTTTCTTGCTTTTTCTAGGGTGTAGCTTGCCTCCTTATGTTTGGCTATACCATTTATTATCCATTGTAGGGCTGGATTTGTAGAAAGATATTGTGTGAATTTGGTTTTGTCATGGATTGTCTTGGTTTCTCCATCTATGTTATTTGAGAGTTTTGTTGGATACAGTGACTTGGGTTGACATTTGTGTTCTCTTAGGGTCTGTATGACATCTGTCTAGTACCTTCTGGCTTTCATACTCTCTGCTGAGAAAACTGGTGTAATTCTTATAGGTCTGCCTTTATATGTCACTTGACATTTTCCCTTATTGCTTTTAATAATTCATAGGCAACTGCAATGGACTAGAAAATATCATCCTGAGTGAGGTAACCCAATCACAGCAAAACTCACTTGATATGTACTCATTGATAAGTGGATATTAGCCCAAAAGCTCAAATTACACAAGATGCAATCCACAGACCATGGGACACTCAAGAAGAAGGATGAACAAAATATGGATGTTCCCACTCCTTCTTAAAAGGGAAAAAAATATCCATAGGAGGGGATATGGAAGCAAAGTTTAGAGCAGCAACTGAAGGAACAGCCATTCAGAGCCTGCCCCACAAGTGACCCATATATATATACAGCCACCAAAACTAGATAAGATTGATGAAGCTAAAAAATGCATGCTGAAAGGGACTGGATATAGATCTGTCCTGAGAGACACATCCAGAGCATGTCCAATACAGAGGTCAATGCTAGAGCAAACCACTGAATTGAGAACAGGGCCCTCTCTGGTGGGTGAATTAGAGGAAGGACTGAAAGAGTTGAAGGGGCTTGCAACCCCATAAGAACAACAATGACAACCAGCCAGAGCTTCCAGGGACTAAACCACTACCAAAAGACTATATATGGACTGAGCCAGGGCTCCAACTGCATATGTAGCAGAGAATAGCCTTGTTGGGGCACAATGGAAGGGGAAGCCCTTTGTCCTGCCAGAGTTCGACTCCAGTGCAAGGAATTTGGGTGGTGTTGTAAGGGGAATGAATAGGGGGAAATACCAATATGCAGGAGGGGGAGGTGACGGGGGCTTATGGACAGGAAACCAGGAAAGGGAGTAACATTTGAAATGTAAGTAAAGAAATATATGTAATAAAAAATTTAAAAAAGACAAACACAAGTAACATAAAACTAGCACAACTGGATGGTTTCCTTGAGTAGATACTCAACAGCAGCAGCTCAGTAATTTATTATATTTATTATTTACATCAAAATACAGGAGTGACACAAAAACTTTGTAGGGATCTCAACAGACAGATCCATCATCAGGAAATATTTGAGAGCAAGGAAACTTTTGTTTGAGAATTCTGAACATATTGCTTGCCTGCTTAAGGTCAGTTGTCACACAAACATGCCATTTCAACAAATATCCCACTTTAACACATGGAGAAAGACATCCTGGTAATGGCTTTGCACATGTAATGAGTGTACAGTCAGTTAGGGATAGATTTGTTTCCTACAAATGAGAATGTCCCCACAGGTCCAACTATTTGAACCCTTGGTCCTTGATTGGTGGCCATTTCAGGGGTTGGGTGGTTTAAGTTTCACTCTTCGTGGAGTAAGAATGTAGATTGCTTTCTTAAGCAGGGGAAGGCAGGAAAAAACAAGGCTAGAGCCTGTGATTGAACAGTCGAAAAGGAAGATTGGGTGAGTGGGTGCAGAGTTTTTGAAAGGCAGGAGAGATAGAAGAAATAGCAGAAGAAAGGAAGATGGAGGAATAGAAGTACACCTATATTTGTGGTTTTAAATAGCCACAGGTAGCTGGGAATATCATATAAGGAATGGATTATTACAGGACAATTTGCCCAACCTAAGTGAGCAGCATATATCAATATCAATTGGCTGTGAGTTCTTTGGGCATTTTTTGCTTTGAGAATTTACTGATATAAATCTGACTGGGAAATACAACTCTCTAGAGTTTTGATTTTACTGAGTCACAGGGATTTGTGACAGCCAACCTTGAGATAGGCAGTTGCTATGTGGGGCTGGCATGGCAGTGACCCGACATGGTAAATTAGCGAGTCAGGTGGAGAGATCTCAGAGCAAAGGGTCAGAGAGTCTGCATAGATGAGAACACCCCACTAGTGCCATGTGGCCTGCCAGTGCCTGGTTCAGTGTGGGATGGTACCTCTCCTTTTTATTATTTAACATTGCATAAGAACACCACTGGAGGCAGTCTTTGAGAGTTTAAAGGCATGATACCTCTTCAGTTCACTCTCTATACTTCAAGCTAGAAAATCAAAATCTGACTACTTAGAATATCTGTTTCTGCTGCCATGCCTGCTGCAATGTATCTTGCCTCTACCCAACAATCATGCACACTTATCCCACTGCATCTATGAGGGCAGAATAACATTTTTCTTTGTTAAGTTGCCTGTGAACAGTATGTTTCATCACATCAACAAAAACATGATTAACTTTAGCAGGTATGTATGTATGTATGTATGTATGTATGTATGCATGCATGTATGTATGTATATAAGTATGTATGCATGTATGTATGCATGTATGTATGTATATATGTATATAAGTAAGTATGTATGTATGTATGTATGTATAACAAGTGCATATCTTTGGTAGCCTGAAGAGGGTATTTGATTACATGGAAATGCAATTATAGGAAGTTATGTGCTTCCTGAAGTGGATTCTTGGAACAGAATGAAGGTTACCTGCAGGAGCATCAAGTGTTTGTAACTGCACAGCCATTTCTCTAGCCCCAAGAATTTAGTTAATACATTTCTTGTTTGTTAATTATTTTTGGTAATGGCATTGTGTATTTAATAGGTCTACAATTTCTACACCTCCCAAAAATAAATATCATGCTGATTATATTTGAATGAACATATTCAGATAGTTTCAGGTTAAGAAATAAGTGATAAAGAGATTAATTTATAAAAGTTGGCTCAGAATTATTTTAAATAAATAAAATAAATCTGACTGTAGTGGTGGAATTATTATAACCATTGCTCATGGATTATCTGGGACTTAGTTTGATTTACATTGCTCTTGGGTTGGAGCCTCTAACACAGTGTTTGGCATCCTTCCTCTCAGTTCCCATGATACAGATGAATTTTTAAATTTGAATTGTTATGAAATGAACTCAGCATGAGTCAGGGAAACTTTATTTGTAAAACCAGCTCATATTTTAGATTCATTTCTTCTCTACTTTTTGAGACTTAGAGCCAAATATCTCCTTTTACCTCTGTAATTATATAACACTTATTCCAATTCTGCTAGTATCCTCTACCTCTGGCACACCCTTGCCTTACTTTCTTTCTTTTAAATTATGACTTATCTAATTTATTTAGCAGAAAATAATCCTACTCTTGAAGGCTTAGAGTCAAATCTTTATATTTAAATGCTAGGTTCTTTGAATTTTGAGTTCAACATTAAATTGGGAGTAAAAAAAAAATCTCTTCAGAATGGAAGTTCAAGAGGAAGTAAAAATTGTAGTGCATATTCCTGCCACATGATAAAAGTGACAGCTAACTTCAAAATAAAGAGAAAAGAATATCTTTACTAGGTGATAACATAATGACATCACATTGATAAACTTAACCAAAACCCTATCCACATAGGCAAGATGTCTATCTGTGAACAACACAGCCACATTATATTCATAAAATATCTTAGACCTAATTTTGCATGAATTATATATTTACTATATAGAAAACAAAACTAAGATGAGAATGTACATGTCTATCTAATAGTTCACTTAATAAAGAGCTCCACTTTTTATTCAGCATAAATAATAAATTTGTGAAATATAAGGGTATTTTTAAAATAAAATATGTCATTATATTTTATCTTGTAATACACTTTGATATTTGACTTAATAGAATAGAATTGAATTCTTAAATTGTTTCTGCATTTTCTGTGTTGCAAAACATCTTTTTGAAAACAAGATAATAAAATAATATAGAACTACTTTAGAAAGTGATGTTATAAAAATATTTACAATGTAGAATTAAAACATAACATATTTCACATACTCAGTACCATGAAAGGACACCATCTGTTTTACTTTTCAGGTACATTTTGTCACTTCATATGCCTCTAGTGTCATCCATTTGCCATTTGGAAAATTCAGTGAATTATACATAGCTATCAAAGTTACTTTTATTTCTAAAAAAATTTATAAAAAATATCACCTTTGATAGTGTCAGCAAAGTTATCATGGAGTTTTTTGGCATATGGCAAAGGTATCAGACAGGATGACAAACTTATTTTTGGCCTACATTTTTATTTAAAGCTTTATATTTTATTATTTTATTCAGTAGTCTTAGGTATTAGGAGATTGTTACTGAGTTATGTTTTGAATGTGTTAAATTTAGGATGTCTATGTAATATTTAAAGTGGATATCAAATGATAAGTTGCAATTAGGGTATCAAATTATGACTAAAGAAATAAATGTTGAGGGAGGAGTCATGGGCAGGAACATTCTAGTTTCTGCCTGTGCCAAGAGCTGAAAGACAATTGCCAGGAGCACCTACACACCTAAGCACAGAGGGTAAGGCCAACTTTTCTGCTCCAAGTGGCCTACATGGTGGACTCAGCACACAAAGGCAGAAGTTCTCTGGGACAGGGCACTTCCAGTTTCTGGCTGTGGCCGGAACTGTTCTGATTCCATTCCACAGCTCCCTGCTCCCAAATCCTGTGGGAGAGAGAGCTGAACACACAGAAGTGTGGACAATCCTGAGACTGCAGGACAGACTGTCACTTCGGCCCATCTTTGCTAACATCCATGGCCCAAGAGGAAGCTGCATAGGGCCTCTGAACACAGGAATATTGGAGCAGTCAGCTGCAGGAACCTGTGGTCCTGGTCTGCTCCCAGAACTGAAATGAACCAGTCAAAGTGCTCCCAGCACCCAAATCCCGATGGGGAGAGAGCTGAACCCTCAGAAGTGAAGACAATCCTGAGAAACCAAAGGAGACTACTCTCTCTGCCCACCTTCCCAACCCAAGAGGAAAACTTCGCCCAGTGGCATCTGTGCCCCTACACACAGGGACTGAGAATCAGTGAGGGGGAGGATACTTCCACTTCTTGCCATTGCTAAGAGCTGAGCTAGGTACCAGGAGCAACTACGTGCCTGAGAGCAGAACAGTCTATTTCTATAACTGGCTGATAGAAAACAAGAAAGCAGGTCTACAGGAGTTCTGACACACAGGTCTAGAGGAGGGTCAAGCCACCATCAGAAACAGCAAGACAAGTTAACATCAGGAATAACTTGATGGCAAGAGGCAACCCCAGGAACCCAAGCAACAGAAACCAAAATTACTTGGCATCTTCAGAGCTCATTTCTCCCAACAAAGAAAATACCGGATATCCACACACATGGGAAAAGCAAGAGTTAGATTTAAAATCACATTTATCATCATGATGGAAGACTTTAAGAAGGTCATAAATAACTACCTTAAGGAAATACAGGTCAACACAAGGAAAGAAGTAGAAGCACTTCAAGAGGAAACACAAAAGTCCCTTAAACAATTACAAGGAAAACACAACCATACAGGAGAAGGAATTGAACAAAATTATCTAGGAGTTAAAAACTGAAATAGAAAGAATAAAGAAAGCACAAAGGGAGATGACCTACAGATAGAAAACCTAGGGAGGAGATCAGGAGTCATAGATGCAAGCATCACCAACAGAATACAAGTGATAGAAGAAAGAATCTCAGGAGCAAGAAGAGAGAATCTCAGGAGCAGAAGATACCGTAGAAAACATCGACACAAATGTCAAAGATAATGAAAATCAGAAAAAGCTCCTAGTACAAAACATACAAGAAATCTAGGACACAATGAGAAGATCAAACCTAAGCATAATAGATATAGAAGAAAGTGAAGACTCCCAAATTAAAGTGCCAGTTAATATCTTCAACAGAATTATAGAAAAAACTTCCCTGACATAAAGAAACACATGCCCATAAACATACAAGGAGCCTACAGAACTCCAAATAGATTGGACCACAAAAGAAAATTCTCCTTTCACATAATAGTCAAAACACCAAATGTACAAAAGAAAGAAAGAATATTAAAAGCAGTAAGAGTAAGAGGTCAAGTACCATATAAAGGCAGACCTATCAGAATTAGACCAAACTTCTCACCAGAGGATATGAAAGCCAGGAAATCCTGGGCAGATGTCATACAGACTCTAAGAGAATGCAAATGCCAGCCCAGGCTACTATATGCAGCAAAACTCTCAATTAACATAGAGGGAGTAACCATGATATTCCATGATAAAACCGAATTTTCATAATATCTTTCTACAAATCCAGCACTACAAAGGAGAATAGATGGAAAATTCCAACACAAAGAGTGAAACTGCACCCTAGGAAAAGCATGAAAGTAATCTCCTTACAATGAAACCAAATGTGTAGAGACACACAAATATAATGCACACTCTAAATATGAAAAAATAGAAAGCAACAATCACTATTTCTTAATATCTCTCAATATCAATGGACTTCTCAATAAAAAGTCATAGAGTAACAGACTGGATACATAAAGAGGACCCACCATTTTGCTGCCTACAGGAAACACAGGTCAGAGAGAAAGACAGACACTAGCTCAGAGTGAAAGTCTGGAAAACCAATTTCCAAACAAATGGTCTGAAAAAACTAACTGTAATTGCCATTCTAATATCAAATAAAATTAATTTTCAAAGAAAAGTCATCAAAAAAGATAAGAAAGGACACTTCATATTCATCAAAGTGAAAATCCACCAAGATGAACTCTCAATCATAAATAACTATACTCCAAATACAAGGGCAACTACATTCATAAAAGAAAACTTACTAAAGCTCAAACCACACATTGTACCTCACACAATAATAGTAGGAACTTGCATCACCACACTCTCATCAATGGACAGATCATGGAAACAGAACTTAATGAGAAACATATAGAAACTTACAGAATTTATGAACAAAATGGGCTGAACAAATATTTATAGAACATTCCATCCTAAAACCAAAGGACATACATTCTTCTCTGCTCCTCATGGTACCTTCTCCATAATTGACCTTATAATTGGTGACAAAACAGATGTCAACAGATACAGGAAGATAGAAATTTATCCCGCTTTCTGGTTGCTGCCGCCGCAGAGAGCCCGTGGGCAGCACCCCACGAGCAAACTTGAGCCTCGGGACCACAGGTAAGACCAACTTGTCTGCTGCAAGAAAGCTGCCTGGTGAAATCGGGACACACAGAGGCAGAATTCCTCTAGGACCGGGCACGTCCTGTGTTTACCCGGAGTCCCACACCCGCGGATCCCGGCCCGCAGCAGCTCTCTGCTCCCAGACCCCGTGGGAAAGAGACCTCACCTCCTGGTCAGGTGGGCACTCCTGAGGCTGCAGAGCAGAAGAGGCCACCAACACTGCCCACCCCTGCCCACATCCCTGGCCCAAGAGGAAACTGTATAAGACCTCTGGGCTCCCGTGGGGGAGGGCCCAGGAGCAGCAGGACCCCTGCCTGAGACACCGCCGGAACCTGAAGGAAACAGACCGGATAAACAGTTCTCTGCACCCAAATCCCGTGGGAGGGAGAGCTAAACCTTCAGAGAGGCAGAAAAGCCTGGGAAACCAGAAGAAACTGCTCTCTGCACACACATCTCAGACTGCAAGTGCTGCCTGGTGAACTCAAGACACAGGCCCACAGGAACAGCTGAAGACCTGTAGAGAGGAAAAACTACACGCACGAAAGCAGAACACTCTGTCCCCATAACTGGCTGAAAGAAAACAGTAAAACAGGTCTACAGCACTCCTGACACACAGGCTTATAGGACAGTCTAGCCACTGTCAGAAATAGCAGAACAAAGTAACACTAGAGATAATCTGATGGCGAGAGGCAAGCGCAGGAACCCAAGCAACAGAAACCAAGACTACATGGCATCATCGGAGCCCAATTCTCCCACCAAATCAAACATGGAATGTCCAAACACACCAGAAAAGCAAGATCTAGTTTCAAAATCATATTTGATCATGATGCTGGAGGACTTCAAGAAAGACGTGAAGAACTCCCTTAGAGAAACACAGGAAAACATTAATAAACAAGTAGAAACCTACAGAGAGGAATCACAAAAATGCCTGAAAGAATTCCAGGAAAACATAAATAAACAAGTAGAAGCCCATAGAGAGGAGACACAAAAATCCCTGAAAGAATATCACGAAATCATAAATAAACAAGTAGAAGCCCATAGAGAGGAGACACAAAAATCCCTGAAAGACTTCCAGGAAAACACAATCAAACAGTTGAAGGAATTAAAAATGGAAATAGAAGCAATCAAGAAAGAACACATGGAAACAACCCTGGATATAGAAAACCAAAAGAAGAGACAAGGAGCTGTAGATACAAGCTTCACCAACAGAATACAAGAGATGGAAGAGAGAATCTCAGGAGCAGAAGATTCCATAGAAATCATTGACTCAACTGTCAAAGATAATGTAAAGCGGAAAAAGCTACTGGTCCAAAACATACAGGAAATCCAGGACTCAATGAGAAGATCAAACGTAAGGATAATAGATATAGAAGAGAGTGAAGACTCCCAGATCAAAGGACCAGCAAATATCTTCAACAAAATCATAGAAGAAAACTTCCCTAACCTAAAAAAAGAGATACCCATAGGCATACAAGAAGCCTACAGAACTCCAAATAGATTGGACCAGAAAAGAAACACCTCCCGTCACATAATAGTCAAAACACCAAAAGCACAAAATAAAGAAAGAATATTAAAAGCAGTAAGGGAAAAAGGTCAAGTAACATATAAAGGCAGACCTATCAGAATCACACCAGACTTCTCGCCAGAAACTGTGAAGGCCAGAAGATCCTGAACTGATGTCATACAGACCCTAAGAGAACACAAATGCCAGCCCAGGTTACTGTATCCTGCAAAACTCTCAATTAACATAGATGGAGAAACCAAAATATTCCATGACAAAACCAAATTTACACAATATCTTTCTACAAATCCAGCACTACAAAGGAGAATATATGGTAAAGCCCAACATAAGGAGGCAAGGTATACCCTAGAAGAAGCAAGAAACTAATCGTCTGGGCAACAAAACAAAGAGAATGAAAGCACACAAACATAACCTCATATCCAAATATGAATATAATGGGAAGTAATAATCACTATTCCTTAATATCTCTCAACATCAATGGCCACAACTCCCCAATAAAAAGACATAGATTAACAAACTGGATACGCAACGAGGACCCTGCATTCTGCTGCCTACAGGAAACACACCTCAGAGACAAAGACAGACATTACCTCAGAGTGAAAGGTGGAAAACAGTTTTCCAAGCAAATGGTCAGAATAAGCAAGCTGGAGTAGCCATTCTAACATCAAATAAAATCAATTTTCAACTAAAAGTCATCAAAAAAGATAAGGAAGGACACTTCATATTCATCAAAGGAAAAATCCACCAAGATGAACTCTCAATCCTAAATATCTATGCCCCAAATACAAGGGCACCTACATACGTAAAAGAAACCTTACTAAAGCTCAAAACACACATTGCACCTCACAAAATAATAGTGGGAGATTTCAACACCCCACTCTCATCAATGGACAGATGATGGAAACAGAAATTAAACAGAGATGTAGACAGACTAAGAGAAGTCATGAGCCAAATGGACTTAACAGATATTTATAGAACATTCTATCCTAAAGCAAAAGGATATACCTTCTTCTCAGCTCCTCATGGTACTTTCTCCAAAATTTGCCATATAATTGGTCAAACAACGGGCCTCAACAGGTACAGAAAGATAGAAATAATCCCATGTGTGCTATCGGACCACCACGGCCTAAAACTGGTCTTCAATAACAATGAGGGAAGAATGCCCACATATACGTGTAAATTGAACAATACTCTACTCAATGATAACCTGGTCAAGGAAGAAATAAAGAAAGAAATTAAAGACTTTTTAGAATTTAATGAAAAGGAAGGTACAACATAACCAAACTTATAGGACACAATGAAAGCTGTGCTATGAGGAAAACTCATAGCGCTGAGTGCCTGCAGAAAGAAACAGGAAAGAGCATATGTCAGCAGCTTGACAGCACACCTAAAATCTCTAGAACAAAAAGAAGCAAATACACCCAGGAGGAGTAGAAGGCAGGAAATAATCAAACTCAGAGCTGAAATCAACCAAGTAGAAACGAAAAGGAGCATAGGAAGAGTCAACAGAACCAAAAGTTGGTTTTTTGAGAAAATCAACAAGTAGATAAACCCTTAGCCAGACTAACAAGAGGACACAGAGAGTGTATCCAAATTAACAAAATCAGAAATGAAAAGGGAGACATAACTACAGATTCAGAGGAAATTCAAAAAATCATCAGATCTTACTATAACAGCCCATATTCAACAAAACTTGAAAATCTGCAGGAAATGGACCATTTCCTAGACAGATACCAGGTACCGAAGTTAAATCAGGAACAGATAAACCAGTTAAACAACCGTATAACTCCTAAGGAAATAGAAGCAGTCATTAAAGGTCTCCGAACCAAAAAGAGCCCAGGTCCAGACGGGTTTAGTGCAGAATTCTATCAGACCTTCATAGAAGACCTCTTACCCATATTATCCAAACTATTCGACAAAATGGAAACAGATGGATCACTACCGAATACCTTCTATGAAGCCACAATTACTCTTATACCTAAACCACACAAAGACAACAAAGAAAGAGAACTTCAGACCAATTTCCCTTATGAATATCGACGCAAAAATACTCAACAAAATTCTGGCAAACCGAATCCAAGAGCACATCAAAACAGTCATCCACGATGACCAAATAGGCTTCATCCCAGGCATGCAGGGATGGTTTAATATACGGAAAACCATCAACGTGATTCATTATATAAACAAACTGAAAGAACAAAACCACATGATCATTTCATTAGATGCTGAGAAAGCATTTGACAAAATTCAACACCCCTTCATGATAAAAGTCCTGGGAAGAATAGGAATTCAAGGCCCATACCTGAACATAGTAAAAGCCATATACAGCAAACCAGTTGCTAACATTAAACTAAATGGAGAGAAACTTGAAGCAATCCCACTAAAACCAGGGACTAGACAAGGCTGCCCACTCTCTCCCTTCTTATTCAATATAGTTCTTGAAGTTCTAGCCAGAGCAATCAGACAACAAAAGGAGGTCAAGGGGATACAGATCGGAAAAGAAGAAGTCAAAATATCACTATTTGCAGATGATATGATAGTATATTTAATTGATCCCAAAAGTTCCACCAGAGAACTACTAAAGCTGATAAACAACTTCAGCAAAGTGGCTGGGTATAAAATTAACTCAAATAAATCAGTTGCCTTCCTCTATACAAAAGAGAAACAAGCCGAGAAAAAATTAGGGAAATGACACCCTTCGTAATAGACCCAAATAATATAAAGTACCTCGGTGTGACTTTAACAAAGCAAGTAAAAGATCTGTACAATAAGAACTCAAGACACTGAAGAAGGAAATTGAAGAAGACCTCAGAAGATGGAAAGATCTCCCATGCTCAGGGATTGGCAGGATTAATATAGTAAAAATGGCCATTTTACCAAAAGCTATCTACAGATTCAATGCAATCCCTATCAAAATACCAATCCAATTCTTCAAAGAGTTAGACAGAACAATTTGCAAATTCATCTGGAATAACAAAAAACCCAGGATAGCTAAAGCTATCCTCAACAATAAAAGGACTTCAGGGGGAATCACTATCCCTGAACTCAAGCAGTATTACAGAGCAATAGTGATAAAAACTGCATGGTATTGGTACAGAGACAGACAGATAGACCAATGGAACAGAATTGAAGACCCAGAAATGAACCCACACACCTATTGTCACTTGATTTTTGACAAAGGAGCCAAAACCATCCAATGGAAAAAAGATAGCATTTTCAGCAAATGGTGCTGGTTCAACTGGAGGTCAATATGTAGAAGAATGCAGATCGATCCATGCTTATCACCCTGCACAAAGCTTAAGTCCAAGTGGATCAAGGACCTCCACATCAAACCAGACACACTCAAACTAATAGAAGAAAAACTAGGGAAGCATCTGGAACACATGGGCACTGGAAAAAATTTCCTGAACAAAACACCAATGACTTAAGCTCTAAGATCAAGAATCGACAAATGGGATCTCATAAAACTGCAAAGCTTCTGTAAGGCAAAGGACACTGTGGTTAGGACAAAACGGCAACCAACAGATTGGGAAAAGATCTTTACCAATCCTACAACAGATAGAGGCCTTATATCAAAAATATACAAAGAACTCAAGAAGTTAGACTGCAGGGAAACAAATAACCCTATTAAAAAATGGGGTTCAGAGCTAAACAAAGAATTCACAGCTGAGGAATGCCAAATGGCTGAGAAACACCTAAAGAAATGTTCAACATCTTTAGTCATAAGGGAAATGCAAATCAAAACAACCCTGAGATTTCACCTCACACCAGTGAGAATGGCTAAGATCAAAAACTCAGGGGACCCTCCATTGTTGGTGGGATTGCATACTGGTACAACCATTCTGGAAATCAGTATGGAGGATCCTCAGAAAATTGGACATTCAACTGCCTCAGGATCCAGCTATACCTCTCTTGGGCATATACCCAAAAGATGCCCCAACATATAAAAAAGACACGTGCTCCACTATGTTCATAGCAGCCTTAATTATAATAGCCAGAAGCTGGAAAGAACCCAGATGCCCTTCAACAGAGGAATGGATACAGAAAATGTGGTACATCTTCACAATGGAATATTACTCAGCTATCAAAAACAACGACTTTATGAAATTCGTAGGCAAATGGTTGGAACTGGAAAATATCATCCTGAGTGAGCTAACCCAATCACAGAAAGACATATATGGTATGCATTCATTGATAAGTGGCTATTAGCCCAAATGCTTGAATTACCCTAGATGCCTAGAACAAATGAAACTCAAGACAGATGATCAAAATGTGAATGCTTCACTCCTTCTTTAAAAGGGGAACAAGAACACCCTTGGCAGGGAAGAGAGAGGCAAAGATTAAAACAGAGACTGAAGGAACACCCATTCAGAGCCTGCCCCACATGTGGCCCATACATATACAGCCACCCAATTAGACAAGATGGATGAAGCAAAGAAGTGCAGACCGACAGGAGCTGGATATAGATTGCTCCTGAGAGACACAGCCAGAATACAGCAAATACAGAGGCGAATGCCAGCAGCAAACCACTGAACTGAGAATAGGACCCCCGTTGAAGGAATCAGAGAAAGAACTGCAAGAGCTTGAAGGGGCTCGAGACTCCATATGTACAACAATGCCAAGCAACCAGAGCTTCCAGGGACTAAGCCACTACCTAAAGACTATACATGGACTGACCCTGGACTCTGACCTCATAGGTAGCAATGAATATGCTAGTAAGAGCACCAGTGGAAGGGGAAGCCCTGGGTCCTGCTAAGACTGAACCCCCAGTGAACTAGACTGTTGGTGGGAGGGCAGAAATGGGGGGAGGGTTGGAAGGGGAACACCCATAAGGAAGGGGAGGGGGGAGGGGGATGTTTGCCCGGATACCGGGAAAGGGAATAACACTCGAAATGTATATAAGAAATACTCAAGTTAATAAAAAAAAGTGGAGGAAAAGTTACTTTACAATGTTCAGTTTCATAAATCAATAAATTTGAACTTAAAAAAAAATTATCCCATGCATCCTAGCAGATCACCACGGACTAAGGCTGGTCTTCAATAACAACAATAACGAAAGAAGGTCCACATGTACATGGAAAATGAACAACCTTCTACTCAATGATAGCTTACTCAAGGAAGAAATAAAGAAATTAAAGTCTTAGAATTTAATGAAAAGGAAGGTATAACATACCCAAATTTATGGGACACAATGAAAGCTGTGCTAAGAGGAAAACTCATAGCTCTGAGTACCTGCAGAAAGACACAGGAAAGAGCATACATCATTAGCTTGACAGCACTACCTAAAAACTTTAGAAGAAAAAGATACAAATATACCCAAGAGGAGTAGATGGCAGGAAATAATAAAACTCAGGGCTGAAATCACTATTTCATAAGAGTCTCAATAATATAAAATGTCTCGGTGTGACTTTAACCAAGTAGAAACAAAAAGGACTATACAAAGAATCAACAAAGCCAAGAGCTGGTCATTTGAGAAAACCAACAAGATAGATAAACCCTTAGCCAGTCTAACCAGAGGGCACAGAGAGTGTGTCCAAATTAACAAAATCAGAAATGAAAAGGGGGAAATAAGAGCAGAATCTGAGGAAATTTAAAAACAATCAGCAGATTCTACTACAAAAGCTTATATTCAACAAAACTTGAAAATGTGTAGGAAATGTACAATTTTCTAGACAAATATCAGTAACAAAGTAAAATCAGGAACAGATAAACGATCTAAACATCCTGAAAACTCATAGAAATAGAAGCGGTTATTAAAATTCTCCCAACCAAAAAGAGCACAGAACCAGATGGGTTCAGTGCAGAATTCTATGAAACCTTCACAGAAGACCTCATACCAATACTGCCCAAAGTAGTCCACAAAATAGAAACAGATGGAGCAGTACCAAATTCCTTTTATGGAGCCACAATAACTCTTATAATTAAACAATATAAAGAACCAACAAAGAAAGACAACTTCAGACCAATTTTCCTTACGAATATCGATGAAAAATACTCAAAAAATTGTATCAAACCGAATCCAAGAACATATCAAAATGATCTTCCATCATGATCAAGTAGGCTTCATCCCAGGTCTTCAGAGATGGTCTAATATATGGAAATCCATCAGCGTAATCCACTATATAAACAAAATCAAGGATTAAAAATTACATTATCATTTTATTAAATGCTGCGAAGGCATTTGAGAATATTCAACACTGCTTTATGATAAAAGTCCTGGAAAGAACAGACATTCAAGGCCCATGCCTAAACAGAGTAAAAGCCGTATACAGCAAAACAATAGCTAACATTAAACTAAATGGAGAGAAATTTGAAATAATCCCATTAAAATCAGGGACTAGACAAGGCTGCAACTCTCTCCCTACTTATTCAATAAAGTTCTCAATGTCCTAGCCAGAGCAATAAGACCACAAATGAAGACAAGGGGATACAAATTGGAAAGGAAAAAGTCAAAATATCACTATTTGCAGGTGATACAATAGTATACTTAAATGATGCCAAAAGTTCCACCAGAGAAGAACTAAGCCTGAATGACAACTTCAGCAAAGTGGCTGAGTATAAAATTAACTCAAACAAATCTGTAGCCTTCCTCTACTCAAAAGATGAACAGGCTGAAGAAGAGATTAAAAAAAGACACTGTTCATAATAATTCCAATAATGTAAAATACCTCGGTGTGACTTTAACCAAGCAAGTGAAAATCTGGATGGTAAGAACTTCAAGTCTCTGAAGGAAGACATTGAAGATCTCAGAAGATGGAAAGATCTCCCATGCTCATGGACTGGCAGGATTAATATAGTAAAAATGACCATTTGCCAAAAGCAATCTACAGATTAAATACAATCTCCATCAAAATTCCAACTCAATTCTTCGTAGAGATAGAAAGAGCAATTTGAACATTCATTTGGAAAACAAAAACCCTGGACAGCTAAAAATATTATCAACAATAAAAGAACTTATGGGAGAATCAGTATCCCTGACCTCAAGCAATATTACAGAGTAATAGTGATAAAAACTGTATGATCTTGGTATAGAGACAGGAAGATAGATTAGGGGGATAGAATTAAAGACCCAGAAATGAACCTACACACCTATGGCCATGTGATTTTTGACAAAGGAGCTAAAACTATCCAAAAGAAAAAAAAAACATTTTTAACAATAATGCTGGTTCAATCGGAGGTCAGTATGTAGAAGAATGCAAACAATCCATTCTTATCGCCCTGTACAAAGCTTAAGTCCAAGTGGATCAAGGACCACCATATCAAACCATATACACTCAAACAAATAAGAGAAAAAGTAGGGAATTGTCTCAATCACATGGGCACTTGGGGAAAATTTCCTGAACAGAATACCAATGGATTATGCTTTAAGATCAAAGTCAACAAATAAGACCTCATAAAACAATAAAGGTTCCGTAAGGCAAAGGGCACTGTTATTAGGACCAAATGGCAACCATCAGGTTGGGAAAATATCTTTACCAATCCTACATCTGATAAAGAGCTAATATCTAAAATATATAAAGAACTCAAGATGGTAGAATCCAGAGAACCAAATAACCCTATTAAAAAATGGGGTAAAGATCTGAAGAAAGAATTACGACTGAGGAATACCAAATGGCTGAGAAGCACCTAGAGAAATGTTCAGGACCTCCACATCAAACCAAATACACGCAAACTAATGGAAGAAAAATTGGGGAAGAATCTAGAACACATGGGCACTGGAGAAAATTTCGTGAACAAAACACCAATGGCTTATGCTCTAAGATCAAGAATCGACAAATGGGATCTCATAAAACTGCAAAGCTTCTGTAAGGCAAAGGACACTGTGGTTAGGACAAAACGGCAACCAAGAGATTGGGGAAGTTAGACTGCAGGGAGACAAATAACCCTATTAAAAATGGGGTTCAGAGCTAAACAAAGAATTCACAGCTGAGGAATAGTGAATGGCTGAGAAACATCTAAAGAAATGTTCAACATCTTTAGTCATAAGGGGAATGCAAATCAAAACAACCCTGAGATTCCACCTCACGCCAGTCAGAATGGCTAAGATCAAAAACTCAGGTGACAGCAGATGCTGGCAAGGATGTGGAGAAAGAAGAACATTCCTCCATTATTGGTGGGAATGGCAGACTGGTACAACCATTCTGGAAATCAGTCTGGAGTTTCCTCAGAAAATCGGACATTGCACTACCTGAGAACCCAACTATACCACTCTTGGGCATATACCCAAAAGATGCTCCAACATATAACAAAGACACAAGCTCCACTATGTTCATAGCAGCCTTATTTATAATAGCCAGAAGCTGGAAAGAACACAGATACCCTTCAACAGAGGAATGGATACAGAAAATATGGTACATCTACACAATGGAATATTGATCAGCTATCAAAAACAATGCCTTTACGAAATTCATAGGCAAATGGACGGAACCGGAAAATACCATCCTGAGTGAGGTAACCCAATCACAGAAAAATACAAATGGCATGCGCTCATTGATAAGTGGATATTAGCCCAAATGCTCAAATTACCCTAGATGCACAGAACACATGAAACTCAAGAAGGATGACCAAAATGTGAATGCTTCACTCCTTCTTTAAAAGGGAAACAAGAATACCCTTGGGAGGGAATAGGGAGGCAAAGTTTAGAACAGAGGCAGAAGGAAAACCCATTCAGAGCCTGCCCTACATGTGGCCCATACATATACAGCCACCAACTAGATAAGATGGATGAAGCAAAGAAGTGCAGGTCGACAGGAACCGGATGTTGGATCTCTCCTGAGAGACACAGCCAGAATATGGCAAATATATAGGCGAATGCCATCATTAACCCACTGAACTGATAATGGGACCCCCGTTGAAGGAATCAGAGAAAGGACTGAAAGAGCTTGAAGGGGCTCGAGACCCCATATGTACAACAATGCCAACCAACCAGAGCTTCCAGGGACTAAGCAACTACCCAAAGACAATACATGGACTGACCCTGGGCTCCAACCTCATAGTTACCAATTAATAGTCTAGTAATAGCACCAGTTGAAGGGGAAGCCCTTGGTCCTGCCAAGACTGAACCCCCAGTGAATGTGATTGTTGGGGGGAGGGCGGTAATGGGGGTAGGAAGGGGAAGGGAACACCCATAGTGAAGGGTAGTGGGAGGGGTTAGGGGGATGTTGGCGCAGAAACCAGGATAGGGAATAACAATCTAAATGTAAATAACAAATACCCAAGTTAATAAGGATGCAAAAGAAAGAAAGAAAAAAAATTAAAAATAAAAAACAAATAATAAATAAATGTAATTTTTAAAAAATACAAAGATAAAAAAAGAAATATTCAACATCTTTAGTCATAAGGGAAATGCATATCAAAACAATCCTGATATTCCACCTCACACCACTCAGAATGGATAAGATAAAAACTCAGGCAACAGCAGATGCTGGTGAGGAGGTGGGGAAAGAGAAACACTCTTCCATTGTTGGTAAAAATGCAAACTGGTACAACCTCTCTGGAAATCACACTGGAATTTCCTCAGAAAACTGGACATTGAACTTCCTGAGGACCCAATTGTACCTCTTCTGGGCATATACCCAAAATGCTCTAAAATACAACAAAGATACATGCTCCACTATGTTCATACCAGCCTTATTTACAATAACTAGAAGCTTGGAAGAACCCAGATGCCCTTCAACAGAGGAATGAAAGAATTCAGATGCCTTTCCACAGAGGAATGGATACAGAAATGTGGTACATCTATACAATGGAGTACTACTCAGCAATCAAAAACAATGGCTTTATGAAATTCCTAGGCAAATGGAATGAACTAGAAAACATCATCCTGAGTGCGCTGAAACAATCCCAAAAAAAAAAAAAAAACCCACACATGAAATGCTCTCACTTATAAGTGGATATTAGCCCAAAAGCTCAAATTACCCTAGATGCAATCCATGGACCACATGAAACTCAAGAAAAAGGATGACCAAAATGCAGATGCTTCACTCTTTCTTAAAAAGGGGAACAAAAATGTCCCTAGGAGCATATAGAGAGAATAACTTTAGAGGAGAGACTGAAGGAATGGACATTCAGAGCCTGCCCCACATGTGGCCCAGATATATACAGCCACCAAAGCGAGATAAGATTGATGAAGCTAAGAAGTGCATGCTGACAGGAACCAGATATACTCTTTCCTGAGAGACACAGCTACAACATGTCAAATACAGTGGTGAATGCTAGCAGCAAACCATTGAACTGAAACCAGGACTGCCGTTGGAGGAATTAAAGAAAGAATTGAAAGAGCTGAAGGGGTTTGCAACCCCATAAGAACAACAATGCCAACCAACCAGAGCTTCTAGTGACTAGACCACTACCCAAAGTCTATGCATGGACTGATACATGCTCCAAATGTATATGTAGCACAGAATGGCCTTGCTGGGCACGAATGGAAGGAGAAACCCTTGGTCCTGCCAAGGTTGGACCTGCAGTTTAGGGGAATGTCAGGAGGGGCTGGTAAGGGGAGAGTGGATGGGAAGGGGAGGCATTAGGGAACTTAAGGACTGGAAACCAGGAAAGGGAATAACTTTTGAAATATAAATAAGAAATACCCAATTAAAAAAATAAATGTTGGAGTTTTCATGAGAGATCAAGTGTTAAGTAGTGTTTTATAATTTAGAAGCTAGCTATTATTCGAAATATTCAAAGCTAGACATGGAAATAGATTGAAAAACTTTTTCAATGACATAAAATATATGTGATACAGAATGTATAAACTGTGGAATATATGTTAAATGTGGAAATATTAAGAAGTTAAAATTATTTTCATAGCTGAGTAGTACTCCGTTATGTAGATATACCACAATTTTTGAGTCCATTCATCTGTTGAAGGGCATGTCAGTTCTTTCCAGCTTCTGGCTATTATAAATAAGGCTGCTATGAACATAGTGGAGCACGTGTCTTTTTTGTATGTTGGACCATCTTTTGGGTATATGCCCAGGAGAGGTATAGGTGGGTCCTCAGGTAGTTCAATGTCTAATTTTCTGTGGAAACTCCAGTCTACTTTCCAGAAAGGTTGTATCAGTTTGCATTTTCACCAACAATGGAAGAGTGTTCCTTTTTCTCCAGCTCCTCACCAGCATCTACTGTTGCCTGACTTTTTTTTATCTTATCCATTCTGACTGGTGTGAGGTGGAATCTTAGGGTTGTTTTGATTTGCATTTCCCTTATGACTAAAAATGAATGAACAAGAAAATATCATTCTGAGTGAGGTAACCCAGTCACAGAAAAACACACTTATCGTGCACTCATTGATAAGTGGATATTAGCCCAAAAGCTCGAATTACACAAGATGCAATCCACAGACCACATGAAGCTCAAGAAGAAGGATGAACAAAATGTGGATGCTCACACTCTTTTTTAAAAGGGGGAAAATCCATAGGAGGGGATATTGAAGGAAAGTTTAGAACAGCAACTGAAGGAACAGCCATTCAGAGCCTGCCCCACATGTGGCCCATATATCTACAGCCACCAAATGTAGATAAGATTGACGAAGCTAAAAAATGCATGCTGAAAGGGACTGGATATACATCTCTCCTGAGAGACACATCCAGAGCATGTCCATACGGAGGTCAATGCTAACAGCAAACCACTGAACTGAGAACAGGACTCCCTTGGGGGGCAGGGATTTCAAGGAATGATTGAAAGAGTTGAAGTAGCTTGCAACCCCATAAGAACAACAATGCCAACCAACCAGATCTTCCAGGGACTAAACCACTACCGAAAGACTGTATATGTACTGAGCCAGGGCTCCAACTGCATATGTAGCAGAGAATAGCCTTGTTGTGTCACCAGTGGAAGGACAAGCCCTTTGTCCTGTCAGGGTTGGTCTTCAGTGCAAGGGAATGTGAGCAGTGGATGAAAGAGGAATGGATGGGGGGAAATACCCATATGGGGGAGGGGGAGGTGATGGGGCCTTGTGGACAAGAAACCGGGAAAGGGAATAACATTTGAAATGTACATAAAGAAATATATGTAATAAAAGTAGAAATTAAATTTAAAAAAGTAGCATTCAAAGTTTAGAGTATAATAAATTAATATGTAATATAGATTATACAGACAGGTGCAAAAATTAAATACGAAGACTAGAAATATATTTTAAATTAATGTTATTTTATAAAACTTGCATTTTATTTTATTTTTATTGGATCTTATCAGTATTACTAAATCACTCTTGTAGTAGCAAAATACTAAAAGCCAGCCTCCATATTTGTTTTGTGTCTAAGTAATCCTCAAAGTGAACTTTGTAAGACCGTAACTACATGCCAGCATAATTTATATTTATCAGTCATATTGACAATTTTGTGTTAAAAACAAATGAAGCCAGCAGGTACATAAAAACAAAAACAAAAAACAACGACAACAACAACACATCTTGGCATTCATCCTTTTACTTAAAAACAGTAGATGAAATTTCCACATGAAAAATTAAAAGGAAGGAGTGTGTTCTCATTATCAAGGCCAGAAAGAGTGCAATAGAACTATACTAAAGGACACCTGTAGAAATAAACTGTGAAAGTAACTTTGTCTTCCTTGCACTGTCTCTATCCAATGAACTACCATACCAGTTTCTTTGCCTTAGCTCATTTTAGCAGTTTGTTTCACTTCATTAATTTAATGTTTAATTTTTGCACTCTACCATTGAGTCTCCTTTTCCTAATGATTCCCAATGTTACATAAAATGTATCACTTATAACTATATTATGCTCTTTTTCTTGTTAATGTGTTCTATATCAACATAATCCCCAAGCTTTATTGAAAAACAAATGAATCACAGTAACTGAGGGGCAATAAAATTTTCTTATGCTGCAGCACATATGGTAAGTTAAAACCACTACAAGGGGGCTAGTAAAAAGGTTGATGGTTCCTACCCACAATGTTAACACTTGGCACCCTGGGTCAAAACGATTTTTGTGACTTTAAAGCCAGTCTGGCTACACATTCTGTACCAGGACAGACAGGTCAATATAGCTAGATCTTAGAAAAACAAAATGGTATCAGGGACAATAATTACCTTCCTCAAGTTAATAAAATGGCGATATTAAAGCAATCAAAATATTTGAAAGTAACTTCTATTAATATGTAATGTCATGATTACTTCGTGTGACAAGTTTCTTTTATTTTTATTTTTTAAAAGCACACACACACACATATATACATATGGGGTTTCTTTTTATAACCCTGGGTCTCCTGGAAGTTGCTCTTTAATAACCCAGGTTGGCTTCTGCCCCCTAAGGATTGGGATTAAAGGTATGTATGACCACCACCACCACCTGACTGATTCTTAAAAAAATGTATAAACCAAAAGGTAAATATGATACAGTAAGTAGAAGAGAAATAAGAAAGTACTTATTTGACCTCTGGGATTATACATATTTGCCAGGGATCTGGACATGCCAATTTTCTTTTTGTAAAATGCAACTATTATAAGGCATTTACGTCAGAAAGTTCTACATGTGTTCCACATAACACACATTTTAGTTACCTAAAATTTAAGACTGTTATTTTGTGAGTATTTATAACATTCTCTCTAATTTTTGTGAGGAGTTATTAATGAATTCTCATGAAATTATTGTATTACCATCTGTTCTATATTTAAAAAAACAAAAAATAAAGTTATATACTGTATACCTAATACGTAACTCATAGTTCTGTAATAGTTTCTTTTTTTAATGTAAAATAAATATTTTTTCTCCAGCTTTATTAAATTGGGTATTTCTTATTTACCTTTTAATTGTAATTCCCTTTCCCGGTTTCCAGGCAAATGTCCCCTAACCCCCCCTCCCCTTCTATATGGGTGTTCCCCTTCCCATCCTCCCCCCATTACCGCCTTCTCCCCAACAATCCCGTCCACTGGGGGTTCAGTTTTGGCAGGACCACGGGCTTCCAATTCCACTGGTGCCCTTACAAGGCTATGCAGTTGGAGCCCAGGGTCAGTCCATGTATAGTCTTTGGGTAGTGGCTTAGTCCCTGGAAACTCTGGTTGGTTGGCGCTTTTGTTCATATGGGGTCTCAAGCCCCTTCATGCTCTTTCAGTACTTTCTCTGATTCCTTCAACTGGGGCCATGTTCTCAGTTCAATGGCTTGCTGCTGGCCTTCGCCTATGTATTTGCCCTATTCTGGCTGTGTCTCTCAGGAGAGATCTATATCCGGTTCCTGTCAGCCTGCCCTTCTTTGCCCATTCTTAGGTATCTAGTTTGGTGGCTGTATATGTATGGGCCACATGTGGGGCAGGCTCTGAATGGACGTTCCTTCAGCTTCTGTTCTAAATTGGCCTCCCTATTCCCTCCCAACGGTATTCTTGTCCCCCTTTTAAACAAGGAGTGAAGCATTCGCATTTTGGTCGTCCTTCTTGATTTTCATGTGTTCTGTACATCTAGGGTAATTCGAGCATTTGGGCTAATATCCACTTATCAATGAGTACATACCATGTGTGTTTTTCAGAGGAACCTCCAGACTGATTTCCAGAATGGTTGTACCAGTCTACAATTGTCGGCGCCTGCACCGACACGGTACCGAGAATCAGGCAAAAGCCTGTGGGATGAAAGAAACACACATACACAGGTTATTCCTGTCAAGCCAGAAGAGGAAGAGAGCCTCTGGTTTCTTTATTGACCAAACTATATATCCAAAGAACACCACTTAGCAGGTATCAGTCAAGCACAGTGGGGAACCCTGGCTGAGACTTCGGTAACAAAGGACCCACTACGTGGCCTGAATAAATTAGGGAAATAACCAGGAAGGCCAGCCTAATTTTGACTCAGGTGAGAAGTACCTGGCCAGACTGTTCCCAGTTGGGGACAAAAGGCTTCCACAAGCAAGGGCAGGGCTCAGCAGGGGTCAAACCTTGCTGGAGACCCAGAAGGGTCTTGTTCAGGCTGACAACATTCTGTGAATGTACACTTCTTGTGCCATAAATTACAGGGAGAGGCTTTTGATCCTACAATCTAAGACTAAGGCCACACATTGACAAAGGAACCAGGCCCAAATCCAATACAGCTCCCACATACAATCCCACCAATAATAAAGGAGTGTTCCTCTTTCTCCATATCCGCCAGCATCTGCTGTTGCTGTAGTTTTTGATCTTAGCCATTCTGACTGATGTGAGTTGGAATCTCAGGGTTGTTTTGATTTGATAAAGTTCAACAACCCTTCATGATAAAAGTTTTTGAAAGGTCATGAATTCAAGGTCATACCTAAAAATACTAAAGTGAGTATACAGCAATCTAGTAGCCTACCTCAAACTGAATGCAGAAAAACTTGCAGCAGTCATCCTAAAATTAGTAACTAGACAAGGCTGCCCACTCTCTATATTGAATGTTATACTTGACACTCTAGCTAGAACAATTAAACAACAATAGGAGGTTAAAAAGATAAAATTTGGAACTAAAGAAGTAAAAATATCATTATTTTCAGATGATATTATGGAATACAGAGTGACCCCCAACATTCCACCAGAGAATTCCTTATCCCTATAAACAGCTTCAACAAAGTATATGGATATAATATTAACTCAAAAAAATCAGTAGTCTTTTCTCTATTCAAAGGATAAATGGGCTGAGAAAGTAATTTGGGAATTGACAGCCTTCACAATATTCACAAATAATACAAAATATCTTGGGGTTACTCTACCCAATCAAGTGAACTTGAAATGTCTGAAGAAAGAATTCGAAGTAGGCCTCAAAGGTACAACTCCATTTTTCATATATGTAGAAAGAGCAATTCTCAAATTAATGTGGAATAAGAGGACAGAATATTGAAAATTATTCTCAACAAGAAAAGAACAACAGGTTCTGCATGGATCATGCTGGGAGAAAGCTTGTGTCCCAGGAGTGCTGATACACCTGAGACCATTGGTGAGACCACCACTTCTGCTAAGTGGGACCTGCCTTGATCCCTCAGGAGGCAGGGGGCAAGTACTATTCTAGGATAGGATAGGATCCTTCTGGTTTCTGTCTATGTAATTTTAATGAATCCTTGTTTTTAGGGTTTATGTGGGTGTTTAAGGAGTTTACCTGATTTAACTCTGGTTGAGTGTTACATTTTTTATTAATATTTGTTGAATATAGGCTTTTAAAATAAGACCTTAAGTGCTTTGAATTTTCTCAATGTCTGTTGTTATCTCTCTCTTTTCATTTCTGATTTTCTTTATTTGGATACTATTTGTCTTTTGGTTAGTTTGGTTAACGGTTTGTCTATCTTGCTTAGTTTCTCAGATAACCAGCTCTTGGTATCATTGGTTCTTTAAAAATATTTCTTTGTTTTTAACTAAGTGATTTCAGCCCTTATTTTGATAATTTCAATCCCTGTTTGGTGTACTTGCATCCTTTTCTCTAGAGCTGTAAGGTGTTCTTTTAAGTTACTGGCATGAGAATTTTCTAATTTCTTTATAGAGGCACTAACTAGTACAGAGTTTCCTCTTAACATTGTGTTCATTCTGTCACATAAAGTTGAGTACGTTCTACCTTAGCTTTCATTGCATTCTAGAATGTTTTTATATTTTATTTTCATTACATTCTTGACCCAGAGATAATTGTGCAGAAAGTTGTTAACTTTCTACGAGTGTGTAGGCTTTCTTGTGTTTCTTTTTTGTTGAAATATTGCTTAATCCATGGTAGTCTAATAAGTTCAAGATATTTTTGCCATTGAATTGTATCTTTTGAGGCTTGCTTTGTGACCATATATATGATCTATTTTGGAGAAGTATTCATGAGGTGCAGAACAGAATGCATATTTTGTTTTAAGGTGAAACATTCTATAGATGTCTAATAGTTACATTAGACTCATTGTATCTGTTAGTTACATTATTTCTTTACTTAATATTGTCTGGATGACTTGTCAGTTGGTGAGTCTGTGTTAAATTTTCCCACTGTTAATATGTGGTGTTTGATGTGAGATTTAAATTTTGGCAAGATTTCTTTTACAAATGTGAGTGCCCTTATGTTTGGGGCATACATGTTAATGATCAAGATAACATTGTGGTAGTTTTTTTTTTTCTTCTTTGATTTATATGAAATGTCCTTTCATGTCTCTTCTAATAAATTTTGGTTGAAAGTTTATTCTTTTCGATATGAAAATGGCTACTCAAGGTTGATCCTTAGGTTAATTTACTTGGGATTCTTTTTTTCCCAGTGCTTTACTCTGATATAGTGTCTAGCTTTACTGCTGAGGTGTATTATTTTTATGCAGCAGAATGATGAATTTTCTATTTGTATCCATTCTATTAGTCTGATGTTTTATTTGGGATTTAATTCCACTGATGGTGAAAGATAGCATTTACAGTGATTGTTATTTCCTATAATTTTGTTATTTGTAGAGTTAGTTTTTTATGAGTTTTTTTGTGTGTGTATGTACGTGTGTGTGTGTGTGTGTGTGTATGTGTGTATTTAATGATATGGAGTTACTAATTTCATATGTTTTCTTGAATGACATTATCCTCTTTGGGTTACAATTTTCTTTCTAGTACTTTCTGTAGGGCTGGATTTGTGGATAGACTTTGTTTAAATTTGCATTTGCCTTGAAATGTCTTCTTCTCTCCATCTTTGAGTGATTAAGAGATATGCTGGTTATAATATTCTAACAAATATTTGTTGCATTTTTAATGAGACTGTCTTCTTATGTACTGTAGGCCTTGAACTCATTGTGTAGCTATGGGTAACCTTGAATCGATCCCTCTCCTTAGTGCCAAGATTACCTGTTTTATGTGGTTCTGTGGTAAAACCAAGGATCTTATATATGCCAGTGAGCACTCTACTAACTGAGCAACATCCGCAGTAGTCAGTGCATGCTAATTTGCCCCTCCAGCTGTCTTGGTGTGGTAACATTCTTGAAGTTATCGCCCAACTTCCTTCCGTTAAAAAATGCTGTGTGATATTTTCCAGTGATATTGATCACCTGGCAAGGACCATTCTCCTTATAAGGAACACCAACGTTAGCCCTGGCTCCCTCTGAGAACCACAGAATATGCATTGCAAGAGGAAGCCACCCAGAGTTCTGGCCATGTATGAGTATGTCCCATCAGTTCCCAGTTGATTTAATCTTACTCTAAAGTCACAAATTGTACTCACGATCGTCCATCTACTTGTTCTTGGCCAAAGCCTTAGTGCTTGGTTAGGCAGTGTTTGGACTCTGGCATCCATACTCATAAAGCTGTTTCTTCCCTTGTTTCTGAAATATTAAACTGCTCATCTGTTGTCCATTCTGCACACCCTAGGTCTGACCTCTCCCTCTGACCACACCTTCCCTCTCACTGGGAAGTTTCCTTGTCTACCTGACTCTTGAACCTTGCAATGGCCAGGGTTAATTTTCTCCATTCCCCAGCCTGCTGTACCCATGCCTCCACAGCTATCCCTCCAGGACAGTCTTCTCCCCAAAACTCTACACCTATCTGTGAGGTAGCCTCTGCCCTAGTTCCTGAGCTGAATTTCAATGGAGGTTTGGTACTTAATGAATGCTACTCTTTGTTTTATAGACTGACTTAGCAGCTAAAATATTGCATAAACAAGTTGCTGTCACCATTGACACTTACCTGTTAACAGGGGATAAAGAACAGAGGACTATGCAAAGGGGGAAGAGTGAATGAAGGGGAAGGACAGAGGGTTCAAAATGGTCTGTGTGAGGTGGTGGCCTTTGATCTGTGGCCAAAAATTTTTATGATGCTATATATAATTGAGAGAATGTGCATTTTCAACTTACAAGGTGTTTAGAGCCATGAAAATTTATCCTTTGACTTATTAAAATTATACCAACAATTTATTAATTTAGGAAAACTAGACCTTCTACAGTTTAGTGAACCTCTTAAATAAAGAATTTTGCTTTTATATTGATCATTCAGGAGTAGTTAAAGATCACATGGCCAAAGCTACGGAAGGACTACCAAAAAGGAAGAGAGACAGAGAACAATAACAAGGATGGTTTGAGTCTTTGTTTCACTACTGTCCCATGGTTGGCAACTTTGATTTCAGCTTTATTTGGACACCTGATTATTACTTTGCTACTTTTAATGTTTAGACCTTGTATCTTAAATAGATTGATTGCCTTCATACAGGATCGCTTTCAGCAAGCTCAGCTATTTATCATATCAGTTATTTATTGCTCTGAAGAAATGCGTTAGGTGCATGCTTGGCTTTGATATGCTCTTTGTGACTTTGATCTGTCTGGAAAAGATTGTGCTATAGAAGGCTGGTTAGTCCTGACAGGTAAGAACTTATATGGGTAAGTCAAATTGAGATAGACATAGTCATGTGGCCAATCTTTTCCCTAAACAGGATTTTGGAAAACAAGTTAAGTTTGTGCACCCCAACAACAACTAGTACTGCCAGCTTAAAAAAAAATAGGGAAAACTGTGACCTTCTCACCCTGACAGGCTAGGGAGACTGTGAATATGCCCAAGAAAAGGAGACCTTGAGTGATAGGCCTTAGTGGCCTGAGCAGAAACATCTGCCTTGGGTGCAGCTGTGAGCTTTGATGTGCCAGAGCTAACAAGTCACAGCCTTGACTTGCTGAAGTTAGCAAGCTGCAGTCTTGTCCTGCTGGAATTAACAAGCTGCAAAGATATGGAAACTTACTGTATTTAATGCTGTGCTGGCTACCCCAAGATTGCAGTTCTGGGAATGGGTTTTGTGGTCTCTCCATTTATATACCCTGTGCTGAATATTAAATTTTGAGCCTTGATTAGAACACTGTCTTGGCTTCCTGTTTCTCTCAACCCCTGCCCTTTTCATATCCAGCCCTCCTTTCAAGTGAGCCCTGCTTGACCTTAAGTTCCTGGATGGCTACACATTTCACCATGGTAAAAGTGAGAAGCCTTTTCTCTGGCCATAGGCAGGTATGCTGGGGTTGCCATAACTACACTGTTCAATCTCTGAAGACAAGAAGAGAAAAAAAAACGGGACAGAAAAGGTGATGTGATGTTACATCTGTTCTGGCAAAACATGTTCCCTACTGCATGTGCTACTGCTATTCTACAATGAGTTATAACAAGGCATCCATTAAGTTCTATAGGACAGTGTCCTAGGACATTAGGACATTCAGTTATCATATGCCCATGAATCTGTGTACACCTACTATATCTCAGAGATTTGGATATCTTCATTCATGAAAGGTGGGTGTGAATTTTCCCTCACAGACTCATGTGTTGGTACACTTGGGAGTCTCCATCTGTTAGTACTGTTTTGGGAGGTTGTGAAACTTTTGGGAATGTAACCTAATTAACAGAAGTTCATTGCTGAGAGGGACTCTTGAGGGATATTTGCTCCTGGTTCTATTTGGCCTGAGCTCTTAGCCTCTTGCTCTATCAAAGATGCAGAAAAGCTGTGCCTCAAGCTCCATTGCCATGGATGGAGCCCCACCAAGTTGGGTAGTATCCCCATGATATAATAAAACAAATTAAACCTTTCATACTTTAATTATATTCTGCATTAGACCTATTCCTGGAGCTAATATGTCCCAAAGATTGAAGACATGCAGCAAGGGTTGCGCTTTGCATCTAAATTGTGAACACTGCTGGAGAGATTTTAAGAATGGCCCATCCACATGTGTAGTGAGCTCAGGTAAGAAGCTGTGGCCCTGTACAGCCTGTCCTCCTTGCAAGCCAGAGTAAACAGGAATCAATACTAATTGCCTTCTAAAACAAAAGTGCTTTCAAGTATTTTTTAGTAGATTAAATTTGAGACAGGGGCAGATAAAAAGAAACAAACGAATCATTAATTACACTTCAAGTTTCCTTGAGCCAACCCAACCTGTGAGTCAGCTTTGGAGGCAGGGCTGAGCCAGCACAACCTGGTGGATCTCAGCAGCTTAATGCTCTCACCTGACCTCCCAGCACTCAGCCAGGACTCCAGTGCTTCAGGCAAGAAGTCTGTCCAGGCTGGATCTTTAGAGGTTGAAGAGTTAACCTTTGCCAAGCACAGTGCTATGAGAGGGAGAGGAAGGGGTGTGGTTGGTGGGGAGGTTCTCCCTCTAGGTATTAAGATGGCCTACAAGGAGACAAGAAGTCACTGAGAAAATGTCAGGAGATGAAGGAAGACTGTAAAAATCCTCAGGTTTGGGAGAGAAGGACCTAGATTCTCCAAGAGGAGTGTTGGGTGATGTTCAAGATTCTCAGGCAGAAGAGACCCTGTCTTTCAGTAGATGTCATTATGAATGGTCAGGAGGCAAGATTGCCAGTTTTCACTATGTGGTTCTGCAAAAGTTTTCTTGCTAGAAGCTAAGCTGTTTCTCTGAGCTTGTCAGAGCCACAAAGCCTCAGTCACTGATCTATAGGCTCTACATTGTCACATATACATCTCTCCCCAAGTCTCTTGGTCTCCACTGAGAGCAGCCAGGAAAATGTAGCATGTGTGGGAACCTCAGTTCAAGTTGTGTGTTCCAAGTTAAACATTTGGGATCCCAGATACACGGGTCATTGTTACCATAGGCAACCAAGGAAACTTCTCTACAAGTCAGCTGACAAGTATGCACACACACACACACACACACACACACACACACACACACACACACACACACACTCACTCACTAGCTGAATGTATATATTCAGGTTCCTTTGCAGCTGGCTTTGTTTATGCTAAGGGAAAGGCATGGGGCCACATTGATTCATCCAAGGACGTGAGGTTTTGTTTCAGATTCTGGAACTTTATTCATTCAAAGTTCAAAAATAAGGGGCCCATGTGACAAAAGAATCTTAAGACAAAAACATCACAACCCACCTTCTGCCAGTGTCCCCAAACATTTTCTCTCAGATGTAAGAAGTTTCAGGGTAGTGACAGCAAACATTACCTGGCATTTGAAGACAGAGCCTATATTTAAGGTTCCCTAGTGAGATCCCACCTTACAAAATGCATGAGTATGGCACATGTGCCTGAGTCACTGCCTTCAGCTTGTCTGAACCAGGGACTGGCTCAAGATAGCATGAATTTGGAATGGGGGTGGTCTTCTCAGCCCCTGCTTTGTAGTCAAATCTGTCTCCACATAAGCACACCTGGCTAATTTCCCCAGCAAGGAAATAGAAGGTACATATTAAGCACCTTCTGTGTGTTGAGGCCTGTGACAGACACTGGAGATGAAAATAGTCTATTTAAAATTGTAGCATCCAGAGGAGAAAGCATGGTCACATACACATGGGGTCTCAGGAATGAATTCTCTGAGAGAATGCCCAGAGCAAGGCACACAAAGTGTTAAATGTCTCAAGGATTCAGTAAGACAATTTTTTATGAATATTCTGCTGACAGTTCCATTGTAATATGTTATGGTGTTTTTTAAAGAAGATCATAATTAACACATGTAACATTTAAAAACCAATACTGATGTCATCCTTATACTTGTACAGCTTACCTCCCCTCTTAATTTTGTCCTGGTATGTCAGCTTGTCTTCTTCAATTAAAAAAAAACAACTTTTAATTTAAAGCCATGATGTTTTTCTTAATCTCAGTTTCAAAAATATTGCCTAAAACACTATTTATCTTAAATGTTGAGTGTGGGGCCCCATTCTCAAATTGTGTACATGGCCTAAAGTGAGCATATTGCCCATTTCATGGAATCCCAGCTCTGGGTCAGAGAAAGCTTCTTAAAGAAGGTACTTTTTTTGTGCTGCAGCCTAAGACCATGGAGGAGAGAGTGGTAAAATGTTTGTCAGTGAGATGGAGAGGAAGGGCTCTCAGGGTGGAGGGAAGAAGCCAGGCCAAGTCCCAGACGCAGACTTGAATGGTAACCTGTAGTATATAAGTTAACAAATTGCTGAGCCATTACCAACTTTCATTTATGGAACTAGCAATTTATACTCTGACTCCACTGTGAACATTTTATGTATTAACTTGTCACCCTTACAGTATAAATAATAGAAGTTACTATTTACTCCATTTTAAAGAGGGAGAACAGGCACAAAGACACATGTTCCAAGGACTACAAAGGTCCACCAAGCTCAGAAGTGGTGGATGAGACCCACAGATAGTGGGCTAACTTCAGGGATCACCATTTCTCATGCTCCTGCATTTTGCATGGTGGAAAGAGCAAGGCTGGAACTGTCTCTAATGGGCCAGTCCAGCCCATGTAACAGGAAAGACAAGGGCCTGCTTGATCTATGAGCAACACTGGACTTTAGATGTTCAGTAATGAGAGGCTGATAAAGGATTCTTCTCTACTTGGAGGAGACACTTTTAAGTGTGTAAGCTCACTCGGATGCCTGTCTGGGGAATGGTCTAAGAGTAGCTGGCTGCAGGCAAATAGAACACTCATATTCATTCACTTAATAAATATTGGGACGGTTAGTTTTGTCTGGGTAGAAGAAAATGCACTCAGGTTTAGGGTAGATAGATGCCTTGCTTTGGTGAAGCCTCCTTTGGTGGCAGATGTTCTGATGTTATTATACATTGGTGTCCAGATGGAAGGGAAGGAGAAAACCAGGAAGATGCTGAGAATGTTGGAAGAAGGCACCAGCTGTCTCAAGGATAAGGATGCAGGAGTAAAGGAGGGGTCAAGGTCTACCATACCTACAAGTTTGCCCTGGCCACAAGGGAGTACCCTACTCAGACAAGAACATAGGAAGCAGGAGGCTGCATGAAAGGTCACAAAAATCACTAAGGGAAAGAGAGTTGAATGTGTCTCAAGTGTTGGTGAGAAGTATAAACTTTGAAAATGTAGCATATATTTGAGACTGGAGAAGTATGAGCCCAAACAAGTCAGGTGGGAAGAGATACCATCCCAGAATGGGACATGATGGACTGTATTTGGGGAGCAACAGTAGAGTACACTCTTCCAAGGCAAGTCGGGGCGCAGGTCACAGAATTTGGAGGAGGATGAGCTAAGGAGATCAATAGAAAGGAATCTGAAGGGTAAGGCAGAAAGAAGAGGACTAAAAGCTGAACATTGCTGATGCTGTGAGGACTAATATCATGAAATACCAGATACCCACTGGAAATGAAGGATTGCACAATATAAGTAGCTGAGAACTTTAACAGAAAACATTTCTTAATAAATAAAGAGAAAACGATAAGGTCATAATTCTTAGGTAACCACGTTTAGATAGTGGTTATGGTGGCCATAATTTCTGTAAAGATCAAGAGGGAGGCAGGGGATGCTGATGGAGACTGAAAGACTCAGAGGCTATGGAGAGAAGAGAAGGGCACCTGGAAGCTCAAGAGAGTGAAGCAGCAGAGACTGTGAGAGTGATTTGCTGGCTGGTATTAGTGTGAATGAGACAGGTGTGAATGGGGATAGTGCAGCAATGAGTTTTCACGTAGAACAAGAAGTCAAGTTCTTTGGCAAAAGTAAGGAAACTGTCAGGGGAAGCAAGACTGCATACTGACAAGGTTTTTTAAAGATATCCCTCTAGAGAACGGCAGACTGAAACTCAGTGGACAGCCTCAAACCTGTTATCTCACTAAGAATGATGCCCACACTCTTGCATGGACAGCACCTGCCAGCACTGCCCGCTTTGCTCACATAGACACAAAAAGGATAGTGGACCTAACTCTTGGATGAGGATGTTACCAGTGATACAAAGGAGCTGAGGATTCTGGCACAGCTGCAGCTGAGAGGTAGCCATGGCTACAACCCCACCCATACACACCCAACAAATTTATTCTTGGGCTTTTCAATTTCTGATATTAAATTAGAATCCCCTCTTGGACAAAGTGAAAGGGTTAGGATGGATAGGATGAGAGCAAGAGATAAATGTAGAGATGGATAGTCCAAGGAAAAGATAAGCAATGGGAATAAGAGGGTTGATAAGTGAAAGCACCAATGGGCAATGTGCCCTAGAATAGGGCACATGACCCTGGACAGATCCATGTCTGAAACAAAGTGAGAAGACTGAGTGGGTATTGAAGAAAAGGAGCTAGCAACATGTGACATAGGCAGAGATCTGAGGGCCATGCTGAGTAAGAATTGAGTGCCTGGAAGGTTTGTGACTTCCAAGGAGAAGACCATGCAGCATAGAGGGAAATGGACCTCAGAACAAACCTCAAATATAAAGGCAGTAAAGGGTGAGTTAAGGAGTTTTTAGCCCTGAGGAGCCCTGATGACCAAGGAAGACATGTCCAAGGAAGCATTTGCAAATGATCAGATAGAGAGGATGAGCTCTCTGAAGAGCTCAGGTCTGAAGGTGGGGTGATGAGGAATAAGTGTAGGGTTGAGAAACAGGGTCTATTTTTAAGAAGGGAGAGGAACTGGGGCTGTTTTCTATCTAGTACCTACTACTCAAGCTTGTCACTGAACTGGAGGTATTAGAAATGGAGGCTCTGCCTGCTGATAGTGGCTTCCCATGAGCCTCTTCCTGGAGGAAAGACCCCTCCTGGGCAGACCCTGACAACTTCTGATGTTGGCACCCAGAATTATAAAAAGATCGCTGTAATTTTGACTCTGAGAAAAAAAATTAGCCTTTCAGTTTCCTGTCATTTGATTTAACAGAATTTCATTTTGTAAGTGTTTACCCACCCCAATCCTTTGGCACACTGAAAGTTAAGTGAGCACTAAAGATCCAGTGCTGCCAGGCCTCTCACCCCTGCTCTAGGAGAACTCAGTCAGGTATGTGTGTATAGGCTTCTTGGAGAATCTTCCCTCCCCTCTGAGTCCAATAGGACCTATCTTAACTATTCTAAACACCCTGGCAACCAGTTTCCCTAATTCTTCTGTCTCAACTCAGGCATTATAATATCCCCACCTGGATGGCAGTTGCCAGATAGTGGTTCTCCACCTCTCTTCTCTATGACATATTATTTGATGTACAAGATCATTAAAACCTTACTATTAGGTTTTACTCTATCTTGCTCAGTTTTATCAGAGCTTCCTAATATCTTCAGGTTAAACCCACACTTCATGCTTAGGTAGACCTTATGTCTCCCCCTTACCTAGGGTCTTATCTTTGGCCAGCACCCAGTTTGGAATTAGCACATCTGGAAGCAGAGTAGCTTGTATGGAGGTGACATAGTATAATTATGGTTGTGAGGTCTCAGCATACTGGACTTGAATCCTGTTTTATAGACTACATAGTAGACCTAGATTACTTATCTTAAGAAAAAAAAATCTGTGTGTTCATGTGTGCTTTGGTGAGAATGTGCATGGCATGGGACATGCTGTGGAAATCACATGACAAGCTCTGGATTTGGTCTTTGCCTGCCAATATTTTGAAACCGTTTCTTTGTCTGTTACATATTTCAGACGCATAAGTGGATCTATGACCATCCATAAATTCTTTTGTTTATGCCTCCTTTCTTGCCAGAGAAGTGCTTGGATTACAGACCAGTGCTGCTGTGTCCAGTTTTGTGCAGGTGCTGTGGCTCTGAACTCAGGTCCTAATGCTTGCAAGGTAAGAGCTTAATCCACTGAACTATGTAACTCCCCAGCCCATGATAACAATAATTTCTGACATTTAATCCATTTGCTTAAAATAAAAATTATAGTAACAGCTCTACTGACCAGGGTCACTCTGAGGACTAAACAAACTTATGTGTATATAAGGTGATGGTCAAGGAGCCTGAAACTTGGCACAGATAAAGCAATGAGGTGGCACTTCCTTATTGTTATCATGGTCTCTGTTGTTTACAGAGCCTTGCCAGCTTTCCCACACAAGGAACTGGGAACCTGCTGTCTGCTCGTTCTAAAATGAACACTCCCTGATTTTCTGTAAAACAGATTCATCTTCTAGTGTCAGTCCACATATATCTAATCTGGGTCTCCTTAAAAACATTAGGCCAATCCAGGAGCTCCTTTTGTGTCCAGGTGCCATGGTGTTCTGCCTGTTAGATATTATATTTGGCTCTAGTCAATTTTTAACATCTCAGGGATCCAGGTAACATTTCTGAAATTCTGATATCTCACTTCTGATGGGGTTATAGCCAAGAAAAGTGTTGTTACCAGAAAGAGGAGTTTTTGTGTGCTAGGTAACATGTAAAGGTATTTTGAAAATAGCTGGTGAGAAGTTTATCTGGTTAGGCACCTGACATCAAGAGAAACTAGGGCCAATGAGGCCCTAAGTGGAGTTGAGTGGTTCCTGTTGAGCCATTGCCTTTGGCATCCTTATTAATTTTTTTTTCTTTTCGGAGGTGAGGACCGAACCCAGGCCTTGCGCTTGCTAGGCAGTCACTCTACGACTGAGCTAAATCCCCAACCCCCCTTTGGCATCTTTAAAAGGCTGGACTAGTGCTGCCTCTTTCAGGAATTGCCCTTCTTCAGTTAGACGCCAGAGAATGGGACATGAGCCTTACCCTCAGAGGCAGTTTTGGCATCTTCTCCCTGTCAACGATGGGGGCTGAAGGTACCTGGAAGAGAATGGGGGACAAGAGAAACGAAGAAGGATGCCAAGACAAGAGTCTGATCAAGACAAAATTTATACCATAACATGGGTAACAGAGGGAAGGCGGAAGTAAAAAACATTTACACAGGCCAAGTACACAATATTCCTTTGGTCAGGGAATGGGCTGATGTTAATAGGATGTCAGAAAGGTCACAGGTTTGTCATATCTATTAGTCAGCAGGATGTTGGTTTTTCAGAAAGGTTACAGGTCATCACATTTGGTATCTTAATGTCAGATATTATCATATGATTATTCATCTTGACCACCACATGTCTATTAGTCTTCTGCAGCTGGCTGGGCATTTTCCATGAACCCGGTCA
The DNA here is from genome assembly GCF_021556685.1 of Rattus norvegicus. Classification (NCBI taxonomy): domain Eukaryota; kingdom Metazoa; phylum Chordata; class Mammalia; order Rodentia; family Muridae; genus Rattus; species Rattus norvegicus. The sequence goes on from NC_141554.1 coordinate 90,718,920, forward strand.
TACTTAACACTAACCATAACAATAATGAAGGGCTTCAAGGGCATCGCTCCCAACACCTCCCCATTCATTCTCTTGGGTTTAGTTCAGAATTCTATTGACCTTCAATGAAGACCCAATATCAATTCTCTTCAAACTATTCCACAAAAGGAACAAAAGGAGCATTACTCAATTTTTCTATGAATCCATGATTATGCTTATACTTAAACCACACAAAGACCCTACAAAAAAGAAAACCAGACCAATTTCTATTATGAATATTCATGCAACAAATACTCAATAGAATTTTTACAAACTGAATCCAAGAATACATCAAAATAATTATTCATCATGATCAAGTACGTTTCATCCCAGGAATGTAGGTATGGTTCAATATAGGGAAATCCATCAATGTGATCTTCTACATAACAAATTCAAAGAAACAAACCATATGATCACCTCATTAGATTCTGAGAAAGCATTTGACACAATTGAATAACCTTTCATGTTAAAAGTATTGGAAAGATCAGGAATTCAAGGCACATACCTAAATATAGTAAAAGCAACATACAGCAAACCAGGGACCAACATCAAAATAAATGGAAAGAAACTTGAAACAATCACACTAAAATAAGGGACTAGAAAATGCTGTCCAACTCTCTCCCTGCCTATCTGATATTGTACTCGAAATCCTATCCAGAGCAATTGGAACACAGCAAGAGGTCAAAGGGATACAAATTAGAAAAGAAGTCAAAATATCTCTATTTACAGAAGATATGACATTATACTTATGTGACCCTAAAAAATTCCCCCAGAGAAATACTAAACCTATTAAACTTAGCAAAGTGGCTGGATATAAAATAAACTCAAAGAAATTAGTAGCCTTCCTCTTCTCAAAGGGTCAACAAGCTGATAAAGAAATTAGGGAAACGACACCATTCACAATAGTCATAAAAAATATAAAACACCTTGGTGTGACTCTAACCAAGAAAGTGAAAGATCTATATGACAAGAAATTCAAGTCTCTCAAGAAAGAAATCAATGATCTCAGAAAAATGGAAGGATCTTTCAATGCTCATGGTCTGGCAGAAATAATGTAGTCAAATGGCTATCTTGCCGAAAACAATCTGCAGATTGATTGCTATACCTATCAAAATTTCAATGCAATTCTTCATAGAGTTAGAAAGAACCATTTGCAAATTAATTTTGAATAATGAAAAATCCAGTACAGTTAAAAAATAATCTCAACAATAAAAGTACTTCTATGGGAATCATCATCCCTAACCTTAAGCTGTATCACAGAGTAATAGTGATAATTACTTTATGGTATTGGTATATAGAGAGGTAGATAAAACAGTGGAATAGAAATGAAGACCTAGAAATGAACCCAAATACCTATGGGCACTTGATTTTAACAAGGACGCTAAAACTATCCAATGTTGGGGGAAAAAAAAAAACACAACATTTCAACATATGGTGATATTCAACCAGTGGTAGGCATGTAGAAAATGCAAGTCAATCCATTCTTATCTCCTTGTATAATACTCAAGCCCAAATGGATCAAAAGCCTCCACATAAAATCAGATACACTGAAACTAATGGAAGACAACATGGGGAAGAGTTTTGAGTACAAGGGATGAAGGAAAATTTTCCTAAACAGAACACTAATGTCTTATGCTCTAAGATCAAGAATAAACAAATGTGACCTCATAAAATTTGAAAGCTTCTGTAAGGCAAAGGAAACTGTCAGTAGGACAAAATGGCAGCCAACAGATTGTGAAAAGATCTTTTCTAATCCTACATATGATAGAGGGCTTATATCCAATATATAAAAAGAACTCAAGATGGTAGCCCCCAGATAATCAAATGACCCTATTAAAAATGGGGCACAGAGCTAAATAAAGAATTCTCAGCTGAGAAATATCGAATGGCTTGGAAGCACATAAGGAAGTGTTCGAAATCCTTAGTCATCAGGGAAATGGAAATCAAAACCACCCTGAGATTTCACCTCTCACCAGTCAGAATGGCTAAGATAAAAAACTCATGTGACAACTGATGCTGATGTGGATGTGAAAAAAGAGGAACACTCTTCCATTGTTGGTGAGATTGCAAGCTGGTACAACCATTCTGGAAATAAGTCTTAAAGTTCCTCAGAAAATTAGACATAGTTCTACCTGAGGACCCAACTATACCACTCTTGCACATGTACCCCAAAGAGACTCCAACATATTACAAGGACACATGCTCTACAATGTTCATAGCAGGCTTATTTATAAAAGTCAGAGGCTAGAAAGAACCCAGATATCCTTCAACAGAAGCATGGACACAGAAAATATGGGACATTTACACAATGGAATTCTACTCATCTGTTAAAAACAATAATGCTTTAGACAAATGGAAAGAACTAGAAAATATCATGCTGAGTGAGCTGTCAATCACAAGAAAAGACACATGATGTGCACACATTGATAAGTGGATATTAGACTCAAAGCCTGGAATAACCAAGATATAATTCACAGATCATATGAAGCTCAAGAAGAAGGAAGAGCAATGTGTGGGTACTTTAGACCTTTTTAGAAGGGGGAACACAATATTCACAGGATGAAATAGGGAGACAAAATATAAAGCAGAATTTGAAGGAAAGACCATCCAAAGTCTGCCTCACCTGGGTATCTTTCCCTGTCACCAAACCCAGACACTATTGCTGATACAAGAAGCACATGCTGACAGGGGCCTGATATAGCTGTTTCCTGAGAAGCTCTGCCAGAGCCTGTCAAATACAGAGGTGGAAACTCACAGCCAGCCATTGAACTGAGAAAGGGGTTACCAGTTGAGGAGTTAGAAAAACCTGAAGGAGCTAAAGGGATTTACATCCACATAAGAAGAACAATATCAACCAACAAGACATCCCACGGCTACCAGGGACTAAACCACCAAACTAAGAGTATACACAGAGTGACCCATAGCTCTAACCTCATATGTATCAAAGGAGGCCTTGTCAGACAGCAATGAAAAGAGAGGAACTTGGTCCTGTGAAGGTTTGATGTCCCAGTGTAGGGGAATGCCAGGCACAGAAGACAGGAGGGAGTGTGTGGGTTGTGGCGGAGCACCCTCATAGAAACAGTGGGAGGGTGATGGGATAGGTTATTTCCAGAGTGGAAACAGGAGAAAGGAAATAATATTTGAATTATAAAAAAGAAAATATTCAGAAAAAGAAAGGAAAACCACAAAAAAGAAAGGAAGCATAATAGTGAAGGTCAGCCAAGTCTGACACCTCTAGGAAAACATCTGGAACTAGACCAGACAGTGCTGAGGTTGAGAGAGACACTGCAGAGGCCTTAACAAAGCCATTAAAATGACAGGGTTAGAAAATGGCCTTCTTTCTTCCAATCCCCTGACCTTCATCCAACCATGATAACCATTTCTGGCACCACCTCCTTTGGACACATTGTTTGGAAAGCCATACCCTGTAAAACCATTTGCTTGTTCTAAGGAATGGGCCCATGTCCTAAGCAAATGATCTGATACCCTGTTTGCCTTTTTTGTTTGCCATGAGAAAAAAATGTATCTCTGTAATCTTTCAGGTGATGATGGTGAAGGGTTGAGTCAGGGATCTGCTGAGTGGCCATTGGTTCAACCTCCAGCTGCTGCTATTTGGGGTAGGGCAGCATACAGCCAGACAGAGCAAGGTTGACAGCATCTGAGCTTGTGGTTTTGGACATCCCTGAGCCATCTGCAGTCCTTTTCTTTTGTGGTATAAAAGATACTGGCTGTGTCTTCATGCCAGACTTGTCTGATTTTCTTTCATCTAAATTTACCAGTAGAGTGCATAGACAGGGGTGAAAATATGTGCTACATGACATAGACACAGGTGTGTAGGGAATGAATATATGGCACAGACACAGGTATGCTGGGATGGGATATAGGACACAGATACAGGTGTGAAAGGATGGGATACATGGTAAAGAGAGGACTGAAATGATGGGATTCAGGACCGAGATACAGGTGTGAAGGGATGGGATACATGGCATAGACACAGGTGTGCTGCATGGGATACATGACAGACACAGGTGTGCAGAGATGGGGTACATGGCCCAGACACAGGTGTGTTGGTATGGGAGACATGGCACAGAAACAGGTGTGAAGGAATCACAAACAGGAAACATACCCAGGTGTGATGAGACAGGGTAAGAGCAAACAGGAACCCTCCTCTACCCCAGTTTCAGTTCCTTCCCTCTTCCTGTCCATTTATTGCAGCCTTACCATGTTGACATCTCAACCTTGGTTAGTTACCGATATTCTTTGCTTACACCAAATGGCCTACATACCAGCCATATTTATGCCTGGAGCCTGTTAATGCACCAGACACAGTGCTGAATATAACCATGTGCACCATGTCACCTGTCTTAGTCCAAGTAACAGAACTTTACTTGTCCTGAGTGAGCCAGCTGGGAACTTATAATATGTACATCAATGTCAACAGGTAGACTTTTTTTTTTTTATTAACTTGAGTATTTCTTATATACATTTCGAGTGTTATTCCCTTTCCCGGTTTCCGGGCAAACATCCCCCTCCCCCCTTCCCCTTCCTTATGGGTGTTCCCCTCCAAACCCTCCCCCCATTGCCGCCCTCCCCCCATAGTCTAGTTCACTGGGGGTTCAGTCTTAGCAGGACCCAGGGCTTCCCCTTCCACTGGTGCTCTTACTAGGATATTCATTGCTACCTATGGGGTCAGAGTCCAGGGTCAGTCCATGTATAGTCTTTAGGTAGTGGCTTAGTCCCTGGAAGCTCTGGTTGCTTGGCATTGTTGTACTTTTGGGGTCTCGAGCCCCTTCAAGCTCTTCCAGTTCTTTCTCTGATTCCTTCAATAGGGGACCTATTCTCAATTCAGTGGTTTGCTGCTGGCATTCGCCTCTGTATTTGCTGTATTCTGGCTGTGTCTCTCAGGAGTGATCTACATCCGGCTCCTGTCGGTCTGCACTTCTTTGCTTCATCCATCTTGTCTAATTGGGTGGCTGTATATGTATGGGCCACATGTGGGGCAGGCTCTGAATGGGTGTTCCTTCAGTCTCTGTTTTAATCTTTGCCTCTCCCTTCCCTGCCAAGGGTATTCTTTTTCCTCATTTAAAGAAGGAGTGAAGCATTCACATTTTGATCATCCGTCTTGAGTTTCGTTTGTTCTAGGGATCTAGGGTAATTCAAGCATTTGGGCTAATAGCCACTTATCAATGAGTGCATACCATGTATGTCTTTCTGTGATTGGGTTAGCTCACTCAGGATGATATTTTCCAGTTCCAACCATTTGCCTACGAATTTCATAAAGTCGTTGTTTTTGATAGCTGACTAATATTCCATTGTGTAGATGTACCACATTTTCTGTATCCATTCCTCTGTTGAAGGGCATCTGGGTTCTTTCCAGTTTCTGGCTATTATAAATAAGGCTGCGATGAACATAGTGGAGCATGTGTCTCTTTTATATGTTGAGGCATCTTTTGGGTATATGCCCAAGAGAGGTATAGCTGGATCCTCAGGCAGTTCAATGTCCAATTTCCTGAGGAACCTCCATACTGATTTCCAGAATGGTTTTACCAGTCTGCAATCCCACCAACAATGGAGGAGTGTTCCTCTTTCTCCACATCCTCGCCAGCATCTGCTGTCACCTGAGTTTTTGATCTTAGCCAATCGCACTGGTGTGAGGTGAAATCTCAGGGTTGTTTTGATTTGCATTTCCCTTATGACTAAAGATGTTGAACATTTCTTTAGGTGTTTCTCCGCCATTCGGCATTCCTCAGCTGTGAATTCTTTGTTTATCTCTGAACCCCATTTTATAATAGGGTTATTTTTCTCCCTGCGGTCTAACTTCTTGAGTTCTTTGTATATTTTGGATATAAGGCCTCTATCTGTTGTAGGATTGGTAAAGATCTTTTCCCAATCTGTTGGTTGCTGTTTTGTCCTAACCACAGTGTCCTTTGCCTTACAGAAGCTTTGCAGTTTTATGAGATCCCATTTGTCGATTCTTGATCTTAGAGCATAAGCCATTGGTGTTTTGTTCAGGAAATTTTTTCCAGTGCCCATGTGTTCCAGATGCTTCCCTAGTTTTTCTTCTATTAGTTTGAGTGTGTCTGGTTTGATGTGGAGGTCCTTGATCCACTTGGACTTAAGCTTTGTACAGGGTGATAAGCAAGGATCGATCTGTATTCTTCTACATGTTGCCCTCCAGTTGAACCAGCACCATTTGCTGAAAATGCTATCTTTTTTCCATTGGATGGTTTTGGCTCCTTTGTCAAAAATCAAGTGACCATAGGTGTGTGGGTTCATTTCTGGGTCTTCAATTCTATTCCATTGGTCTATCTGTCTGTCTCTGTACCAATACCATGCAGTTTTTATCACTATTGCTCTGTAATACTGCTTGAGTTCAGGGATAGTGATTCCCCCTGAAGTCCTTTTATTGTTGAGGATAGCTTTAGCTATCCTGGGTTTTTTGTTATTCCAGATGAATTTGCAAATTGTTCTGTCTAACTCTTTGAAGAATTGGATTGGTATTTTGATGGGGATTGCATTGAATCTGTAGATTGCTTTTGGTAAAATGGCCATTTTTACTATATTAATCCTGCCAATCCATGAGCAGGGGAGATCTTTCCATCTTCTGAGGTCTTCTTCAATTTCTTTCCTCAGTGTCTTGAAGTTCTTATTGTACAGATCTTTTACTTGCTTGGTTAAAGTCACACTGAGGTACTTTATATTATTTGGGTCTATTATGAAGGGTGTCGTTTCCCTAATTTCTTTCTCGGCTTGTTTCTCTTTTGTATAGAGGAAGGCAACTGATTTATTTGAGTTAATTTTATACCCAGCCACTTTGCTGAAGTTGTTTATTAACTTTAGTAGTTCTCTGGTGAAACTTTTGGGATCACTTAAATATACTATCATGTCATCTGCAAATAGTGATATTTTGACCTCTTCTTTTCCGATCTGTATCCCTTTGATCTCCTTTTGTTGTCTGATTGCTCTGGCTAGAACTTCAAGAACTATATTGAATAAGTAGGGAGAGAGTGGGCAGCCTTGTCTCGTCCCTGATTTTAGTGGGATTGCTTCAAGTTTCTCTCCATTTAGTTTAATGTTAGCAACTGGTTTGCTGTATATGGCTTTTACTATGTTTAGGTATGGGCCTTGAATTCCTATTCTTTCCAGTACTTTTATCATGAAGGAGTGTTGAATTTTGTCAAATGCTTTCTCAGCATCTAATGAAATGATCATGTGGTTTTGTTCTTTCAGTTTGTTTATATAATGGATCACGTTGATGGTTTTCCGTATATTAAACCATCCCTGCATGCCTGGGATGAAGCCTACTTGATCATGGTGGATGATTGTTTTGATGTGCTCTTGAATTCGGTTTGCCAGAATTTTATTGAGTATTTTTGCGTCGATATTCATAAGGGAAATTGGTCTGAAGTTCTCTTTCTTTGTTGTGTCTTTGTGTGGTTTAGGTATAAGAGTAATTGTGGCTTCGTAGAAGGAATTCGGTAGGGCTCTATCTGTTTCAATTTTGTGGAATAGTTTGGATAATATTGGTATGAGGTCTTCTATGAAGGTTTGATAGAATTCTGCACTAAACCCGTCTGGACCTGGGCTCTTTTTGGTTGGGAGACCTTTAATGACTGCTTCTATTTCCTTAGGAGTTATGGGGTTGTTTAACTGGTTTATCTGTTCCTGATTTAACTTCGATACCTGGTATCTGTCTAGGAAATTGTCCATTTCCTGAAGATTTTCAAATTTTGTTGAATATAGGTTTTTATAGTAAGATCTGATGATTTTTTGAATTTCCTCTGAATCTGTAGTTATGTCTCCCTTTTCATTTCTGATTTTGTTAATTTGGACGCACTCTCTGTGTCCTCTCGTTAGTCTGGCTAAGGGTTTATCTATCTTGTTGATTTTCTCAAAGAACCTACTTTTGGTTCTGTTGATTCTTTCTATGGTCCTTTTTGTTTCTACTTGGTTGATTTCAGCTCTGAGTTTGATTATTTCCTGCCTTCTACTCCTCCTGGGTGTATTTGCTTCTTTTTGTTCTAGAGCTTTTAGGTGTGCTGTCAAGCTGCTGACATATGCTCTTTCCTGTTTCTTTCTGCAGGCACTCAGCGCTATGAGTTTTCCTCTTAGCACAGCTTTCATTGTGTCCCATAAGTTTGAGTATGTTGTATCTTCATTTTCATTAAATTCTAAAAAGTTTTTAATTTCTTTCTTTATTTCTTCCTTGACCAGGTTATCATTGAGTAGAGCATTTTTCAATTTCCACGTATATGTGGGCATTCTTCCCTTATTGTTATTGAAGACCAGTTTTAGGCCGTGGTGGTCCGATAGCACGCATGGGATTATTTCTATCTTTCTGTAAACAGGTAGACTTCTTAATGGGTCCCTATGTGGAGTATCTACTTCACATTGCTTTCTCTAAGAGTGTTCCTCATCGCTGAAGTCTCCATGACTACACAGAATTGTGGATTCTGCCAGAGAGGCCATTGTACTTGAGACTTCTTGACAGCTGACTCTGCCTAACTGTCATCATTAAGCAGCATCTCCATCTCTTGTCATAGTATGCAACTGCAAACACAGACACTAAAGAGACTACCATAATGTCACAAGGTCAGCATAGATGTCAGAACAGAACACAGGTTGAGAACACTCCAGGAAACCTTGCTGGCCTTCATGTGCACAAAGTGCATAGACTCAACTGTGCACCTGCCCAGGAAGAACTTCATTGAAGTCATCATGGGAGATTGTCACTTGATAGTCTCTGATGATCCTAGAATGATCAATAATACACATCGTACATGGAAGCACATGTCTTCTAGCTACCCCATTGAAAGAACTCTGTGGTTTCCGGCTGTATCTGTATTTCCTATGTAATCACCAAGTTTAGCACCCAAACTTCATCTTACACAGGGGACTTGGTCCTGAGTCCCTTCAATACAACCAGAGCTTCTGGCCTTAGGATCTTAGCACTTGCTGCCTTGGGTCTTCAAAGGACTTTCCCCTCAAGATTCAGTATCTTTAACTCTGCTTTAAACATAGGCACTGGGATGGTTAGATGGCACCACAGGTAGAACCAATTGCCATGCGTCCTGACAACTTATTTGGAACCTTCACCATGGAAGGGTACAAAGTCCTACCAGTGTCTTCTCACCCCCCCCCACACACGCATTCACACTTCTACATACACATGCACATGTACCCATGTATGCATGCAAGCACATATGCATATGCCAAATGAGATTGCCATCTCACTAGCCTGTCGTTGTCTCATCACCTGGCACTAGTGGTAACTCTAGTGTGTTGGCTGACTTTTCTGTCTCTTCCTTCTTTGATATGTCCAGAATGTACTGTATTGCATATATTAAAGACTACACCAGAGAGAAGGGTGCCAGAGAAGACAAGTCATGAAGATGGTATTGAGCCCAGAGGCTCAGTTTCTGTCTTCTCAAGAGCCAGATATCTCACTGGATTGCCCGCTCTCTCACTCATCATGTTAGATGCAACATTTCTCTTCTTTTTCCTCCTTCTGTGTTCTTCCACTGTTATCCTTTATGGTCATTAGAAGGTAATGCAGTTATCTCGTCCCATTGTTTTTAAGCACCCTTCATGTATTTAGGGATGTCCGGCATCCTATTGTCAAGACTGACTTGACCACCCACATGCTCATAACCAAACAGTTAATGGGAAAGGGATGGCACAGAGTGTGATGCACCAAGCAACTCTTCACTAGACATATGCCATTTCAGGAGACAGCAATGAGAATTAAGGTAAGTCTGTGTCTAAGCATTGGGCAGAGAAGACTTTGAATCTACGTTTTAAGGGTTAATAACAAAGGGTTCAAGACAATAAGGCAGAAGCAAGGCAAGAGGAACAAGGCCATCAACAGTGCCTTCTAGAATTATGCCAACTGTCATTCTTTGTCCCATGACACAATATCTCTGTAGAGATTAATCACAAGCTGGATGCAGAAGCTCATCCATTATGACCTTGCTGAAGACAAGAAAGGGAGTGGATAGATGTTAAAGTCAAGGCTAGCTTGTGATAATATCTTTACTTTTATCCTTACCCACATTGCTCAAGACTTCACAAGGTCACAACATAGTTTTCAGCTATGATTGAGTTGTTACATGATGGCTCAGCTATAGAGATCCTTACTCTGCTTGTATGGTTTTCACAACCTCCAGTTCCTTCTTCTTGGAGGACAGAGACTCTGCTTTTTACTGTCAGCTTAACATCTTTCTCAGCTGCCAGACATTTTTTCCCTTGGACTGCTCACTGCTTCCTAGTGTAAACAAAACAACAAAACAAAACAAAACTTTCTAGGGCACATTAGCTAGCAAGTTAGTTACTATTGTCTAGAAGCAATACCACCTAATGAGTATTCAGAACTGTGCTACCTCATTTTGTCACTATGATAATGTATAAAGCAGGTGCTGTATCCCATTTTTGAGAGAAAGGGGAACACTTAAGTGTGATGATCTCTGACATTTCATTGAAGCAGAAAATGAGGGTGTTGGCTGAGAGGGCAAAGGGGATGCAGAGACAAGCTGGAGTATGTGCTGTATGCCAAAACGGAGTGGGAATTTTACCAACCTGAGAGCTTCTTGGGTTGCCTCACCTCCACCCCAGTCCCACCATGCTTCTCATCCCACCACAACTCCTATTTCTCTGTTTTATATCATAACCTTCTCTGTAATTGGATGCTCACACCAGGCAGAAGCTTCTCATAGTTCCTGTCACATGGTCCTGATGTGTTGCAACCCAAACAATTTGATTCCAAACTCAGAATTGTTATCAAAATCAAAATGATTTCCTGCATAGACAGCGAAATCCTGTTTTTTTTTTTGTTTTCATTTTTTTTCTTTTTTTTTTTTTTGCCCCATTCCCATGAAATGGCAAGCAACAGCAGAAGGTAGTAGTTTTATTAAGAAATCTCTGAGCCTATCACTATACTTTGGTTTCAAAAGCAGCTGTGGGTCTGACTCCCTGTGCACAAATGGCTTCTCATATATGCTTGACCACACAGGTCAACCTAGGCCATTTGTGTCCTGCAGCCAGTTCCTTGTCTTAGAGCTGCCTCTCTAAAAGTCAGTCTCCCCAAGGCTAGACCTGAATCAAACCACTCACTACTATAGCAGGGCATCCAAGGACAGTCTGCAAATACAAAACCCTAGGGCCAGAAAGCCAGTTGAATGAGGTTTTATTGCTTCAAACTGTTCTTGCACTATCCCAAGAAGTTCCTCTTCTTGCCCTGACATTGTTGCCCTGACATTGGTGGTGGTAGGCCTCCTGCTCCTTGAAGTACTTTGCCCACACATAAGTGCAGCATTCTGTTCATAAGGAATTTTGTCTACATTGACAGACATGGACCACATCTTGCCCACACACTTGGCCACATCCAGCATTACCCAGTTTGGGTTCTCTTGCCTCAGCTGGGCAAAGTGGTCCCGGGAGAAGAGCAGGAATGAGGATGGGGCTTCTGAGGTGCATTTACATCTCTCCTTTCTCTTTCTTTTCTTTCCTGTGTAATTCGTCATCTCTTCCCTGTACTGGGCTTTGTCGAGCTTGGCTAGGGCTTCATACTTTGCCTTTTCCTGCTTTGAGATGGATCTCCAATTTTCTGAATACTTTCTAGAGAATTCTGCAAAGCCATGGTAGGTGTTTGGCGACTGTTCCATCATTTGCTTCCTGAAATTCAGTATAAAATGGATGTAAGAAGAGACATTCACGGGTTGGGGATTTAGCTCAGTTGTAGAGCACTTGCCTAGCAAGCGCAATGCCCTAGGTTCGGTCCCCAGCTCTGGAAAAAAAAAAGACAAAAGAAGAGACATTCACCTTGGGCCTTAGCTGAACTTCTTTCCCATGTTTATAAAACCATGAGTCCCTTTGCTAGATCCTGCTGATTTTTATAACAGAGATTTCTGTCTCTTTACCCTAGGAGCAATCCAGAAAGTGCCCTACTTATGGTGAAATATTGTCTCTGTGGGTGCCTCAACCAGGGCCCAGCCTTTACAGTGCTGTGGGCATTGTTGGGTCAAGGAAGGCAAATTGTGATGTCATCTCTGAGCTGGCCAATGACAGCAAAGTTCAGTCATTTAAAGGTAGGCCCTCCTAGTGGTTGGTTTCTCCAGGGACTTTCCCTTTTGCCTCTAAGGACAATAAAGGCTTATCTGAACCTTATTAGAGTTGCTATTGGCCCTGGGAATCATTTCCTTTGGCTTCCTAGAGGGTATGGACTTTGCTCCACCTATGGGGTTTTTCTATCTCTGTCTCTGGATGGCTCATAACATGGGTTGATTCTACATGTTATTGTTAGGATGCTCCTTCCTCATTCCCACACACACTACAAATAAAGAAAGCCAGGAGTTGGGGATGTCTCAGGAGCTGTCAAAGTAATATGCGAAGGCTTTCTGTTTGCCTTGATCCTTGGTAATGCCTGCTGCACAAAGGGTTTAGTAGTAATTCTAAAAATAATCAGCTATGAAACTGGGACTTGGTTCCTGTCAGGTCAGAGTTGTCTAATTTAAAACCCAGGCACTCTTAGAGTGTGAATTCTTTGTTTCTGTAAAGAAATTGTAAGGGAAAGAGGGAAGAGAAACTGAGAGTTTTTAAATTATATTGGAGTTCTTGAAAATGTGAACTCTTGGCTCTTCCAGCAGCCCCTCCCCATCCTCAGCAGTTCCCATTTCTTAGAGTTAATTTACAAAGTAGCTAAACAGTTAAGGAAATTGGCTTCTTTGGGGTAAAAGTTGATACCCCACGAATCGTGAATCTGAGGAGAGAAAAGGCCAACAGCCTTATCTGTTATATAAGTGGCTTTACTTAAAAGCCAATGGGGGACTGTAGTGCCACTTGCACTGGGCAAGAACATGTGCACTCATTGACAAAAGAAGGATTAAATTCAAAGTTGAGCAGCAAAAAATAAGCAGAAGTCATGATCTTTGTAGTCAACCTACTTAATTTTAGTGACTGTCCTGAAAACTTTTAAGGGATGTCTAGAGGTGACATGTTTGGTCTTAGCCTGTATAAGCTGTTTTTTAGGGTTCAGTGGGAAGTGTCAGAAATATTATACAAACATACATACATACATACATACACACACACATATGCGTATAGTGTGTGTGTGTCTCAGTGGCAGAGCCCTACAATTAAACTATTCTCAGAACTCCAAGACTGGCATTAAATTTTGGCTTAGTGTAAAGAAATACTTCTCAGTCATACCTTGCCTCCCTGTGAGCTTATGATTTTCCAGGAAAATGTTTGCCCCAGCAAGGGACATTGCTCTAGGTGACATATAGGGTATCGTGTAAGGCAAAATAAATAATTATATAAAAAAAGCTGTTGTTATGTAGGCCACAATACAGACTTAGAGGCATGATGGAAATGTTTTGGCCAGGTGAGCTGACTTGGGTTACCTGCTTCTGAAATCAGTGCTGTGTGCTGTTGATGATCCACTGTTTGCCCTTCCTTGGCTACTCTACTTGGACAATAGCAAAGATTCATTTCATGTCACTTGCAAGGAGACTCAAGAGACTTGCAAGGAGAAGGTGACCTGTGAGGCATGTCTCCTGGCTTCATCCTCTCAGGATCATGATGAGTAGGCACTTCTTTGGACACTTCTCTTCCCATGAAAAGGTGTCATTTCTAAGCAGCTCTTCTCCCAGGGCCACAAACTACTCCCTCCCATATCATCTGTCTATGCTGGTGACAGTTCTGTTTTCTCTGCCTCAAGTCCTCTGTCACTTCCCTACATCCCAGAACCTTCCTGAACTCTCCCCTCATGTTAGGGATAGTCTGTTTATTAAACACCCATCAAATTATTCTTCTGGGACCTTGACCAAACTACCATGCCCATAATCTTTCACCGTATAGATATTAACCCCAAGCAGAAGGGTAATGACATTCTATAGATCTAGATTTCCATAGTCTCTAGAGGCCCAGAAGCACATTCAAGGGCAGTTCCTGCCAAAAGTAAGGACCCAGACACTTGCATCCACTGTCCTGAATTATAAAGTGTCCTCTAGGTAGGGGCATTCATCTACTAGCCAGATATTAAAGGCCTCAGGGTTCATGAACGGCAGGACTTCTTGTTGCATATACTCAGCTCTGCCATTCTGGTTCAAAAGTAATCACATACAATCAATAAACAAATGACTGTGGCTTTGCCAATAAAGATATATATATATATGCATATTATAGGCTGTGGGTTTTAAATAAATTGACCCTCAGTCTTGTTATAAGTTCAGTTTTTTAAAACTCTTTATTGCAGTCTATAATAAAAATACACATAATTTTATAGATCATTACCACACGTTTACATAAAAAAATCTGTATCAGCCTCAGTTTCTGACAATAATGAATCCATATAATCTTCATTGCTACCCTATATGGGTGCTGTTTCCTTTACCAGTATAAAAAAGAGGTCATGGCACCAAGTTTTACTAAACTATACTTAGTATGTGCTTGACATGCTATTATTTTCTGTCATGTTTTCTTTTCATGGTTAGAAGAAAAACCACAGACTGATCTCAAGGCTCACTAATGCTCCCATGAGATTTGAAGAACTCCATCTAGGCAAGTACATGTGGGAACTATGAGGGATGCTTTCCTTGGAAGTATGCAAGGAGATTATGGCTTCCAGAGCTAGGCAGATGGGAGCCCTCGAGCTAGCTTTTCTTGTCAGATGGTGAAGTCCAGTCAAGTCTTCTGCTCAAAATCATGCTTTTAAAAGACATTGATGAAACTGTGGTGATGCCTCCATTGCCAAAGCATTTTCTATGCAAGCATGAGAACCAGAGCTTGGCTCCCAGAATCCACATTAAAAAGTGAAACAAATGGCTGGAGAAATGGCTCAGCAGTTAAGGGCACTGACTGCTTTTCCAAAGATCCTGAGTTCAATTCCCAGCAAGCACATGGTAGCTCACAGCCATCTGTATTAGGAATCCGACGTCCAAATCTGGTGTATCCGAAGACAGTGACAGTGTACTCATACACATAAAATAAACAAATAAATACATATTTTTAAGTGAAAACAAGGAAGTGACACTGGAGAGGCAGAGCAACGAGGCTCCCTGATGGCTACTGGTCACCTGACTTATCTGAATCAGTGACTCCAAGGCCAAAGAGAAAGTGTCTGTGTCTAAACGGTAAGGCAGATGGGGGCAGAAGAAACCCCCATGGATGTTGACCTCTGCTCTCTAATCACATTCATCCTCTCGAAAACACAGGCCTAAGAAGATAAAAGGCATTGTGAGAAGCCAGCTAGAGAAACCAGCTTTTACAGACTGGAATGAAAGGACAGGCAGTTGGCACACACTTTCTACCATAGCTTAGTCTAAATGTGGGTTCAGGAAGAGGACAATTGATTGTCTAAACAGCAGAAGAAGCTGGCAGGCATTGTGTAAACCAAGCAGTTCAATAGGTTAGGAGAAGTAATAGGTCACACTGACAATGCATAGGCTCCTACTATGTTTTCATAAGAAGAGCAATATCCATCAGTGCTGAACTCCCTTCATTCTCACATTGTTCATCTAGTCCTAAGAAAGCACTAAACCCAGCCATGTGCTGTGTCTCGACACAGAATTGATGCTTTTTGATCCTCACATCTTTGGAAAACGGAAACTAATACACCGTGGATGAGACTGATATGGTTACTGAATGAGAGGATATATACTGGGTTAGATGCTGGAATCAGAAAAGGAGGTAGGTGGAGGCAGCAGGGAACATCTAGATTAAGCCTTCTGCTCCACGGTCAGTACTGTAGCAAGGGTGCTTTCTTATGTTTTAATGCATGTTCTTTAATTATGACACCAACTTCAAGAACCTAGGAGAGGAGCATCTAACACCATAAGTAGACAGGTAATGGAAAATGATCAAGTACAGGAATGGAAACATGATGGTCAGGGTCAGGCAAGCCTGTTCACCTCTGGATAAACATCTAGAACTAGACAAGAAGGGGCTGGGGGTGAGGGAAACACTGCAAAGGCCTTATCAATCCCATTCAAACACAATGTTAGATAATACCTTTCTTTCATCCGTTCCCTTGACCTTTGTCCAACAGTGATGCCATCCTTGTCACCTGCTCCTTTGGACACATTATTTGGAGAAGCATTCCCAGTAAAACCATTTTCTTGTTCTAAGGAGTGGGCCCATGGCCTAGGCAAATGATCTGAGATCCTCTTTGCATCTTTTCTGTTTGCCATGAGAGAAAATGAATTGTGTTCTTCCTGATGATGGAGGTGAAGCACTGAGTCAGGGAGCTGCTGAGTGGCCATGGTTCAACCTCCAGCTGCTGCCATTTGGGGTTAGCCAACATACAGCCAAGCAAAGGGAGGGATCATCTGAGCTAGTAGCTCTGGACATCTCTGAACTATCTGCAGCCCTGCTCTTTTGTTGTTTATTTACAACAGCTACCAGTTGCTTCACCCTTCCACACTGTCCTGAATTTCCTCTACCTGAATTCACCAGAAAATAGGATAGACAGGTGTGAAAGGATTTTTACGTGGCACAGGCACATAAATGAAGGGACTGGATATGTGGCACAGAGAAAGATCTCCTGGAATGGGATACAGGCACAGGTACAGGTTGGCTGGGATGGTATACATGACACAGACACAAGTGTGAAGGGGTGGGAAGTATGATACATACATAGGTATGATGAGACAAGCTAAGATCCCCCAGGTCCCCTTCCATCACTCTTTCTTTCCTCAGTTTGTTTCAGCCTTACCATGTTCATACCCCAACCCTGGTTTGTTATAGATAGTGTATTCTCACACACCATTGCCCTCATACCATCCACATTTGTGCCTGGAGCCTTTTAGTGCACCAGACACAGTGCTGAATGTACTTTTGTGCACCATCTCACCTTTCTCAGGCCTAGTGACAGAACTTTACTTAGCCTGAATTAGCCAGCTGGAAATTTAAAAGATGACATGAAAGTCAATAGGCAGACATCTTATGGGGCCCCTATGTGGAGTATCTATTTCACATTGCTTCCTCTCTGAGTGCCCCTTACTTCTGAAGTCTCCATGGCTGCAGAGAAATGTGGCCTCTGCCGGGGAGGTCATTGCCATACTTGAGACTTCTTGACAGCTGATTCTGCCTAACTCTCATCATTAAGCAACATCTCTATACCTTCTCATGGCATGCAACTGCAAACACAGAAAATAAAGACACTGCTATAATGTCACAGTGTCAGCATAGATTTCAGAACAGAACACAGTTTGACACTTCAGGAATCCATGCTGGCCTTCATTTGCACAACAGGTATAAACTCTGCTACTGCTCAGGAAACGCCTTATTTGTTACCCAGCCACCTTCTTAGGGTGAGAGAAAGACTCTCATGATGGCGGTGGAGCTGGAGATGCCTTTAGAAGACATTTAAAATATTTCTTCTGGGGTTATATCCAAAATATACAAAGAACTCAAGAAGTTAGACCACAGGGAGACAAATAACCCTATTAAAAAATGGCATTCAGAGCTAAACAAAGAATTCACAGCTGAGGAATGTCGAATGGCTGAGAAACACCTAAAGAAATGTTCAACATCTTTAGTCATAAGGGAAATGCAAATCAAAACAACCCTGAGATTTCACCTCACACCAGTGAGAATGGCTAAGATCAAAAACTCAGGTGACAGCAAATGCTGGCAAGGATGTGGAGAAAGAGGAACACTCCTCCATTGTTGGTGGAACTGCAGACTGGTACAACCATTCTGGAAATCAGTCTGGAGGTTCCTCAGAAAATTGGACATTGAACTACCTGAGGTCCCAGCTATACCTCTCTTAGGCATATACCCAAAAGATGCCCCAACATATAAAAAAGACACGTGCTCCACTCTGTTCATAGCAGCCTTATTTATAATAGCCAGAAGCTGGAAAGAACCCAGATGCCCTTCAACAGAGGAATGGATACAGAAAATGTGGTACATCTACACAATGGAATATTACTCAGCTATCAAAAACAATGACTTTATGAAATTCATAGGCAAATCGATGGAACTGGAAAATATCATCCTGAATGAGGTAACCCAATCACAGAAGAACACACATGGTATGCACTCATTGATAAGTGGCTATTAGCCCAAATGCTTGAATTACCCTAGATGCACAGAACACATGAAACTCAAGACAGATGATCAAAATGCGAATGCTTCACTCCTTCTTTAGAAGGGGAACAAGAATACCCTTGGCAGGGAATAGGGAGGCAAAGATTAAAACAGAGGCAGAAGGAACACCCATTCAGGACCTGTCTCACATGTGGCCCATACATATACAGCCACCCAATTAGACAAGAGGGATGAAGCAAAGAAGTGCAGGCCGACAGGAGCCGGATGTAGATCGCTCCTGAGAGACACAGCCAGAATACAGCAAATACAGAGGCGAATGCCAGCAGCAAACCACTGAACTGAGAACGGGACCCCCGTTGAAGGAATCAGAGAAAGAACTGAAAGAGCTTGAAGGGGTTCGAGACCCCATATGAACAACAATGCCAACCAACCAGAGCTTCCAGGGACTAAGTCACTACCTAAAGACTATACATGGACTGACCCTGGGCTCCAACCTCATAGGTAGCAATGAATGGCCTAGTAAGAGCACCAGTGGAAGGGGAAGCCCTTGGTCCTGCCAAGACTGAACCCCCAGTGAACGTGATTGTTGGGGGGAGGACGGCAAGGGGGGTAGGATGGGGAGGGGAACACCCATAAAGGGGAGGGGGAGGGATTAGGGGGATGTTTGCCTGGAAACCGGGAAAGGGAATAACATTCGAAATGTAAATAAGAAATACTCAAGTTAATAAAAAAATTGGATAAACATAGTAAAAAATAGAAAACTATTGCTTTGTATATTGAAATTCACAATATAGCAAATGATGTATGCTTTAGAAATGACAGAACCATCAAAATTTTACTTCTGCTACTGCCTTCTTCCTGCCTGTTGGTGCTAATGTTATCACTAAGCATTTACATGTCTTCAATTCCAGAAAGAGGGAAGAAAGTAAATATTTTTAACAACTGCAGTTTATATGAGGAGTGGAAATGTGTTTGACTGTCTCTACAATATGAAATATTTGAGAGAGAAAACAAATAGGAAAACCACAAATAAAAACAAAAAACAAAAACAGTGTGAAAATCCTAAATCAATTTATAAATCTAAGCCAGCCAAAGTGATAGAAAAGATTACAAGAATGAAGAAACTATCCATGATGTGTAGAAAATTTGAATAATGTGGCCAAAAACCAGTTTCTGATTATTTTATAAAGAAAATATGTATACTATATTTCGAAATCAATACTCAGGTTTAATTCAATTTCAGTTGACATTTTGGTGGGATATGTGCAAAAATGAAGAAATTTTAAAATGTTAACTTATCAAGTATTTGAATAAAAAATTTCCAGTATAAACTTTTAACTTAAGATCATTCCTCTTTAGGTTCTAGGACAAGTTAAACTGTATGATCTGGGTACTTCCTGGATGTATCGGTACATTTTCTTTTCATGATAAAATATGACACCTTATCTTAGAGAGGAAACAAATATAAACAAGATATGCTGCAGATTCAAATATAAATTTAATGTATGAAAAATTGAAAAGATTCCATGTAAATATTAAGAAGTATGGAAACTTTGGTAACTTAGGTAAGGAGTCACAATTTAATTAAAGAGATTGTGTCAAAACAAAATGAAAAAAAAATTTTTCATCTTCTAATATACTCTCATCCGTAAGTCATTTCTTCACTTTGGCCCCAAAGGGCTTATTCACCTGGGAACACTAATTGCCCAGATTGTACAGAGAGTGAGAAAGGTAAAATGAAGAAATTCTTGCATGAAAAACAAACAAAAAAATAAAAACAAACAGACAAACAAAACCCTCATGTTCCTTAAACGAAGAGTTAACCACTCACCATGTCAAACATCATTTCAATAATGAAAAATAAAAAGAGTATATGCTAAACATTTAGTGATTTGATGCACACCTACTGTAGTCTAGCTACTGCTCTGATTACGGTAGATAAAATTTTATTTCTAAGAAGAAATTTCTACCTCTATTTTAATTAAATCATTTCAGAAGCTCTAATATACAACAAATAAACATTTTATTTTCCAATGCCTGAATGATTAAATTGCACTCAATATTAAAAGGAAAAACAGTTTCAACCTGAGATCTATAGGAATAAGTAGAGACAGGACAACTTCAAACTTTTACTGAGTTGTATTTGTTCTTAAGTTTGTTTCAGTGGAAAATTTTTCCCTCAGATTTCAAAAAAGCAAATGTTTGCACTGCTTTCTAAGAAGTAATTGATACAACTGTCTGGTTACACTACAAGAAGATCTTTACTAAAGAAAGAGCCACCTAGCAGTTATGTACAATCTCCGAGTTTGTAAATATGCATAACCTTCACTAAAACCTTCCTTTGTTGGCCACCAACCTATAAAGCACACTTACATTATCACAAAGACAGAAAATTCAACATTGTTGCTCAAATAAAAATGATAAAAAATTAGGATAGGTCTGTACTTTTCGGAACATGAGCTGGATCTGTGTCTGTGAGTAAAGCATGTTTTATGTAGAATTCTCCCACCTCACCAAGTATAACTTGATTTTTCTAAAGTAGATTTCTATAACACTAGATTTGGGTTTCAGTATCAAATTCTCATAGGGACAAGAATTTACAACTTTAAAACATCCAGTGAGCAAAACGTGAAAAGTCGATGATGCTAGCCAGTACTTATGTTCTTACTGTCCACACTACTTTAGTTTTCTTCCTCCTTCTATTCCTCCTCCTCTTTCTCCTCCTCCTCCTTCCCCCTCTTCCTCTTCACCCTTTCCTCTTTATATTTGCATCAACAGAGAAGAAAGAGACAATGACTAAATAGGTCTTACTTATTTTGAATTGTATACATGAAGTGAATCAGTCATCATGTATTGATTAAAAATCAAAGATATAAAGAGAACTGTAAAAATTACAATGGGAAAGAATGAAGCATGCTGCTGGGTTAGAAATTGTTAGAATATTGAAACATGTTAGTCACATGCTAGCTCTAAGTGATGTGCCTTGCACGTTTCATTTAGGAAGCACACTTGACTTTCTCTGGTTATTATGAGTCAGAAGATACAAGCAAACTACAAGAAAGCTGCCAGTTGTTAAGAAAGCCCTACCTCTTGAAGCCTTTTGACTACTAGTTTCACTTACTGGGCTGTTTCCTGGAAAACCTGTAAGTCAGAGTTCTATTTTCATACACAATCCAGTATAGTATACATTCTCTTTTTTTTTTAGTAGCCTGAGTTATAGTGTCAAAATGCTACAATGTATAATCAAACAGTGATTGTCTTAATTAGGGTTTATGTAATCTTAAATCCCTGAGGTCACGCTACATCACTGAGGGAAGTCAGAGCAGGGACTCAAGGCAGAAACTTGCAGACAGGAAACAAAACAGAATCCAGGGAAGAAAGCTGTTGCTTACTGGCTTGTGACTCATAATTACTCAAAGTCTTCTCTTTCTCTTTTCTTTCCTTTCTCTTCTCTTTCTTTTCTTTTCTGTTTTTCTTCATTTCTTTTCTCTTCTCTCTTTATTAGATTATTTATTTACTTTACATCTTGTATCACAGCTTCCCTTCTTTACTTTCCCTCTAGTCCCTTCTGTCCTTGTTTTAATTGGATACATTTTATTTCCCCAATCCCCCTTTTCTATGAGGGTGTTCCCCTTTCCCACCCTTCCTGCCCTACACTGGGGAGTCCAGCCTTGACAGAACCAAAGGCTTCTCCTCTCATTGGTGCCCAACAAGGCCATCTTCTGCTACATATGCTGCTGCAGCCATGGGTCTGTCCATGTGTACTCTTTGGGTAGTGGTTTAATAACTGGGGGCTCTGGTTGGTTGATATTACTGTTTTTATGCGGTTGCAAGTCCCTTCAGCTCCTTCTTACTTTACTTTTCCACATTCTTCCCCATTTCTCCTTAGAGAAGAGGAAGTCTTCTATGAATACCTAGCATCCTTGACATATTACAGTGTAGTAAGACTAGTCACATCTTTCTTCTCTTATTGAGCCTAGAGAAGGTATCTCAGTTAGGGGAAAGGTGTCTGAAGACAAGCAACAGAATCAAAGATAGCTTTTGCTCCAATTGTTAACATTTTGAGTGAAGACTAAGCTCCACACTTGTTACATATGTGTTGAAAACCTAAGCCTATCCCATGCATGCTCTTTGGTTGGTGATTCAGTCTCTATGAGCCCTATGGGCCCAGATGATGAAATTCTATAGATTTCCTTCTGATATTCTTAACCCCTCTGGCTCCTTCAAAATGTTCTCCCCCTCTTCCCTCTTCCACAATACTCCCTGATTTCCACCTAATGTTTTGCTGTAGTTATCCACATCTATTTGCATCAGACACTGGTGAATCCTCTCAGAGGACAGTTAGGTTTGGCTCTTGTTGGTAAGTATAAAATAGTATCATTAAGAATATCAGGGTTGGGCTCCTTCTCAAAGCATGGGGGTCACTTTGGGCCAGTCATCAGTGGGCCATTACCTAAATCTCGCTTCCAAATCTTTATCCCTGCTCATCTTGTAAGCTCCACAAATTGTGGGTTGAAGATTTTGGGTACTGGTTGTTTTCCCCATCCCTCCACTGTTTATATAACCTAGGAAAACCTGTCTCAGCCCTCAATCCTGAAAGAAGAAAATACCTCCACAGACTTGTCTGCAGGATAGTTTTATCGAAACTGTTTTTGTCAGTTAAGATTTTTTTTCAATATGTCTTGGTTGGGACAAGCCCGGTAGCCAACTAGCAGACTGATCATCTCAAGGAAGTGGAAAACAAGTAGAAAAACAGAATTGAATATTTTTTAATGTATTGCTTTTTCTATTTTAGTGAGAATAAGAACACCTTCACAGACTTTATAAAACTGCAATTTTTCAAAGCCAGAATTTCTAATCTAGGATACCCATAGTGAAGCCTGAAAGTTTGTATTGCTAACAATTCTCCAGGTGCTCTTAATGCTGTTTGTTTTGGATAAGACTTTGAGAACTGATTGTTCAATAAAACCTGGGTATCAAATATCTACCTATAGACTGAATACATGTTATTCCATATTACAAAATTCTAAAACAATCCCTTTAAGCATGGCTGGGTGACTCACTACTGTAATCCCAGCTTTTTAGAAGTAGACATAGGATGGTTGCCTCAAATTTGAGGCTAGCATAGGATATATACATACACATGTACATAATATGTGAGTTCCCAGATATCATGCCTTACACTGCAAGGGCTTGTATCAAAACAAACAAGCAAAACCACCACAAACAAACCAATTTAAATGCCATGCTGGATTTCATGCCAGAAAGTTTTACCTTTGTTGTTGTTGGATTCTCTATTCTATCCTGCTCATTTCATATTACAAAGCTGTATTTGTTGGGGTAAGGGGCAGAAATGTTTGTTAATCTTTGTTAATTAGGGGCAGAAGATATTTTAGAGACATAATAGTTTATTTCTATAATATATAAAAGTTTCTTGGAAATTGAAAAGATAAATTCAAATGATACAATGATATTTAGATATATAAATATATTTCCTTCATAAAATACAAATCAGAATGATAAATATCGACACAAAAATTGCTAAATTTAGGAAGTAAAAGAATTACAACTAATAAGGAAGCATCATATTTCTAGGTTCCAATACACTAACACCATTTCTCATTAGTATACAAAAATTATCATTAAATTTTAATATCTTGCTGAATAAATTTGAAGAGCTAGGCACTAATTTTTATAATATATATGCAAAGATAATTACTGTTGTACTTGTTAACGATACAAAAAAGATTCAAATTAGGTCACTCTCAGTCCCTCTTAGCACTCTATAAAATAAATTAAGGATATAACAACAATCTCAGATATACTTAAACTTGAATAGTGTTTATTGCTTGATATAATTAATGAAAATCAATTGTTTCAGGATTTAATTTCAACTTCATACATAATATCTTATGACTTTTTTAGTTTACTTTTCTCTAAAATTGACAGATGTGTGCAATTAAATTAATAGAGGATATACCTAGGTTTTGAGTCAATATAAGCTTTGCAATCATGAAAAAAATAGAAGAAACATTGACGATAATCTCCTAAATGCTATTAATTCAATGATTTTATATTTTTCTATCTATATTTACTATGAACTAAAAGTCAAAGGAAGTAAAAATACAGAATTTTCTAGGCTTTATTATTTTTTATTTGTCTCAAATATTAACGTGTGAGAAGGGACTTTTCCTTTCACCTATTAATTTATCTAATAAAATACGTTTATTTGGTGTCTACCATTATGCTCTATTTTAAAAATTGAGAATACACTTATGACAAAATGAAATACAAATCCCTGCTCACAATATAGTCAGCAAAGCTAGATAATGAATGAACATAGACATATTTTATAAGTTAAAGGTAAAAGCTATGAAGAGAAACTAAAACATTCCTTTGGCAGATGTGTATTCTGTTTTTGATTTTGTGTTGTCTTTGGAGAGGATTGAGTTTTAAATATGCATAGGACACACACAAAGAAAAAACACACGAATTTGTTTAAAATATGCTTGTCTGATTTCATGTGTTGATTAATTTTGTCAACTTAATAGCATGTAGAATCACTACAGAAACAAACCTCTAGAAATTCTTTGTTGGACTAACTGTAATCATGGTGGGAAGACCCACCCTACCTATGGTTGGAGCCGCTCAATTGTCTGAGGCCCACTAAAGGGCATAAAGTATATTAAGGAAACTGACACATGTCTATTGAGTACTCTTCATTTCTTGACTACAGATGCAACCAACCACTGTTCCTTCTGCCAATTATTCCCTTCCACAATCAAATGTTAAGGCCGTTCTTCTGTAAGTCCATTTTGTCAAATATTTTGCCTCAGTAGTGACATGAGTAACTAATGACATGAGCAACTGAGAGCCTTCATAAAGAAATGGAGAGATTGGTTAGAGAAGAACATTTACATACTGGAATTTAAAAGGTACAATAATGATCTGATCAGCAACTATGCCTAGGAGCAGATCATGTGCTCCAGGCACCCCCTCCACACCCACACCCAGAGACAGCTTGACCCCCAGGAGTTCTGATACCACCAGGTCCCCAGGTGAGACCCCCAATGAATACCTGTTCTAACTGTGTCCCCCACATACATATACACAGATCCCAAAGGACAAAGACCTACTTCATTTGAGGGATGAGGCCAACCCATCCATCTCAAAAATTTTAACTCACAATTGTTCCTGTCTAAAGGAAATGTGGGGGGAAAAGAGTGGAACAAAGACAGAAGGAAAGACCATCCAGAGACTGCACCACATAGGGATCCCTCCCATCTGCAGACACCAAGCACAGACACTATTGTTGGTGCCAAGAATCACTTGCTGACAAGAGCCTGGTATTGCTTTCCTGAGAGGCTCTGCCAGTGCCTGACCAATACAGGTGTGGATGCTCTCAGTTCAACCATCAGATGCCATTGACAGAGTTAGGGGAAGGACTGAAGGAGTTGAAGGGGATTGCAACCCCATAGGAAGAACAGCAATATCAACTAATCAGACTACACTGAGCTTCCAGGAACTAAACAACCATCCAAAGAGTACACTTGGAAGGACCCATGCTCCAGCTGCATATGTATCGAAGGATTGCCTTATATGGTATCAATGGGAGGGGAGGCCCTTGGTCCTGTGAAGGCTTGATGTCCCAGTGTAAGGGAATGTTAGCAAGTTGAGATGGATGTGGGTAGATTGAAGTGTAGGAGCAGACTCATGGAGGCAGTCATGGGGGTATGGAATGGAGAGGTTCAGAAGGGAAACTGGAAGAAGGGACAATATTTGCAATGTAAATCAATAAAATAATCAATAAAAAATGAAAAAAAAAGAATCCCTGAAGTCACACTGCATCACTGAGAGAAGTCAGAGTAGGGACTCAAGGCAGAAACTTGCAGACAGGAAACAAAACAGAATCCAGGGAAGAAAACTGTTGCTTACTGGCTTGTGCCTCACAGTTACTCAAACTCTTCTCCTTTTCTTTTCTTTTCTTTTCTTTTCTTTTCTTTTCTTTTCTTTCTTTTCTCTTTTCTGTTTTACCTTTCCTTTCTTTTCTCTTCTTTCATTTTTAAAAAATGAAAAAGAATAGGTGTAGAAGAGAATGAAGATTCCAAATCAAAGGGACAGCAACCATCTTCAACAAGTCATAGAAGAAAACTTCCCTAGCCTAAAGAAAGAGATGACCATAAATACATAAGAAGCCTACAGAGTACCAAATAGATAAGACCAGAAAGGACAATCCACTATTCACATAATAATCAGAATACCAAATTAACAAGTAACACATATAGGCAGATAATCAGAATTACACTGGACTTCTAAACAGAGACTCTAAAAGCCAAAAGATATTAGACTGATACCATGCAGATCCTAAGAGATAACAAATACCAGCCCAGAGTATTATATCCAGCAAAACTCCCAAATCACCACTGATATTTCATGAAAAGACCAAATTTAAACAGTATTTTTTTATTCTTTTTTTCTTTTTTTTTTTGCAATTGCTGTTTTTTTGCATTTCTTTTTTTTTCTTTATTAACTTGAGTATTTCTTATATATATTTCGAGTGTTATTCCCTTTAACGGTTTCCAGGCAAACATCCCCCTCCCCCCTCCCCTTCCTTATGGGTGTTCCCCTCCCAACCCTCCCCCCATTGCCGCCCTCCCCCCCAGAGTCTAGTTCACTGGGGGTTCAGTCTTAGCAGGACCCAGGGCTTCCCCTTCCACTGGTGATCTTACTAGGATATTCATTGCTACCTATGGGGTCAGAGTCCAGGGTCAGTTCATGTATAGTCTTTAGGTAGTGGCTTAGTCCCTGGAAGCTCTGGTTGCTTGACATTGTTGTACATATGGGGTCTCGAGCCCCTTCAGGCTCTTCCAGTTCTTTCTCTGATTCCTTCAACGGGGGACCTATTCTCAGTTCAGTGGTTTGCTGCTGGCATTCGCCTCTGTATTTGCTGTATTCTGGCTGTGTCTCTCAGGAGCGATCTACATCCGGCTCCTGTCGGTCTGCACTTCTTTGCTTCATCCATCTTGTCTAATTGGGTGGCTGTATATGTATGGGCCACATGTGGGGCAGGCTCTGAATGGGTGTTACTTCAGTCTCTGTTTTAATCTTTGCCTCTCCCTTCCCTGACAAGGGTATTATTTTTCCTCATTTAAAGAAGGAGTGAAGCATTCACATTTTGATCATCCGTCTTGAGTTGCATTTGTTCTAGGAATCTAGGGTAATTCAAGCATTTGGGCTAATAGCCACTTATCAATGAGTGCATACCATGTATGTCTTTCTGTGATTGGGTTAGCTCACTCAGGATGATATTTTCCAGTTCCAACCATTTGCCTACGAATTTCATAAGCTCGTTGTTTTTGATAGCTGTGTAATATTCCATTGTGTAGATGTACCACATTTTCTGTATCCATTCCTCTGTTGAAGGGCATCTGGGTTCTTTCCAGTTTCTGGCTATTATAAATAAGGCTGCAATGAACATAGTGGGGCACGTGTCTCTTTTATATGTTGAGGCATTTTTGGGTATATGCCCAAGAGAGGTATAGCTGGATCCTCAGGCAGTTCAATGTCCAATTTTCTGAGGAACCTCCATACTGATTTCCAGAATGGTTGTACCAGTCTGCAATCCCACCAACAATGGAGGAGTGTTCCTCTTTCTCCACATCCTCGCCAGCATCTGCTGTCACCTGAGTTTTTGATCTTAGCCATTCTCACTGGTGTGAGGTGAAATCTCAGGGTTGTTTTGATTTGCACTTCCCTTATGACTAAAGATTTTGAACATTTCTTTAGGTGTTTCTCAGCCATTCGGCATTCCTCAGCTGTGAATTCTTTGTTTACCTCTGAACCCCATTTTTTAATAGGGTTATTTTTCTCCCTGCGGTCTAACTTCTTGAGTTCTTTGTATATCTTGGATATAAGGCCTCTATCTGTTGTAGGATTGGTAAAGATCTTTTCCCAATCTGTTGGTTGCTGTTTTGTCCTAACCACAGTGTCCTTTGCCTTACAGAAGCTTTGCAGTTTTATGAGATCCCATTTGTCGATTCTTGATCTTAGAGCGTAAGCCATTGGTGTTTTGTTCAGGAAATTTTTTCCAGTGCCCATGTTTTCCAGATGCTTCCCTAGTTTTTCTTCTATTAGTTTGAGTGTGTCTGGTTTGATGTGGAGGTCCTTGATCCACTTGGACTTAAGCTTTGTTCAGGGTGATAAGGATGGATCGATCTGCATTCTTCTACATGTTGACCTCCAGTTGAACCAGCACCATTTGCTGAAAATGCTATCTTTTTTCCATTGGATGGTTTTGGCTCCTTTGTCAAAAATCAAGTGACCATAGGTGTGTGGGTTCATTTCTGGGTCTTCAATTCTATTCCATTGGTCTATCTGTCTGTCTCTGTACCAATACCATGCAGTTTTTATCACTATTGCTCTGTAATACTGCTTGAGTTCAGGGATAGTGATTCCCCCTGAAGTCCTTTTATTGTTGAGGATAGCTTTAGCTATCCTGGGTTTTTTGTTATTCCAGATGAATTTGCAAATTGTTCTGTCTAACTCTTTGAAGAATTGGATTGGTATTTTGATGGGGATTGCATTGAATCTGTAGATTGCTTTTGGTAAAATGGCCATTTTTACTATTTTAATCCTGCCAATCCATGAGCAGGGGAGATCTTTCCATCTTCTGAGGTCTTCTTCAATTTCTTTCCTCAGTGTCTTGAAGTTCTTATTGTACAGATCTTTTACTTGCTTGGTTAAAGTCACACCGAGGTACTTTATATTATTTGGGTCTATTATGAAGGGTGTCGTTTCCCTAATTTCTTTCTCGGCTTGTTTCTCTTTTGTATAGAGGAAGGCAACTGATTTATTTGAGTTAATTTTATACCCAGCCACTTTGCTGAAGTTGTTTATCAGCTTTAGTAGTTCTGTGGTGGAACTTTTGGGATCACTTAAATATACTATCATATCATCTGCAAATAGTGATATTTTGACCTCTTCTTTTCTGATCTGTATCCACTTGATCTCCTTTTGTTGTCTGATTGCTCTGGCTAGAACTTCAAGAACTATATTAAATAAGTAGGGAGAGAGTGGGCAGCCTTGTCTAGTCCCTGATTTTAGTGGGATTGCTTCAAGGTTCTCTCCATTTAGTTTAATGTCAGCAACTGGTTTGCTGTATATGGCTTTTACTATGTTTAGGTATGGGCCTTGAATTCCTATTCTTTCCAGGACATTTATCATGAAGGGGTGTTGAATTTTGTCAAATGCTTTCTCAGCATCTAATGAAATGATCATGTGGTTTTGTTCTTTCAGTTTGTTTATATAATGGATCACATTGATGGTTTTCCGTATATTAATCCATCCCTGCATGCCTGGGATGAAGCCTACTTGATCATGATGGATGATTGATTTGATGTGCTCTTGAATTCGGTTTGCCAGAATTTTGTTGAGTATTTTTGCGTCGATATTCATAAGGGAAATTGGTCTGAAGTTCTCTTTCTTTGTTGTGTCTTTGTGTGGTTTAGGTATAAGAGTAATTGTGGCTTCGTAGAAGGTATTCGGTAGTGATCCAACTGTTTCAATTTTGTGGAATAGTTTGGATAATATTGTTATGAGGTCTTCTATGAAGGTTTGATAGAATTCTGCACTAAACCCGTCTGGACCTGGGCTCTTTTTGGTTGGGAGACCTTTAATGACTGCTTCTATTTCCTTAGGAGTTATGGGGTTGTTTAACTGGTTTATCTGTTCCTGATTTAACTTCGATACCTGGTATCTGTCTAGGAAATTGTCCATTTCCTGAAGATTTTCAAGTTTGGTTGAATATAGGTTTTTATAGTAAGATCTGATGATTTTTTGAATTTCCTCTGAATCTGTAGTTATGTCTCCCTTTTCGTTTCTGATTTTGTTAATTTGGACGCACTCTCTGTGTCCTCTCGTTAGTCTGGCTAAGGGTTTATCTATCTTGTTGATTTTTTCAAAGAACCAACTTTTGGTTCTGTTGATTCTTTCTATGGTCCTTTTTGTTTCTTCTTGGTTGATTTCAGCTCTGAGTTTGATTATTTCCTGCCTTCTACTCCTCCTGGGTGTATTTGCTTCTTTTTCTTCTAGAGCTTTTAGGTGTGCTGTGAAGCTGCTGACATATGCTCTTTCCTGTTTCTTTCTGCAGGCACTCAGCTGTATGAGTTTTCCTCTTAGCACAGCTTTCATTGTGTCCCATAAGTTTGGGTATGTTGTACCTTCACTTTCATTAATTCTAAAAAGTTTTTAATTTCTTTCTTTATTTCTTCCTTGACCAGGTTATCATTGAGTAGAGCATTGTTCAATTTCCACATATATGTGGGCATTCTTCCCTTATTGTTATTGAAGACCAGTTTTAGGCCGTGGTGGTCCGATAGCACGCATGGGATTATTTCTATCTTTCTGTACCTGTTGAGGCCCATTTTTTGACCAATTATATGGTCAATTTTGGAGAAAGTACCATGAGGAGCTGAGAAGAAGATATATCCTTTTGCTTTAGGATAGAATGTTCTATAAATATCCGTTAAGTCCATATGGCTCATGACTTCTCTTAGTCTGTCGACATCACTGTTTGATTTCTGTTTCCATGATCTGTCCATTGATGAGAGTGGGCTGTTGAAATCTCCCATTATTATTGTGTGAGGTGCAATGTGTGTTTTGAGCTTTAGTAAGGTTTCTTTTACGTATGTAGGTGCCCTTGTATTTGGGGCATAGATATTTAGGATTGAGAGTTCATCTTGTTGGATTTTTCCTTTGATGAATATGAAGTGTCCTTCCTTATCTTTTTTGATGACTTTTAGTTGGAAATTGATTTTATTTGATATTAGAATGGCTACTCCAGCTTGCTTCTTCTGACCATTTGCTTGGAAAGTTGTTTTCCAGCCTTTCACTCTGAGGTAGTGTCTGTCTTTGTCTCTGAGGTGTGTTTCCTGTAGGCAGCAGAATGCAGGGTCCTCGTTGCGTATCCAGTTTGTTAATCTATTTCTTTTTATTGGGGAGTTGAGGCCATTGATGTTGAGAGATATTAAGGAATAGTGATTATTGCTTCCTGTTATATTCATATTTGGATGTGAGGTTATGTTTGTGTGCTTTCACTCTCTTTGTTTTGTTGCCAAGACGATTAGTTTCTTGCTTCTTCTAGTGTATAGCTTGCCTCCTTATGTTGAGCTTTACCATTTATTATCCTTTGTAGTGGTGGATTTGTAGAAAGATATTGTGTAAATTTGGTTTTGTCATGGAATATCTTGGTTTCTCCATCTATGTTAATTGAGAGTTTTGCAGGATACAGTAACCTGGGCTGGCATTTGTGTTCTCTTAGGGTCTGTATGACATCAGTTCAGGATCTTCTGGCCTTCATAGTTTCTGGCGAGAAGTCTGGTGTGATTCTGATAGGTCTGCCTTTATATGTTACTTGACCTTTTTCCCTTACTGCTTTTAATATTCTTTCTTTATTTTGTTCATTTGGTGTTTTGACTATTATGTGACGGGAGGTGTTTCTTTTCTGGTCCACTCTATTTGGAGTTCTGTAGGCTTCTTGTATGTCTATGGGTATCTCTTTTTTTAGGTTAGGGAAGTTTTCTTCTATGATTTTGTTGAAGATATTTACTGGTCCTTTGAGCTGGGAGTCTTCACTCTCTTCTATACCTATTATGCTTAGGTTTGATCTTCTCATTGAGTCCTGGATTTCCTGTATGTTTTGGACCAGTAGATTTTTCCGCTTTACATTATCTTTGACAGTTGAGTCAATGATTTCTATGGAATCTTCTGCTCCTGAGATTCTCTCTTCCATCTCTTGTATTCTGTTGGTGAAGCTTGTATCTACAGCTCCTTGTCTCTTCTTTTGGTTTTCTATATCCAGGGTTGTTTCCATGTGTTCTTTCTTGATTGCTTCTATTTCCACTTTTAATTCCTTCAACTGTTTGATTGTGTTTTCCTGGAATTCTTTCAGGGTTTTCTGCGATTCTTTCAGGGATTTTTGCGATTCCTCTCTGTAGGCTTCTACTTGTTTATTAATGTCTTCCTGTGTTTCCCTAAAGGAGTTCTTCACGTCTTTCTTGAAGTCCTCCAGCATCATGTTCAAATATGATTTTAAAACTAGATCTTGCTTTTCTGGTGTGTTTGGATATTCCATGTTTGTTTTGGTGGGAGAATTGGGCTCCGATGATGACATGAAGTCTTGGTTTCTGTTGCTTGTGTTCCTGCGCTTGCCTCTCGCCATCAGATTATCTCTAGTGTTACTTTGTTCTGCTGTTTCTGACAGTGGCTAGACTGTCCTATAAGCCTGTGTGTCAGGAGTGCTGTAGACCTGTTTTCCTCTCTTTCAGTCAGTTATGGGGACAGAGTGTTCTGCTTTAGGGCGTGTAGTTTTTCCTCTCTACAGGTCTTCAGCTGTTCCTGTGGGCCTGTGTCTTGAGTTCACCAGGCAGCTTTCTTGCAGCAGAAAAGTTGGTCTTACCTGTGGTCCCGAGGCTCAAGTTCGCTCGCAGGGTGCTGCCCACGGGCTCTTTGCGGTGGCAGCAACCAGGAAGACCTGTGCTGCCCCTTCCGGGAGCTTATGCAGCCTCAGGAGTGCCCACCTGACCAGGCGGTGAGGTCTCTTTCCCACGGGGTCTGGGAGCAGAGAGCTGCTGCGGTCCGGGATCCGCGGGTGTGGGAATTCCGGTAAACACAGGATGTGCCTGGTCCTAGAGGAATTCTGCCTCTGTGTGTCCCGATTTCACCAGGCAGCCTTCTTGCAACAGACAAGTTGGTCTTACCTGTGGTCCTGAGGCTCAAGTTTGCTCGCGGGGTGCTGCCCACGGGCTCTCTGCGGCGGCAGCAAACAGGAACAACAGTATTTTTTTTTTAAAGATTTATTCATTTATTATATATAAGCACACTGTAGCTGTCTTCAGATACACCAGAAGAGGGCATCAGATCTTGTTACAGATGGTTGTGAGCCACCATGTGGTTGCTGAGAATTGAACTCAGGACCTCTGGAAGAGCAGTCGGGGCTCTAAACACTGAGCCATCTCTCCAGCCCCTTAAACAGTATTTTTCACTAAATGAGACCTATAGAGGATAATAGAAGGAAAACTCCAACAAAAAGAAGGAAACTACACCCAAGAAAAACCATGAAATTAATCTACCCAAAACAAATCCTAACTCCCTTGGATGAAGTATACTTGAAAGTGGTGTATGATCATTTTGATGTGTTCTTGGATTCAGTTTGCTAGAATTTTTTGAGTATTTTTGCATAGATATTCATAAGAAAATATGGTCTGAAGATTTCTTTCTTTGTTTTTTCTTTGCATGGTTTAGTTATAAGATGAATTGTGGCTACAAATAATGTATTAAATAGTGTTCCTTCTGTTTCATAAGACCAGATATGCTGAGTCTAATAGTAGAGAAAGTGGGAAAGAGACTTGGACACATCAGCACAGAGAAAAATTTCCTGAACAGAACACCAATGGCACAGGTTCTGAGATCAGCAATTTCAAATGGACCTCATAAAATTGAAAAGCTTTTGTAAGGCAAAGTACACTGTCCATAGGACAAAACGGCAAGCTACAGATTGGGATCTTTACCAACTCAATATTCAATAGAGGGCTAGTATCGAAAATATAAAAAGAATTCAAGAAGTTAGATGCCAAAGAGTCAATTAACCTTATTTTTTGGGGTACAGAGATACAAAGACTTCTCAATTGAGGAATATCAAATGGTTGAGAAGCACCTAAAGAAATGTTCACATCCTTAGTCACCAGGGAAATGTAAATCAAAACAGCCATGAGATTCCACCTCACACCAGTCAGAATGGCAAAGATCAAAACTTTGGTGGTAGCAGATTCTGACGAGGATATGGATAAAGAGTAATACTCCTTCATTGCTGGTGGTATTGTAAGCTAGTACAACCACTCTGGAAATCAGTCTGATGTTTCTTGTGAAAATTGGAAATAAGTCTACCTGAAGGTACTCCAATATATAAGAAAGACATGTTCATCGCATGTTCACTTTGTTCATACCAGCCTTATTCATAATACTCAAAAGCTGAAAACAACCCAGATGTCCCTCAACAGAAGAATGGGTACAGAAAATATCATAAATTTACACAACGGAATACTATTTAGATATTAAAATGACAACTTCAAGAATTTTGCAGGCAAATGGAAGGAAGTAGAAAATATCATGCTGAGTGAAATAACCCAGACCCAAAAGGGCACACATGGTATGCACTCACTGATAAGTGGATTTTAGCCCCAAAGCTCAGTATGCCTATGATATAACTCACATATTATATGAATCTTAACAAGAAGGAAGACCAAAGTTTTAGTGCTTCAACCCTACTTAGCAGGGGGAACAAAATAATCATGGGAGGTAGCTGGAGGGAGGGAACATGGAGGAAGAAGGGAGGGGAAGGGGAAAAGGGGGCAGCATCATGTATGGTAAGAGGTAGGAGTGAAGTCCAGTGGTTAAGGAGAATGGATAGAAATATGTAACATTCTGTGGTGGGAAAGGGGGCAATGACTTGAAAGCCCCAGAAAAAAGGAAAGCAAAATCTCACAGGACACAAAGCAGATGACATTAACCAAAATCACAGCAGAATGGAGAAAAAATCAGAAGAGCCCATCCATAGTAATACTACAGGATCCTCAATGGAGGGATGAAGCCAAACAATTCTCTCAGAATTTTCAACCCACAATCCTCCCTTTCTAAAGGGAATGCAGGGACAAAAATTGGAGCAGAGACTAAAGTAAAGTACATTCAGAGAACTTCCCATCTTGGGCTCCATCTCATCTACATACAACAAATCCCTGCATTATTACTGATGCCAAGAAGTTCTTGCAAACAGGAGTCTGTTATGGCTGCAATCTGAGAGGCTCTGCCTACACCAAAGAACATGGAGCTACTTAGATCCAACGATAGGTCTGAACCTGTGGACCCCAATGGAAGAATTAGGGAACGGACTGAAGGAGCTGAAGAGGATTAGAACCCCATAGGAAGAACAGCAATATCAATTAGCTGGATTCCCTCAGAACCCCTAGGGACTAAAGTACTAAACAAATAGTGGTGGGTCCATGGCTCCTGCAACATATGTGGCCAAGGACAGCCTTGTCTGGCATCAATGGGAGGGGAGTCCCTTGGTCAGTGGAAGCTTGTTGCCCCAGAGTAGGGGGAGGGTAGAGTAGAGAGACAGGGGGATGGTAGAGTAGAGAGACAGGAGTGAGTTGTTTGGTGGGGGAGTACCTTCTTAGAGACAAAGTGAAAGGGGATGTAATGTGAGGCTTAAAGAGGGGAGACAGACTTGAAAGAGGGACAGTTGATATGTAAATAAATAAAATGATCAATTAATTAAGAATGAAAAATAAGATAAAAAGTGTAGCAAATTATAAAAACATGATAAGGCAAAGAGATTTGGACTATTGTTAGTTGAATAGAAAAGTGGGGAGGATCATAACGTTATTCTACCAAGTCCATTGTACATATTTGCATGAGTTTCAAACCCTTGCTCTTGAAAAATTATAATGGCAATTTCCAACTCATGAGGAAGGCATAAAAATCTAGATTTCATATGTGTTAGGTTAATGGACTTGTCACTAAGCTACAAACTCAGTCTATATTAGTATTTTTAAGGTTTCTAGGTCACATAGCTGCGTTTTAAGGTTATATATATATATATATATATATATATATATATATATATATTTACCATAAACTCCAAGAAAGATCACTATATCTCTTGGAGCTGGAGTTATAGGGCATTGTGTGCAAGCTACTTTGGGTGCTAGCAACCTAACTCAAGACCTTGAGAAGTACAGCAAACATGGTTAGCTGCTTCTCCATCTCTCCAGTTGTCATGACATAGGAATTTAGAGCACAACAGCAGATGGAATTCATTTTAAAAAGTAAAGGAATGCAATTAAAGTTTATTTTACCTGATTGATAAAGTTCTGACTTTTATTGCTACATTTTCCTAATAAATAATATAAAATATAAGAAGTATATTAAATAATAGTGGGTAATAAATGATAGAAGATAATGTCACAAATTGCTGTTTTGTTTCATTAGCTGCAAATTTTACAAGGTTAACCATTGCTTGATGATATGAAACTCATTAAGCTTTTCATGCTTTTTAGTGTAAAGAAGGGTAACTCCAATTCAAGACCTAGATAATGACATTCATTAGCTCTGTCATTCAGTTGATCTAGGATGAGAAGAACTGAACTAAACTAATCACACAGTTTAAAAGTAATTGTTATACCTCAAATGTAGCTCACCTTATAAGTGAGCCATCTATTATTCATAATGATTCACCTTTAATATATGACAACTTGAAAGAGTTGAAGCTTTTCAACTAACATCTCAGTCGATTCCCAGTCATTTGTCCAACAGACATATTTAGAAAATTAAGGTCTCAGTAATAAGTTAAGGGTTTGACACTTATTCTGATAAATAGTAATTATAATTAATTAGACATTTGAGGGGGAGATAACACAAGACTGCATAGATTTACATTCATTAAACAGCTTTTAGTTCAAGTAGGTATGTTCTGAAAAGTATGAGAGTACTTTTTAAAATCAATTATGGTTTTTTCACCTCTTTCTTAGCAATTACTCTTAATTAATCTGGTGATCAAAAATGAGTTGAGAAGTATATATGTTATAATCGTTTGATGGTATTATACATGGCAATATAAGATATTAAGTCATTTACAGGCTTTCTGGAGTTGTTTTCCAGTCTTATACAAGTAAACCAGAAAAGTTTATGCTGGGATCATATTCAAATATTTTAGCACCAACATACTCAATTATTGCTACAAGCTAAAACAAAATGGTATACATATACCACAATTGCTATTTTCTACATTCACCCAAATGTGTTAATGCCTAAAGAGCTTTATTAATCAACGTAAGAGCTTACAATTCTCTGTGCCTAGTAATGCTACTACTGTCTATCAGGCAATGTAACAAATAACTGTACGTTGGAATGTGGGTAGAAGTGCTGGGGAGATGGCTCAGCCAGTAAAGCATTTGCCACCTAAGCATTATGATCTGAGTTCTTTCCTCCATAAACTACATGGGGCTA
Source organism: Rattus norvegicus (assembly GCF_021556685.1). Classification (NCBI taxonomy): domain Eukaryota; kingdom Metazoa; phylum Chordata; class Mammalia; order Rodentia; family Muridae; genus Rattus; species Rattus norvegicus. Next base: position 90,756,048 of record NC_141554.1, read on the forward strand.
TGTGAATCTATATATTATAGCTATCATCTTTAGTGCTCCCATATCAATATTTGAGGCTGGGAAAAAAATCTCTGAAGGCACGCAGTCCAGAGACTTACATGTGCAGTGGTGAACAAGAAATATTGTTGCAAAATACATGAAAGATAACACTTCCGCATGGGCTCTGGTATATGTTTCTTTACTCACAGACTAGAATGCATGCACATGCACATGCACACGCACACACACACACACACACACACACACACACACACACATACACACAGACACACACACACACAAATACACACACATACCAGAATGAAATTAAAAAATTGTTTTCCTTTTAATTGATCTCATATTAATATGGGAAGTGAAGCCATAAGGAATAGCATAGACTTACACACACTAATACAAGTGGCTTACAGTCTTTGTAGAGATGAAAACTTAAGACTAAACAAAGGAAACAAAAAAAATACAGCATGAAAATAAGAGTAGGTTACACACAAGTGTCAAAAGGAAGGCAAAAAATACAGCTTTTAGAGGAAAATATCATTCTACTGTGATGCTCTAAGATGTGCTTTAGTTAATTGAAAGTATTTGGATAAAATATTAAAGAGGAATTCATATTTATTACTAGTAAAGTATTCTGGTTATTGTTTTCTTATAGTACAAAACAGTTGCTTTTCCATCATTAGCAGCACAGAATTTTTGTGTATTTTATATTAATTTATACGTCTGCAAATGTATATGCAAGTTAAACACATGAAGTGGAGAAAAACTACATATAATGTGAAATATCTGAATATTAAACATTAAGTAGTAATGTCTACAAATTTATCTTTACCAACATTTTAAATATTTTATTATATTAATTTATCTTTTAGTATATTGTTTCCTTTCCTCCACCTGGAATATATTTGACAAACATGATAACTAAAGTTTTGTGTGTAAGGTTTTACAAGTATAAAATATATTGAGATATATGACATGACATATTAATTGGAGGTTGTCAATTTTTAATACAATAATTGTAGTGAATTACTTTAGTAGGGATTTTAATTGACTCATGTGATTTACATATTCTTAGTTAGCATGGATTTTCTAGAATAGAATTTTTTTGGTACCTTTTTGATTAGGATATGAGGATTGAAGTTAATCAGATCTAGGCAAAATCTTGGTGGCTTCCAGTTTCTCCTGCACTGTTAGCTGACCTTGGGACACAATTCTCTGTACCCAGATCTCATGGGTGGAGAGCTGGATTCTCAGAAGTGTGGTCAATCGTGAAAGCACAGATGAGACCACCACTTCAGCTCATATTCCTGGCCAAAGAAAAACCCACTTAGAGCTCTCTGAACGTAGAAACCAAGGAGCAGTCAGGAGGGTCAAGCCAATGTTAGACAGAGCAAGATCAGTTAACACCAGAGAAATGCCCATAGTGAAAGACAAGGGCAAGAAACTAAGCAATGGAAAGAAAGGCTACTTGGCATAATCACAACCCAGTTTCCCTCACCACAGCAAGCCCTGAATACTCGAACACACCAGAAAGGCAAAATTTTGGTTTAAAATCACAACTCAAGATGATGTTAGAGGACTTTAAGAAAGACATAAATAATTCCCTAAAAAAATACAGGGTAACACTGATAAACAAGTACAAGCCTTTAAAGAGGAAACACAAAATCCCTTAAAAATTAAAGGAAAACACAACCAAACAGGTGAAGGAATTGAACAAAACCATTCAGGATCATAAAGTAGAAAAAGAAACAAAGCAGAAATGATATAGGGAGACAATCCTGTAGATAGAAAATCTCGGAAACAAATCAGGAGTCATAGACACAAGCATTATAAATAAAATACAAGAGATAAAACAGAGAATCTCAGGGGCAGAAGATATCATAGAAAGCATTGCACAAGAAAATGCAAAATGCAAAATGCTCCTAACCCAAAACATCCAGGAAATCCAAGACACAATGAGAAGATCAAACCTAAAGATAATAGAGACAAACTCAGACACTTCTGTAGAGTAAAAGGCTGGACAACAACATTCCAAGCAAATGGTCCAAGGAAACAAGCTGGAGCAGCCATTCTAATATCGAATAAAATTGAATTTCAACCAAAAGTTATCAAAAAAGATACATAAGTATACTTTTTATTCATCAATTGAAAAATAAAACCAAGATGAACTCCCAGTCCTAAATATCTATGCTTCATCAGTCTGTCCATGTGTATTCTTTAGGTAGTGGTTTAGTCCCTGGAAGCTCTGGTTGGTTGGTACTGTTGTTCTTATGCAGTTGCAAGCCCCTTCAGCTCCTAATCCTTTCTCTAATTCCTCCTACCGGGGGTCCTGCTCTCAGTTCAGTGGTTTGCTGCTAGAATCTGCCTCTGTATTTGACATACGCTGTCTGCGTCTCTCAGGAAACATGTATATCCAGTTCCTGTCAGCATGTACTTCTTAGCTTCATCCATCTTATCTAGTTTTGGAGGCTGTATATATATGGGCCACATGTGAGGCAGGCTCTGAATGGCCGTTCCTTCAGTCCCTACTCCAATCTCTGCCTCCACATCCCTTTCTCTGAATATTTTTGTTTCCCCTGTTAAGAAGGGCTGAATCTTCTGCACTTTGGCTATTCTTCTTCTTGAGCTTCATGCGGTCTATTGATTGTATCTTGGGTAATCTGAGCATTAGGGGTAATATCCACTTATCAGTGAGTGCATACCGTGTGTGTGTGTGTGTGTGTGTGTGTGTGTGTGTGTGTGTGTGTGTGTGTGTGTGAGAGAGAGAGAGAGAGAGAGAGAGAGAGAGAGAGAGAGAGAGAGAGAGAGAGAGATTCGGTTACCTCATTAAGGATGATAATTTTTCATTCCATCCATTTTCCTATAAATTTCATGAAGTCATTATTTTTAATAACTGATTAATACTCAATTGTGTAGATCTACCATATTTTCTGTATCCATTCCTCTGTTGAAGGGCATCTAGGTTCTTTCCAGTTTTTGGCTATTATAAATTAGGCTGCTATAAACATAGTGAAGCATGTGTCCTTTTTACTTGTTGGAGCATCTTTTGGGTATATGCCCAGGAGTGGTATAGCTGGTTCCTCATGTAGTATAATAACCAATTTTCTGAGGAACCTCCAGACTGATTTCCAGAGTGGTTGTTCCAGCTTGCAATACCACTAAAAATGGAGGAGTGTTTTTCTCCACATCCTGGCCAGTATTAGTTGTCACCTGAGTTTTTGATTTTAGGCATTCTGAATGGTGTGAGTTGGAATCTCACGGTTGTTTTGATTTCTATTTCCTTGATGACTACTGATGACTAAGGATGTTGAACTTTTTTTAGGTGCCTCTCAGACATTCAATATTTCTCAGATATTCAATATTTGTTTAGTTCTGTATCGCATTTTAATAGGGTTATTTGATTCCCCAGAGTCTAACTTCTTGAATTCTTTGTATATAAGGAATAGTAGCCCTCTATCAAATGAGGACTAGTAAATATTTTGTTTCCTAATCTGTTATTTGCCATTTTGTCCTGTTGACAGTGTTCTTTGCCTTACAAAAGTTTTTCGATGTTATGAGGTCGCATTGGTTGACTCTTTATCTTAGAACATAAGCCATTGTGTTTTGTTCAAGAAAATTTTTCATGTGTTCATGTATTCGAGGCTCTTCCCAACTTTTTCTTCTATTAATTTGAGTGTATCTGGTTTTATGAGCAGGTCCTTGATCCACTTAGACTTAAGCTTTGTACAGGTCAAGAAGAATGAATTGATTTGCATTCTTCTTCATGTTGACCTCCACGTGAAACAGATTCATTTGATGAAAATGCTATCTTTTTTCCATGGTATGGTTTTAGATCCTTTGTCAAAGATCAAGTACCATAGGGGTGTGGGTACATTTCTGGGGCTTAAATTCTACTTCATTGACCTATTTGCCTGTCTCCATCTCAATACCATACAGTTTTTTATCAATATTGCTCTGTAATACTGTTTAAGGTCAGGGATAGTGATTTCTCCAGAAACTCTTTTATTGCTGAGGCTAGTTTTGGCTATCCTGGATTTTTTGTTATTTCATATGATTTAGCAAATTGCTTTTTCTAACTCTATGAAGAATTGATTTGGAATTTTGAAGGGGATTCAATTGAATCAGTAGAGTACTTTTGGCAATATTGTCAAATTTACAATATTGATAGTACCAATCCATGAGTGTGGAAGATCTTTCCATCTTCTGAGATCTTCAATGTCTTTCTTCAGAATATCGAAGTGCTTGTCATACTGTTTTTTCACTTGCTTGGTTAAAGTCACACTGAGGTATTTTATGTTATTTGTAACTATTGTGAAGGGTGTCATTTCCATAATATCTTTCTTAACCTGCTTGTCCTTTGAGTATATGAAGGCTACTGATGTGTTTGAGTTAATTTTATATCCAGACACGTTGTTGAAGTGGTTAATCAGACTTAGAAGTTCTCTAGTAGAATTTTTGGTCACTTAAGTATACTATTATATAATTTGCAAATAGTGATATTTTGACTTCTTCCTTTCCATTTTATATCCCTTTGACCTCCTTATGTTGTCTAAAGGATTTGGCTAGGACTTTGAGTACTATATTCTACAGGTAGGGAAAGAGTGGGTAGCCTTGTCCCTAATTATAAAGAAATTGCTTCAAGTTTCTCTCCATGTAGTATGATGTTGGCTACTGGTTTGCTATATATTTCTTTTACTATGTTTTGGTCTGCACATTGAATTTCTTATCCTTCCAAGACTTTTAACATGAAGGGGTGGTGAATTTGATCAAATGCTTTCTCGGCATCTAGTGAAATGACCATGGTTTTCTTGGCTGTTTTGTTTGTTTGTCCGTTTGTTTCTTTTTTATTGTTTTTTGGGATTTTAGCAATTATATAATGGATTACATTGATGTATTTCTATATATGGATGGGCCCATCCCTGTATCCCTAGGATTAATCATACTTGATCATAATAGATGATCATTCTGATGTATTACTGGATTTGGTTTGCAATAATTTTATTGAGTATTTTTGCATCAATATTCATAAAGGAAATTGGTCTGAAGTTCTCTTTCTTTGTTGGGTCTTTGTGTGATTTAGGTATAAGCATATGTGGCTTCATAGAAGGAATAACGTAGTGTTCCCTCTGTTTCTGTTTTTATTGGAATAGTTAGTACAGTATTTGTATTAGGTCTTCTTTTATGTTCTGATAGAATTCTACACTACAGTAGTTTGGTCCTGGAATTTTTTTGGTTGGGAGATTTTAATGACTGCTTCTACTTCTTTGGGGATTATGAGACTGTTTACATAGTTTATCTGATCCTGATTTAACCTTGGTACCTGGAATCCATCTACAATATTGTCCATTTCATCCAGATTCCCTACTTTTGTTGAGTATAGGCTTTTGTAGTAGGATCTTACAATTTTTTTGAATTTCCTCAGTTTCTTTTGTTCTGTCTCACTTTTCATTTCTGATTTTATTAGTTTGAATACTCTTCCTATGGCTTCTGGTTAGTCTGGCTAAGGGTTTCCCAAAATATTTAGGGCAGTCATATTAATTGGAAGTAAAATCTATTTGTAATAGTGGCATTCATTAAACAGTAATAAACAAGAATTGATAATAAATAATGAAAAATTTATTAATTATCTATGAAAACAGATAGGTGCACCAAATAACAAAACATCAAAAAACACGACTCACAAATTGATAGAACTACATGGAGATACAGTTATATAAAATATAATTTGAAATTTCAGTAGTTCATATCCAATAATTCCTATAAAAAGCAGCAAGAAGAAAAATTATTATGACACACCAGTCCATAAATATATTATAATTAGAGATTGCTAAATTATATTTGTTAAACTGAGTATACAACCATGATTCTAGATATGATACTATATACAACGTAAAATTATAGATAAGAGAACAAGTCTATTGTTTCTAGAGGTTCACTCAGAGAAAGGGAAGAAAGAAATTGATGATTCGTGGGCATTTGTTATAGACTGAATACTGGTCTATCCAATAATATGCCATGAGTTTTTGAGTGGCAATATGACTTTATTAAAAGCATACAATATAAAAGCCTCATCTAGGTGGGCTTTGTTAATTTTAAAATAGAAGACACTATAAAGATAGAAACAGAGGGATGATAAAAATACTCTGTTCTTCTAAAAGTTGCCAATAAAAATGAAGAAAGGCACCAAAGAGTGCAGAATGAAGCTCCAGAAAGAAAGAAAGGTCAAGGAAAGAAATCATCTCCTTGTCCTATTTTGAATAAGAACCTCTCTCAGAATAATAGGTGCTTTATTAATACTTGATTTAAAGTTGTTGCTGTTTAAGTAGGTTTAAAAGATATTGCCTTACTAAAGAAAGTATGTCAATGAAGGCAGACTTATGATTAATTAGTTGGTTTCAGGCCAGAGTTCGATTATGTCCTGCCATCTACTCCTCTTGTGTATATTTGCTTCTTTTTGTTCTAGTGCTTTTAAGTGTGCAGTCAAGGTCCTAGTATATGCTCTTTTCAGTTTATTTTTGGAAGGACTCAGAGATAAGAGTCTTCCTCTTAGCCCTGGTTTCATTGTGTTCCATATGTTTAGGTATGTTGTGCATTCATTTTCATTAAACTCTAAAAAGTCTTTAATTTTCTTTATTTCTTCCTTGACTAAGTTATCATTGATTAGAGCATTGATTAGCTTCTCTGTATATGTGGGCTTTCTATCACTTTTGTTGTTATTGAAGGCCAGTTTTAGTCCATGGTGATCTGATAGGATGAATGGGATTATTTCTATCTTCTTATATCTTTTGAGGCATGATTTGTGACCAATTGTATGGTCAATTTTGGAGAAGGTATAATGAGGTTCTGAGAAGAAGGTTTATTCTTTTGTTTTAGGATGAAATGTTCTATAGATATTCTTAAATCCAGTTGGTTCATACTTCTGATAATTTCTCTGTGTTTCTGTTTAGTTTCTGTTTCCATGATCTGTTCATTGATGAGAGTGAGGTGTTGAAGTCTCCCACTATTATTGTGTGAGGTGTAATCTGTGCTTTGAGATTTAGTAAGGTTTCTCTTGTGAATGTAGTTTCCCTTGAATTTGGAACATAGATATTCAGGATTGTGAGTTCATATTGGAGGATTTTTCCTTTGATGAATATTCAGTGTTCTTCCTTATCTCTTTTTCCATAACTTTTGTTTGAAAGTCAATTTTATTGGATATTAAAATGGCTGCTCCAGTTAGTTTCTTGGGGCCATTTGCTTGGAAAATTGTTTTCCAGCCTCTTACTCTGAGAAAAGTTTCTGTTTTTGTCACTGACTTGTATTTCCTGTATGCAGCAAAATGCTGGGTTGTCTTTACATAACTGGTCTGTTAGTCTATATCTTTTTATTGGAGAATTGAGTGTATTAATGGTGAGAAATATTAGGGACTAATGAGTGTTGTCTCCTGTTATTTTTGTTGCTAGAGGTAGAATTATATTTGTGTGGCCCTCTTCTTTTTTGTTAGTTGAAATTAGATTACTTTCTTGCTCTTTCTAAAGATTATTGTTAATCTTGTTTTTTCTAAAGCTTAGTTTTCAATTTCCAAAGTTTTACAATAAGGCTATATTCCCAAGGATACCATGCACTTCAAACACCACCATGAGACCCTTGAATTGGAACTTACCTCAATGTTACTTGTTTATGGAGTAGCAATCATGATGACAGAGGATTCTATGAAAGCTTGGAAAGGAGGAAGAACACTAAAGTTCTACCCAGGTTTGAATCTTATGAGCCACATTAGTGACCAAAATAACATGTTTAAGCTAACGGTGTTTCATGGATATACATTGGTGCAAAACAAGAGTGTGCTGTGGTTTTGTTTATTGGTAACCTTTATTTCTTTATTTTGTTTTTAATTCATTGATTAGAATACAGTTTGATTTTCATAACATATCTGATTAGAGTTTTGTTTAACCCTATTTTTCTCAAGTTTTCCCTACCTGTGCTCCAATCTAGATTGACTTATATAGACCTAAAAGGCATCTAAAATGATAATAATATAAAACAAAATAAAATATAGTAAAAGAAAAAATAAAATATGACAAACAAATAAAAATAGAAGAAATATAGTTTCACAAAAAAGCACAAAAGACTATTAGGCAAAGAAAAATAAATGCTTATATTCACATACTCATACAGGCAAAGAAACACACATGTTTGCATACACAGAAATATTAATACAGAAAACTGGAATCCATAACTAAGATAATAAAAGATCAGTGGACATGTAACTTTAAAATCTGCTATGATTCCTAAATATGAAACAAGTAATCTCCAAATATAACATTGAATTAGTTTTATATTATTTATATATTGCAGGGCATGTTGCCTATCATTAAAATTGTACCAAACTTAAGCATAACAGGTATACAAGAGAGCAAAGATTCTCAGCCTAAGGAGCCAGTAAATATCTTCCACAAAATTATAGAGGAAAATTCCCCTAACCAAAAGAAAGAAAGTAATGCCCATGTAAATACGAGAATCCTACAGAACTTCAAATAGACTGGACCAGAAAAAAACCCCTACCTTGGTAAAGGAAAAAGGACAAGTAACATATAAATGCAAACCTATCAGAATTACACCAGACTTCTTACCAGAGACTATGAAAACCAGACAACCCTGGGAAGATGTCATAAACACTTTAAGAGAACACTAATGGCAGCCCAGGCTACTATACTCAGCAAAACTCTCAATTCACAAAGGTGGAGAAACCAAGATATTCCATGACAAAACCAAATTTACACAATATCTTTCCACAAATCTAGCCTTAAAAAAGATAATAGATGGAAAACTTCAATGAAAGGGGGAAAGTACACACTAAGAAAAGCAAGAAAGTAATCTTTCAAGAAAATCCAAAAGAAGAGAGCTACACAAATATAATCCGACCACTAACAAAAACAAACAAAAGAAAACGACAACAACAACAAAAAATGCAGGAAGCAACAATCATTTTCCTTGATATCTCTGAACATTATTGGAATTATCCCAGTAAAAAGTCATAGGTTAACTGACTGGATATGTCAACATGATCTAGCATTTTGGTGCATACAGAAAACACACCTAAGTGACAAAGACAGCCACTTTCTCAGAGTAAAAGCCAGGACAAAAATTTTCCAAGCAAATGTTCCCAAGAAACAAGCAAGAGTAGCCAATTTATTATCAAATAAAACCGACTTTAGCAAAACTTATCAAAAAAATATAAAGAATGACACTTAATACTCACCAAAAAATAATCTACAAGGATAAACTCTTAATTCTGAACATCTATGTTCCAAATACAAGGGTACTCGCATTCATAAAAGCAACTTTACATAAGTACATAGCACATATTGTACCTCAGACAATAACAGTGGGAGACTTCAACACTCTACTCTCAGCAATGGATATAGAAACAGAAACTAAACAGAGACAAAATGAGACTAACAAAATTTATGAACCAAATGGATTTAACACTTATCTATAAAACATTTCATCCTAAAACAAAAGAATATTCCTTCTTCTCAGAACCTCATGGAACCTTCTCCAAAATTGACCATATAATTGGTCACAAAACAGGCCTCAACAGATTCAAGAAGATTGAAATAATCCCATGCATCCTATCAGATCACTAGCAACAAAGGCTGATATTCAATAACAATAAAAGCAATAGGAAGTCCACATAAAATAGAAGCTGAATAATACTCTACTCAATAAAAACTTGGAAGAAATAAAGAAATTAAAGACATTTTAGAATTTAAAGAAAATGAAGGCACAAAATACAAAAACTCATGGGACACAATGAAAGCAGTGCTAAGAGGAAAAGCTCTGAGTGCCTCCAAATAGAACCTAGAGAGCGCATACCCTAACACCTTGAGAGCACACCTGAAAAACTCTAGAGGAAAAAGAAGCAAATATACAAAAGAGTAGACAGCAGGAAATAATAAAACTCAGGGCTGAAATCAACCAAGTAGAGACAAAACGAACTATATAAAGAATCAACAAAAGCAGGAGCTGGTTCTTTGAGAAAATCAGCATTACAGATGAACCAATAGCCAGGCTAACTAGAAGGCACACAGTCAGTATCCAACGAAACAAAATCAGCAATGAAAAAGGAAACATAACAACAGAAACTGAGGATATTTAAAAAATAATCATAAGTTCCTATTTCAAAAGCCTATATTCAACAGAACTGGAAAATCTGAATGAAGTGAACAATTTTCTAGGGAGGTACAGAGATACAAGGTACCAAAATTAAGTCAGGGTCAGAAAAACCATCTAAACAATGTCATAACCCCTCCCCACCCCAAGAAATAGAAGCAGTCACGAAAAGTCTCCCAACAAACAAACAAACAAAAATCCTAGTACCAGATGGATTCATTGAAGAATTCTATCATATCTTCAAAGCAGAACTAATATAAATACTCTTCTAACTATTTCACAAAATAGAAACATAAGGAACAATACCAAATTTTTCTATGAAGTCAGAATTACACTTATGCCTAAACCACACAAAGACCCTACAAAGAAATAGAACTTCAAAACAAATTTCCTTATAAATATCTCTGCAGATGCAAATGTCCTCAATAAAATTTTCACAAACAAAATCCAAGAACACATCAAAACAATCATTTATCATGATCAAGTATGCTTCAACATAGGTATGCAGGGATGCTTCAATATACAGAGATCCATCAATGTAATCCACTATATAAACAAACTCAAAGGGAAAAAAAACCCACATGATCGTCTCATTAGATGCTGAGAAAACATTTGACAAAATTCAACATGCCTTCACTGTTACTGTTTTAGAAAAATCAGGAATTCAATGCCCATACATAAATATAGTAAAAGCAATATACTGCAAATGGGTAACAAACATCAAACTAAATGGAGAGAAATTTAAACCAATCCTACTACAATCATGTACTAGACAAAGCTGCCCACTATTTCTGTAACTATTTAATATAGTACTCAAAGTCCTAGCCAGAGCAAATAGACAACAAAAGGAGGTCAAAGGGAGACAAATTTGAAAGGAAGAAGTCAAAGCATCACTATTTGCAGATTATATGATAGTATACTGAAGTGATCCCAAAAAATCCATCAGAAAACCCTAAACCTGATAAACAACTTCAGCATAGTGGGTGGATATTCAATTAACTAAAACATATCAATAGCCTTCATATACTCAAAAGGTAAACAGGCTCTAAAAGAAATGAGGGGTGAATCTCTGCTATCCCAATAGCAGGATCTAGTTAAGGAATTTATGGTTTTAAAACCATGGGAAAAGAAGTCCAGCCAAGGCCCAAGGTGACTAATTCTTCTTACATTCATTTTATGCTGAGTTTTGAAAACAAACAAATCCAAGGAGGAACAGCTATGATGGCTTTGAAGAATTCTCTAGAAAATATTCAGAAAAAAATGGAGATCCATCTTGAAGCACAAATATATATATATATATATATATATATATATATATATATATATATATATATATATATATATATATAAAGCCCTAAGAAAACCAGACAAAGCTGAGTATGAGGAAGAAATGATGAATTACATGGGGAAGAGAAGGAAGAGAAGGAGGGATCCAAAGGTACTTTGGAAGCTCCCATCCTCCTTCTTGCTCTTCCCCAAGGACCACTATGCCTAAATAAAGCAAGTGACCTAAGCTAGGCCAAACAGGATTTGGGTTTCTAACAGGAAGATGGGTTCCTGGGACCCTCATTTGAGGTTGCTTGGTGGAGGCCTCCACAGTCTAGCTCTGTAGGGGAGAGGTTTTCCTCTACTCCGACTCTGTTCCACATACATACAAACTGGCCTAGGGTTGCCTATAGGGTGGTAGCACACTAAGGTATTAAAGGAGCTGGAGATACTTGTGGCCTTGCATCCAAGACTCAATTCTTTAGTGATTAGGTATTTTCTAGTCCTGTTCCAAGATGCCTGGGGTAGTATCTCTGAGCACACATACTGCCTGGAGTCCTCAGGGGTCACAGGAGTCTACATTCCATTCCAGAACAGTCTCTAAAAGAGCAGGTTAGACCTGAGGTTCAGGGTGGTGGCCCTGATTCTCTAGATCCTTGAGGTGTTTCATATCTGTCGACACCCAGGGCTAAGGAGCAGGGTTTCTTTAAGGGAGAAAATGTTAAGAGCATAGTGACCATGCCATCTTGCAGGTCTCAGCATTTCTCGATACCAAGTATCTTCTTCAGTGCCGATGCCACAGTCTGATCCTACACAGGTGAAGAGAGGAATGTTCAAGGTAGGGCCAGAGCCTGAGAACCAGCCAATATTGAACTTGTATCCAGGCTCTGCTCTTTAAAAGTTATACATGTAACACCACAGGACTAAAAGAGACCTAACAGATATACCCTAGAACATCTTCTATGTGTATGTGACAGAGTAGGACAGGAGGGTGAGAGTAGAAGAGCTACTGGGATGCTTTTCCAACCCTATCTCCTCCCCCAAAGATCTAGGATATGGAGGGTTCCCTCCCCTTCATCTAAGTGAACACCTACTCATTCTCTCCTTCAAGCAACTTCAATTCATCACCAATGCCAAGGGATTCCTCAGCAAACATGACCTCTGTGTACTGCACATGGAAGACTCAGATAAGAGAATAGAGGCTTCACAAGAGGAACATGAGAGGTACCTGAGCAATGTATAAAGACACTTACCTGCAGAGAACATGGAGCTCAATAAACTGATTAATCACCCCCTACCCAAAATTGGCTTCCAAGGTCAATGTAAAGACTATCATCTGCTCTAGGCTCCTAAAGGAGTTGGAGTGAAAAGGTAAAGACATCATTGACTGCTCCCCCTGAAGATGTTTCTTACATGTCAGCCTTGTTTTTTTTTCCTCCTGCATGGGAAAATGAAGGAAATGTGAGATAAAAGGGAGCAGAAGGAGACCACCATTTGCGGGGAGGGTGGATACTTCTGGTTTATGGTGGCTGTGGGCACATTCTCTGGGAATATTTTTTTTATTAACTTGAGTATTTATTTACATTTCGAATGTTATTCCCTTTCCCGGTTTCTCTTCCTTTTATGAATGTGGGTGCCTTTGTATTTGGAACATAGTTATTCAGAATTGAGAGTTGATCTTGCTGGATTTTTCCTTTGATGAATATGAAGTGCCCTTCCTTATCTTTTTTGATACCTTTTGGTTGAAAGTCGATTTTATTCAATATTAGAATGCTTACTCCAGCTTGTTTCTTGGGACCATTGACTTTAAAATTGTTTTCCAGCCTTTTAATCTGTGGTAGTGTCTGCATTTGTCATTGAGGTATGTTTCCCATATGCAGCAAAATTCTGGATCCTTTTTACATATCCAGTCTGTTAGTCTAGGTCTTTTTATTGGGAAATTGAGTCAATTGATATTAAAAGATATTAAGGAATAGTGATTCTTCCTTCCTGTTACTTTTGTTGTTAGTGGTGGAATTATGTTTGTGTGGCTCTCTTCTGTTGGGTTCATTGCAAGGAAATTATATTCTTCCTTTTTTCTAGGGTATATTTTTTTCTCCTTGTATTGGAGTTTTATATCTACTATTCTTTTTAGGGCTGAATTTGTGGAAAGACATTGTGTAAATTTGGTTTTGTCATGGAATATCTTGGTTTTTCCATCTATGTTAATTGAGAGTTTTGCTGGATATAGTAGCCTGGGCTGGCATTTGTGTTCTTTTACGGTCTGTGTGACATCTGCCCAGGATTTTCTCATTTTCATAGTCTCTGGTGAGAAGTCTGGTGTAATTTTCTTAAGTGTGCCTTTATATGTTACTTGACCTTTTTCCCTTACTGCTTTTAATATCCTTTCTTTGGTTTGTACATTTGCTGTTTTGACTTTTATTTGACAGGGAGAATTTCCTTTCTGATCCAATCTATTTGGAGTTCTGTAGGTTTCTTTGATGTTTATGGACATCTCGTTCTTTGGTTAGGAAGTTTTGTTATATAATTTACTGACCCTGTAAGTTGGGAGTCTTCACTTTCTTCTCTACATATTATTCTTATATTTGATCCTCTCATTGTGTCCTGGACTTCTTGAATGATTTGTGTTAAATGCTTTTTGCATTTTAGAATTTTTTGATGGTTGTATCAATATTTTTTATGGTATCTGCTGCCCTGAGATTCTCTCTTCTATCTCCTGTATTCTTTTGGTTATGCTTGTGCCAATGACTCCCTATCTCTTTCCTATGCTTTCTAACTGTAGGGTTGTCTCTCTTTGGGACTTCTTTATTGATTTAATGCTATTTCAGTTTTTAAATCCTGAATGATTTTTATTAATCCCTTCACTTGTTTTTTTTTCCCTATAAGTCTTTAAGGGATTTTGGTTTTCCTCTTTAAGTGCTCTACTTGTTTACCTGTGTTGGCCTGTATTTATCTAAGGGAGTTATTTATGTTCTTCTTATAGTCCTCTATCATCATCATGAGATATGATTGTAAATCCAACTCTTGCTTTTCCAGTGTGTTTGGATATCCAGTATTTGCTTTTGTGGGTGAACTGGGCTATGATGATTTCATGTAGTCTTGGTTTCAGTTGCTTTAGGTTCTTGTGCTTGCCTCTTGCCGTCAGGTTGTCTCTGCTGTTAGCTTCTCTTGCTGTCTCTGACAATGTCTTTACCCTCCTGTAAGTCTGTGTGTCAGCAATCTTGTAGATGTGTTTTCTTTCAGCTGGATCTGGATACAGAGATCTGTGGAACCATGTTAGCACTGTGGGCAGAAACACTAAGTGTCATGTCCCAGACTTCTCCTGCATTTTTGTGTTCTGAGGTCATCAGCAGGGTCACTACAAGCAGAAGAGTTATTCTTACCTCTGTTCTCCAGTGTGTTAGTAGTCCTGGCCTCTGAATTCCAGTTCTTGCTGCAGACAGAAACTGGAAGAGGCTTGCCCCTATGGCTCTTATGCTCATGTGTGTAGATTGCACCAGGCAGGTTACTCTTGTGCCAGGAATGTGAGCAGAAGTGGTGGTCTCCACTGAGTGCTCAGGGTTGTCTATACTTCTGAGGGTCCAGCTCTTTCCCTTATGGCTTTCAGTACATAGAGCTGTAGGACCAGTTAAGCTCAGGGCTCAGGAAGGAATTACAAGGGTTCTCTCCCAGACTGCTCATGGTTTTTGTGTCCTGGGGGGTCCAGGTGGGTCACTCAAAGCAGAAAAGTTAGTGTTACTTCTGCTTTCAGGGGTGACAGAGATCCTGTTGATTGCCTTTCAGCTCAAAATTCATGAGTTCTTGTTCTTTGATTATCACACACACACACACACACACACACACACACACACACTGATATTTTCGAACCAGTATTCAGTTTCACTTGCTCATTTTATTAGCTGATGATTGTGAGGGAGGAATCTACCTCCAGTGGGATTCAAAGCAAATAATATGTAACTTGCTACCTAATAATAGACCATCATTTTCTAAAATCAATAACTGGAACCTCTGTTTAATTTTTTTCTGAAGATTAACATTTGATGTAAACCTTGATTGTTTTCCAGAGCAGGTAAGTAGTAAAGAAACAAAGTGTTAAAACATATGCTTGTGGACAGATGTGAATGTACAGAGATCTGAATATGAAGATGCAGATGCTACTTTGTGTGCCTATGTGTGTTACTGATTTAATTCATTCAGATACTGCTCCAAAGACATAATGAAAATATTGATTTAACTTCAAAGAATCATCTTCTCTTTTAAAAATGGGAACTTCAAGCTGAATAATGTTTAAACACTATGCATTTCCATATTAATTGTTTTAGATTAGTACATCACATGGGAGTTTTCTTTTTTTTCCATCTTTATTAAGTTGGGCATTTCTTATTTACATTTCAGATGTTATTCCCTTTCCTGGTTTCCAGGCCAACATCCCCCTAACCCCTCCCCTTCTATATGAGTGTTCCCCTCCCCATCCTCCCCCATTACTATCCTTCCCCCAAGAATCTCATTCACTGGGGGCCCAGCCTTGGCAGGACCAAGGGCTTTCCCTTCCACTGGTGCCCTTACTAGGCTATTCATTGCTACCTACGCAGTTGGAGCCCAGGGTCAGTCCAAATATAATCTTTGGGTAGTGAGTTAGTACCTGGAAGCTCTGGTTGGTTGGCATTATTGTTCATATGGGGTCTCAAGCCCCTTCAGCTCTTTCAGTCCTTTCTCTGATTCCTTCAATGAGGGTTCCATTCTCAGTTCAGTGGTTTGCTGCTGAGATTCACCTATGTATTTGCTGTATTCTGGCTGTGTCTTTCAGGAGAGATCTACATCTGGTTCCTGTCAGCCTGCACTTCTTTGCTTCATCCATATTATCTAGTTTTGGTGGCTGTATATGTATGGGCCACATGTGGTGCAGGTTCTTAATGGGTTTTCCTTCAGTCTCTGTTCTAAACTTTGCTTCCCTATCCCCTCCTAAGGATATTCTTGCTCCCCTTTTAAAGATGTTATCCAGAGTTGTCTGATAGGAAAATAAACTGGTGGTTCTTCATACTGTTGAAAAATTATTAGGTTGAAATTAACCTAGTGATGTCCCTCTAGTTCTGCATCTTTCCTTCCAGTCTAGATTCTTTTTCATTTACTCCATATAGTTCTTTGTTCTGTCTTCCATATGACCTCTGTGAATAACTCTTTTGAAGTTCATTGTCTCTTACTACATTAATTATTAATTACTTAGTATGTCCATTCTGGTATCTTTTCATTTCTAAGTAAAAAAGTCCCATATGATTTCTTAGTTAGATAAAATATTAGTCTTCTCTTATTTAATCCATATAAGAGATGGAGAGATTAATTACTATTTGGATTAGAATTTCCATCCTAGTATTGATTTATTCACCCAGCTATCTTATCCCTTTGCCATATATGTACTCTCTCCATTCAATTATATTTATAATTCCTTCCAATTCTATCCCTTCACTTCTAGGTTTCATATATGTGTATGTATATATATATATATATATATGATATATATTCAATTTTTAACTTTGAATAACCATGATTTTATTCAAAAAACAACCGCAGGCTGATAGTAAGAAATGCTCAATGGTTTAAAACACTTACTAAAAAGTTTGAAAAAGCTGTTTGATCCCTATGAGGCCCATATGGTAGATGAAAAAAACAAACTCCCATAAATTGTCCTCTCCTTTCCACAAATGTTCCACAGCATTCACATGTCAACTCACAAACTCACCCATTTATAAATACTCACTGAATCAATTGAATAAAATGATAAATATCATGAAAATATAATCAGATCTTATTACTGATAATATTCATTTATATATACATTTTCCATGTTGAATTGAACATCTGCATATATTTCTCTATCATGGACTTCGTCCATAAATGCCATGTAGTTTATTTTACTTGTAACTCTAGTGCTCAATACAGCTTACATTATGCAGGAATGTATGTGTAAATTCTTCATAAAAGAAGAAATCATTGTGCAGTTGCTGAAAGAATAAAAAATTAATTTCATATCCAGTTGAAATGTTTGAGTTTATATAATATAAGAATTCATTGACTCAAAAAGTTTTCAAATTGAATGATCTAACAAAGTATATAAAATTTCACTTAGTAGATCATGAAACAAGGAGGAAAACAATATGAGAAAATGGCTATTCATAATTCAATAATTCAGTAAACTGGTAAATGCTTCTTTATTATAAGGTTCATACAAGCTTCCAAACTAGGTGTTCCACAAATATCTAGGTGGTCTATTCACCCTTTATACTGTGATTCATAAGAAATTGCAGTTGTAAGTATCAAATCCTGCATTTTACATATAAAGTATAGTGAGTGGAATTTCACATTGGTATGGAGATATGCTGAAAGAAGAAAATTGGCTGATCATGGAACTAACATATTCAGTGCCCAGGGTTGACCAGTTTCAGAATAATTTGAGAACATGGAACCTATATAATCTTCAATAATTCTCCGTGATTCTGATCCCTGTTTACCATCACAATTTTTATCCTCATTTTAAGATACTTAGAAGTTATCCTTGGTAGGAGAGAAAGAGCAATTATAATGTTAAAAAGGAAAGAATAATATTACCAAAAGTAATAGTTCTAAACAGGAATTTTAGAAGTCCCGAACTTTTCTAGTGATACTGACAATAAGGAACAAAGAAACTAGTAGATATGTAGGAGTGCTTTCAGAAAAAACAAACAAACAAACAAACAAACAAACAAACAAAAACCTAGTTCATATGGTGACAGAAATGGATATACAATGTTGTAGCTAACTCAGGGATTAATGCTTGCAAGAGAAAAACATTACGATGCTTTTATTAAAAGAACTATCCATTCATTGCATGTGGACAACTAACCAACAGGAATGTATTATATTACTTCTTTTCCCCTTAACTACATAACTGGGAAAAACAATAACACAAAGATGTCTATGAGAATTAAATTATATTAATGTATGTTTATTTTATTTTATATGCATATTGTGAACCTGAATATATGTATGAGTAACACATATTTTCCTACTACATGGCAGAGGACAGAAATGGCTTTAGATCTCTTGGATACGGGTTCACAGATAGTTGTAAGCTGCCATGTCAATGTTGGGAACCAAATCTGAAACTTATGCAAGAGCAGTAAGTGCTCTTAACTGTTGAGCCAGATAGCCTGAGAATTAACTGTTTTAAATGTGAAGGAAGAATTATCTTTTAAAGAATGAGTATAATAAAATTTAGCCATCATCATCATCATCATCATCATCATCATCCATGTCAATATTTTCTCCCATGCATAGAACTCACAAAAATGAATGAATTTATGGGAACAGGGTAGCTCTATTGTAATTCTCCAGTTTTTTCTTTCTTTTTTTTTTCAATTCTCCATTCTTATTAGTCATGCAACAGTCTATGGTGATGACCCACAAAAAACTTCCTGTAGACACAGTCTAGGCTGTTTCAGTAAGGGACTTTTATGAGTCATTTTTTTCTCATACATTTCATTTGTCTTCTGAACAGCAGTAGATATTGAGGTAAGCTATGACAACTAGAGCGATATTTTAGTTATGTGAATCATATCTATACTTCAATTTGATTTCCTAGGGAGAAATTTCCCTAGATATTTCTAAAGTACCTCTATTCTCTTGGTAGCAAGAGATCAGTATAACAATAAAGTGAGAAGGTCTGCCTCTTCATAGGGTGTTTTATAACTGACTAGTATGAGTCATTAGAAGGAATTGTTCAGAAAGATATTGGGCATATCAAAGAATCACATTTATGAATAAAGGATTAATAAGAAAATATTAATATTAGTTGCATGCATTTATAATATGGCTGTACACAATAAGCAAGTGCTTGTGGATTAGTTGGAATTACCTATTAATAGTAAGTTCAGTAGATATTACTTTAGGCAGCTGGGGAAAACAGGATATTTCAATTCTAGGAACCTGATCAAATGTTCTTACCTGATTACATCTGACATCCTAAGCAATATTTGTTGGTAGCAATGTAGAACCTATAAAATGAACTTTAAAAAATTTAGTGGTTCAATAATGAAATGTGCTGTTGTCCATAGTCCCAAGCTGTTTTAGTCCTGAGTGGTCACAGACAATACACAAACACATCTCAAGGATATCATAGTAATGACTCTCACATTTTTCAATAAGATGGAGATATGCTCTATTTTCTTCTCTGCTTATTTTATTATTCTATAATTAGATAAAGAAAGAACATAGGAAGTGAGAAACATATCCTCTCTATATTCTCTTCTATTGTCTTCCTTTGTAACTTCATCTGTTACCTAGGAATTACATGGTTTATATATGCAAACAATTCATGGATGAAAATTCCAACATTTATATTTCTAATATTCATTTCCAATTTTATATTTACTACTAATAGGTCTAGAACATTTCGTTATCTTGATTTAAATGAGAATAATGAAGGAATCATGTTTCTCAGGTCACATTGCTTCTAGTTGTCGGAATATTATATATTCGAGTATTCTGAAAATTGTACATGTCACCATTATCTATTCGATACCATTCAATCAATATCTAACTGTGGAATCACTTCAATAATGATGATGCTCTCTTAACACTGTATAGCGACACATTGAAGGACTATAGCAGCAATTTTTAAAGTTCCATTGATGTTAATTTCCATTAATATAACTTTCTGTTTTTCTCATCCCAAATTATGTTGTTTCAATATATTGCTCAATCCAAATAGCAAAAAAGCGTCTTTGATTCCATCTTCCTATTGTTCACAATGTACATTACACCAACAATTCCTATCAATTCTATATCCAAAATACCCACTGTGAGTTATTTAGTAAATGTCCATTAGTTTCATCTAAGACATTTTCATCTTTCTCTATAACACCTTATTCTCTTTTCTTTGTTGTTTTTCTCCTTCCTGTAATATAAATCTTTTTGCATATAATGTCAATAGACATTTAGATAAAACCAAAACATAAATACAATTGTAAAATGCTCATGTTAACCATGAAAATGATATGTAGTAAAAAGCTTTTATGCTTCTCTCTCAGTTTTATCCTTTGGGAACTACAAATCACCTTACAAAAGATGACTAGACAAGAAAAAAGATGGATTTAGTCACTAATTATGAAAGTTCACAGAAAAAAATGTGACTCAAGGACACATTTAGAATCAGTCTTTTATACCATCTTCATAAAGGAAGGGGATGTTGAAAAAGAGCACTTACAGGAAACCCAATGACATCTTAATGGGGGAAGGAGGATAAACAAAGGGCACTTATGGGAAAGCAAATGACTGTTAGGAACAATAAATAGATCTTTAGGAGAATAGATAAGATATAATAGTTTTATGGCAAATCTATTTAGGAGTGATATGGAAAATTCTCAATTCAGGTGATAAGAGTCCATCTTCTCTATTTGATGAGGGAAGGGTATTTATGCAATTGAGTTCATTTTCATTTTTCTTAAAAGATCTGGTAGATAGGAGGTTTCAGAAACTCAGAAATCTCATGCTCAATATTACTGTTATGCTACATTATAATATTCTGAATCTCTTTATTTGCTACATGGTAATCTCCACACAGAAGCCTTCACAGGGAAAAGTACATAATTTCCATCGCAGGCAATTTTTGAACACAGTGGCTTTGTAATGCCTCTGTTATCTTCCATTCATTATTAAATTAAAATAAAAAATGGATCCTGGTTCCTGTTGATCTTGTTCCTGTCTCCTCGTCTACTTCTAAACTTCGTCTTATATCCTTTAACCCCCCCACATTAATATTTTAGAATTTTTTCCAGACAACACAAATTTATTTTCTACTGTTAGTATATAATAAAACCAATTTTCTATGAGAATCTCATTTTTGATCAATAAATTGAAATCATTTAATTTCTCTTTTTCCTTTTTATCTGTGGATCTCTTCTAAACATCTTATCTATCATCTATGTACCTATCTACCTATCTACCTACCAACCAACCTATTTACCTACCTACCTCATTTGAGTGCAATTCTGGTTACAAATGAAATCAACTAAAACCCAAGCAACTGTGAAAGCATGTAGCAGAACTTTTTGACTATATCCTTTGAGGTCAGAAGATCAATCCTAAATATGTGCCTTACCTTCTAGAAACAGCTCGAATGAAAAGCATGAACAAAGGTAACTTTTGATTTTTTTTCCTGCTTGCTCTCATACTTGCAACTCAAATGGTATCCCCTTTCCTGGTTTCCAGTCTATAAATCCCTCATCCCATCCCCCTTCCCCTGTTTCTATGAGGGTGTTCCCCCACCCATCCACCCTCCGGTCCCTGCCTCCCCACCCTGACATTCCCCTACACTGGGGCATCAGGCCTTGGAAAATGTCTTAATGCACATGTAAAGACATGCTAATTTAACCCAGAAATGTTCCTGTCTGAAGGCAACAGATGGAAACGAGACTAAAGGAAAGGCCCTCTAGGGTCTGTCCCACCTAGGGCTCCATCCAATCTGAAGATACCAACTCCCCACACTATTGCTGATGCCGAGGAGTACTTGCTATAACTGTTCCCTGAGAGGGTCTATCAACACCTGACCGATATTGATGCAGATACAGCCAACTATTGGACTGAGTCTTGGGACCCCAATGGAAGAACTAGGAGGAGGACTGATGGAGATGAAGAGGATTTTTAACCACATAAGAACAATATCGTCTATCTTGACTACCCAGAGGTCCCATGGACTAAACCAAAAACAAATCAATATACATGGAGGGATCCAGGACCCCAGATACATATATAGCAGATGATGCAATGGGAGAGGAGGGAGGCTTGATGCTCAGTCATAGAGGGATGCTAGAGAGGTGAGGCAGGAGTGGGTGAATGGGTGGAGGTGCACCCTTATAAAGACAAACAAAAGGGGAAATGGCAAATGGGATGGTGGAGTTATGGAGAGGTAAAAAGGAAGGGGGATATCATTTGAAATGTAAATGGATAACATAAAATGATTAATAAAAAAGGAGACTAGCTGGAAAATTCGTTCAAAATATCTGGCAATACTATTACTTATGTTAGTGTGCATTGGTGTATAGCTGCTATTATTCTGTATAAATAATTAACGATGTTTCCTGTTTTTTTAAAAACAGGGTGCAGAGCTAAACAGAGAATTCTCAACTGAGGAGTCTCAAATGACAAATATATACATGTGTATGCATGTACACAGACACACACACACACACACACACACACACACACTCTTCTTAAGTAACAACGCCAAATTTTTTATAAAGAGAATGTATCAGTTTATGCTACTCTTTCTTTAATTCAAAAGGAAAATAATTTTATTTTGAGTGAATAAATAATCATTTACTGAAATGATGAGGAATATGCATATTTGATGGCACTTCTTGGACAACCAATAGATATTACCTATCCTTTATAATCATCTTACAACTCAATCTTTTCAAAGAAAGTAAAATTGATTGTTTAAGTTCACTAGGTACCTTCATTACCTGTGCTGAGATAGAATAATGTAGAATACTAATGTATTTCTCAAAATAGGAAGCATTTCATGATTTTATAATTACTGAATCGGGTCTTTCTTTGAAGAAGTTGACCCCCAAAAGAATCACAGAATAACTATTTTATAGCTTAATCATTATTTATCATCATGGTTTTATATTTCCTTTCTTACTTATCACAAAAAACAGTTGTGACATGTGTCTCATGTTACTTGCAGCAAATGAGAAATTCTGACTCTGATTCAATACGTGTTTGATTCCAGATAAGATTTTCCTCATTATTCATTTAAAAATGGTTTTACTGATCTTACTTCATCAGTAAGGTAGTCATGACAACCTTCTGAGTTCAGCATAACCCTTCTAGAGAAAGTACAATCTGTTTCATTTAGTGTTTTCTACTACACATTCAGCCAGTATAGGGTGAGAACTAGAGAAAAATAAAAATCTTTTTGCATGCATAAGCTGTTCTAAGAAAACTCTTACCCAAAGAGGAAGATGTTCTGCCTATTTTATGATTTTTTTCATAGTGATAAATCAATCCTAAAAAGTCTAAAATTACTAGTTTTATTCATTTCTTAAAAATTGAAGACAAAACTCTGATGTCTTTAGTCATCAGCTTTTACAGTAAATTCTCTCAGTAAATTAAACTTTTATGAAATTGAAATTGATAATATTAGACATTATTCAAAGAAAGAGCAAGTTAAATCATTTGTTTTACCTCAGTGAATAACTATCTCTCCTGGGATCTGAAAATTGAAAGAAAATGGAGTATTTTTCACATTTAAAATATAGGTTGATTTTAATATAAAAGTCAAGCTTTTCATTCAAAAGAACTGCTTTTGCTACCATATAGGATTCTTGTGAGGAAAAAAATATTGCTGTATCAGAGGTACTTGTGTTTTACTTAGTTGTTGTTTTGTTTTGTTTGTCATCAATAATAGTAGACATGGCAAAAGCTCATATTCCCAAAACTGCTTCCCCATTGCTCTTAGCCAATCACATCAAATTGTTAGGTATGTTTCCCATCAATGGGATGAGACTAAATCACCATTGTCAGGATGAATAAAAGAGGAAGACATCTTGATCAAATGTGTCTGATAGCATAGTTTTGGGCCTGATACATCTTTTTGCAGAAAAATTGCCTTGCTGAGCTATTTTTATTTGTTTTAGTGCTCCCTGCAAGAGACAAAAAAGATTATTCTTTTTTTCTGACATTTATCTATATACTATTAGTAGAAACATAGCAAATAAGTGTAACTAGTAGAATATATAACCTCTTCCCTGACACAAAAATCCCTAACCTGGAAACAAATGTCCCTCTGTTAATGTCCTCTTGAAGGAAAAAAATTTAATTAACAGATATAAGTAGGTTATATATTTTAAAAGAAACCAAAGGTAAAAAAAGAGAGTTGCTTTAAGGGAGAAAGGGACATAATGGGTTTGCATAGGTGATTTTAAAGCTTTATAAATATTTATATAGTGAAATTAGAGTACCTTTTTCTTTTAGTCTCTGAAGGTTATACAGAAATCCTGCCTCGATTTTTGTTTCCACATCCAGGATCCAGCCCACCCTCACCTCTGACTCCCCAGGGTCAGGAGAGTTTAAATTAGATTTGCACATTAAATAGTTTTGTGAATCATCCTATCTTGGTCATCTTGGATTTATCATATAGAGCTGCATGTATTTTTCTTTCTCATTCCTAGTGATCCTTATACCATGTTTGAAATGCTAGCATTCATTTTAACTCAATTCTCTCTCTATTTTTTTCTTGGCATTTTGAGACAGGGTTTCACAGTATAGCCTTGACTGTTACTTAAACTCAGTCTGTAGACAAGGCTGGCTTCAAACTCAAAAAGGTCCATCTACTTTTGCCTCCCAAATGCTATGATTAAAGTCTTGTATCACCACTGCCTTGCTATATTTTTCTTTTTAAATTATTAATATTTTAATTTTTTAGATGAATCTTTGTTTGCATATGTAGCACATCCAGGTCTGATATGCATGAAAGAAAGAACATCAAATTCCCTGACAATTGATTTACAGATGATTATAAACTACTATCAGGATGATAAGAGTCAAACCAGGGTCCCCTGAAAGAGCAATCAGTGCTCCAAATAGTAAAGACAACTCTCTAGTCTCCAGTATATTTTTTCTTAGTTAAGAAAAGTAGCTACAATATCTTCAGAAAGTCCTTTCCTAATTGTGTGATTATGTGACCTGAAATTTTTTGTTTTTGTTTTGTTTGATAGTTGGTACTTTGTCTTTAGGAAGTTAAGGTGAACTCAAACTTTGTGTCTTTCTTTCATTTTAAGTTGGAATAGAATGTAAACCTAAACTGTTTAGCAAAGAAGGGAAACCATTATTAGATGAAAAGTTGAATGGAGGTCAATAAAAATCAAACAAACACACCAAGCAAAAAGCAAGCAAACAAACAAACAAAAATATTTACAGGGTAAAAAGATGGATCCCTAGTTAAGAACACTTGTTGCTCTTTCAGAAGACCTAGATTCATTTTCCAGCACCCACATCAGGCAGTGGCACAAAGCTAATTGTGGTTACAGTTCTAAGAGATCTAAGCCTCTTCTGGCTTCTGAGACTACTAGGCATGTGTCTTGGTTACTTCACTCAGGATGATATTATCTAGTTCTATCCATTTGCCTGTGAATTTCATGAATCATTGTTTGTAATAGCTGAGTAGTACTCCATTGTGTAAATGTACCACATTTTCTGAATCCATTCCTCTGTCGAAGGACATCTGGCTTCTGGCTATTACAAATAAAGATGCTATAAACATAGTAGAGCATGTTTCCTTGTTGTTATATGTACATACAGAGCATCTTTTGGGTATATGCCCCGGAGTGGTATAGCTGGGTCTTCAGGAAGAACTATTTCCAATATTGTAAGAAATTACCACATTCATTTCCAAAGTGGTTTTTCCCACTTGCTGTTCCACCTTCAATGGAAGAATGTTCCTTGTTCTCCACATTCTCTCCAGCATCTGCTATTGCCTGAGTTATTTTTTTTTATCATAGCCATTCTTCTTGTTGTGAGGTGACATCGAGGCAACTTTGATTTGCATTTTTTCTGATGACTAGGAATATTGAACATTTCTTTAGGTTCTTCTCAGTCATTTGAGACTCCTCAGTTGAGAATTCTCTGTTTAGCTCTGCACCCTGTTTTTAAAAAAACAGGAAACATCGTTAATTATTTATACAGAATAATAGCAGCTATACACCAATGCACACTAACATAAGTAATAGTATTGCCAGATATTTTGAACGAATTTTCCAGCTAGTCTCCTTTTTTATTAATCATTTTATGTTATCCATTTACATTTCAAATGATATCCCCCTTCCTTTTTACCTCTCCATAACTCCACCATCCCATTTGCCATTTCCCCTTTTGTTTGTCTTTATAAGGGTGCACCTCCACCCATTCACCCACTCCTGCCTCACCTCTCTAGCATCCCTCTATGACTGAGCATCAAGCCTCCCTCCTCTCCCATTGCATCATCTGCTATATATGTATCTGGGGTCCTGGATCCCTCCATGTATATTGATTTGTTTTTGGTTTAGTCCATGGGACCTCTGGGTAGTCAAGATAGACGATATTGTTCTTATGTGGTTAAAAATCCTCTTCATCTCCATCAGTCCTCCTCCTAGTTCTTCCATTGGGGTCCCAAGACTCAGTCCAATAGTTGGCTGTATCTGCATCAATATCGGTCAGGTGTTGATAGACCCTCTCAGGGAACAGTTATAGCAAGTACTCCTCGGCATCAGCAATAGTGTGGGGAGTTGGTATCTTCAGATTGGATGGAGCCCTAGGTGGGACAGACCCTAGAGGGCCTTTCCTTTAGTCTCGTTTCCATCTGTTGCCTTCAGACAGGAACATTTCTGGGTTAAATTAGCATGTCTTTACATGTGCATTAAGACATTTTCCAAGGCCTGATGCCCCAGTGTAGGGGAATGTCAGGGTGGGGAGGCAGGGACCGGAGGGTGGATGGGTGGGGGAACACCCTCATAGAAACAGGGGAAGGGGGATGGGATGAGGGATTTATAGACTGGAAACCAGGAAAGGGGATACCATTTGAAATATAAATTAAAAAATATCCAATAAAGAAAAAAATAAACTTGTTACCCTTTTATTTTAAGAACTGTTTGGTTTAAATTGCATTTGAGATTCCATTTGTCTCTTTTCTGTTCAGGAGTACCATGTGTCTTGTTTGAAAATTTTGATAAAAATTAGCAGCTGACAGTTTTGTTTTTTTTAATAACTTCAAAAATTCAACAAAATACTATCAGACTCTGAGTCCTGTGCACATTTAAAAAAATACTAAATGCTCTCATTTTATAGATCTTATCAGTCCCCTTAGTTTTTTTCCTCCAAAAATATGATGTTAATGTTATGTACGTAAGTGATTTGCCTACATGTATATTACTGTACCATGTGTGTTCAGTACCCATAGTAGCTAGAAGCAGATATTGGTTCTGTCGATTACAGATGATTGTGAGCTGCTAAAAGACCCCCAGAGCTGGGAGACCCTCATTCAAGTCTCAGGATGGCATGACCCCCCAAAGAACTCATGAGAGACCATCCTTGCTATAATTACACGAGGTTTATTGATAGGAACCAGTGTACTGGGGTCGAGACTTGTATCCCACACAGGGGTAGAGGAATTCAAACCCGAATAGCTGGGAGAAGGGGTATTTAAAGGAAGAAACCACAACTCAAGGGGTTAGGGATGGCATCATTGGAAAATGTTGAGAA
Organism: Rattus norvegicus; assembly: GCF_021556685.1. Lineage (NCBI taxonomy): Eukaryota > Metazoa > Chordata > Mammalia > Rodentia > Muridae > Rattus > Rattus norvegicus. The sequence continues at coordinate 90,783,735 of NC_141554.1, forward strand.
TACCTGTGAAAAATTACAAGGAGAAGCTTCCTGTTTCTCAAGATTGTTTTCAAGATTGTAATCTAACTTTATGTTCAACTAGTTCCTGGGAGAGAGTTGCTGAACTGGCTGATGTAATCATCAGTTCTGTGGTCAGTCAAGTTCCTGGAACAGAGTCACTGAACTGGCTAAGTTTTTTGACTGTACTCTGTTTGCTAGGTGGTCTGAATTTTTCCTGGTCCTTCATCTTCCCGCTTCTTCTAGTACCTAGTTCTATTCATAGAACTAGATTTTAGTATCTTAATAAGCCTTGTGTTGCAGGGAAACAGCAGATGTCCTAGTAGGTGACCTTGCAGCACCTAAACTCAGCCCTAAGATAATTGCCAGAGTAATTCTCAACTCTTGTTTGTGTCTTACTAAGTCTTTATCATCAGGATTCTAATCTGGACACTATCTGAATCAACATACAAAAGTCATGACTGCCTTTTAGATCTTCTTAATTTATACACATTGTGATCCTTGAGACACAGTTCAAAGAAGTGTTAGGAGTACTAACGTACATAATGTCTTCATAGTAAGGGGATGTTACATCAACTGTAATAGATATCAAGCCTACCCCCACACCTGCGATTGGGGGACCTATCTCGATGGAGCCCAGGGCAAACATGAAAGTTTTGTTTATAAAGTACACTCCTCAAGTAAGCATTACAGCAACCTCCCAGTCACGTCTCTTATGTATCCACTTATCTGATGTGCAAGACTAGGGAACTTTTTGAAGATCTGAGTGTCCCTCTAGGTCTCAGCTCTCAGCCCCAACAGCTAGTATTCAGCTGGTGAGGGCTGAGACTTGATGGCTGTCAGGGTGGTCAGCAGAACCAGATATGATTCTTTCCAGTGATGCTTGAGAGTTAAGGCTGGGTGTTGTCATATGCAGCCGAGTCTCCAACCTGGAACTTGTGAGATGTCCCAGGAGTCCCCAGGGTATAGGCTGCTGCCAGCTGTGACCAGACATGTTTCTTTATCACCTGTAGGTCTTTCTGCCTGGCATATAAATCATTATTACTATGACATATTGGTTCGGTAACATCATCTAATACAGTCAGAGGAACTGAAGCGCAATATAAGATCTCAAAGAGGGTAAGGCTGAATCTGGAAGGAGTATTTCTTGCTCTGAAGAGAGCAAGAGGGTTTCATTTGTTCTAGGCATCTAGGGTAATTCAAGCATTTGGGCTAATAGCCACTTATCAGTGAGTGCATACCATGTATGTCTTTCTGTGTTTGGGTTAGCTCACTCAGGATGATATTTTCCAGTTCCAACCATTTGCCTACGAATTTCATAAAGCCGTTGTTCTTGATAGCTGAGTAATATTCCATTGTGTAGATGTACCACATTTTCTGTATCCATTCCTCTGGTGAAGGGCATCTGGGTTCTTTCCAGCTTCTGGCTATTATAAATAAGGCTGCAATGAACATAGTGGAGCATGTGTCTTTTTTATATGTTGGGGCATCTTTTGAGACGGATGATCAAAATGTGAATGCTTCACTCTTTCTCTAAAAGGGGAACAAGAATACCCTTGGCAGGGAAGAGAGAGGCAAAGATTAAAACAGAGACTGAAGGAACACCCATTCAGAGCCTGCCCCACATGTGGCCCATACATATACAGCCACCCAATTAGACAAGATGGATGAAGCAAAGAAGTGCAGACCGACAGGAGCCGGATGTAGATCGCTCCTGAGAGACACAGCCAGAATACAGCAAATACAGAGGCAAATGCCAGCAGCAAACCACTGAACTGAATATACGACCCCCGTTGAAGGAATCAGAGAAAGAACTGGAAGAGCTTGAAGGGGCTCGAGACCCCATATGTACAACAATGCCAAGCAACCAGATCTTCCAGGGACTAAGCCACTACCTAAAGACTATACATGGACTGACCCTGGACTCTGACCTCATAGGTAGCAATGAATGGCCTAGTAAGAGCACCAGTGGAAGGTGAAGCCCTGGGTCCTGCTAAGACTGAACCCCCAGTGAACTAGACTGTTGGGGGGAGGGCGGCAATGGGGGTGGGTTGGGAGGGGAACACCCATAAGGAAGGGAAGGGGGTAGGGGGATGTTAAAAAAAAAGAATTCATCACAGGAATAAAAAGAAAAGGATGCAAAAAAGGGGGGGGGAGAAAAAAATAAAACCAAGCCTCTAATATCTCCTGATAGCAAGAACAAACAGATTAACAAAAACAGCTACTTTGAAGTGTGACATATACCATGACATAATAGATCTTGAAGAGTAATAGGTAGCAAATCACACTTAATAGCAGCTGCATCATGTTACCTATTTAATGAGATCACAAAGTTGTACTGAAACTGTTGGCCAGTTTCACCAAGAATTGTAAGCATGAGTATCTTTTCAAAAGGACACTTCCTCCCCTGCCAAAAGAGGAGGTATTTTCTCTGCCTTTCAAAATTGTTGAGAAATAATCTAAAGTGGCTAATACTAAACGGTAATTGTGTAATTATCAAAGACCTGTTGGAAATTCAAAGCAGAATAAATTTTGCTTATAAATATTTACAATTGAATTAAGAACAAAGACTAAAAATACTATGCACTGTTAAAAGTAGTGTCATTTAAAATGTATACACATCTTGTATTAAGTCATATTAAACAACATTATTTGTGAAAAAAAAAAAGAGAGAGCAAGAGGGAAGGAGTGCCACCCAGTCTGAGCCAGTCTCCATGGTCAATTTAGTCAGGGTCTCTTTTAGAGTTCTATTTATTTACTCTACCTGTCCTGAATTCTGAGGTCTGTAGATATAATGTAATTTTCAATCGACCTCTAAATACATGGACACACCCTGGCTAACCTGGGCAACAAAAGCAGGGCCATTCTTTGACCCGATTACCTTGGACACGCCAAACTGGGGGAAGATTTATTCCAGTATTTTCTTGACGATTACCAAGGCCGTCTCTTGCTTGGTGGGGAAAGCTTCTATCTATTCCTGAAAAGGTATCTACAAGCACTAGGCGATACTTGTAACTATATTTTCTCAGTGAAGTTTACTTTGACTTCTCACTGAACTTCTTAGGTCTTTTTGCCCTGTTTGCTTGCTAGGCATTCACTTGCTGACATACCTTATACTTTTCTACTGTCTCTCTGGATAAAATCTTAAAGTCTTTTATATATAACTTAACTACTTGGATAAGCTTCTTATCTCCTAAATGAGTCCATTTGTGTATTTGGCAAAGTGAGTCTTTGTTTGTTCTCTGGGGAGTATAGATTTCCCTCAAGTGTGCCATTGTGCTTCCTCTTCTAAGCAATTTGGGCCTTTTCTTCTGTTGTACATTCTAAGTAAGGCCACCCCTTTGTCTGATCCCAGTTCCCAGTGGCTGTCTCTTGCAGGCCTGCAACCAAGATAGGCTCCTGCATAGCTATTTCTCGAGCCATTTAATCTGCTTCGTTATTGACCTATGACACTGAATCTGTTCCCTCCTGATGTCCTGGGCAATGAATAATACTCACAGTTGCTGACTTCTTCAGGGCATCCAAGAGATGGCAAAGGCATCTGTGCTGATGTGCTGAGGGGTAGAGGTTTGTCCATTCCTGATGACATTTGTGTTGTCCACCATGGCAACACCCACTCATCTCTGACCTTCATGAAGAGAACTGTTCCTGTCTGTAGACAAGGTAGCCTCGACTTTCAGCAGGAGTCAATCAATCAGTTGCAGAAGTCTTTCTTCCACCCATGGGCTTCTGCCAGTACAGGATTGCCCCCAACTGGTGGAGAATCTAGTCCATGTTAGCTGACCAGCGATCCCATCCTCTGGGACATTTTATTTAAAGGCAAGGCATTTTTGACTTTGAGGTACCCAGCTCAGGAAGAAGAAAGCAGCTTTCCAGTACTGGTGCACTGAGACAGGGTCAGCCTGAGTCTTAAGCTCACATACACAATCTGCAGATATGCATACACATGGCCTCACCCAGCCATTTTACCCCATGCAAGCCATATTGGAGAGCAAATTTCTCATAAGCAAGGGATAGGGGCTGTCAGGGATGACCATGAACTAGTGGGTTACCCAGCCCACACCAAGGTCCACTATTCTTCGGGTAGTCCATGAGTATTGTTTGTTGCTGGTAGCCCGCTGTACCCAAGGTTTTTGATGGACACTGGTCCATTTGGGCGTAAGAGCACAGAGTGTTGGGCCCCTGTATCCACAAAACACTGGGTGGGATTCCCCTCTATCCTGGGGCAGTCCCTGACCCAATGTCCTTTTCTCTTACAATAGGCACACTGATCTTGAGCCAGGAATTATCTTTTGTTGCCAGGTATTGTTTTTCTAGTCTCTCTAACTATTGTGGCCAGGATAAGTTCCTCTCCTGCCTTTTATCTCTCTTTAGTCTCTAGCTTCCTCTTCTTTCTGTCCCTTTTCTTTCCTAGCTTCCTTCTCTTTTTGTCTTCTTTCTTCTTTTTTCTTTTTCAGTCTCTCTGCTATGATATCTTCTGCATCTTCACCTACAGCTACTAGGTGCCATCCACTTTTGTGCACAGACCCTGAACCGCATTTCAACCTTACTTTCTCTGCAATTTATGCTAGCTCTCTCAGCAACTTAATTTAACCCCTCAAGTTTCTGCATACTTTTCCTCAAATTTTTTTTTTACCTTAGCCAAATTGGTGGAGCATTTTTTAGCTCCTCAGAGACCCACCATTGGAACCTGGTGGTAGACCTGGTCTTCCCTACCTTCAGGCATATTGAAGTCAACAGGCAGAAGTGAGGGCCTTCCATCCGTGTCTGGAATATTTTTTCTGGCCTCTAGTAGGATTCCGTATTTCCTGTTACAGCTACTAACAAGCATTTCAAGTCGGATGGTGAGAAAACAAGAAGAGAGTCCAGAATATAGACGTCCGCTGAAGAGGACAAATAGCATTCAGTCACACAAAAAGACAATCAAAAGATTAACAGACAAAAAACAGAAGTGCACACAAAAACAAAACAAAACCAAAAAAAACAAAAACAAAAAACAAACAAACAAACAAACAAACAAACAAAAAAACCCAAGCAGCAACTGTGAGATCACCACAAAACTGAACTGATTCAGACAGGAGCTTCCATGAGCTCACCAAAGACAGATTAAGGGGAGCAGATTCCGCATCACTCCTCCTTCCCAACCAGAGACAGATGAAGGGGAGTGATTCCACTTTACTCCTCCTTCCCAACGGGACACCAAAGACAGATGAAGGAGAGTAGATTCTAAAAACATGATGGTTAAGTCAAATGTGCCCTCTGGAGGCCAGCTGACATCAAACACCAGCCACTCTGAGGAGCAAAAAGACTGCCATGGTCCCTTCTTAATCTCAACTGACAAGTTGTGTGCTCTAGCCCTAACCTCAGTCCAGTGGTCTAAAGTCAAACTCAGAGGAGTCATTACAGTCTGTCCCATCATCAATGTCAAAATTAACACAAAACAGAGACCTAAGACACACATACAAAGACTAACAGACATCCTTCTCCACATTGACAGACAAGATTATGCTGGAAATACAGATGGCCTGGAGGGCATGCAGATTTCTCCAATCTAGGAGAACTACAGAACTACTGTATCCTCACCGGTACTCAGACGGGAATCTCCCAGGCATCCCTGGGATTCTCCCAGACCACCTGGGATGTCTCCCGGGGCAGCACAATCGGTAAACCCCTGGCATGTCTACCGCTCACATTCGCAGTCTCTCCTGAGACTCAAGCCTCCATCTCTAGCAGAGACATGAGAGACTGCAAAACCAGAACTCGTGAGCAAATACATACCCAGAGTTTAGCCGGCACAGATACATAAAGACACAGGCAATATCTTACCTCCAAGTAGGTCTCCGGAGATGAGGGTGGTAGCCGATCCTGGACGAGCCCCCAAATGAAAGATCCCTGCAGCCTGGAGACCCTCACTCAAGTTTTGGGATGGCATGATCCCCCCAAAGGACTCACATGAAACCATCCTTGCTGTAATCACATGAGGTTTACTGATAGGAACCAGTGTACTGGGGTCGAGACTCGTATCCCACACAGGAGTAGAGGAATTCAAACCCGAATAGCTGGGAGAAGGATTGTATTTAAAGGAAGAAACCAAAACTCAAGGGGTTAGGGATGGCATCATTGGAAAATGTCGAGAATACCTGTGAAAAATCACAAGGAGAAGCTTCCTGTTTCTCAAGATTGTTTTCAAGATTGTAATCTAACTTTATGTTCAACTAGTTCCTGGGAGAGAGTTGCTGAACTGGCTGATGTAATCATCAGTTCTGTGGTCAGTCAAATTCCTGGAACAGAGTCACAAAACTGACTAACCTACATTTTTGGCTCTACTCTGTTTGCTAGGGGTTCTGAATTTTTCCTGGTCCTTCACTACAATGTGGATGTTAGAAATTGAACCTGTGTCTTTTGCAAGGGTAGCCCGTACTTTAACTGCATACACTTTAAAATATTTTATTCTAAGCCCAAATAATTTTTTAAGTTCCTTTGAAGACTCATAATTCATCGTTTAAAAAATATCCTATGTTACACATAGTTTCCCCTCTAAGGTTCCCAAATAATACTTTTCATCTATAATAGAACAAAAATTAATTCAGATCATTTGAAACCTAACTTTATGATGTCTTTTATTATTACTGTCGCAAAGGAGATATATTTTTATTTCATAAGGTTGGGGTTGACAGTTTCTGAAATACTTCTGGCCATCCATGTACATGGTAAAAGAGGGATTTCTACTAGCAAAATTTAACAGTTGATAAAATGCAAGATGTTTGAAAGACAGGCTTGGAATACAGACAGACAGACCACCATCTGTCCTTCCCTTTAATAGATTTCAAACTGGAATAGTTGTCAGTATATTTACAAATGAGTTAGGCCAATTAGACAAGATGGATGAAGCAAAGAAGTGCAGACCGATAGGAGCCGGATGTAGATCGCTCCTGAGAGACACAGCCAGAATACAGCAAATACAGAGGCGAATGCCAGCAGCAAACCACTGAACTGAGAATAGGTCCCCCGTTGAAGGAATCAGAGAAAGAACTGGAAGAGCTTGAAGGGGCTCGAGACCCCAAAAGTACAACAATGTCAAGCAACCAGAGCTTCCAGGGACTAAGCCACTACCTAAAGACTATACATGGACTGACCCTGGACTCTGACCCCATAGGTAGCAATGAATATCCTAGTAAGAGCACCAGTGGAAGGGGAAGCCCTTGGTCCTGCTAAGACTGAACCCCCAGTGAACTAGACTGTTGGGGGGAGGGCGGCAATGGGGGGAGGGTTGGGAGGGGAACACCCATAAGGAAGGGGAGGGAGGAGGGGGATGTTTGCACGGAAACCGGGAAAGGGAATAACACTTGAAATGTATATAAGAAATACTCAAGTTAATAATAAAAAAAAAAAAAAAAAACAAGTGAGTTAGGAATACTTTTGCCTTTTCTGTGAAAAAAGTTTTATTTTGTGAAATGCTTTATTAGCACCTAATGAAATGATCATGTGTTTTTTTCCCTTTGAGTTTGTTTACTTAGAGGATTACATTGATGGATTTACCTATATTGAACCATCCTTGCATGCCTGGGATGAATCCTACTTTGTCATGATGGCTGATCATTTTGATGTGTTTTTCGGTTCAGATTGTGAGAATTTTATTGAGCACTTTTGCATTATTATTCATAAGGGAAATTTTCCTGAATTTCCCTTTCTTTGTTGAGTCTTTGTGTGGTTTATGTATAAGTGTAAATGTGACTTCATAGAAGGAATTGGGTAGAACTCCTTCTGCATCTGTTTTGTGGAATAGTTTGGACAGTATTGGTATTAGTTTTTCTATGAAGGTCTAATAGATTTCTGCACTCAACCCATCTGATCCTGGGCTCTTTTTGGTTGGAAGACATTTAATACCTGCTTCTATTAGTTTAGGAGCTGTGTGATTATTTAGATTGTTTATCTGATCCTGATTTAACTTTGGTAACTGGTATCTGTCTAGAAAATTGCCCATTTCCTCCAGATATTCCAGTTTTGTTGAATATAGTCTTTTTTAGTAGGATCTGATGATTTTTTAAAATTTCCTTAGATTCTGTTGATATGTATGCCTTTTCATTCCTGATTTTGTTAATTTGGATATAATTTATGTGCCCTCTGGTTAGTCTGGCTATAAAGGACTAGAGAAGGCTGCTCACTCTGTCCCTAATTATTAAATATAATACTCAAAGTCTAAGCCAGAGCAATCTGACAACAAAAGGAGTTCAAAGTGATACATATTGGAAAGGAAGAAGTCAAAATATCACTATATGCAGATGATATGATAGTATACTTAAGTTATCACAAAAGTTTCACCAGAGAACTACTAAGCCTGATAATAATTTCAGGAAAGTGGCTGGGTATAAAAATTAACACCAACAAATCAGTAGTCTTCCTCTATTCAAAGGATAAATAGGCTGAGAACGAAATTAGGGAAATAACACCCTTCACAATAGTCCTAAATAACATAAAATACCTTGCTGTGACACTACCATGCAAGTAAAAGATTTGTATAACAAGAACTTCAAGTCTCTGAAGAAAGAAATTAAGAAGATCTCAGGAGATGGAAAGACTTCCCATGCTCATGAATTGGTAGAGTTAATATGGTAAAAATGGCAATTTTGCCAAAAGCAATATCCAGATTCAATGCAATACCTATCAAAATGCCAACTCAATTCTGCATAAAGTTAGAAAGACCAATTTAGAAATTCTTTTGAAATGACAAAAAACCCAGGATAGTGAAAACTGTACTCAACAATAAAAGAAATTCTTGGAGAAATTACCATCCTTGACCTGAAGCAGTATTACAGAGCAATAGTCATAAAAACTCTATGGAAATAGTACAGACAGGAAGGTAGATCAATGGAATAGAATTGAAGACCCAGAAATGAAACACACTCCTATGGTCACTTGATCTTTGACAAAGGAACTAAAGCTATTCAATGGAATATAGATAGTATTTTTAGCAAATGGTGCTGATTCAACTGAAGGTCACCATATAGAAGAATGTAAATTGAACCATACTTACTGGTAGAAAGCTTAAGTCCAAGTGGATCAAAGAGCTCCACATTAATCCAGATACACTCAAACGAATAGAAGGGAAAGTGGGGAAGAGCCTCGAAAACATGGGCACTGGGAAAATCTCCTGAACAAAACATCAATGGCTTATGTTTAAGATCAAGATTCAACAAATGGAACCTAATAAAAATGCACAGGTTCTATAAGGCAAAGGACATTGCCATTATGAGAAAACAGCAATGGACTGATTGGGAAAAGATCTTTACCAATCCTACATCTGACAAAGGGCTAATATCCAATATATACAAAGGACTCAAGAAGTTAGATTCCAGAGAGCCAAATAACCCTATTAAAAATTGGGTACAGAGCTAAACAAAGAATTCTCAGCTGAGGAATATTCAAAGACTGAGAAGTACATAAAATATTGTTCAACATACTTAGTCATCAGAGAAATGCAAGTCAAAACAACCTTGAGATTCCACTTCACACCAGTCAGAATGGCTAAGATTAAAAACTCAGGTGACAAGAGATGCTGGCGAGGATGTGGAGAAAGAGGAACACTCCTCCATTGTTGGTGGGATTGGGAACTGGTACAACCACTCTGGCAATCAGACTGGAGGATCCTCAGAAAATTGGACATTGCACTATCTGAGAACCCATATCTACCTCTCCTGGGCCTATACCGAAAAGATGCTCCAATAAACAACAAAGATGCCTGCTCAGCTATCTTCATAGCAGCCTTAGTTTAATAGCCTGAAGCTGGAAAGAACCCAGATGCCCTTCAATAAATGAATGGATACAGAAATATGGTTTATCTACACAATGGAGTACTACACAGCTATCAAAAACAATAACTTCATGAAATTCATAGGCAAATGGATGGAAACAGAAAGTATCATCCTGAGTGAGGTAACCCAATTACCTAAGCGCGCGCGCGCGCGCACACACACACACACACACACACACACACACACACACACACACACGGTATCCACTCACTGATAAGTGGATATTAGTCCAAAAGCTCGAATTACCCAAGATACAATCCACAGACTACATGAGGATCAAGAAGGAGGACAACCAAAATGTGTATACTTCAGTCCTTCTTAAAAGGGGGGATAAAAATATTCATAAGAGGGAATATGGAGAACAAGTTTGGTCCAGAGCCTGAAGGAATGGCCATTCAGAGTCTGCTCCCCCATAATATTGATGAAGCCAAGAAGTGCATCATGACAGGAGCCTAATATAGCTGTGTCCTGAGAGGCTCACCCAGAGCATGTTAAATTCAAGGGCAATTGCTAGCAGCAAACCATTGAACTGAGAACAGGGTCCCAGTTGGAGGAATTAAAGAAAGCATTGAAGGAGGTGAAAGGGCTTGCAACCCCATAAGAACAAAAATTCCAACCAACCAGAACTCCCTGGGAGTAAACCACTACCCAAAGACAGAATCATGTTGCCAGTTGCATTTGTAGCAGAGGATGGCCTTGATGGGCATCAATGGGAGGAAAATCCTTTGGTACTGCCAAGGCTGGACCCACCAGTGTAGGGGAATGTAAGGGTATGGCAGGAATGGGGGGTGGTTATGTATGGGGAACACCCTTATAGAAGAAGTGGAGGGAGATATGATAGGAGGCTCATGGCCAGGAAACTGGAAAAGGGAATAACATTTGAAATGTAAATAAAAATATAACTAATAAAAAAAGAAGTAGATACATTATTTACTTTTTGTTTAACTTAGGTAAGTATTTTATGAAATCATATCAGATCTTCCAAAATTGGGGGTTTGGGGGCTATACATTTGATCTTTTAAAGTTATAACATTATACATTTTTATTTTCATCTTCGTAACCATGCTACTATGTCCGAACATAAAATATACTGAACATTTATCAATGATTTTTTTTTGCAGTAAAGGTATCAAAATAAACTGGGGAACAACATATTTTTAGTAAATAAAGAAAACATAAAATTGGAAAAAGTATTCACAACTGGGCATGGTGGCTCATAGATGCAATTTCAGAATATTCACGCAATAAGTTCAACTACAATTTTACCTTACATGGTGACTTCCAGGATAGTTAAGGTTACAAAGGCAAAATCTCATTTTTAAAAAGGACAAAACATGGAGCGTTTTTCTTTTAGTTAAGAACACTTGCTGTTCTTTCAGAGGTTTGGTTTTCAGTATCAATGTTGGGTGGCTCAAAACTGCCTGTTATTCTAACACCAGAGGATCTGATACCCTCTTCTGGCCTCTACAGGCATCCTCACACGCATGACATACAGTCACATAGACACTAATACATACCAATATTAAAAAAATAAAAGAATCTCACAAAATCATACATATATATACTTGTTTAATCAAAATATATATTTAATGTACAGTATCAAGAATTCAGGATTACTTATTTTAGCAAATAACACAAAGAAAATTTACTTTCTAATATATTTAAACAAAATGGGATAATTAGTTGTATAAACACATAAAACAAATATACAATTTAAGTTTATCTTTTATTATATGAGATATGAGATTATAAAATATGAGATTTTATAAATTGTTTTCTTTTCTCAGTATCTCCTAGACTATATATTATTTAGGGGTATGAAAACATTTTAAGAATGCATAAGAAATTAATGTCAGGTCTGTTAGAAAAAAAGGGACAATTTAATCTATTTGTGAGAATAGTTAGCAGGACAATATAATTGGAGAAACCTGTCAAATCAGAAATAATGCAAGACTGATAGAAATTCATTTTGTCCATACTTGTATGAAGTAGGAGGAGCAAAAACTATTATCTTACTAAAATACATATAGATATCATCTATAAAGGGAACTGTCTTAGTTAGGGTATTCTTAATGTGAATAGACACCATGATCAATGCAAGTTTTATAAAGGACAACATTTAATTGGGGCTGGCTTACAGGTTCAGAGCTTCAATCCAGTATCATAAAAGCAGGAGCATGGCAGCATCCAGGCATACATGGTGCAGGAGGAGTTGAGTCCTACGTATTCACCCAAAGGAAGCCAGGAACAGCCACAGCATCCTAGGAGGAGCTAGGAAGAATGTCTCCATGCCCACTGCACAGTGACACATTTCCTCCAACAAAGCCACACCTTCTAATCGTGCCACTCCCTGGGCCAAGCATATGTAAACCATCACAGGAACTAAACATGCAATTTTGAATTTAAACTTCAATGAATATGAAGATAATTGCAAAAGAATTTTAAAATAAGTGGAAGATTATTAAAAATCATTGCAGATAGAAATATCTCTCTCCTAAAACTCCAACTTATGGATCCCATTAGCCATTTGGCCCTGGACAAGTCCTGATGTTCTTTAAAGTCAAGATGTTGAATATTTAATATTGTTTCTGTCTCTTACCCTCACACTTTATATCATTGGAAAACCATTCTGTAAAAACATCACTTTGTAGGACCTTTTATTTTACTGTATTTACAAAAAATCATTACCTACTTCTGATATCACTATGTTAATGTTCTGAGTCGTGTGTGTGTATGTGTGTGTGTGTGTGTGTGTGTGTGTATGCTTGTGTGTCCTTCCAAACTTTCTAGTTACTCTGTTTTAATCAATGATTTAAAATTGAGCCTTTCATATTTGAATGAGGGGATTGTGGAAGTAAATAGAACTAGATGAAATAATAAGCATGTCAATAGTGATGTCAATAATGGCTATATTAAAAAATGAAGACATGTACTGCAGACCTTCCATGAGATTCATTCCTTCAACCTCAGTCCAGACAAAAAAAAAGCAATGTACAATTTTAATCAGAGAAATCTCTTCTCGTTATGGAATTCAATGAATGAAGAGATTCATGTTGTCCACACTGATGAAACTATGTGATAGTTTGAAGCTAAGCCATAAACTATAGGCATGAGTTTTTGGCAAACTACTTTTAAAAAGATTTCAAACAATTCTCTAGCTTAACCCCCAGCAGAAGTAATGGAAGAGAGAAGTTACCAGTTTTAAGATAAGGGAAAATTGGACCTTTTCAACCATTGTGGGGTGAGCTCAATCTTCTTTGGCGGTAGTTCAGTCCAGTAGCAAACACCAAATATGAATCAGAAGCTGTAGGCCAGTTCTCTAGGTAGCACAAACCAGGAGCTGTAGTTAAATCCTGAAGACACCAACTGCAAAATATAACCTCACCAACTGGCCTGAAGAGGGGCCTTGGAAGGAGCAAGCTGCTGCAGGAACCTCATGAGCTGTTCTTAGGAGAGTTTCAATGATAGCATCACCACAAGTTGAGTTCAACAAAACTATGTAAGGTGAACCAATACATGGGTATAGTTAGTGAAGGATAGTTATGAGGAGTAAACCAAACTAATGATCAGTGCTCATCTTCTACTGTCTCTGGGGGTCATATTTATACTCCTCTACCAGGCAATCTTTCACATGTTTGCTGTATCCAAATATCCTCTTACTCGTGTATGCTTCAGGAAAATATTCTTTTACTTATCTGCATCATTTAACATCATTTAACCCATGTTCCCCATCAAACTTCATTAGACATAACTAAATTTCCAAAGAACTTCAGTAAATAACACAGTAACAATTTCTGAATTTCAGAGAGCACTGAAAATGAGAGGAGGAAGTATGTAAGAATCAGAAGATAATGTGAAAGTACTCCAAACTCCAATCACCTAGAATCAACAAAACCACTGCAGACATTTAATTTACAAATAAATGTGTTTGCCTGAATATGGCCCACCTTGCTGGCTGAGAAAAAAACACACTGACTCATTAACTCAGTGAACCATAAAACAAACCAATTAGAGAAAAGAAACTATGTGAAGAAGTAGTAGCAAACACAGGTAAGGATACAATGCATACATTTTGTAGAATTGAGAACAATTTTAATTAATGAATAGGCCTAGTAATACAGAAAATGAATTAGCAATTGACAGGTACAAAGGACACTCCATTTCCTCAGAACATGAGAAACTGGTTCTCCTCTTAAAAAGAAGCCATTATTCTAACTGGCAGAAGGGTTAAATGGCTAACTTGGAGACTCATGCTCACCTAGCTTTCTCAAACAATGCAAGATCACCTGCTCATTAAATAAAACTATCCAGTGAGAGATAGTTCACAAGATCAAGCCAGTCCTCCACAGATATGTCAATATGTCAATCTGATACATGCATTACTCAATACCGGTTTTTCTATCAGATGACTTTAGGCTGTTTCAAGTACAGTTAAAACAATCAAGTACATTCACCACAACCTAACATTGTCATTAGGATAATTCATCAACATGTCCCCATAAGTGTGATAATATACATAACCTCCTCATCTGCAAGCGTGCATGTGCATGTGTATTTTTTGACTCTATGTGTTTTTTTTTTCTCCATCTTTATTAAATTGGGTATTTCTTTTTTACATTTCAATTGTCATTCCCTTTCCTGGTTTCCAGGTCAACATCCCAATAAACCATCCCCCTCCCCTTCTATATGGGTGTTCCCCTACCCAGCCTCCCCCCATTACTACCCTCCCCCCAACAATCAAGTTAACTAGGGGTCCAGCCACGACAGGACCAAGGGCTTCCCCTTCCACTGGTGCCCTTACTAAGCTATTCATTGCTACCGATGCAGTTGGAGCCCACGGTCAATCCATGTATAGTATTTGGCTAGTGGCTTAGTCCCTGGAAGCTCTGGTTGGTTGGCATTGTTCATATGGGGTCAAAAGCCCCTTCAAGCTCTTTCAGTCCTTTCTCTGAATCCTTCAACGGGGGTCCCGTTCTCAGTTCAGTGGTTTGCTGCTAGCATTCACATATGAATTTGCCATATTCTGGGTGTCTCTCAGTGGAGATCTACATCCGGTTCCTGTCAGCCTGCACTTCTCTGCTTCACCCATTTGATCTAGTTTTGTGTTTGTATATGTATGGGCCACATGTTGGGCAGACTCTGAATGGGCATTCCTTCAGTCTCTGTTCTAAACATTTCCCCCATCCCCTACGAAGAGTATTCTTGTTCCCCTTTTAAAGAAGGAGTAAAACATCTGCATTTTGGTCAATTTCTTTAGTTTCATGTATTCTGTGCATTAAGGGTAATTCAAGCATTAGCTAATACCCACTTACCAATGACTGCATACCATGTGTGTTTTTCTGTGATTGGGTTACCTCACTCAGGATATTTTCCAGTTCCATTCATTTGAATTTCATAAAGTCATTGTTTTTGATAGCTGAGGAGTATTCCATTGTGTAGATGTACCACATTTTCTGTATCTATTCCTCTGTTGTAGGGCATCTGGGTTCTTTCCAGCTTCTGGCTATTATAAATAAGGCTGCTATGAATATAGTGGAGCATGTGTCTTTGTTATATGTTGGAGCATCTTTTGGGTATATGCCCAAGAGTGGTATAGCTGGGTCCTCAGGTAGATCAATGTCCAATTTTCTGAAGAAACTCCAGACTGATTTCCAGAGTGGTTGTACAAGTATGCAATTCCACCAACAATGGAGGAGTGTTCCTCTTTCTCCACATCCTCACCAGCATCTGCTACCGCCGGAGTTTTGATCTTAGCCATTCAGACTGGTATGAAGTGGTTGTTTTGATGTGCATTTCCCTTATGACTAAAGATGTTGAACATTTCTTTAGGTGTTTCTCAGCCATTTGGCATTCCTCAGCTGTGAATTCTTTGTTTACCTCTGAACCCCATTGTTTTTATTAACTTGAGTGTTTCTTATTTACATTTCAAGTGTTATTCCCTTTCCCGGTTTCCGGGCAAACATCCCCCTAATCCCTCCCCCTCCCCTTCGTTATAGGTGTTCCCCTCCCCATCTTCCCCCCATTGCCACCCTCCCCCAACAATCACATTCACTGGGGGTTCAGTCTTAGCAGGACCCAGGGCTTCCCCTTCCACTGGTGATCTTACTAGAATATTCATTGCTACCTATGAGGTCAGAGTCCAGGGTCAGTCCATGTAGAGTCCTTAGGTAGTGGCTTAGTCCCTGGAAGCTCTGGTTGCTTGACATTGTTGTTCATAAGGGGTCTCGAGCTCCTTCAAGCTCTTTGAGTTCTTTCTCTGATTCCTTCAATGGGGGTCCCGTTCTCAGTTCAGTGGTTTGCTGCTGGCATTCGCCTCTGTATTTGCTGTATTCTGGCTGTGTCTCTCAGGAGCGATCTACATCCGGCTCCTGTCGGCCTGCACTTCTTTGCTTCATCCATCTTGCCTAATTGGATGGCTGTATATGTATGGGCCACATGTGGGGCAGGCTCTGAATGGGTGTTACTTCAGTCTCTGTTTTAATATTTGCCTCTCTATTCCCTTACAAGGGTATTCTTGTTCCCCTTTTAAAGAAGGAGTGAAGCATTCACATTTTGATCATCTGTCTTGAGTTTCATTTGTTCTAGGCATCTAGGGTAATTCAAGCATTTGGGTTAAGAGCCACTTATCAATGAGTGCATACCATGTGTGTTTTTCTGTGATTGGGTTACCTCACTCAGGATGATACTTTCCAGTTCCAACCATTTGCCTACGAATTTCATAAAGTCATTGTTTTTGATAGCTGACTAATATTCCATTGTGTAGCCGAACCCCATTTTTAATAGGGTTATATTTGTCCCTGCGGTCTAACTTCATGAGTTCTTTGTATATTTTGGAAATAAGCCCTCTATCACTTTTAGGACTGGTAAAGATCTTTTCCCAATCTATTGGTTGCCGCTTTGTAATAACAACAGAGTCCTTTGCCTTACAGAAGCTTTGAAGTTTTATGAGATCCCATTTGTTGATTCTTGGTCTTAGAGCATAAGCCATTGATGTTTTGTTCAGGAAGTTTTCTCCAGCGCCCATTTGTTTGATATTATTCCCCACTTTTTCTTCTATTAGTTTGAATGTATCTGGTTTGATGTGGAGGTCCTGATCCAATTGAACTTAACCTTTGTACAGGGTGATAAGAATGGTTTGATTTGCATTCTTCTACATGCTGACCTCCAGTTGAACCAGCACCATATGCTGAAAATGCTATCTTTTTTCCATTGGATGGTTTTGGCTCCTATGTCAAAAATCAATTGACCATAGGTGTGTGAGTTCATTTCTGGGCCTTCAATTCTATTCCACTGGTCTGTCTGTCTCTGTTAAAATACCATACAGTTTTTTTTTTTATCACTATTGCTCTGTAATACTGCTTGAGTTCAGGGATGATAATTACCCCAGAAATCTTTTTATTGTTGAGGATAATTTTAGCTATCCTGGGTTTATTTTTATTCCAGATGAATTTGCAAATTGTTCTGTCTAGCTCTATGAAGAATTGGTTTGGAATTTTGATGGGGATTGCATTGAATCTGTAGATCGCTTTTGGTAATATGGCCATTTTTATTTCAGTACTACTGCCAATCCATGAGCATGGGAGATTTTTCCATCTTCTGAGATCTTCAATTTAATTCTTCAGAGGCTTGAAGTTCTTATCATACAGATCTTTCACTTGCTTGGTTAAAGTCACACAGAGGTATATTTTTATTTGGGACTATTATGAAGGGTGTCATTTCCCTAATTTCTTATCGGCTTGTTTCTCTTTTGTGTAGAGGAAGGCTACTGATATATTTGAGTTAATTTTATACCCAGCCACTTTGCTGAAGGTGTTTATCAGGTTTAGTAGAACCTGGTGGAACTTTTGGGATCACTTAAATATACAATCATATCATCTTCAAATAGTGATATTTTGACTTCTTCCTTTCTAATCTGTATCCTCTTGATCTCCTTTTGTTGTCTGATTGCTCTGGCTAGGACTTCAAGAACTATATTGAATAAGTAGGGAAAGAGTGGGTAGCCTTGTCTAGTCCCTGATTTTAGTGGGATTGATTCAGGTTTCTCTCCATTTAGTTTAATATTAGCTAATAGTTTGCTCTATATGGCTTTTACTAGGTTTAGGTGTGGGGCTTGAATTCCTGTTCTTTCCAGGACTTTTATCATGAAGATGTGTTGAATTTTGTCAAAAACTTTCTCAGCATCAAATGAAATAATCATGTGGTTTTTATCTTTCATTATATTTGTATAGTGGATTATGTTGATGGTTTTCCGTATATTAAACAATACCTGCATCCCTGGAATGAAGCCTACTTGATCATGATGGATTATTTTTTTTTGGATGATTGTTTTTATGTGCTCTTGGATTCGGTTTGCAAGGATTTTATTGAGTATCTTTGCGTCAATATTCATGAAGTAAATTGGCCTGAAGTTTTCTTTCTTTGTTGGGTCTTTTTGTGGTTTAGGTCTAAGAGTAATTGAGGCTTCATAGAAGGAATTCAGTAGCGCTCCATCTGTTTCAATTTGTGGAATAGTTTGGATAGTATTGCTATGAGAGCTTCTATGAAGGTCTGATAGAATTCTGCATTGAACCCAACTGGACTAGGCCTCTTTTTGGATGGGAGACTGTTAATGACTGCTTCTATTTCTTTAGGAGTTATGGGGTTGTTTAAATGGTTTATCTGTTCCTGATTTAACTTCGGTACCTGGTATCTGTCTAGGAAATTGTCCATTTCCTGCAGATTTTCCAGTTTTGTTGAATATAGGCTTTTATAGTGAGATCTGATGATTTTTTGAATTTCCTCTGAATCTGTAGTTATGTCTCCCTTTTCATTTCTGATTTTGTTAATTTGGACACACTCTCTGTGTCCTCTCGTTAGTCTGGCTAAGGGTTTATCTATCTTGTTGATTTTGTCAAAGAACCAACTTTTGGTTCTGTTGATTCTTTCTATGGTCCTTTTTGTTTCTACTTGGTTGATTTCAGCTCTGAGTTTGATTATTTCCTGCCTTCTACTCCTCCTGGGTGTATTTGCTTCTTTTTCTTCTAGAGCTTTTAGGTGTGCTGTCAAGCTGCTGACATATGCTCTTTCCTGTTTCTTTCTGCAGGCACTCAGCGCTATGAGTTTTCCTCTTAGCACAACTTTCATTGTGTTCCATAAGTTTGGGTATGTTGTACCTTCATTTTCATTAAATTCTAAGAAGTCTTTAATTTCTTTCTTTCTTTATTCCTTGACCAAGTTATCATTGAGTAGAGCATTGTTCAACTTCAATGTATATGTGGGCATTCTTCCCTTATTGTTATTGACGGCCAGCTTTAGCCCATGGTGGTCTGATAGGAAGCATGGGATTATTTCTAAATTTCTGTATCTGTTGAGTCCTGTTTTATGATTGATTACATGGTCAATTTTGGAGAAAATACGATGAGGTGGTGAGAAGAAGGCATATCCTTTTGTTTTAAGATAGAATCTTCTATAAATATCTGTTAAGTCCATTTGGTTCATGATTCTCTTAGTCTGCTTATGTCTCTGTTTAATTTCTGTTTCCATGATCTGTTCTTTGATGAGAGTGGGGAGTTGAAATCTCCTACTATTATTGTGTGAGGTGTAATGTGTGCTTTGAACTTTAGAAAGGTTTCTTTTATGTATGCATGTCCCCTTGTATTTGGAGCACAGATATTTAGGATTGAGAGTTCATTTTGGTGGATTTTTCCTTTGATGAAAATGAAATGCCCTTCCTTATCTTTTTTGATGATTTTTGGTTGAAAATCGATTTTATTCGATATTAGAATGGCTACTGCAGCCTGCTTCTTCAGACCATTTGCTTGGAAAGTTGTTTTCCAGGCTTTCACTCTGTGGTAGTATCTGTCTTTGTCTCTGAGGTGTTTTTCCTGTAGGCAGCAAAATGTTGGGTCCTCATTGTGTATCCAGTTTGTTATTCTGTTTCTTTTTGGGGGAATTTAGTCCATTGATGTTGAGAGATATTAAGGAATAGTGGTTGTTCCTTCCTGTTTTATTCTTGTTTGGGTGTGAGATTATGTTTGTGTGCTTGTCTTCTCCTTGTTTTGTTGCAAAACGATTAGTTCCTTGCTTTTATTGGGTGTAGATTGCCTCCTTGTGTTTGGATTTACCATTTATTATCCTTTGCAGGCCTGGATTTGTAGAAAGATATTGTGTAAATTTGGTTTTGTCATGGAATATCTTGTTTTCTCTTCTATGTTATTTGTGAGTTTTGCTGGATATAGTAACCTGGGCTGGCATTTGTGTTCTCTTAGGGTCTGTATGACATTTGTCCAGGATCTTCTGGCTTTCATAGTCTCTGTTGAGAAGTCTGGTGTAATTCTGGTAGGTCCACCTTTATATGTCACTTGACCATTTCCCATTACTGCTTTTAATAATCTTTCTTTTTTGTGTGTGCATTTGGTGTTCTAATTATTATGTGACAGGAGGAGTTTCTTTTGTGGTCCAATCTATTTGGTGTTCTGAAGGCTTCTTGTATGTTTATGGGTTTCTCTTTCTTTAGGTTAGGGAAGTTTTCTCCTATGATTTTGTTGAATATATTTACTAGTCCTTTGAATTGGGAGTCTTCACTCTTTTCTGTACCTGCTATCCTTAGGTTTGATCTTCTCATTGTGTCCTGGAATTCCTGTATGCTTTGAGCCAGTAGCTTTTTCTCTTTTACATTATCTTTGACAGTTGTTTTGATGATTTCTATGGTATCTTCTTCTCCTTAGATTCTCTCTTCTATCTCTTGTATTCTGTTGGTGATGCTTTTATCTAAGTCTCCTTGTCTCTTCTTTAGTTTTCTATATCCCGGATTGTCTCCCTTTGTGCTTTTTTTATTGCTTCTATTTCCATTTTTAATTCCGTCACCTGTTTGATGTGTTTTCCTGCAATTCTTTCAGGGACTTTTGTGTGTCCTTTCTAAAGGCTTCTCCTTTTTTATGTGTGTTTTCCTGCATTTCTCTAAGGGAGTTCTTTATGTCTTTCTTAAAGTCCTCCAACATCACGATCAAATGTGATTTTAAATCTAGGTCTTGTTTTTCTGTTCTGTTTAGATATTCAGTATTTGCTTTGGTGGGAAGATTGGGCTCCGATGGTGCCATGTTTCTGTTGCTTGGTTTACTGCACTAGCCTCTTGCCATCCTGTTGTCTCTGTTGTTACCTTGTTCTGCTATTTCTTGCAGTGCTTAGAGCATCCTATAGGCCTGTGTGTCAGGAGTGCTGTAGAGCTTTTTTCCTGTTTTCTTTCAGCCAGTTATGGGAAGAGAGTGTTCAGCTTTCAAGCGTTTAGTCATTCCTATCTACTGGCCGTCAGGTGTTCCTGTGGGCATGTGTCCTGATTCCAATAGGCAGGTTACTTGGAGCATAAAAGTTGGTCTTCCCTCTGGTCTCAGGACTGAAGTTATTCCTCAGAGCTGGGTTTCAGTTCTCCGTGAAGGCAGCACTCAGAAGGGCCTGACCTGCCTTCTCTCGGGATGCTGTGCACAGGGGGCCCAAATGGTGCTAGGCGTTTTCCTCTGGAGTCAGAAATGTGGACACAGAGTAGTCTCCTCTGGCTTCCCAGGTGTGTCTGCCCCTCTGAAGGTCTTGCTCTCCCTCCCATGGGATTTGGATGCAGGGAGCTGTTTGATTGGGTCCCTTCAGATCTGGCCGAAGTCTGGACCGCCACATTCCTGAGACTTGAGTGCCCCTATCTTCCTGTTCCCAGATGCCCTATACAGTTTCCTCTTGGATGTCAGCAAGGGTGGGCTGTACTGGAGGTTTCTCCTGCCCTGCAGTCTCAGGAGTGCCCACATGTCTGGGTGATGAGTTCTCTCTCCCACAGGGTTTGGGAGCAAGAGGCTGTGGGCCAGGATCAGCGAGGTTCAGGCATTCTGAGTGAGCTAACCCAATCACAGAAAGACATACATGGTATGCACTCATTGATAAGTGGCTATTAGCCCAAATGCTTGAATTACCCTAGATGCCTAGAACAAATGAAACTCAAGACGGATGATCAAAATGTGAATGTTTCACTCCTTCTTTAAAAGGGGAACAAGAATACCCTTGGCAGGGAAGAGAGAAGCAAAGATTAAAACAGAGACTGAAGAAACACCCATTCAGAGCCTGTCCCACATGTGGCCCATACATATACAGCCACCCAATTAGACAAGATGGATGAAGCAAAGAAGTGCAGACCGACAGGAGCCGGATGTAGATTGCTCCTGAGAGACACAGCCAGAATACAGCAAATACAGAGGTGAATGCCAGCAGCAAACCACTGAACTGAGAATAGAACCCCCGTTGAAGGAATCAGAGAAAGAACTGGAAGAGCTTGAAGGGGCTTGAGACCCCATATGTACAACAATGCCAAGCAACCAGAGCTTCAAAGGACTAAGCCACTACCTAAAGACTATACATGGACTGACCCTGGACTCTGACCCCATAGGTAGCAATGAATATCCTAGTAAGAGCACCAGTGGAAGGGGAAGCCCTGGGTCCTGCTAAGACTAAACCCCCAGTGAACGTGATTGTTGGGGGGAGGGCGGCAATGGGGGGAGAGTTGGGAGGGGAATACCCATAAGGAAGGGGAGGGGGGAGGGGGGGAGAGGATGTTTGCCCGGAAACCGGGAAAGGGAATAACACTCGAAATGTATATAAGAAATACTCAAGTTAATAAAAAAAAAAGAAAAAGAAAATAATAATGAGAAAAAAAAACAAAAAAACAAAAAACAAAAAAAAAAAAACAAACAAAACGGAAGTGCCCAGTCCCAGAGGAATTTTGCCTTTTTGTGTCCTGAGTCCACCAGGCAGGTCACTTGGAGCAGAAAAGTTGGTCTTACCTCTGATCTCGGGCTGGAAGTCGCTCCTCAGAGCCGGGTTTTAGCTCTCATGACTACAAGTGTTTTATATTATGTGTAATTCATTAAAGTTTGAAAGAATGGGTACAGAGAACCACTAGTCTGTATATATTCAAAACAGAGCACAGTGAAGCAATCCTAGCATGTACTTGAGAAATATGTGTTTAGGAAACTAATAAGTGAAAGAAATCTTGGTATGCCTGTCTATGTTATTTCAATGTGTGTTTGTGTGTTTGTGTGTTCTCATATGTGTATGTGGATATGTACATTTATTAGCCTGAAAATACCAGACTTATCAGTTCCTCAATTCTTCTACGTTTTACTTTTTTGGGAAGAATTTATTTAGTGGAAGCCAGAACTCACTTATTTGGCTAGGTTGGAAGGCTCCTGTGTCTCGTCTTTCTCTCTCATGACATGTACCCATAGCTTATTCATAAGTGAGAGTTTGAGCAGGAGGTCAACCATTGATGAGAAAAATAGGGAAGACAGAAAATAGAGAATTTTAAAACTGGAAATTAGAGATCTTGCACAAGCTATGACTTAGGCCATGCAAGATTATTAAGTAAGAGTGATGAGACAGACTTATTCCATGACAGACATCAAATTGGCAGTTAAGGACGTTAGCCCTAAATCTCCATTTCCAAGAACTAGGCAAGTCCAGACAAGCCCATGCAAGTCAGTTACTGAAAAACAAAAACAAAAACAAAGCCAAACCAGCAAAAATACCCAGGCTTCAGGCAGTTAGTCAGAAACTGCGCTGCCACCTGGCATAAGACAAGAACAATGGTCAGCAGCAGTTTCCAGTTTCCCTCAGCAATAGTTTTCTGACAACCCCAGCAATGGTTGCCAGCCCTGTGCACCAGTAAGGATTCTGGAATTTACATGGAGATGGACCCAAAAGAATAAGATAGCGGTTACCTACCCTGGAATTCCTGTGAGCTTACTTATGGATATTTCAATTTTAGAATGAAGGACTCCCTGACCCACCCCACATGCTGTTTTTCTGCAGAATATAATGATCCTTGCTTTTGCATATTATTTCAATCTGGGGTATCATTCTTTGGCAAAAATAATGAAAGAGACCCTTACATTAGTACAACATTTTATATACTGTTTGCAAGGATATGACAGCTATGGTCAGCAGAGTGGTAAATCAGACAATGTCAGTGGAGAGAACACAAGATATCTCAGACATTCTGACTCATGACTGATAACTACAGCCTGGGGGAAGAGTCAGTCTCTCAAGAACTGTAATGCTGACTCTTTTTGCAGCACCAGCTCCAAACTTTGACCAGCCTCCTCCAATCTGCTCTGAGGACAAAGGATTAAAGTTCCCTTTATCCTTTTACCAGGACCTCTGAGAAAGTCTAGAGTCAGACTGGCCCCACATGCACTAGTGCTGGGATCACATTGTTGCACGCTAGCAACATGCATGGCTTTTATGTCATTTGCTGGTAATCTCAATTCAGATCCTCATGTTTTCCTGGAAAGTACTTTATAAAATGATCCATCTATCAAGCACTTTATCCTATCTAAAAATGTATTCTTACCCAAGCATGGTTGTGTTGGTTTGAGGCATATATAACTTAAACAATGTTTTTTTTTTTTTTTTTTTTTTTTATTAACTTGAGTATTTCTTATATACATTTCGAGTGTTATTCCCTTTCCCGGTTTCCGGGCAAACATCCCCCTCCCCCCTCCCCTTCCTTATGGGTGTTCCCCTCCCCAACCCTCCCCCCATTGCCGCCCTCCCCCCATAGACTAGTTCACTGGGGGTTCAGTCTTAGCAGGACCCATGGCTTCCCCTTCCACTGGTGCTCTTACTAGGATATTCATTGCTACCTATGGGATCAGAGTCCAGGGTCAGTCCATGTATAGTCTTTAGGTAGTGGCTTAGTCCCTGGAAGCTCTGGTTGCTTGGCATTGTTGTACTTTTGGGGTCTCAATCCCCTTCGAGCTCTTCCAGTTCTTTCTCTGATTCCTTCAATAGGGGACCTATTCTCAGTTCAGTGGTTTGCTGCTGGCATTCGCCTCTGTATTTGCTGTATTCTGGCTGTGTCTCTCAGGAGCGATCTACATCCGGCTCCTGTCGGTCTGCACTTCTTTGCTTCATCCATCTTGTCTAATTGGGTGGCTGTATATGTATGGGCCACATGTGGGGCAGGCTTTGAATGGGTGTTACTTCAGTCTCTGTTTTAATCTTTGCCTCTCCCTTCCCTGCCAAGGGTATTCTTTTTCCTCATTTAAAGAAGGAGTGAAGCATTCACATTTTGATCATCCGTCTTGAGTTTCATTTGTTCTAGGGATCTAGGGTAATTCAAGCATTTGGGCTAATAGCCACTTATCAATGAGTGCATACCATGTATGTCTTTCTGTGATTGGGTTAGCTCACTCAGGATGATATTTTCCAGTTCCAACCATTTGCCTACGAATTTCATAAACTCGTTGTTTTTGATAGCTGAGTAATATTCCATTGTGTAGATGTACCACATTTTCTGTATCCATTCCTCTGTTGAAGGGCATCTGGGTTCTTTCCATTTTCTGGCTATTATAAATAAGGCTGCGATGAACATAGTGGAGCACGTGTCTCTTTTATATGTTGAGGCATCTTTTGGGTATATGCCCAAGAGAGGTATAGCTGGATCCTCAGGCAGTTCAATGTCCAATTTTCTGAGGAACCTCCAGACTGATTTCCAGAATGGTTTTACCAGTCTGCAATCCCACCAACAATGGAGGAGTGTTCCTCTTTCTCCACATCCTCGCCAGCATCTGCTGTCACCTGAGTTTTTGATCTTAGCCATTCTCACTGGTGTGAGGTGAAATCTCAGGGTTGTTTTGATTTGCATTTCCCTTATGACTAAAGATGTTGAACATTTCTTTAGGTGTTTCTCAGCCATTCGGCATTCCTCAGCTGTGAATTCTTTGTTTAGCTCTGAACCCCATTTTTTAATAGGGTTATTTGTTTCCCTGTGGTCTAACTTCTTGAGTTCTTTGTATATTTTGGATATAAGGCCTCTATCTGTTGTAGGATTGGTAAAGATCTTTTCCCAATCTGTTGGTTGCCGTTTTGTCCTAACCACAGTGTCCTTTGCCTTACAGAAGCTTTGCAGTTTTATGAGATCCCATTTGTCGATTCTTGATCTTAGAGCATAAGCCATTGGTGTTTTGTTCAGGAAATTTTTTCCAGTGCCCATGTGTTCCAGATGCTTCCCTAGTTTTTCTTCTATTAGTTTGAGTGTGTCTGGTTTGATGTGGAGGTCCTTGATCCACTTGGACTTAAGCTTTGTACAGGGTGATAAGCATGGATCGATCTGCATTCTTCTACATGTTGCCCTCCAGTTGAACCAGGACCATTTGCTGAAAATGCTATCTTTTTTCCATTGGATGGTTTTGGCTCCTTTGTCAAAATCAAGTGACCATAGGTGTGTGGGTTCATTTCTGGGTCTTCAATTCTATTCCATTGGTCTATCTGTCTGTCTCTGTACCAATACCATGCAGTTTTTATCACTATTGCTCTGTAATACTGCTTGAGTTCAGGGATAGTGATTCCCCCTGAAGACCGTTTATTGTTGAGGATAGCTTTAGCTATCCTGGGTTTTTTGTTATTCCAGATGAATTTGCAAATTGTTCTGTCTAACTCTTTGAAGAATTGGATTGGTATTTTGATGGGGATTGCACTGAATCTGTAGATTGCTCTTGGTAAAATGGCCATTTTTACTATATTAATCCTGCCAATCCATGAGCATGGGAGATCTTCCCATCTTCTGAGGTCTTCTTCAATTTCTTTCCTCAGTGTCTTGAAGTTCTTATTGTACAGATCTTTTACTTGCTTGGTTAAAGTCACACCGAGGTACTTTATATTATTTGGGTCTATTATGAAGGGTGTCGTTTCCCTAATTTCTTTCTCGGCTTGTTTCTCTTTTGTATAGAGGAAGGCAACTGATTTATTTGAGTTAATTTTATACCCAGCCACTTTGCTGAAGTTGTTTATCAGCTTTAGTAGTTCTCTGGTGGAACTTTTTGGATCACTTAAATATACTATCATATCATCTGCAAATCGTGATATTTTGACTTCTTCTTTTCCGATCTGTATCCCCTTGACATCCTTTTGTTGTCTGATTGCTCTGGCTAGAATTCAAGAACTATATTGAATAAGTAGGGAGAGAGTGGGCAGCCTTGTCTAGTCCCTGATTTTAGTGGGATTGCTTCAAGTTTCTCTCCATTTAGTTTAATGATAGCAACTGGTTTGCTGTATATGGCTTTTACTATGTTTAGGTATGGGCCTTGAATTCCTATTCTTTCCAGGACTTTTATCATGAAGGGGTGTTGAATTTTGTCAAATGCTTTCTCAGCATCTAATGAAATGATCATGTGGTTCTGTTCTTTCAGTTTGTTTATATAATGGATCACGTTGATGGTTTTCCGTATATTAAACGATCCCTGCATGCCTGGGATGAAGCCTACTTGATCATGGTGGATGATTGTTTTGATGTGCTCTTGAATTCGGTTTGCCAGAATTTTATTGAGTATTTTTGCGTCGATATTCATAAGGGAAATTGGTCTGAAGTTCTCTTTCTTTGTTGTGTCTTTGTGTGGTTTAGGTATAAGAGTAATTGTGGCTTCGTAGAAGGAATTCGGGAGTGATCCATCTGTTTCAATTTTGTGGAATAGTTTGGATAATATTGGTATGAGGTCTTCTCTGAAGGTTTGGTAGAATTCTGCACTAAACCCGTCTGGACCTGGGCTCTTTTTGGTTGGGAGACCTTTAATGACTGCTTCTATTTCCTTAGGAGTTATGGGGTAGTTTAACTGGTTTATCTGTTCCTGATTTAACTTCGATATCTGGTATCTGTCTAGGAAATTATCCATTTCCTGAAGATTTTCAAGTTTTGTTGAAGATAGGTTTTTATAGTAAGATCTGATGATTTTTTGAATTTCCTCTGAATCTGTAGTTATGTCTCCCTTTTCATTTCTGATTTTGTTAATTTGGACACACTCTCTGTGTCCTCTCGTTAGTCTGGCTAAGGGTTTATCTATCTTGTTGATTTTGTCAAAGAACCAACTTTTGGTTCTGTTGATTCTTTCTATGGTCCTTTTTGTTTCTACTTGGTTGATTTCAGCTCTGAGTTTGATTATTTCCTGCCTTCTACTCCTCCTGGGTGTATTTGCTTCTTTTTGTTCTAGACCTTTTAGGTGTGCTGTCAAGCTGCTGACATATGCTCTTTCCTGTTTCTTTCTGCAGGCACTCAGCGCTATGAGTTTTCCTCTTAGCACAGCTTTCATTGTGTCCCATAAGTTTGAGTATGTTGTATCTTCATTTTCATTAAATTCTAAAAAGTTTTTAATTTCTTTCTTTATTTCTTCCTTGACCTTGTTATCATTGAGTAGAGCATTGTTCAATTTCCACGTATATGTGGGCATTCTTCCCTTATTGTTATTGAAGACCAGTTTTAGGCCGTGGTGGTCCGATAGCACGCATGGGATTATTTCTATCTTTCTGTACCTGTTGAGGCCCGTTTTTTGACCAATTATATGGTCAATTTTGGAGAAAGTACCATGAGGAGCTGAGAAGAAGGTATATCCTTTTGCTTTAGGATAGAATGTTCTATAAATATCTGTTAAGTCCATTTGGCTCATGACTTCTCTTAGTCTGTCGACATCACTGTTTAATTTCTGTTTCCATGATCTGTCCATTGATGAGAGTGGGGTGTTGAAATCTCCCACTATTATTGTGTGAGGTGCAATGTGTGTTTTGAGCTTTAGTAAGGTTTCTTTTACGTATGTAGGTGCCCTTGTATTTGGGGCATAGATATTTAGGATTGAGAGTTCATCTTGATGGATTTTTCCTTTGATGAATATGAAGTGTCCTTCCTTATATTTTTTGATGACTTTTAGTTGAAAATTGATTTTATTAGATATTAGAATGGCTACTCCAGCTTGCTTCTTCTGACCATTTGCTTGGAAAGTTGTTTTCCAGCCTTTCACTCTGAGGTAGTGTCTGTCTTTGTCTCTGAGGTGTGTTTCCTGTAGGCAGCAGAATGCAGGGTCCTCGTTGCGTATCCAGTTTGTTAATCTATGTCTTTTTATTGGGGAGTTGAGGCCATTGATATTGAGAGATATTAAGGAATAGTGATTATTGCTTCCCGTTATATTCATATTTGGATGTGAGGTTATGTTTGTGTGCTTTCATTCTCTTTGTTTTGTTGCCAAGACGATTAGTTTCTTGCTTCTTCTAGGGTATAGCTTGCCTCCTTATGTTGGGCTTTACCATTTATTATCCTTTGTAGTGCTGGATTTGTAGAAAGATATTGTGTAAATTTGGTTTTGTCATGGAATATCTTGGTTTCTCCATCAATGTTAATTGAGAGTTTTGCTGGATACAGTAACCTGGGCTGGCATTTGTGTTCTCTTAGGGTCTGTATGACATCAGTCCAGGATCTTCTGGCCTTCATAGTTTCTGGCGAGAAGTCTGGTGTGAAACTGATAGGTCTCCCTTTATATGTTACTTGACCTTTTTCCCTTACTGCTTTTAATATTCTTTCTTTATTTTGTGCGTTTGGTGTTTTGACAATTATGTGCCGGGAGGTGTTTCTTTTCTGGTCCAATCTATTTGGAGTTCTGTAGGCTTCTTGTATGTCTATGGGTATCTCTTTTTTTAGGTTAGGGAAGTTTTCTTCTATGATTTTGTTGAAGATATTTACTGGTCCTTTGAGCTGGGAGTCTTCACTCTCTTCTATACCTATTATCCTTAGGTTTGGTCTTCTCATTGAGTCCTGGATTTCCTGTATGTTTTGGACCAGTAGCTTTTTCCGCTTTACATTATCTTTGACAGTTGAGTCAATGATTTCTATGGAATCTTCTGCTCCTGAGATTCTCTCTTCCATCTCTTGTATTCTCTTGGTGAAGCTTGTATCTACAGCTCCTTGTCTCTTCTTTTGGTTTTCTATATCCAGGGTTGTTTCCATGTGTTCTTTCTTGATTGCTTCTATTTCCATTTTTAATTCCTTCAACTGTTTGATTGTGTTTTCCTGGAATTCTTTCAGGGATTTTTGCGATTCCTCTCTGTAGGCTTCTACTTGTTTATTAATGTTTTCCTGTGTTTCCCTAAGTGTGTTCATGTCTTTCTTGAAGTCCTCCAGCATCATGATCAAATATGATTTTGAAACTAGATCTTGCTCTTCTGGTGTGTTTGGATATTCCATGTTTGTTTTGGTGGGAGAATTGGGCTCCGATGATGGCATGTAGTCTTGGTTTCTGTTGCTTGGGTTCCTGCACTTGCCTCTCGCCATCAGATTATCCCTAGTGTTACTTTGTTCTGCTATTTCTGACAGTGGCTAGACTGTCCTATAAGCCTGTGTGTCAGGAGTGCTGTAGACCTGTTTTCCTCTCTTTCAGTCAGTTATGGGGACAGAGTGTTCTGCTTTCGGGCGTGTAGTTTTTCCTCTCTACAGGTCTTCAGCTGTTCCTGTGGGCCTGTGTCTTGAGTTCACCAGGCAGCTTTTTGCAGCAGAAAATTTGGTCTTACCTGTGGTCCTGAGGCTCAAGTTCGCTCGTGGGGTGCTGCCCAGGGGCTCTCTGCAGCGGCAGCAACCAGGAAGACCTGTGCCGCCCCTTCCGGGAGCTTCAGTGCACCAGGGTTCCAGATGGTCTTTGGCTTTTTCCTCTGGCATCCGAGATGTGTATGCAGGGAGCAGTCTCTTCTGGTTTCCCAGGCTTGTCTGCCTCTCTGAAGGTTTAGCTCTCCCTCCCATGGGATTTGGGTACAGAGAACTGTTTATCCGGTCTGTTTCTTTCAGGTTCCAGAGGTGTCTCAGGCAGGTGTCCTGCAGCTCCTGGGCCCTCCCCCACGTGAGCCCAGAGGCCTTATACAGTTTCCTCTTGGGCCAGGGATGTGGGCAGGGGTGAGCAGTGTTGGTGGTCTCTTCCGCTCTGCAGCCTCAGGAGTGCCCACCTGACCAGGCGGTTGGGTCTCTCTCTCACCGGGTCTGGGAGCAGAGAGCTGCTGCGGGCCGGGATCCGCGGGTGTGGGACTTCTGGTAAACACAGTGAAAAGCTCTCAGGGAGAACTTTCCCTCAGGATGGAGACCCTCCAACTCCAAAGACCAGACCGAGACACCACAGGATGCAATCAGCAAGAGGATTTGGTTTATTGTCGGGATACACAGGCACAGGCACCTGCGGGCGCTTCAGTCACTCGGGGGACTGGCGCACCCCACGGATCCAAGGATGGGCTTTTATAGGATTTTGGGGAGCAGAAGCAAGCATACAGAAGCAGATGCATGGTTACAGGGATATAATTGGTGGATTCTAATATGGCAAGGGTTTAGCCCGTGGGCAAGTTTCCTAGCTACCTTCCAGAAACATAACGGCTGACTCGGCCCCCCAAGGGTTCAGCCCGGGGGCAAGTTTCCTAGCTACCTTCCTGAAACATAACGGCTGACTCGGCCCCCCACCAGGGTGTGGGACCTCTCCCGGGGCTTTTTTTTCATTGTCAGGTGCTCAACCGAAGTCGTCCTGTTGCCAAGCCTTCAACCAAACATATCTTGCTTGGCAGCCGCTGTGTACTCAGTGTTCTAACCTTTCCCTGAACCAGTCATCTTAAGTACAGCCTTGCAAAATGGCGTTACTGCTGCTAAGCTGGGGTCTTTCATTCCCCCATTTTTTTGCTAACTTTGAGTGAAATCTTTCACTCGACTTGGTCAAGAAATTTCTGTCTGGTGGGGGCTTATTCCCTCACTGACTCTAGGCCACAAAAGGGCTAGGAGGAGCCACGTAGGAGTTTTAACTTTAAGGGGTTTGGAGTGTGTTGAACTCTCCATGTCTGGGGTGTAGTGTTGTGATTAGTCAATTCCTCAGACCGGACTGTCTTGACGTGTGGTGTGTGGACCTAAGCCGAGACTCCGTCTACCTTTAGGGCGGTCGGGGTAGTCAGGAGGACGGTGTAGGGTCCTTTTCACCGTGGCTCGAGATTCTTGGTCTGGTGTCTGTGCACCCACACGGTGTCTCTAATCTGGAACGGGTGTGGCACCACCGGATGCTCAAGCTTGTCCTGGTAAGCAGCGGCCAAAGGTCTCCAGACGTCTCTCTGCACAATCTGTAGGGCCTGTAAATGGGCCCTCAGAGAAGGGCTGTCAGCAAAATCAGCAATGTTTGAATCAAAGAAATGGACAAATGGGGGTGGTGTTCCATACATTATTTCAAAAGGAGTTAGACCATGGGGGCCTGGGGTATTCCGGGCCCGATATAGAACTAGGGGAAGGAGGGCCACCCAATCCTTTGAGCCAGTTGCAAGCGTAAGTTTGGATAAAGTCTCCTTAATTGTTCTATTTATGTGTTCTACCTGACCTGAACTCTGGGGTCTATAGGCACAATGTAATTTCCAATCAATCCCCAGCAATTTGGCCACCAACTGACTTACTTGGGAGACGAAAGCGGGCCCGTTGTCCGACCCCAACGCTTGAGGCATGCCATACCTGGGAAAGATTTCCTCGAGGAGCTTCTTGGTGACCATTTTTGTAGTCTCGTGCTTCGTGGGGAAGGCTTTGACCCATCCTGAGAAGGTGTCTACAAACACTAGGAGATACTTGTATCCATATATACCTGGTTTAATTTCAGTAAAATCAATTTCTCAATGGATGTCGGGACGGTGTCCCCTAGGACGAACTCCTTGTCCAATCATGGTCCTTTCCGGGTTAACCTGAGCGCACGCTTTGTAACTCTCAGTCACCTTTTGTATCGCTTTGTCCCGATTTAAAAAAAAAACACAGATTTATCTCTTCCCGATCTAGTAAGGTTTTTATCTTCTTAAACCCCAAATGGGTTAATTTATGTAAAAAGGAGATCAATTTAAAAGTCCTTTGTAGACCCACTGTTTTAGTTGAGGGTGGTAGATGGCCCCCATTTTTTCTAGGAGCTCTATGTCCTCATGGGCATAAACCCAACTGGTTTGTCCCACTGGTGGGGGCGTGGGTTGGTCTGGGCTATTTAAGGGCAAGATTTGTTTGCTCATGGCCACTTCTCGCGCCGTGGCATCGGCCAGCCGGTTTCTTCGTGCCTCTGGGTTGTGCCCTTTTTGGTGTCCTGGACAATGTATAATACTCAGTCTTTTGGGCAAGAATAGGGCTTCTAAGAGGGCCAGAATTTTAGCCATATCTTTACCCTCAGATGTGAGCAGCCCCCGCCTCCGGTAGATCTCCCCGTGGATGTGTGCCGTGGCAAAGGCATAACGGCTGTCTGTATATATATATTTAGCCTCTTACCTTTTGTCATCTTGAGCGCCTGAGTCAAGGCGATGAATTTAGCCCGTTGTGCGGAGGTACTAACAGGCAGGGCTTTCGCCCAAATCACTTTGTCCTCCGTAGTGACCGCAGCTCCAGCCTTTCGCTCTCCCTCTGCCAAGAAGCTGTTGTCATCCGTGTACCATGTGTGGTCAGCATTCTGAAGAGGCTGGTCTGATAGGTCCGGCCTGGTTCCATGTACTTAGGCAGTCATGTTGTTCTGCCTCCTCAGGTAGAGGAAGCAAGGTGGCAGGATTGAGGGCGACTACGGGCCCAAACTGAACCCGTTCTGCATCCAGTAACAAGGCTTGGTGTGAGAATTAGAGAGCCAGCGGTCTGGGGGCTGTTTTACCAAGGCCTCCACTGCGTGGGGTGCTAGGATGGTGAGTGGCTGTCCCAAAGTCAATTTTCCAGCGTCCTTGATCAGGACAGCAATAGCAGCCACCATCTTTAGGCACGGTGGCCAGCCGGAGGCCACAGGGTCCAATTTCTTAGACAGGTAGGCCACAGGGCGTTTTCAGAGTCCCAACCTTTGTGTTAGGACCCCTTTAGCATACCCCTGTTTCTCATCGATGAACAGTTACTGAGCAAATTGTAAGGGTTTGGAACAGTCGGATGAATATCTTCTATCCTCTTGTTGACCTTTCTCAAGTCTTGTATTGGCCTATAATCTCCAGTGCCGGGTTTCTTAACAGGCAGAAGAGGCGTATTCCAAGGCGACCGGCAGGGGACTAGGATGCCTTGATCCAGAAGCCTCGTAATGTGAGGCCTTATACCTTGATAAGCTTCATGTGACAGGGGGTATTGTTTTATGGAGACTGGAGTTGTAATTAAGGGGGGCTGTTGGAGCGCCAACCCCATCCCACCAGTCTCTGCCCAAGCCAGTGTCCTGTCCCGGTTCATAGGGTTAGAACTTGAAGGGGAGTTCCGTGGGGGCCAGTTATTCGGGCCCCTCCTTCCTCAAAATGAATTTGTGTTTTTAGTTTGGTGAGCAGGTCACGGACCAGCAGAGGGTACAGGCAGTACGGAACATGTAAGAAGGAATGGGTCACCTTACCGGTAGCCAGCTGAACCCGGCGGTCCGTAGTCCATCGATATTGTTTCTCACCAGTAGCTCTTTGTACCCAGGCCGTCCGGTCGCTGAGTTGTCCTGAAGCTTGGGTGAGGACTGAATGCTGGGCTCCTGTGTCTACCAGGAAAGTAACCGGCTGCCCCCCCCCAACTTCAAGCGTTACCCTGGGCTCAGGGGGGGCTCCTGGCCCTGACCTCTCTAATCTTTATCTAGAGCCAAGAGGGAGGTTCGTGGTCGAGGCTTTCGGGGTCCGCCAGGCTTCTTGGGGCACTCTCTGGCCCAGTGCCCTTTCTCTTTGTAATAGGCACATTGATCTTTATCCAGCTTCAGCCCCTTTCGAGCTCCCCCCCTATCTCTCTTCTTTTCTTGGCCCTGAACTACGGCGGCCAAGATTTGACTCAATTTTTTGTTTCTTTTTTTATCTCTCTCTTATTAAAAATCTTTTTAGCTTCTTTAAGTAAATCCTGTAATGTATAGCCCTGTAAATTTTTTAACCTCTGTAACTTAGTCCTGATATCTAGAGCAGCCTGCCAGATGAAGGACATAGAGACACTCGTCATTTGTCCTGGGTCATCTGGGTCATAGGGAGTGTACATACGGTAGGCCTCCTTAAGTGTCTCTAGAAAGGAGGAGGGAGTTTCCCCTGCTTCCTGTAATACCTGTTTTACCTGAGCCAAATTAGTAGGGCGTCGTATAGCCCCTCGGAGACCCGCTAGAAGCAACTGGCGATAAAGGCGTAGGTGTCCCTTACCTTCAGCTGTATTAAAATCCCAGTTTGGTCTCTTAAGTGGGAATGCAGCATCAATTTTTTCAGGCAGCTGGGTGGGACGCCCATCATCTCCCAGAACATGCTTTCTGGCCTCTAGGAACACTCTTTGTTTTTTTTTTTTTTCTGAGGTTAAGAGGGCCTGTAAGAGCTGTTGGCAGTCATCCCAAGTAGGCTGGTGGGTAAGTAAAACAGATTCTATTAGGTCGGTGAGTGTCACCGGATCTTTGGAGAAAGAAGGGTTGTGTTGTTTAAAACGGCCAGTATTGGGTCTGGCCACCGGTTCCCTGTCTAAGTGGGAAAACCTGGGAGGTTGAATCTGGCATCACCTCGCGCTTATTGCGCAATCTCCCTGCGACAGGGGAGAAACCCTTATCAGACTGTGGCCCGGCAACTGATCTGGCCGGCGGCTCTGCCTCCTCCGTTTTAGCCGGGCCTGTCAGAGAGAAGATCTATGAGAGGGGAGTTTGGGTCTGCCGGGAGGACAGGTTTCTTAGAAGGCTCTGATTTCACAAAGGTAGAGAGAGGAAGACGTGGCAGGCGGACCGGGCGGGGCCGAGGGGACAGGCTGGGGGTTGAGGGGAGGCCAATTCGGGTCCACGAAGGGTTCCGCCCAGGGGGCGGTTTAAGGCGAGACTCTCTCAAGTGATAATATAAGAAACCTGGTCAGGATGTCCGTGGACGACCCAATCTTTAACCTGTAAAATAATGATCTTATTAAATGTGCCATTCACTGGCCATCCCGCTCCGAAAGTGGGCCACTCGGATGTGCAGAGAGTCTGCCATTTTCCTTTTTTTTTTTTTAACCTCGACGGACTGGTTGTGTGCCCGGTCGTGGACGTCTTCCCAATGATCAAGAGTGAGACTTAGGGGCATTGTTAGGGACTGTCCCATGTTAGTTCTAAGGAAGATTAGAACACAGAGAAAACAAACAACACCAACAGTCAAACAAACAACAGACAGGCGTGCTGCACGGCTTTGGTACCAAACTGAAAGCAAAAAGTCAGATGGAGGTGGCAAAGGTCCGGGGCCCTCTGAAAGCCAAAAATACAGACAGAGGTGCCGTTAGTCCGGATCTTTCTCCTCTCCCAGATTGGGCCCCGAAAAGTCGGGCCCCTAACACCCTTGGAACGTCTTCCAGGGCTGCGGGGCGAGAAGTCCGAGCTCGTCAGCTCCTTCTTCGTCCCGCCCAAATTCCAAACAACCTGGCTGAGCGCTCACAGAACAGACCTGGCTGAGCGCTCACAGAACAGACCCGGTTGAGCGCTCACAGAACAGACAGAATAAGGCAGAACGAGACAAAAATCAGACAGACAGACAGATGCCGGCCGGCTTACCTCCCAGTGGGTGGTCGGTGATCCCTGGGTGGAGGATCTCCTTTCCCGGCCAACGCACCAAATGAAAAGCTCTCAGGGAGAACTTTCCCTCAGGATGGAGACCCTCCAACTCCAAAGACCAGACCGAGACACCACAGGATGCAATCAGCAAGAGGATTTGGTTTATTGTCGGGATACACAGGCACAGGCACCTGCGGGCGCTTCAGTCACTCGGGGGACTGGCGCACCCCACGGAACCAAGGATGGGCTTTTATAGGATTTTGGGGAGCAGAAGCAAGCATACAGAAGCAGATGCATGGTTACAGGGATATAATTGGTGGATTCTAATATGGCAAGGGTTTAGCCCGGGGGCAAGTTTCCTAGCTACCTTCCAGAAACATAACGGCTGACTCGGCCCCCCAAGGGTTCAGCCCGGGGGCAAGTTTCCTAGCTACCTTCCTGAAACATAACGGCTGACTCGGCCCCCCACCAGGGTGTGGGACCTCTCCCGGGGCTTTTTTTTCATTGTCAGGTGCTCAACCGAAGTCGTCCTGTTGCCAAGCCTTCAACCAAACATATCTTGCTTGGCAGCCGCTGTGTACTCAGTGTTCTAACCTTTCCCTGAACCAGTCATCTTAAGTACAGCCTTGCAAAATGGCGTTACTGCTGCTAAGCTGGGGTCTTTCAACAGAACGTGCCCGGTCCTAGAGAAATTCTGCTTCCATGTGTCCCAAGCTCACCAGTCAGCTTTCTTGCAGCAGAAAATTTGGTCTTACCTGTGGTCCTGAGGCTCAGGTTCGCTCGTGGGGTGCTGCCCAGGGGCTCTCTGCAGAGGTAGCAACCAGGAAGCTAAACAATGTTTTTTAAACAAAGGAACTATATAGAATTTGCTCGGTATGCTGCTCATGGGAAGTTCTCTATTTATACTGAGAACAGTTTCAATTATAAAAGAGTACTTTACCAAAAGTTATAATCACTTTAAATATGGGCTGACAATTGAATACAATGTTTAGATTTTAATGATCATAAAGGTTAATCTCCTGCATCAGTGAAGGATAGTTATGAAAGTTCTCACTCCATTTTCAGAACACATAGTTATATAGTAATTGGAACAATTTCAGCGTCTGTTACTATATCTCTCACCTAATTTTTATTGTATTTCTATTATAGGTGTTGATTCAAGTATCAGAGTCTTCACCCCTTAGATGTCTGAGCACTCTCCTGTAAACAAACGCGTGCGCACGTGTGTGCGTGCACACACACACACACACACACACACATACACACACTCATTCACACATATATACACACACATCTCAGGGTTTGGACAATGTTGGGTCAGTTCAAACAAAATTGATTCTGTTTCCTCATTCATACTGAAAGACCCCAGGAGAGGGGAGACTGTCACTCAAGTCTCAGGATGATGCGACCCCCCCAAGGACTCACTTGAGACCATCCTTGCTGTAATCGCACAAGATTTATTGATAGGAACCAGTGCACTGGGGTCAAGACTAGTATCCCACACAGCAGTAGAGGAGTTCGACACCGAGTAGCTGGGAGAAGGAGTATTTAAAGGAAGAAACCACAACTCAAGCGGGTAGGGATGACTTCATTGGAAAATGTCGAGAATACCAGAGAAAAATCACAAGGAGAAGCTTCCTGTTTCTCAAGATTGTTCTTTAAGATTTTATTCTAACTTTATGGTCAGCTAGTTCCTGGGAGAGAGTTGTTGAACCTGCTGATGTAATTACTCATTCTGTGGTCAGCTAGTTCCTGGAGTAGAGTCACTGAACTGGCTAACCTATATTTTTAGCTCTACTTTGTTTGCTAGGAGGTCTGAATTTTTCCTGGTCCTTCAATACCATTTTCTCGTTTTCTTTGACTCAGGAAACTGACCTGTATGTTTTTTTCTGGACCTATTGTAAATTGCCTTTATTATATTGAAGCATTTCCCTTGTAACCATAGCATTCGTAGTATTCATAGGCATTTTATGCATCTAATTAGGTAACCATGTGGGTTTTTTGTTGTTGTTGTTGTTGTTGCTGCTGCTGTTTGTTTGTTTTTTTTTGTTTTGTTTTGTTTTGTTTTGTTTTTGTTTTCCTCTAAGTCTGTTTATTTGATGGATTAACTTTATTTATTTACATATGTTAAATCATCCCTGCATCTGAGGGAAGAAGCCTACTTGTCCATTGTGGATAGTATTTTTTGATGTGTTCCTGTTTTGGTTTGGAAAGTACTTTATTGCAAATTTTTGCATCTGTATTCAAAAGGAAATAGTAAATCTCTTGTCTTTTTATGTTTTAGTAATCAGGGTAATTGTGGCTTCATAAGATAAATTGAGCAGTATTACTTCTATTTTTATTTTGTATAATAATTTGAGGAACTTTGATGCAAATTCTTCTCCTTTTCTCTCTTTTTTCAGGGGTGGTATTTATTTACATTTCATGTGTTATCTGCTTTCCCTGTATGCTGTCCATAACCACTCCCTTAACCACTCCCTTCCCCATCCATAAGGGTGTTCCTCTTCCCATCTACGCCTTTTCCCACCCCCGACAATCCCCCTACACTGGGGGTCCAACCTTAGAAGGACCAAGGGCTTCTAATTCCGTGGTTGACCAGCATGGCCATCCTTTGCTACATATGCAGCGGGAGCCCAGGGTAAGTCCATGTATAGTCTTTGAGTAGTGGTTTAGTCCCTGGAAGCTCTAGTTGGTTGGCACTTTTGTTCTAATGGAGGTGTTTAATTATTTATCGTCCATTATTTTCTCATCTTTTTAGTATTGTTTTAAAACCTATTTTGTCAGATATTAAAATGGCTATACTAACTTGCTTTTAGGTTCCATTTGCTTGGAATATCCTTTTCTGTGTTTTCTCATTAAGGTAAGATCTATATTTGATGGTAATGTGTGTTTCTTCAATTTAGCAGAAAGATAGATCTTCTTTACCAATCCAGTCTGCTAGTCAATTTCTTTTTGTTGAGGGAATTGGTGGCTTTGATGTTCGATAGTTATTAATGAACAGTGTTGGGCTATTTCTGTTTTTTTGTTTTGTTTTGTTTTGTTTTTACAATATGGGTTTTTTTTTTGCCTTTTTAAATTTGCTGGTTTGGTATTATTTATTTCTTGTGTTTTCTTTACTTTGATGTTTTTCACTAGTGTTTCATATAGAGCTAGGTTTATTGACAGATATTTCTAAGATATGGTGTTTTGTGGAATTTTCTTTTTTTTTCTCCTATTGTGATCAAAAGATTTTTTGGTATAGTAGTTTGGGTTGGCATCTGTAGTTTCTTAGAATTTGTTGAACAGTTTTCCAGGCCATTCTGGCTTTTAGAGTCCCCATTGAAAAATAAGGTGATATTCTAATGGGTCTGCATTAATTTGTCACTTTGACATTTTTTGAAGATTTTAATATTTTTCTTTGTTGTGCACACTTAGTTTTCTATATTTGCTATAGAAAGTTTCTTTTTTTCCAATATATTTAATGTTTTATATGTTTTTTGTGCCTTTAGAGGGATCACATTTAGGTGAGGAAATATTTTCTATGTTTCTTTTTCCTTTTCAAAAATATATTCTAGGCCTTTGACTTGAAGTTTCTCTCCTTCCTTTATTCCTATAACTCTTAGATTTGATTTTTTTCATAATTAACAAGAATTTATAGATTGCTTTTAGTCGGGATGTTTTATATTTAACATTTTTTTACTGAATTATTAATTTCTTCTCTATTGTCTCAATGTCAGATATTCACTCTTCCATCTTCTGTATTCATTTGGTGAGTCTAGAAGCTAAAGTATTTGTTTAAATTCCTAAATTTTTCATTTATAGATTTACCTCAGTTTGGCTTTTCTTTAGTAATCCTGTTTCTATTTTCATGTCTTGAGATGCCATCTTTACTTCATTCCACTCTTTTGTGTGTGTGTGTGTGTGTTTTCATAGACTTCATTAATAGACTTTTTCATTTCCTCTTGAAGTCCTTGAAAATACTTAAGCTATTTTGTGTTTATTGGCATGTAGTGTTATAAGGTTTAAGGGATCTTGTATGGTAATATTATTCTGGCTGTTGTAAGAGTTTGTTTTTGCCACTGCTCTCTCGTTGTTGTTTTGTTGGGTAAGTGTTCTGTTCCTTGGTTTCTGATGCCGTCTATGGATTGTAGGAATGTGGCATCTATGGGTTACCTGGAAGGGAGCAATTCTGAGATCTTGACAGGTGTGAGAAGAAGTGTGTAGTTTAGAATGTATTTCTATATATTGGTGTCTGACAGCAAGGAAAAGGATGGGCCAGGGAAGATCTGAGAAGGACCACAGGAGGACGAAATCTGGATCTGTTCAAAGATCTGTGGAGTTTCCAGGGAATGGATTCAGAAAAAAACAAACAGAAATTAGTCCCCTTCAGGTGCTCCGCTACAGGAATGGAGGTAAGACTGTGGAATTTTGAGATGAAGGACAGGAAGGAAATAAAGGGGTCCTACTAAATTTCCAGCCTACCTTGTACAACTAGATCCAAGGTAGAAGATAGAGTAATATACCCCAGCCCTGAAAGGGTCTACAGAATCCACAGGAAATGATGGGAGCGAGGGAAAAGATAATGGACCATTTCTTACTTTTTCTACTCTTACTTACATCTATACTGCAATGTTTAAAGATATGCTCTTCTTTTTATCTATATTAACCCATTCTCTACTGGCTAATATTGGTTCGTTTTGGTGTTACACTTTTTTTCTCATATTCCATTTACTAAAATGAGAAATGAAATATATCTATAGCTTGATTAGATTTTTTGGATATATCATTTTCAAAAAACAACATTTTTTAAATAAGAAATAACCTGAATCTGAGTTGTATATATCCCAGGAAATGCAAACCATTTGTATCTCACCAAACAACCTTACCTTTTTCCCCATTCACAGAGGATTAGCCTAAGCCACCCGTAAGCTAGTTCCAGAGACCACAGAATTTACAAGACAGAAACAGTATATAGTCTGATTCTTGACAGTGGTATGTATTTTTTTAAACATGACAATTTTAACTGTATTCATGTTGAAAAATACATTCTGAGATGATATTTATTGCAAAGCACAGTTTAAAAATAATGGTGAAAAGTATCTTCTCTTGATTATATGAATAATGATGTTATTAAAATTTCAAGGCACTTGATGACTTAATTACTCCAATAACCTTCTACATTAACTTTGCAAAAAGGAAGCTAATTCTATGCCTGAAAAGTGAGGAGAAATATTTAATAAAATAATTTTATTAGTAATATCAGTAAATCTGCTTACTATCACTGTCCCCTTGAATATAGACAGTTCCATATACAAAAAAAACATATTTTCATATGACTATCCTAGATTTCTTATAAACACCTTGAACATTTAATTTAATATTAGGTAAATGTGTCTTTAATTTATTTGAAGAGGTTGTATAAGAAAATTTAATAATCAGTTTTTATAACAGTAAAGCTACAAAATGGAGTAGTTGCAAAACAAACCCACTGTATACAGAATTCAGCTCGATGTTTCTATAAAATTGGAAAATAGTATGCTTTATAATTTCTTATTTAGGAATATGATAATGTCTTATGTTTAAAGAAACTAGTATTATTGATGACAAGAAAATAAATATATATATGAGGACTTTCTAGTTCTCAGGATGAAATCATGTCCATTTGCATGAAGATTCTAATAAAATAGCATGTCAGAAATTAGACATTTGGACCTAGACATATTTGCTGAAGTCCTAAATCATTTTCATAAGGAAAAGGCTTTAGAATTGCTAATCACAAAAAGCTGATTCATTCCCAAAGGGATAATTTTGGATCCAAGCCAACATTTGTATTCTTCTCTTTTTGTTACTAGTAAGAGATGATTGAGTATAGACTGAATGGCAAACTCACTTAAAGAATTTTTTCCTGCTAAGCTCATCCCTGGTGGGTCCTGGGAGACTCTTGTTTTCCTGGCATCTGAGACTTGCAGGGGGCTATGCCCAGGTCCCCATCCCCCATTGCTACACACCTCTGTTCAAATTCCTGACCCTCTGGATATCATCCCTGACTTCTGCCATA
The DNA here is from genome assembly GCF_021556685.1 of Rattus norvegicus. Classification (NCBI taxonomy): domain Eukaryota; kingdom Metazoa; phylum Chordata; class Mammalia; order Rodentia; family Muridae; genus Rattus; species Rattus norvegicus. The sequence goes on from NC_141554.1 coordinate 90,825,848, forward strand.
CCTGATTCTGTTCCCTTTTCCCACATCCTCCTTTTTTTCCTCCTCCCAAGCCCCTGACACACTCTACATACTGTGAGTATTTTGTTCCTTCTTCTAAGAAGGATGAAGAATCCACACTTTGGTCTTCCTTCTTCTTGAGCTTCAGATGGTCTGTGAATTGTAACTTTGGTATTCTAAGATTTTGGACTAATAGCCACTGATTAGTGAGTGCATAACATGTGTATTCTTTTATGACTAGGTAACAGAAGAGATTACCTAAGTGTCCAACAAAGGGGAGGGAGAACCTGTAGAGACCATATCCAGAGATTAAGCAAGGACCCCAGTTGAAGGATGGAGCTACCTAATTATCTCCAAAATTTTAAACCAGAATGGCTCCTGTCTAAAGAAAATTCAGGAACAAACTATGGAGCTGAGACGCAAGGAAAGGCCATCCAGAGTCTCTCCCACCTGGTAATCCATCCCATATACAGACACCAAACCAGACATTATTGCTGATGCCAAGAAGTGCTTGCTAACAGGTATCTGATACAACTGTTTCCTGAAATGATCTGACAGAGCCCGACCAATACAAATGTGGATGCTTTTAGACAAACATTGGATTGAGCCTGGGTTCCCAAATGGAAGAGTTAGGGGAAATACTGAAGGAGCTGAAGGGGTTTGCATTTTCATAGGAAGAACAACAATGTCAACCAACCAGAACCCTCAGAGCTCCCAGGGACTAATTCACCAACCAAAGAATACACACAGAGGTACCCATGGCTCCAGAAGCATATGTAGAAGAGGGTAGCCTTGTCTGGCATCAGTAGCAGGAGAGGTCCTTGGTCTTGTGAAGGTTCAATTCCCCAGTGTAGGTAAATGCCAGGGCAGTGAGGTAAAAGTGGGTGGGTAGGAGAGGCAGCAACCTCATAGAAGCAGTGGGAGAGGAATGGAATAGGGGCATCTGGAAGGGAAACTGGGAAATGGAGTAACATTCAAAATGTAAACAGATAAAATATCCAATTAAAAAGTTTTTCTGATTTTTGCTTTTCTAATTGTTTATTAAATTTTAGTAATTTTAAATATGTGAAGCCTACCACACGAATCATCAGGCATATGCTCATAAACATCTAGTCAGTGATCAAAAATTCTACCTTGCCAATAGTATAGACTCTTATTCTGTTTTTCTTTCCTTTTTAAAAGTTTATATGATATTTACTATTGTCTTTACTTATGCATTATAAATGTGTGTGTGTGTGTGTGTGTGTGTGTGTGTGTGTGGTGTAGTTGTTAAGGTACCTGAGATATCTAAGTTTCTATATTAGTCAGCTTATTGGTATTTGTGGTCTCTGTTGATAGGCCATGTAGAATTTTAGTGTAGAAGATGAGCAGAATTCTTTACTCAGAGATTATTCTGGAGGCTAGACAACTGTCAAAAAAATCATGATGCAAATCAATATTTTAGTTATACTGTCAACAATTTCTTTCTTTTCCTTTCCTTCCCTTCCCTCTCCTCTCCTTTCCTTTCCTTTTCTTTCTTTTCCCATTCTATTCTTTGTCCCCTGGCAATCTCTCCATTTTACTCTCTCTCCCTTCCTTCATTCTTCTATTTTACATTGTGTGCTTTTTTATAGTCTCATGTAATGTAGAATAGCATCCCTTTCTGTATGTTGTAGAGACTGCCCTTGGACTCCTAATTTTCACGCTTATGCCTTGTAAGTAATAATATTGCAGAGACTGAACCAAACCAAATGAACTAATTTTAACACTTCAAAAGTCTCTGGCAAAGCTTAAGAGAAGGCTGAGTATTTAACAACACTTACTGTCTTACTACAGGGACAACGTTCAATTCTAAACATGGTGGCTAACAACCGTCTGTAACTCCAGTTGCAAGGGATCTCACATCATCTTCTAGCTTCTGTAGGTATCACATACATACCTTGTACACAAAAATACTTAGACAAACACGGAGTAAAATAAACAAACACATACATGTACAAACATAAAATCTCTCAGAAAATCATTTTCTTGGGCACTTTTTTTCTGTTCAAGTGAGTCACATATCTCTTTGGTTTGACCTTTAAAGGAAAGGTCTGTGCTCTGTCTTTGTTCATTATCAAAGGCTTCTCACAAAAATCCTGTAAAGTTAAGGATTCCTGGAACCAAGTTTATATTGCTATGGATTGATGAACTTCTGGGCAATTTACAATGTTATATCTCCTCCCAGGCCATCAGGTTCCAGGCTTCTGATGAGTAATTATAGTCCATTAATTTTCATCCTTTTGTCTATAGACTACTGTTTATAAGATAGTAATTTAGCCCAAATGTCCCCAGCTAACATTTAACTTAGTATTTCTAAATCTTAAGGATTGAACCCAGGTTACCATGGCAAGTGTTCAACAAATGACCTTTAGCCATAAACCAAGGTGATAAGGTGCATATGATTGCTCTTTCTACCACTATAAATCAATATAAGCATTTTTTATTTCCCAAAACTATCCTCAAGACTTCTTTTTCTGTGTATATGTAAATGCATATAACTGATTATGCATATATGTGATTAGATCATAAGAAACAATTTCTTAAATACTTAAATATGCATATACATGTTTGCTCAATATAGGCATTATTTGAGAGCTATAGCTTATTTATCTTCTATACAAGCAGTATGACCATTGGATAAGCATTTTCCCTTGTCCATATATCCAACAAATATTATACAGTTGTAAGCTTCTACAACTTTAGTTATTTTTAATTTCATCAATGTCTAAGTATTTGTATTACTGTGATAATACACCATGACCAAACATAACTGGGGAGGAAAAGGCTTATAAAATCTTACAGCTAGAAGACCCTCATTTAGGAAAGTCAGGACAGGAACACAAGGTAGGAACCTGGAGGGAAAATCTGATATAGTGGTCATAGAGGAATATTACTAACTGGCTTGTTCCTTATGACTTGTTCAGTCTGCTTTCTTATATTATGAATGATACTCATGCAATGGGTGGCCCTGTATATAGTGAGAATTGTCCTCCATTAATCAAGAAAATGAACCATTAGCTTGCCTACATTGGGGAATTTTCTCAGTTTAGGATCCCTCTTCAAAACTAACTGTACCTTATATCAAGCTGACATCAAATGCGTATACTTGTTGAGGTGACACACTCATATAAGGATGTTGTATTAGAGATTCTCTTTTAGATTCATCTATGTTATAAAAAATGAGACATAATTTTGTTATATTTAAAAGCTCAATCAAATCCCAATATATGCTTATGTCATATTTGCATTTATTATTCATTGCATAGTACATAGGCTGTATACATAAACATTAATTCATAGCCATGTGGACATAAAGTGGTCATCATAATAAGAGAGTCTGGCCATGTGCATGTAAAGAGAAAGAAGGGAATGAGTAGAAAATGGGGGCAGGAAGGCAAGAGAGCAAGAGAGCAAGAACAGGAGCAGGTTTTTAATGTTTCTTAGTTTGTCTCAGTTCCTGGTCATACTCTGTTTCTTGACTGGATTTAGAAATGTAGCTATTTGTAGCTTCCTTGCTGCCACTTGTCAACCATGTTTTTGGTCATGAGAAACTTCTATGTTCCTATAGAATCACTCTGTGAAGTGGCTCTTTTATCCATGCTTTTTTTCACAGCCACAGGAAAATGAAATAAAGCTCCCATTAGTTGTTGAAAGAAACCTCTCTGATGACAATTATGCTAGGCCCTGGTCTAAAAGTGTAGCAAAGTATCATTTGAAATCATTTTATTGACTTTTATTTTAATTTTAATTAACTAAATACTTAATTAATTATCATGGGCAATGTTTGGTTATATTCTATGTCTTTGGGCTATTCAGCATCTACTTCCTGTCCCTCCAGGCAATGTCTAGGATTGGGCTCCCTCTCAAGACATTGGTCTAAATCTGGACCAATCATCACTTAGCCAGTCCAATCAATTCTGTTCCATCTTTAACCCTGCATATCTCAAAGGCAGGACAAATTTCAGGTAAAAGATTTTGTGGCTGGGTTGATGTCCCAATCCTTCTAATGGAAGTCATTACTAGATATTGGAAATGGCCAGTTCAGACTCCCTATCTTCAATTATTTCAGGTTTTTAAACTCTTATAGATTCCTGGAAATTTCCATGCACTAGAGTCTCCCAGGACCCAATGGCAATGATTTTAAGAGAGAAGGGGAGATAGAACCTGTAGAGATCACCTTCAGTAGATAGGCATAGCACCCAGTCAAGGCATGGTGCCATAGACCCATCTTAAAGATTTTAACTCAGAAAGGTTTCTGTCCAAAGGAAGAACAGGAACTAAAAATGGAGCAGAGACTGAAGGAAGGGCCATCCAAGACTGCTTCACCTGGAGATTCAACCTGTCTGCAGATACCAAACCAACACTATTACCTTTGCTAAGAGGTACTTGCAGACACAAACCTGGTGTCGCTGCTCCTTGAGAGGTTCAGCCAGCAACAGACCAATGCAGATGTGGATATTTGGAGCCAAGCATAAGACTGAGCTCAGGACCCCTTGTCAGGGAATGGAAGAAGAACTTGAGGAGTTGAGGAGGATTGCAACCATATAGGAAGAACAACATGAGCTGGCTGTAACACCCAGTACTCCCAGAGACAAGACCACAAATCAAGGAGTGTACAGGGAGGGATCCATAGCTCAAGATTCCTATGGAGTAGAGGATAGCCTTATCTGACATCAATAAGAGGGGAGGCCCTTGCTCTTGTAGAAGTTTGTTGCCCAAACATAGGGAGAGGCTGGAGGAGTTGGGGGAAAAAGGTGGTTAGGTGAGGGGGCACCCTCATAGAGACAAAGGGGAAGGAGGAAAGGGAGGCTGTGTGATGAGGGACTGGTTGAGGGGAAATTGGGAAGTGGGATATCATTTGAGATGTAATTCAATGGGATTATTAATAATAATGATAATGATAATAAAAATAATTCTACTTTGCCCCAAAATACCTTAAAAGTCCCATCACTTCTCCCTGTAATCTCTCCCTCCATCTCTCCCTTCAAATGCTGTTACTGTCTCCACCCATTCCCAGTCTACCTGCAAAATCTATTCTATTTCCCTTTCCGAGAGAGATCCATGCATGTCCATTTAAGCATTCCTTTTTTAGACTATCTGGGTCTGTGAATTATCATATGATTACCTTTTACTTTATAGCTAATATCCACTTATAACTAACTATATACCATGTTTGTTTTTTTGAGTCTGTGGTACCTCACTCAGAATGATTGATGTCACTGAGTGAAATAATGGGTAATGAAAACATGGTAAATTTACACTATGAATTATTACTCAGTTAAAAAAATAGCATCATGAAGTTTGCAGGCAAATGAATGGAACTATAAAAACAATTTTCGTACATTCTCAACTCTAAACTTTTCATAACAGTTTTATTGTTGTTTTTGTTTTTAAATGATTGCTTTTACATTAGTGATTCTTCACGTGTATGTGTACTTGAGCCTTTTATTCTTTCATTTGTATTATTCTCATTTGACAGAAGATTTTTATGTTGCATCTTATTACATTAAAATAGTTCAAGAATACCTTTAACTGTTCACCAAGAAATGGTGTCTGATAAGACTAACAAATAAATGTATATGTATACTTTTCTTTAGAAGCCTTCATCTTGCATGATGTATCTCAGAATTAGTTAATGTCTGTCAAAATGAATCACTAACTCTTGTCAGCATTTCTTACATAGAACACAGATGTTTGGTCTTTGTAGACAGAGAATATTCAAGGGATTTGTTTTATATATTTTTCATTAACAGTCCCGCAACATTATTCTATCAGAATTGGTAGCAGAAATTTTGTGTTTTCACTTGCCTTATTAATAAGCACTGATAAAATTGCTTTGTGAAGTAAGGAACTGAAATAAAGCATTGTTAGAAGCTTAAAACTCTCATGTTTAGCATCTTATTTTTCATATATCAATAAAATAACAAAATAAGAGTCCAAACTCATCAACAGCATGAACCCAATTTAAATGTACACTTACTGCTAAAACTTTCTGCAAATAGCATGCAAATAATTGCTTATTATTTGTTTGTCTTTCAACCTATTATGGGATATAACATTGTCCAAGAGAATGTGAAATTTTATAGAGTTTGTAAAAAGCTGTGGTTTATAATTCATGATACTATTTCATAATCAATATTGGTTCAAACTTAATCTACCTATTTAAGAAGGATTTATCATGACATGTGTGAAATAATAAATAAAACATATCATGTAAAAACACTATTTGCTATAGAACAGAAGCAGTGGGTATTTAGGTATATATAAATATGTAATTCTCTATTCAAATTCTGTAAATTGGAATAGTTTCATAATCAATATCTGTAAAATGTATAAGTTTCTTATAAAATATTTAGTTTAAAACATTATTTAAAGCACAATCATTTTCTTCTGATCTTTCAATTTTTAAGTATCAAGCCTAAAAAATTATGAAATCAGGTAGAGGCCAAATACTCAAGGCAGGCTAATTTCCTAATTATTTTGGCAGCAACTAGGGATAGCAAAAGAAATTGGAATTTAGAAGAAAAGAGGTAGAAACATGATCATGAAATATGATAAATTCCAAAATCTCATGAGCATAAATTATCATGGTTCACTATGCATTAATGAGATCTAGACCTTTATCAGAGCAAACTTGTTTTGATGTTACATGAGTCATAGTATGCCTGCCAGCTATAGCTTAAAAATATTCTTTAAATATGCCAAAAGAAAGTGAAGGCCATTTTCATTACTCTCATCAGTCATTAGTAGAAGAATGGGTACAAGTGCATCTGATAATGTTCTTCTTACATGTCCAAAAAATCTATGCTGTGATTTCAGGTTATTTGCCACAGCATTGTGAGATGTTTTTGTTAACTTTCAAATTTCTCACAATGCCTGAGGTACAATATCTAAAATGGGCATAGTATGTCTGCAGATATAAATTTCTGCAATATAAAACAATGTTTCTTCAATGCTGAGCCATCTTCTATGATGGAAAAGGACATAAACATGCTGAAACAGCCAGGAAAGACTTATCTTAAGACAAAGTTTTCATTTTTGGCTAAATTTAGATTCAACATTATGAGAGTCCACACAATACCATAAAAATGTGATGTGAGGGCAAATATGGTAGTCTGAGGTCATCTTGAAGGACTCAGTTCTTTCTTCATCATGCCAGTTCTAGGAGTCCAAATCAGGTACTTAGGATTGATGGTTTTAAACCTCCCATTCCTGAGTTAGTACTTTAAAAATATTGTGGTTTTGTAGAATTATTGAAAGTTGATTTAATAATGTGTATTAATGTGAATAGTTCATATAGTGTGAATCTAAACCTTGGTGGAAATTTACATCTTTATATTGTTCTGCTTCTTTCTGATAGGTTATGAAGCTTTTCATCTCTTTATTAGAAGACACTTTAACATTTATATTATCTGCCTTCTATGGTGGCATGATATTAAACATTTCATTCAGTCTCAATACAATATTAAATTAACTACAAGATAAAATAAAAATAATAACATAATAGAAAATACTGAGCAAATATATATTGCATAATACATTCAATTGAACACAATAATAATAAGATTCACAAATGCTCATTCATTTTGATCTTTGTGATATTTTAGGATCAAACTGTTTCTTTACTAAGATCATATCTCTGTAAGTACTTCAGTTAAGTTGTATAAATTATTTTGTTGTGCATTAATTTTGAATTTATATAAAGAGGATGAAAGAGATTTAGCATACTATATTACCATTTTGATTTTTCCTCTTTTCAAATAGTACTTATGTATGGTTACTAGAAAATATTCTGGTACTATAAATTGAACAAAACTTGACAAGTACAGTTGCAAAAGAAAATAAAATAATGACATGCCATGTGGGCTAGTGAAATGGATCAGGTGGTAAATCTACCTGCCAATAAGCGTGACAATTAAGTTTGATGCTCAGATGTAAGGTGCAAGGTATAAATTGCAAGATAAATGGGGAGATCTCAAACATGTACATGAGCACAAGTGCACATGCCTGCGTAAACACACTCATAGTCACATACAAAATAGAACTTTTAAAATTAAAAAAATAAAAAAGTTCACAAAGTGTATAAAAATATACATAAATTTATAAATTTCAAATTTTATATAGATGCTAGATTTTGAAAGTAAATTAAAGATGTATGATTTGGATGAAATTTAAAATTTACATTATATCATCCTGAGTGAGGTAACCCAATCACAGAAAAACACACATGGTATGCACTCATTGATAAGTGGCTATTAGCCCAAGTGCTTGAATTACCCTAGATGCACAGAACACATGAAACTCAAGAAGGATGACCAAAATGCTTCACTCCTTCTTTAAAAGGGGAACAAGAATACCCCTGGGAGGGAATAGAGAGCCAAAGTTTTGAACAGAGGCAGAAGGAACACCCATTCAGAGCCTGCCCCACATGTGGTCCATACATATACAGCCACCCAATTAGACAAGATGGATGAAGCAAAGAAGTGCAGGCTGACAGGAACTGGATGTAGATCTCTCCTGAGAGACACACCCAGAATACAGCAAATACATAGGCGAATGCCAGCAGTAAACCACTGAACTGAGAATGGGACCCCAGTTGAAGGAATCTTAGAAAGGACCGGAAGAGCTTGAAGAGGCTCGAGACCAGATTTGAAAAACAATGCCAGCCAACCAGAGCTTCCAGGGACTAAGGCACTATCCAAAGACTATACATGGACTGACCCTGGGCTCCAATCTCATAGGTAGCAATGAATAGCCTAGTAAGAGCACCAGTGGAAGGGGAAGCCCTTGGTCCTGCCAAGACTGAACACTGAGTGAACGTGATTGTTGGGGGGAAGGTGGTAATGGGGGGGGATGGGGAGGGGAAGTCCATGTAGAAGGGGAGGGGGAGGGGTTAGGGGGATGTTGGCCTGGAAACCAGGAAGGGGAATAACAATCAAATGTAAATAAGAAATACTCAAGTTAATAAAGATTAAAAAAAGGAAACTATTCTCTTGTTGAGTTGAAATTATGTCAAATGCTTCTCTTATCATTTTATGATTAATGTATGTAATAGTGTAAAGAGGAGACCCAAATCCTGTGGGAGAGAGAGTTGAACACCCAGAAGTTCAGACAATCCTAAGAGTACAGGACAGATTGCCACTGCTTCTTCTTAGCTCTCCCACATCCCTGGCTCAAGAGGAAACTCCATAGTGCCTTTTGATAAAGGAATATAGGATCAGTCAGCAGCAGGAACCTGGTGGGTCCACCCTGCACTCAGAACTGAACTGAGCCAGTCCCACAGCTCCCTGCACCCATATCCTGTGAGGGAGAGAGCTAGACACTCAAAAGTGCAGACATTCCTGAGAACTCAGAGGAAACTACTCTCTGCCCACCCTCCTGACCCAAGAGGAAATTGCCTAGTGCCATCTCTGCCCCCCTGGGCACAGGACCTAGAAGCAGTCAGGAGCAGTACACTTCTGGTTTCTGCTTGTGCCAAGAGGTGAAAGCCAGTTGCCAGGAGTGCCTACACACCTGAGAGCAGAGATAAGACAAACTTTTCTGCTCTAAATGACCTGCTTGATTGACTTAGGACACACAAAGTCAGAAGCCCTCTGGTACAGGGCATTTCCAGTTTCTGGCTGTGCCTATAACTGACCCAACAGCTCTCTGCACCCAAATCTCCTGGTAGAGAAACCTGAACACCCAGAAGTTCAGAAAATCCTGAGACCATAGGATAGACTGCAACTTCTGCCCAACTCACCCACGTCAACCACATCACTGACCCAAGAGAAAACTGCACAGTGCCTCTTTATACAGAAATAAAGCAGCAGTCAGTGGCAGGAACCTGTTGGGTCTGGCCTGTGCCCAAAACTGAACTGAACCTGACACACAGCTCCCTAAACCCATATTCCCTTGGGGAGAGAACTAGAACCTCAGAAGTGCAGACATTCCTGGGAACTTAGAGGGGACTAATCTCTGCCCACATTCCCAAACCTAGAGGAAATTACCTAGTGCCATCTGTGCACCCTGGGTAAAGGAATCTAATAGCATTCAGGGGCAGGACCATTTTGATTGCTGCCTGCACTGAGAGCTGAAAGCCAGTCTTCAGGAGCATCTATACACTTGAGAACAGAGGTCTATGTTCCCAGATCAGGCTTTCCCACTAAAGCAAATACTGAATATCCAAACACACCAGAAAAAGCAAGATTTAGATATAAAATCACATTTTATGATATTGATGGAGGACTTTAATAAGGAGATAAATTACTTCCTTAAAGAAATACAGGACAACACAACTGAACAAGTAGAAGCCCGTAAAGATGAAACAAACAAATAAGCAAACAAACAAAAATCCCTTAAAGAATTACAGGAAAATACATTCAAACAGGTGAAGGAATTGAAAAAAAGCCTTTCAGGATTTAAAAGTGGAAATAGAAAAAAAAATAGAGAAATCATGAAGGGAGACAACCCTTGAGATATAAAATCTATGCAAGAGATCAGGGATAATCGAATGCAAGAGATAGAAGAGAGGATCTTAGAAGCAGAAGTTACCGTAGAAAACATCGACACAACCATCAAACAAAATGGAAAATGGAAAAGGCTACTACTGCAAAACATCCAGGAAATCCAGGACACAATAAGAAGATCAAACCTAAGAATAATGTATATAGAAGAGAGTGAAGACTCCCAGATTAAATGGCCAGGACATATCTTCAACAAAATTATAGAAAACTTCCTTATCCTAAAGAAAGAGATACCCATGACCATACAACAACAAACAGAACTCCAAATAGATTGAACCAGAAAAGAAATTCCGCCTGTCATATTATAGTCAAAACACTAAACTAAAAAGGAAAGAAAGAAAATGAAAAGCAGTACGGGAAAAAGGTCAAGTAACATATAAAAGCAGACCTATATGAATTACAACAGACTTCTCATTAGGGACTAGGAAAGCCAGAAGATCCTAGGCAGATATCATACAGACCCTAAGAGAACACAAATGCCAGCCCAGCAACCAAACCAAAAGATGAGAGACACACAAACATAATTCCACCTATAACAATGAAAATAACAGAAAGCAACAATCACTATTCCTTAATATCTCTGAACATCAGTGGACTAAATTTCCCAGTAAAAAGACAGAGACTAACAGACAGGATACATAAAGAGGACCCAGTATGTATTTTGATGCATACAGGAAATATACCTCAGAGACAAAGATAGACACTACCTCAGAGTAAAAGTCTGGAAAACCACCTTCCAAGCAAATGGTCTGAGAAGCAAGCTGGAGTAGCCATTCTAAAGTCGAATAAAACCGACATTTAACCAAAAGTCATCAAAAACGTTAAGGGAGGAAACTTCGTATACTTCAAGGGAAAAATCCACCAAGATGAACTCTTAATCCTAAATATCTACGCTCCAAAGGCAAAGACACCTATGTTCCTAAAAGAAACCTTACTAAAGCTCAAGTCACATATTGCACCTCATAGAATAATAGTAGGAAATTTCAAAATCCCACTCTCATCAATGGACAGATTATGGAAACAGAAATTAAAAAGAGACATAGAGAAAATAACAGAAGTTATGGACCAAATGGTCTTAACAGATATTTATAGAACCTTGCATACTAAAACAAAAGGATACATCTTTTTCTTTCCACCTCATGGTACCTTCTCCAAAATTGACCATGTAATCGGTTACAAAACAGGCCTCAACAGATACAAGAAGAAAGAAATAATCCCATGTATCCTCTAAGATCACCATGGCCTAAGGCTGGTTTTTTATCACAACAAAAACAACATATATCTCAGATATTCATTGAAGCTAAGCAACTCTCTACTCAATGATAATTGGTCAAGGAGAAAATACAGAAACAAATAAACTTGTTAGAATTTAATGAAAGTGAAGTCACAACATACTCAAAATTATTAGACACTATGAAAGCAGGGCTAAGAGGAAAACTCACAGTTCTGAGTGCCTTCAAAAAGAAACACAAGATAATATACATCAGTAACTTGACAGCACACCTAAATGTTTTAGATCAAAAAGAAGCAAATACAACCAAGAGGAGTAGAAGGCAAGAAATAATCAAACTCAGGGCTGAAATCAAACAAGTAGGAAAAAAGGACTATACAATTAATCAATAAAACCAGGTGCTGGTTCTTTGAGAAAATCAACAAGACAGATAAATCCTCAGCCAGACTAACCAGAGGGCACAGACAGTGTATCCAAATTATCAAAATCAGAAATGAAAAGGGAGACATAACAACAGAATCTGATGAAATTAAAAAAAAAATAAAACATCAGATCCTACTACAAAAGCCTATATTCAAGAAAATTGGAAAATCTGTAGGAAATGAACAAATTTCTAGATAAATACCAGGTATCAAAAAGAAAACCAGGATCAGATAAACCATCTAAACAAACCCATAACTCCTAAAGCAATAGAAGCAGTTATTAAAAGTCTCCCAACCAAAAAGAGCCCAGGACAAGGTGGGTTTAGTACAGAATTCTATCAAACCTTCATAGAAGACCTCATACCAATACTGTCCAAACTATTCATGAAAATAGAAACAGATGGAACATTACCAAATTCCTTCTAAGAAGCCAAAATTACACTTGTACCTAAACCACACGAAGACCCAACAAAGAAAGAGAACTTCAGACCAATTTTCCTTATGATTATTGATAACAAAATTACTCAATAAAATTCTTGTAAACCGAATCCATCCATCATGATCAAGTAGGCTTCATCACAGGGATGGAGGGATGGTTCAATATACTAAAATCCATCAATGTAATCCACTATATACAAGCTCAAAGAAAAAAAATCACATGATAATTTCATTAGATGCTAAAAAAGCATTTTATAGACTCAACACCTCTTCATGTAGAAGTCCTGGAAACATCAGGAATTCAAGGCCCATACCTAAAAATAGTGAAAGCAATATACAGCAAACCAGTAGCTAACATTAAACTAAATGGAGAGAAACTTTAAGCAATCCCACTTAAATCAGGTACTAGACAAGGCTTCCCACTCTCTCCCTACATATTCAATATAGTACACCAAGTCCTAGACAGAGCAATCAGACAATGGAAGGAGATCAACCCAATACAATTTGGAAAGGAATAAGTCAAAATATCACTATTTGCAGATGATAATGATAGTTTATTTTAGTCATCCCAAAAGTTTCACCAGAGAATTACTAAGCCTGATAAACAATATTAGCAAAGTGATATGGTTATCAAATTAACTCAAACAAATTAGTCACCATCCTCAAAGGATAAATAGGTTGAGAAAGAAATTAGAGATATGACATCCTTCACTATAGTTCTAATAGTATAAAATACCTCCATGTGACTCTACACAATCAAGTAAAATATCTGTATGACAAGAACTTTAAGTGTCTTTAGAAAGGTGTTGAAGAAGATCTTAGGAGATAGAAAGAACTCCCATGCTCATGGATTGGGAGGACTAATATAGTAAAAATAACTGTTTTGCCAAAAGCTATATAAAGATTCAATGCAATCCCCATCACAATTCCAACTCAAATCTTGATAGAGTGAGAAAAAACAATTTTCAAATTCATTTGGAATAACAAAAAACCCATGATAGCAAAAACTATGTTCAAAGTAAAAGAACTTCTGGGGGAATCACCATCCCTGACCTCAAGCAGTATTACAGAGCAATAGTGATAAAAAACTGTATGGTATTAACACAGAGACAGGCAGGGAGATCAGTGAAGTGGAATTGAAGACCCATAAAGAAACCCACAGACCTATGATCACTTGAACTTTGACAAATGAGCTAAAACCATCCAATGGAAAAAAAAGATAGCATTTTCAAAAATGGTGCTGGTTCAACTGAAGGTCAGCATGTAGAAGAATGCAAATTGATTCATTCTTATTGCCCTGTACAATCCTTAAGTCCAATTGGATCAAGGACCTCCACATCAAACCAGATTCATTCAAACTAATAGAAGAAAACGTGGGGAAGAGTCTCAATCACATGGCCACTGGGGAAAATTTCATGAACAAAACAACAATGGCTTACGCTCAACAAATGGGACCTCATAAAACTGCAGATTTTGTAACACAAAGGACTCTGTTATTATGATAAAATGGCAACCAACAGATTGGGAAAATATCTTTACCAATCTAACATCTGATACAAGCTAATATCCAAAATATACAAAGAAATCAAGAAGTTAGACTCCACGAAGTCAAATCACTCTATTAAAAAATGGGGTGAAAGCTAAATAAATAATCTCAGCTGGGGAATATAGAATATTGGAGAAATACCTAAAGAAATGCTCAACATCCTTAGTCATCAGTAAAATGCAAATCAAAACAACCTTGAGATTCCATCTCACACTAGTCAGAATGGCTAAAATAAAAAAAAAAAAACTCAGATGACAACAGATGCTGGAAAAATGTGCAAAACGAGGAACACTCCCCTACTCTTGGTAAGATTGTAAACTGTTACAACCACTCTGGAAATCAGTGTGGAGGTTCCTCCGAAAATTGGACATTCCACTACTCAAGGACCCAGCTATACCTCTCCTGGGCATATACCCAAAAGATGCCCCAACATACAAGAAAGTCACATGCACCACTATGTTCATAGCAGCCTTATTTATAATAGACAGAAGCTGGAAAGAACCCAAATGGCCTTCCAAAAAGGAATGGATACAGAAAATTTCATATACCTACACACTCGAGTACTACTCAGGTATCAAAAGCAATGAGTTCATAAAATTTATAGGCAAATGAATTAAACTAGAAAATATAATCCTAGTGAGGTAACCTAATCACAGAAAAACACATTTGGTATGCACTCACTGATAGGTAGATATTAGCCCAAAAGCTCGATTTACCCATGATAAAATCAACCCACAGACCACATGAAGCTCAATTAGATGCAGATGTTTCACTCTTTCTTAAAAGGGGGAACAAAAATATTCATAGCCGTGTATGTGGAATCAAAGTTTAGAACAGAGATTGAACGGTCAGCCATTCATAGCCTGCCACACATGTGCAACATATATATATATATATATATATATATATGTATATATATATATATATATATATATATATATATCCACCAAGACTAGATATGAGTGCTGAAGCTAGGAAGATAGCAAGAGCATGTCAGATACAGAGGTGAATGCTAGCAGCAAACCACTGAACTGAGAACAAGACCTCCGTTGCAGGAAGTAGAGAAGGGATTGAAAGTGCTGAAGGGGTTTACAACCCCATAAGAACATCAATGCTAACCAATCAGAGCTCCAAGGGAATAAACCACTACCTAAAGACCATATATGGAATGACCTATGGCTCCAACTGCATATGTTGCAGAGGAAGGCCTTGTTGGGCATCAATGGAAGGAGAAACCCTTGGTCCTGCCAAGTTTAGACCCCTGTTGTAGAGGAAGGTCAGGAGCAGGGGCAGAAGTGGGAGTTGTTCAGGAGAAGAACACCTTTATAAAAGAAGGGGAGGCAGATATGAGAGTGGGCTTTTTTCTGGGAAAGCGAGAAAGGAAATTACTTTTGAAATGTAAATAAAAAAAATCCAGAAAAAAAAAGAGGGATGAGGAAAGTAGATTATTCGACACAGGATTTGCTTCCATAACTTACTGGATTTTAACCCAGTACTACCTAAAGTGAGAAGAGGTGTTGTACATGACTGAGGAAGAGGAGAAAGGAGTATTAGAAGTCCATAAAGAAGGGGAGGGGGAGAGATTAGGGGGATGTTTGCCCGGAAACCGGGAAAGGGAATAACACTCGAAATGTAAATAAGAAATACTCAAGTTAATTAAAAAAAAAAAACCACAAAAACTAAAAAAAAAAAAAAAAAAAAAAAAAGAAGTTCAAGTTTCTCCTTCTCTACATAGTTACTTAAAGGCAGACAGGGCAAGAAGACATCCTATGTTCAGTGAAAGATATATGGGTATAGATAGATGATAGACAAATAGATGAAGATAGATAGATAGATAGATAGATAGATAGATAGATAGATAGATAGATAGATGGATGCATGGATGGATGGATAGTTAGATAGATATGAGACAGAGAAAGACAAAGAGACAGACAGACAGAGACAGAGAGAGGTAGAGAAAAATTAAAAAATAGATTTTTCTTTCTTTTTATAGTACTAAGGGCTGCAGAAAGGCCAAGCATTTGCAAAGTTATTTAATAAAATCAATTTATGAATAAAGCTATGATTTTTTGATACTGGAAAATTTGCCTTAATTTCAAAAGCAATCTCATTCTGTAAAACATTTATTTACCATTGTGTGGCTTACTTAATTCAATGCCCAATATATTTTGAAAGTTTAGCCACATGCATAATTACTTTCTCTTAAAACAGCAACATAATATTCCTTTATGTTGTACCACTATTTATTTATTTTTGTAATCTCTTTTTATTGGAAATTTTTATTTACTTTTCAAATTTTATCCCAATTCTCTGTTAACCCTCCAGAAACATGCTATCTCCCCCTGATTCTATGAGGGAGCTCCCCCAGCTCTCTCCCACCCACATACTCCCTCCCATGTCCCTGCTCTGACATTCCCCTTCACTGGGTTATTGAGCCTTGTCAGGTACAAGGAACTATTCTCCAATTGATGCCCAATAAGGCCATCCTCTGCTACATATTTGGCTGGAGCCATAGGTCCACCCCTGGGTACTCATGGGATGGTGATTTAGTCCCTGGGAGCTCTGGTGGAGTCTGGTTGGTTGATATTGTTGTTCTCCTTAAGGGGGTCCAAACCCCTTCAGCTCCTTCAGTCCTTTCTTTAACTCCTCCATTGAAGACCCCGTTCTCAATTTAATGGTTGGCTGCAAGGACCTACATCTGTATTTTTCAGGGCAGAGCCTCTCAGGAAAGAGCTATATGAGGCTTCTGTAAGCATGCACTTCTTGGCATCTTCAGTATTTTCTGGTTTTGGTGATTGTATATGGGATGTATCTCCAGATAGGGCAGGCTTTTAATGGGTTTTCCTTCATTCACTCCTCCATACTTTGTCTCCATATTTCTTCCAGTAAGGATTTTGTTCCCCTTTCTAAGGACTGAAGAATTCACACTTTCGTCTTCCTTCTTCTTGAGCTTCATGTGGTCTCTGGATTGTACCTTGGGTAATCCTATCTTTTCTGCTAATTTCTACTTATCAGTGAGTGCATACCACGTGTGCTTATTTGTGATTAGGTTACTTCATTCTGGATATTTTCTAGTTCAATCCATTTGCCTATGAATAACATGAAGTCATTGTTTTTAATACCTGAGTGGTACTCCATTGTATAAATGTACTATATTTTCTGTATCTATTCCTCTGTTGAAGGACATCTTGGTTCTTTCCAGCTTCTGGCTATTATAAATAAGGTTGCTAAAAACATAGTGGACCATTTGTCCTTGATATATGTTGGACCATCTTTTGGTGTATGCCCAGGACTGGTACAGCTGGGTTCTAAAGTAGTACTATGTCCAATTTTCTGAGAAAATGCCATAATGATTTCCAGAGCAGTTGTGTCAGCTTGCAATTCCACCAAAAATGGAGAAGTATTCCACTTTCTCCAAAACCTTGCCAGAATCTGCTGTCACCTGAGTTTTTGATCTTAGCCATTCTGAATTGTGTGATGTAGAATCTCAGGGTTATTTTGATTTGCATTTCCCAATGAGTAAGGATGTTGAATATTGCTTCTCAGCCATTCATTATTCCTCAAATAAATCAGTAGCGTTCCTCTACTCAAGGAATAAACAGGCTAAGAAAGAAATAAGAGAAAGAACACCCTTCATAATATTCACAAATAATGTAAAATACATTGCTGTGCCTCTAACCTATCAAGTGAAATATCTGTATGACAAGAACTTCAAGTCTCCAAAGAAAGAAATTGAAGTTCTCAGAAGATGAAAAGATCTCCATTGCTCATGGATTGACAGGGTTAACATAGTAAAAATGGCCATCTTGCCAAAAGCAATTTACAGATTCAATGCAATCTCCATCAAAATTCCAATTTATTTCTTCATATAGTTAGGAAAAGCAATTTGCAAATTCATTTGTAATAATAAAGAACCCAGGATGGAGAAAATTATTCTCAACAGTAAAAATACTTCTGGGGGAATCACCATCCCTGACCTCAAGCTATATTACAAAGCAATCATGATCAAAATACCTGATATTGTTACAGAGACAGGCATGTAGATCAATGGAATACAATAGAAGACCCAGAAATGAATCCACACAGTTATGGTCACTTGATATTTGACAAAGAATCAAAAAGTTCCCAGTGTAAAAAAGACATTTTTCAGCAAATGGTTCTTGTTTAACTGTCTGTTAAACAGTTAATATAGAGGAATGCAAATCAATCCATTCTTATCTCCTTGTAAAATCTTTAGTCCAAGTGGATCAAGAACTTCCACATAAAACCAGATACACTGAACTTATAAAAGTAATATTGAGGAAGAGACTGGAATACATGGGCACACAGGAAAATTTCCTTAACAGAAAACCAACGTCTTGTGCATTAAGATCAGCAATAGACAAATTGGACCTCATAAAATTTCAAATTTTTGGAAGGCACAGAACACTGTCAATAGGAAAAAATGGCAACCAAAAGTTTGGAAAAGATCATTATCAATCCTACATCCAATAAAGGGCTAATAGCCAATATATACAAAGCACTCAAGAAGTTAAACTCCAGGTAACCAAATAACTATTTAAAATGGGGTAAAGAGCAGAACAAAGAATTCCAAACTGAGGAATATTCCATCTTGATGCTAAGATAGATGATAAACCAGTTAAAAATGGACAGGTCATTACTGCTTGTAACTGTAAATTTAGGGTATATCTGATACCTCTTCCTGGCATCTATCAGGACCTGAACTCATGTGCACATACATACACAGACACCCGTAACCCCCAAACATAAAATAAATTGTTTATTTACTAATTGGATATTTTATTTATTTACATTTCAAATATTATTCAATAGAAAAAATAATTAAACATTAAGATATTCCATTTTAGAACAAACTTTTTGTGGAGTTTTATCACATTAACTCCACTACTAAAAGAGTTTCATTATTATAGAAAAATATGTTCAGGCTGTGTGCTATTGTAAAGAAATCTGTGATGTAAATGGTAAACCAGTCTCCTCTGAATTGGTTCTGGAAACAAAATCATGAAAATGGTTTACAAAATCTTCCCTATAAACACATTATTATCACACCATATGGCCCCTCCATGAGCTACTGACCATGAAAACTGTTAAGTCATAGATCCTCTAATTTCTTCTCCTTTTCAACAGGCAATCTAGCCATATATTTTGGAGTTTCTCTCTCTTTCCCTTGACTGAGAATTGATGAAGAAGCTTGAGTAGACTTGAATATCTCTCCCTTTCCAGACAGTAAGAAAACTCAAGTTAACCTTGAAAATTACTTATATCTAATTTTTTTTAAATCGTGACTCATAGTCTGCAGGCTGGGTCATGTGAGGTCACACGATACGGAGTTTGTCCATCCTGCCTGAAAACCTGCAAGAGTCAGCAACTCTGTTTATTTTCATGTTCTAAAGGAAAATTTTGGGTTGATGTTTCCAAACATTCCAGCTCTCTCCCTCCAGTGCTTTTCTATCTATATCTTTCCTACTTATCTTCCACTTTCAGGTCTGATCTTAGTTGCCTATAGAATTGATATTATTACTTTTAATAAAGCTCATTTGAATTAACCTCATGTCATTTTCCTTTATAGGAAACTATCATTTCTCTTACCTTACAATGACTTTCAAGCTTTAAAATATCTCAATGTAAAACACGGTAATATTGCTATTTACTGTTTACCAATATTATTTTCATTCAAAGATATGCTTTTGTTCATTTGTATACATACACATTAAAAAGTTTTAAAGGTAGAGAAAATTTTAAGATATAGATACCAGTAAAAGTGCTATGCAACTTTACAATGTATTTGTATTTAAATGTATGTGTCATTACTAAAGAATCAAAACATTAACTTCATAAAGTATATAAAATAAAAGGAAGAGTAAGTAAAGGCTGATTTACAACTGAAGAAAAACTTTTAATTGAACGGTACCATGCTTTTAGGACTCACACAAATGAGAAATGGTGATTTGGGGCTTCATTTCATGCAACACTCAATCAAAGTTTGACCCACATTAGCCTTCATTAATACAAGCTCCATTCATTTTAAATTCACTGTATAAATGTAGTATTCTGATATATCTTGTACCATATTTGAGTGTTTTCTATGTCAATATATGTAAGCATCACCCAGATTGTTATAGTCACCCCCACAGTAGATAGTATTGTGACATGTTAACAGTTTTTTAGCCTGGGAGCCAATAGTCTAAACTATACAGACATATATTAGTCCATACCATCTAGTTCAGTGTCTATGTATGTATAATGATACAATCATTGTTACTCAGATATTTTATTATAAAATGCATCATTTTTAGGCTAAGTTACTTATCCATAGACAGATAAAACTGTTAGAATTTCTAGAACCATGTTACCCATATATTGTTAGCTCAGGCTTTTTTTTTATTAAGATATTAAAAGCCTTAAGACCTTTTAATATTATCAAATATCACTTTGATAGAACTCACTATGTTGATCCATAATTTAGTATAAATAGACAGACAAAAAGAAAATTAGCCTAGAAAGAATAGAAAGCCAAATTTCTAATTGGCCTAAAATAAGCCAGTTTTGTCCCATGTCTTCCTGATAGAAAGCCAAATGATTTAATCCAAACTACCAAACAGATGGAAGCTTGCATTTGAGCACAATTAAATACAGAAAATCTTCAGAATATACCACAATTACATAAACACCTGTGCTAGAGGTTTTTATTTAGGATATTGTAAGGAAGGATACAAACTGGAAATAAGAGGTTTTGGTGCTTCATAACTGTCTTGAGAATGCAAGCTTAAATTATTGCATATAGATTTTAATATTATAAATTATGAAGTCATTCTGCTGGTATTATCAGTGTTTTAGTATCTGATATAGTTCCAACCCTTTTTATGGGTCTCTCAGAATGATTCTTGGCAATAAATGCATTGCTCTGCCTTCAGTATAGTAGATATTATATGTTAATAGGCATTTACACTTCTTTTCTCTTTATATGGAGCCAGGTGACCACATTTAGGATGCATATTTGAGATGTTGAAAGTAGCAAAGTAAAACATTTTAGATGATATAAACAGCAAAATTTGTTTTGTGTCAAAGATTCATATGGATACATTCCTACCAAATACTTCTTCTATCCACACAGATCTTCCATGTGGGAACAGTACCCATGATGAGGGGGTGAGAGACAGCCAAGTCACCTCATGTATCCAGGAAAAGCTGATTCCAGAGACCAACATCAGAGTGTAAATCTGAGTTTATTGCCCAACTTGTAAGCTTAAATATAGTGTTGAAACAAATCCCAAACCTACAAATCCTTGGCCAATCATAACTTGCCGCACCATTATAGTGCTCCAATTAAAGCACTGTCTATTGAGGTTATGGAGGAGTGGGGAAAGAAAATATCATTACCTGTGAAGACTTTGTTTTTGCTGTTTCACAGGTTTCATGGAATATAGACACACCCTTAATACACAGCTTTAATCACAAGTAATAGC
The DNA here is from genome assembly GCF_021556685.1 of Rattus norvegicus. Taxonomy (NCBI): domain Eukaryota; kingdom Metazoa; phylum Chordata; class Mammalia; order Rodentia; family Muridae; genus Rattus; species Rattus norvegicus. Next base: position 90,847,495 of record NC_141554.1, read on the forward strand.
ATCTAATTAAGGGTCAGACAAGCAGACAAATCAGAGAAAGATTTGAAGGAATGAGTCAGAGGAAGGATACAAATAATTATCTTGAGGATAAGAAAAAGGATATTTAAGAGCACTGCATCGTGGAAGGTAGTGCAGTGGAGTTGAGTGGAATTCAGTTCAGTTTAGTCATTTGATATAGTTGAGTTCAGTGAATCAGTTCAGTGAAGTTGAGTTTATGCAGTTCAGTGAAGTCAGCAGGGGCAGTTGAAGCCAGGGAATAAGAAAGATAGTGTGAGTACAATCAGAGCAGCTCAGAAATTGAGAGAAGCCGGATTGAATCATTCATCTTGGAGAGAAGTTTGAACCAGGATACCTGAGTTGAACCAGCCAACCAGAGTTCAGAAAGAGCTAGAAAGGGTAACCTTATTCAGCAGTAAGTCTCTAGGATGACAATTATATTTGATAAATAAAATCATATTTTATCAGAGCAAGCATGCCCACTTGATCTAAGCATATCTGTGAGTATAGTTGTGTGTGTGTGTGTGTGTGTGTGTGTGTGTGTGTGTGTGTGTGTGTGTTATTCTCTCAATTTCCCAGTTGTATTTCCAGGGCCAGGTTATGTTTGACATAGCACACTCATACTAGAAAAAGAGTCTATTCAATTCGTAATTTATTAATCATAAAAATGCTAGCCCTTTTAACTTAATTATCATGCTTTTACTGACAATGTGTTTGACCCTTATTTAGTCACAAAGAGCAATTCATTTTAAAATGTATTTCTTAATTACCAAAATATAACAAAATATCTCAGAACTAGTAGCCATTAAATACCAATTATGTGATCACTTTGGTTTATATTTAGATTCTTATAACACGTGCATTTGACCTAAATTTTTTATTGACTATTAAAAATAAAATATTGACTGAGGTATACATACATGGTACAGAACATATCTAATACGAACATGTGCCATGAAAATAAAAATACTGACAAAAGTTAATATATGCAGAAAACACTAATTTTCATCATAGATAGTAAGAATAAGTATCATTTAAAACTATGAATGAAGAAAGAAGTAGGAACAGAATGAAGGAATGGAAGACTCGGAGAGAAATAATGGGAGATGGGGTGAGTGAAAGAGAGGGAAGCGAAGAGCATGGTAAAAAGTAAGGGACAGCCTTAGAGAAATTATGTAAATATTAATGGTCATTTTACCAAAGGCAATCTACAGATTCAATGCAATCCCCATCAAAATTCCAATTCAAGTCATCATAGAGTTAAAAAGAAAAATTTGCAAATTCATTTGGAATAACAAAAATCTCAAGATAGCTAAAACTATCCTCAACAATTAAAGGACTTCTGGGGGAATCACTATCCCTGAAGTCAAGCAGTATTACAAAGCAATAGCAATAAAAAATGTATGGTACTGGTACAGAGACAGGCAGACCAGTAAAATAGATTTGAAGACCCAGAAATCAACCCACACACCTATGGTCACTAGATTTTTGACAAAGTAGCGAAAAATCATCAAATGGAAAAAAGATAGCCTTTTCAATAAATGGTGTGGGTTCAACTGGAGATCAGCATGTAGAAGAATGCAAATAGATCCATTCTTATTGCCCTGTACAAAGCTTAAGCAAGTGGATCAAGGACCTCCACATTAAACCAGATACACTCAAACTAATAGAAGAAAAAGTGGACAAGAGTCTCAAACACATGGGAACTGGGGAAATTTTCCTGAACAGAACACCAATGGTTTATGCTCTAAGATCAAGAATTGACTAATGGGACCTCATAAAGCTGCAAATATTCTGTAAGGCAAAGGACACTATCATTAGGACAAAACAGCAACCGACAGATTCGGAAAATATCTTTACCAATCCTACATCTGATAAAGGGTAATATCCAAAATATACAAAGAACTCATGAAGTTAGACTCCAGAGAGCCAAATAACCCTATTTAAGAATGGATGGGGTACAGTGCTAAACAAATAATTCACAGCTAAGGAATATTGAATGGCTGAGAAGCACCTAAAGAAATGTTCAACATCCTTAGTCATAAGGGAAATGCAAATAAAAACAAACCTGAGATTCCACCTCACGCTAGTATGAATGGTTAAGATAAAAAACTCAGGCAACAACAGATGCTGGCAAGGATGTGAAGAAAGAGGAACAGTCCTCCATTGTTGGTGAGATTGCAAATTAGTACAACCACTCTGGAAATCAGTCTGGAAGTTCCTCAGAAAATTGGACATTCCACTACCTGAGGATCCAGCTATACCTTTCCTGGGCATATACCCAAAAGATGCTCCAACATACAACAAAGACACATGCTCCATTATGTTTGTAACAGCCTTATTTATAATAGCCAGAAGCTGGAAAGAACCCAGATGCCCTACAACAGAGGAATGGATACAGAAAATGTGGTACATTTACAAATGGAATACTACTCAGCTATCAAAAACAATGACTTCATGATATTCATAGTCAAATAGATGCAACTAGAAAATATCATCCTGAGTGAGGTAACCCAATCACGGGAAAACATACATGGTATGCACTCACTGATAAGTGAATATTAGCCCTAATGCTCAAATTATCCAAGATGCAATGCATGGACCACATGAAACTCAAGAAGGATGATGAAAACGTGGATGCTTCACTCCTTCTTTTTTTTTTTTTTGGTTCTTTTTTCCGGAGCTGGGGACCGAACCCAGGGCCTTGCGCTTCCTAGGTAAGCGCTCTACCACTGAGCTAAATCCCCAGCCCCGTTTCACTCCTTCTTAAAAGGGGAACAAAAATATCCGTAGGAGGGGATAGGGAGGCAAAGTTTAGATCTGCAAGTGAAGGAAAGACCATTCAGAGCCTGCCCCACATGTGGCCCATATATATATACAGCCATCAAAACTAGATAAGATTGATGAAGCTAAAAAGTACGTGCTAAAAGGGTCTGGATATAGATCTCTCCTGAGTGTCACAACCAGAGCATGTCAAATACAGAGGCAAATGCTAGCATTCAAACCACTGAACTGAGAACAGGACCCCCACTGGAGGAATTAGAGAAAGGACAGAAAGAGCTGAAGGGGCTTACAATGCCATTAGAATATAAATGCCAACAAACAGATCTTCCAGGGAAGCTCTATACCCAAAGACTATCCATGGACTGACCCTAGGCTCCACCTGCATATGTAACTGTGAATAGTCTTATTGGGGCACCAGTGGAAAGAGAAGCCCTTCGTCTGGCGAAGGTTGGACCCCTAATATTGGGGATTGTTGGGGGAGCCGTAAAGGGGTGTGGATCGGGAGGGGAACACCCTTATAGAAGGAGAGGGAGAGCTCTGGGTTAGGGTGCTGATGGACAGGAAACTGTGAAAGGGAATAACATTTGAAATGTTAATAAGAAATACCCAACTTAATAAAAATGGAAAAAAGAAATATAAATAAATTAATAAATATCCAATAAAAGTTAAAAATAATTTTTTATTTATATTTCAAATGTCCCCCTACCCTTTCCTTTGAACAGGGTGCTCCCCCACCTATCTGCCCACTCCAGGCTCACCTCTCCACCATTTCCCTTTACTGGGGCAACACTTTAATAATCCAAATTTTAATAAAGTATATACTGCTTGTCAGTGTTTTTTCAATTCTTTTTGCTTTATTTCTATAACTTTACAACACAAATACAACCACTCTGTTATATTTGGCATGAAGGTATCTGTACATATTTATAACCATTTGCAGATTAATTTATTAAGGAAAATAAGACCCCTGCAAACGTTTCCATATTGGAATCTGTGAATGTGTGACTTAATTTATATACTAAATTAGTAAAAGAGACTTTGATGATGTGATTAATTTATGAATTCTGAGCTAGAATAATTAATCTGGTGATAATGTAACATACAAATTACATTTATAGAGTCAGTCAGGTGGCAATGGGAGTGGAATTGAAATAGACTGACACATTTTGAAGGTAAAGGAAAGACCCACAGATTGGGGACTAGAAGTGTCTTCTTAAATGTGAAGAAGTTAAAAACATAGAGGAAATACATGTCTTGAACAAATGCCTGTCCGCAAATATTCTGATTTTTGAATCAGTAAAATTTATTTCAAATTTTCAACTTGAAGAATTTAATAATAATAATAATAATTTTATATTATTTTAAACTACCACATTTGTAATAATGCACTGCAGTACCAAGAAAAAACATGTGGATACACAAAGAATCCAGTTATTTTCTCTTTCATTGTTTTTCTCAGAGTTTTTATTGCTAGGATGAAATATCACAACAAAAAACAATTTGGTGAGAAAAAGATTTATTTCATTTTATAGTACTTATGTCACACTCCATCATTGTCTTAGGGTTTCCATGGCTGTGAAGAGCCACCATGACCAAGACAACTCTTCTAAAGGACAACATTTAAGTGGGGCTGGTTTACAGGTTCAGAAGTTCAGTGTATTATCATCAAGGTGAGACAAATGGCAGTGTTCAGGCAAGCATGCCACTATAAAAGGATCTGAGGGTTCTATGTCTTGTTTTGAAGGGAACCAGAAGACTTGACTTTTAGGCAGTAGAAGGAAGTTATAACGCTGACACCCACAAGGACACAATTCCTCCAATAAGGCCATGGTTACTCGAATAAAGCCACACCTCCAAATAGTGACACTCGCTGGAACAAGCCTTTTCAAACCATCACAATCATAAAGAAAATCAGGACAGGAACCGAAGGCAAGAAACTACAAGTAGAAACTGATGAAGAGGTCATGAAATGCTGCTTACTGCCTTGCCCTTCATGGCTTGTTTGGCCTGTACTTTTATATAACTCAGGGCCAGCAGAACAAGAGTGGAATGAGATTTTAACTGCTAAGCAATCTCTCCAGATCCAACAAACACAGACACACAGACATACACAGATACACATACACATGTGTGTACATACACATTAAATTATATATAACCATTTTCTTTCATTTTCTTTCAACTCTTTACACACACACACACACACACACACACACACATAATCTTTAAGGGTTTAGAATGTGAAAATACTTCTTTAAATGTTTACTTAGTAATATTAAACATGGACATTCTTTAATATTTCATTCTCCTTCATATATTTTAGGGATTATATTTACAAAATGCTCAAGAAAAAAATTAAACAAGAAGAAAAGCTTAATATAATACCAAAATACTAAGAAAATACAATGGATAAGGATGTTGTAGCACGTCAAGTAAAACAATTTAGATATGCTAATATACAGTAACATCTGTAAGTCCAAAATACTGAGTAACAGAGTAAATTCTCAGAATATATTTTTATTTGTTGTGTTTCAATGTATCTACTGAAAATAAATCCTACAGTTAACTGAAAATTTGAAAATTAGATAACACTATAACTGTGATACTTAAAATTGAAGAGAATAGATGTCTTAGTTTGAGTTTTTATTGGCCAAAATCAATTTTGGGGAAAGGGTTTATTCAGCTTACACTTCCAGTTCTACAGTGAACAAATCTAGACATATATATGTGACAGTTAAAAAGGGCGTCAGAAATTTGAAAGAGAGCATATGGGAAGGTTTGGAAGGAGGAAATAAAAATGTAAGATGATGTAGTTATATAATAACCCCAAATACTAAAAAAGCATTATTTTTAATAATGAAGCAGATATGTAAAATTAGGAATGAGTATAATAAAAAATTAGTGAAAATAAAGTAGAGAATAAAGAGAAAGTAAGAGACAAGAAGGAGGAAACTGTTGGAAAAATTTGAATATGTTTTGTGTTAGAAAATGCATCTGAAGAAATAGAACATTAAGTATTCTTATAAATATTTATAATATCAGAAGGAATAAAGGGAATATTAATTCTGGGAAAAGATCAAAATGAGATGATAAGGCAATAGCAAGAACTGAAACATTAGATTTTATTATAAAAATTGAGGACTGTCAATACTATAAACAGGCTATTCAAATTTGAAATAGGTAGTAATGATCAGAAATTTATCATAAACTCAGCAATGGAGAAGGGCTTCAGAAAGCATTCAGACTATAAAAGAAATAGAAAAAACTGCCAACTACATTAGTGGTTATAGAAAGTTATATGCATATATAATTTATTAAAGACTGAAAAGGGAAAGAACATTAAATGATTTATAATGTTCTGAAACTGTTCTTGCATATGAAACAATTTATGTATTGCTCCAGTTTAGTCCTGCCTCACTAGTCTCTTGAGTTTTCTTTTGTCCACCATAGTTTTTGTCTCATCTAACAATTTTGGTTGCCTTACCTTCTGAGATAGTGTATAGGGTTCATAACCATCACTGTGGTGCTCAACATAGTAAATATTATAAAAGCTATGTTTCAGGTCTAACCTCATCAAACTCACAAAGTTTGGTTCATTCATCTATTTCTAGACAACTTAATCATCCTGTCATACATTGTACAATTCAGATTCCTAGTATTTGTGTCAATGAACTGGATAAAACAAATGAGGACAGAGATTTAAGGTTTTGTTACTTAAATATTGACTAGTGAGAGAAAGGTTTGAATGTTATAATTTTAATTCTTTTACTATGATATAGACCATCTTCAAAAGTAAACCAGAAAGGAAGGGTTTGCTTAGTTTACCTTTTAAAGGCCATCATGGAATGTTACCAAGTTCCAAGAGCTCAAAGCAGAAACATAGAGGTAACTGAAGTTGAGATGTTGAAAGAGGACTGCTTATTGGCTTGCTTCCTATGACTTGCTGAGCTTCTTTTCCTATACATCTGCAGGAGATAGCAGACACTGGGCTAGTCCCAGCCACATGAGTCATTAATAAAAAAAATTCACTGTGGACATGCCCATATCCAATTCATGGAGATATTATTCAAATTGTGGTTCTGTAATCTCAGGTAATTCAAGTTGTAGTCAGTTTGAAAACAAAAACTAAAACTAAAACAAAACCTAGAATAGTGGGCTAAAATTAGTAACTAAAAGTTTTACCCACTCCAAACACACAAACACACACACACACACACACACACACACACACACACACACACACACACACACACACCCCTAAGGTGGGATGCTTTCATAATCTTAATATAATGCACACTGTGTGTTGGAGCAAGCACATATATTCTTTGGTAAAGTTAAGGATGCCATAATGCTTTAGTAATATTTCACTTTGCTCTATCCATCTACCTATACATTCTACGTGTTTCTTACTTTTATATTTGGGGGGTAGTTGCTTTTAGATATGTCTCATGTGACTCAGGCTGTTCTCTAACTAAAGATTTACCTAAAGATGATTTTTAACTTCTGAACTTCCTGCCTCTTGTGTCCAGTTTTGTGAAAAGAGCCATATGCTACCATGGTAGGTTTAGGTTGTACTAGGAATGAAACTCAATCCTTTGTGCATGGTAGAGAAACACTTTACAAATTGACATATATCACCAGTCTTCTTTCACTTGAGTAGAATCTTCAGAAATTTTAGAAGATTCTCTGTACCCACACATACATATACCTTGTCTGTTTTACTAAATCCCAAATTCAGACATATTATTTGTTACAAGTGCTGAAGAACCATATATTATTACCATTATCGAAACAGCATATTTTACATTAAATTCATTCTCACTGTCCTATATTTTATCAATTTTGTTGGCTCTTTTTAAAAATTTTTTATTAGATATATTTCTTTACTTACATTTCAAATGTTATTCCAATTCCCAGATTCCTGACCATAAGCCCCCATTCCCTCAACTCCCACATACCATAAGGGTATTCCCCCTATACACCCATCTTACTGCCCCCCATATTCCCCTGCACTGAGGATCCAACCTTGACAGGATCAAGGACTTCCCATTCAACTGGTGCCCCAACAAGGCTATTCATTGCTACATATGCATTTGGAGTCCTGGGTCAGTCCATGTATAGTTTTTCGGTAGTGGGTTAGTCCCTGGAAGCTCTGGTTGGTTGGCATTGTTGTTTTTATGGGGATGCAATCTGCTTCAACTCTTTCAATACTTCCTCTAATTGAACAGGGGTCCTGTTCTCAGTTTAGTGGTTTGCTGTAGCATTGACCACTGTATTGGACATGCTCTGGATGTGTCTCTCAGGAGAGATCTATATCCAGTCTGTTTCAGCACGTGTTTTTGTAGCTTCATCAATATTATCTAGTTTTGGTGGCTGTATATATATATACAGCCCTCCTATGGATATTTATTTCTCATTTTAACAAGGAGTGGGAGCATCCACATTTTGATCATCCTTCTTTTTGAGCTTCCTGTGGTCTGTGGAATGCCTCTTGGATAATTCGAGTTTTTGGCTAATATCCACTAATCAGTGAGTACATACGAAGTGTGTTTTTCTGTGACTGAGTAAGCTCACTGAGTATGATATTTTGTGTTCATCCCATTTGCCTATGAATTTCATGAAGTCATTGTTTCTGATAGCTGAGTAGTACTCCATTGTGTAAAAGTACCACATTTTCTGTATCCATTCCTCTCTTGACGGGCATCTGGGTTCTTTACAGCTTCTGGCTATTATAAAAAGGGTATAAAAAGGGTGCGATTGACATAGTAGAGCATGCAAATCTGTGGTATATTGGAGCATCTTTTGGGTATATTCCTAAGGGAACTATAGCTGGGTCCTCAGGTAGTGGAATATTCAATTTTCTGAGGAACCTCCAGATTGATTTCTTTTTTTTAAAGATTTATTTATTTATTATATATATAAGTACACTGTAGCTGTCTTCAGATACACCAGAAGAGGGCATCGGATCTCTTTACAGATGGTTGTGAGCCACCATGTGGTTGCTGGGAATTGAACTCATGACCTCTGAAAGAGCAGTCGGGTGCTCTTAACTGCTGAGCCATCTCTCCAGCCCCTCCTGATTGATTTCAAGTGAGGTTGTACCAGTTTGCAATCCCAACAACAATGGAGGAGTGTTCTCTTACTTCACATGCTTTCCAGCATCTGTTGTCATCTGAGTTTCTTATCTTAGCCATTCTCACTGGTGTGAGATGGAATCTCAGAGTTATTTTGATTTGCATTTCCCTTATGACTATGGATGCTGAACATTTCTTTAGGTTCTTCTTGGCCTTTCGATATTCCTCTGCTGAGAATGTTTTGTTTAGCTCTCTACCCCTTTTTTAATAGGGCTATTTGGTTCGCTGGAGTATAACTTCTTGAGTTCTTTGTATATTTTGGATATTGGCCCTCTTCAGATGTAAGATTGCTAAAGATCTTTTCTCAATCTGTTGGTTGCCGTTTTGTCCCAATGACAGTGTCTTTTGCCTTACAGAAGCTTTGCAGTTTGATGAGGTCCAATTTGTCATTTCTTGATCTTAGAGCATGTGCCATTGGTGTTTTGTTCAGGAAATTTTCCCCAGTGCCCACGTGTTCAAAACTCTTTTCCAGTTTTTCTTCTAATATTTTGAGTGTATCTGGTTTGATGTGCAGGTCCTTGATCCACTAGGACTTAAGCTTCGTACAGGGTGATAAGAATGAATGGATCTGCATTCTTCTATATGCTGACCTCCAGTTGAACCAGCACCATTTGCTGAAAATGTTATCCTTCTTCCATTGGATGGTTTTGGCTCCTTTGTCAAAGATCAAGTGAATATAGGTGTGTGGGTTCATTTCTGGGTCTTCATTGTTCCACTGTTCTATCTGTCTGTCTCTGTACCAATACCATGCAGTTTTTATCACTATTGCTCTGTAATACTGCTTGAAGCCAGGGACTGTGATTCCCCCAGAAGTTCTTTTATTGTAGAGTATAGTTATCACTATCCTGGTTTATTTGTTATTCCAAATGAGTTTGAAAAAGTTGAATAGGAATTTTGATGGGGATTTCAATGAATATGCAGATTGCTTTTGGCAAAATGGCCATCTTTACTATATTAATCCTGCCAATCCTTGAACATGGAAGAACTTTCCATCTTCTGAGGTCTTCCTCAATTTCTTTCTTCAGAGACTTGAAGTTCTTGTCATATAGGTCTTTCCTTGCTTGGTTAAAGTCACACCAAGGTATTTTATATTATTTGGGAATATTGTGGATGGTGTCATTTCCTTAATTTCTTTCTCAGCTTGTTTATCCTTTGAGTAGAGGAAGGCTGCCAATATGTTTGAGTTAATTATATATACGGATGCTTTGCTGACATTGTTTATCAGGTTAAGTAGTTCTCTGGTGGAACTTTTGGGGTTCCTTAAGCACACTATCATATCATCTGCAAATAGTGATATTTCGATTTCTTCCCTTCCAGTTTGTATCCCTTTGATCTGCTTTCACTGTCTGATTGCTCTGGTTAAGATTTTGAATACTATATTGAATAAGTAGGGAGAGAGTGGCCAGCCTTGCCTAGTCCCTGATTTTAGTGGGATTGTTTCAAGTTTCTCTCTCTTTAGTTTGTTGTTAGCTACTGCTTTGCTACATGTGGCTTTTATTATGTTTAGATATGGGCCTTGAATTCCTGATATTTCCAGGACTTTTATCATGAAGGGGTGTTGAATTTTGTCAAATGCTTTCTCAACAGCTAATGAAATAATCATGTGGTTCTTTGAGCTTATTTATATAGATTATTACATTGATTTATTTCTGTATATTAAACCATCCCTGCATCCCTGGTCATGAATCCCACTTGATCATGATGGATAATCATCTTGATGTGTTCTTGGATTCAGTTTGCAAGAATTTTATTGTGTTTTTTTTGCATCAATATTCATAAGAGAAATTGGTCTGAAGTTCTCTTTCTTTGTTGGGTCTTTGTGTGGTTTCGGTATAAGAATAATTGTGGCTTCAGAGATGGAATTTGGTAGTGCTCCCTCTGTTTCTATTTTGTGGAATAATTTAGACAATATTGGTATGAGATCTTCTATGAAGGTTTGATAAAATTATGCACTGAATCCCTGTGGACCTGGGCACTTTTTGGTTGGGAGACTTTTAATAACTGCTTCTATTTCTTTAGGAGTTATGGGGATGTTTAGATGGTGTATTGTTCCCCATTTAACTTTGGTACCTGTTATCTGTATAGAAAATTGTCCAGATTTTCCAGGTTTATTGAATATAGGCTTTTGTAGTAGAATCCGATGATTTTTTTTTAATTTCTTCAGATTCTGTTGTTATATCTCCCTTTTCTTTTCTGATTTTGTTAATTTTGATACACTCTCTGTGACCTCTGGTTAGTTTGGCTAAGGGTTTATCCATCTTGCTGATTTTCTCAAAGGACCAGCTCCTGGTTTTGTTGATTCTTTGTATGGTCCTTTTTGTTGCTACTTGGTAGATTTCAACCCTGAGTTTATTTACTGCCTTCCATTCCTCTTGGGTTTATTTATTGCTTTTTGTTCTAAAGCTTTTAGGTGTGCTGTCAAGCTGTTGTCATATGCTTTCTCCTGTTTCGTTTTGCTGGCACTCAGAGTTATGCATTTTCCTCTTAGAACTGCTTTCATTGTGTACTGTAACTTGGGAATATTTTATTAAATTCTAAGAAGTCTTTAATTTCTTTATTTCTTCCTTGACCAAGTTGTCATTGAGTAGAGCGTTGTTCAACTTCCATGTACATGTGGACTTTCTGTCATTATTGTTGTATTGAAGACGAATCTTAGTGCATGGTGATCTGATAGGATGTGTGGGATTATTTCAATCTTCCTGTATCTGTTGAGGGCTGTTTTGTGACCGATTATATGGTCAATTTTGGAAAAGGTTCCATGAGGTGCTGAGAAGAAGGTATATCCTTTTGGTTTAGGATGGAATGTTCTATAAATATCTGTTAAATCCATTTGGTTCATGACTTCTCTTAGTTTCCCTATGTCTCTGTTTAATTTCTGTTTCCATTATTTGTTCCTTGATGAGAGTGAGGTGTTGAAATCTCCTACTATTATCGTGTAAGGTACAATGTGTGCTTTGAGCTTTAGTAAGGTTTCTTTTCCTGAATGTAGGTGCCCTTGCATTTGGAGCATAGATATTTAGGATTGACAGTTCATCTTGGTGGATTTTTTTCTTTGATGAATATGAAGTGTCCTTCCTTATCTTTTGTTAATGACTTTTGGTTGAAAGTCAATTTTATTTAATATTAGAATGCCAATTCCAGCTTGTTTTTTTCCAGCAATTTGCTTGGGAAATTGTTTTCCAGCCATTTACTCTGAGGTAGTATCTGTTTTTGTCTCTGCGTTGTGTTACCTGCATGCAGCAAAATGCTGGCTTCTCTTTACATATCCAGTCTGTTAGTCTTTGTCTTTTTATTGGGAAATTGAGTTTTTTGATGTTTAGAGATATTAAGGAATAGTGATTGTTGCTTCCTGTTATTTTGTTGTTAAAGGTGGAATTATGTTTGTCTTTTTTTTTTCAAGGAAATTATATTCTTGCTTTCTGTACAGTGTACTTTCTTTTCTTGTGTTATAATTTTCCATCTATTATCCTTTGTAGGGCTGGATTTGTAGAAAGATATTGTGTAAATTTGGTTTTGTCATGGAATATCTTGGTTTCTCCATCTATGTTACTTAAGAGCTTTGCTGGATACAGTAACGTGGGCTGGCATTTGTGTTCTCTTAGGGTCTGTATGACATCTGTCCAGGATCTTCTTGCTTACATAGTCTCTGGTGAGAAGTCTGGTGTAGTTCTTATAGGTCTGCCTTTATATGTTACTTGACCTTTTCCCCTTACTGATTTTTAATAATTCTTTCTTTGTTTTGTGCATTTGTTGTTTTAACTATCATGCGACAGGAGGAGTTTTTCTTCCTCTCCATTCTATTTGGAGTTCTGTAGGTTTCTTGTATGTTTATGGGCATCTCTTTCTTTAGGTTAGGGAAATTTTCTTCTGTATTTTGTTGAAGACATTACTGGCCCTTTAATTTGGGAGTCTTCACTTTTTCTATACCTATTATCCTTAGGTTTGATCTTCTCATTGTGTACTAGATTTCATGTATGTTTTGGGCTAGGAGCTTTTTGCGTTTCACATTTTCTTTGACAGTTGTGTTGATGTTTTCTATGGTATCATCTGCCCCTGAGATTCTCTTTTATCTCTTGTATTCAGTTGGTAATGCTTGTATCTATGGTGCCTTGCTTCTTCCTTAGGTTTTCTATATCCAAGGATGTCTCCTTTTGTGCTTTCTTTATTGTTTCTATTTGCATTTTTAATTCATTTACCTGTTTGGTTGTGTTTTCCTGTAATTCTTTCAGGGATTTTTGTGTTTCCTCTCTAAGGGCTTCTGCTTGTTTATTTGTGTTTTTCTGCACTTCTTTACCAGAGTTCTATATGTCTTTCTTAAAGTCCTCCATCATTATCAAAAATGTGATTTTAATCTAAATCTTGCTTCTCTGGTGTGTTTGGTTATACAGTATTTTCTTTGGTATGAAAACTGAGCTCTGATGATGCCAAGTAGTCTTGGTTTCTGTTGCTTAGGTTCCTGCACTTGACTCTAGCCATTGGGTTGTCTCTGGAGTTTGCTTGTCTTGCTGTTGCTGAGAGTCACTTGACCCTGCTGTAGTCCTCTGTGTCAGCACTCCTATAGAACTCTTTTCCTGTTTTCTTTCAACCTTTCCTGAGAACAGGTGTTCTGATTATCCTGCCCTGATTGCTCATGTAAGTCCTTGCACCCATAGGGCACAGTTGGCACTATGCGATACTCTCTTGGGTCTTTACTGAGGTTAGAGTGTATTCTCCTCTGACTTCTCAGGAGGATTCACACTTCTGAGGGTTCAGCTCTCTCCCCCACAGGGAGCTGTTCAGTTCGGTCCTGGCTGCAGACCAGAACCATGGGTACTGGAGGCTGTCTGTTCCTATATCCCTGTGTCCAGAGGCACTGTGCAGTTTCCCCTTGCACCAGGGATGTGGGCAGAGGTGTGCAGAAGTGGCAGTCTGTCCTGTGGTCTCAGGATGTCTACACTCCTGGGTGGTTAGCTCTCTTCCTCGATTTTGTTGTTTTTTTAACAACATGCTTATAATAACAATATATGTAAACAGATAGAGTAGGACAGAGACCCCAACACAGCAGTTAGGAAAATATTCTTGAAGGAGAACAGGAATGCTAGAAGACAGTTATGGCACTGGATTCCTCCTAAGCGATTACCTTTGCCTGGAAGCAATATAAGAGGACATGACTGAAACTGAGAAGTACCTGGATGCATCATGGTTGCACCTACTGAACTGATGGATTAATCTTCCCTCTATACCACTTCAAATTCTGACACCACTACCATAAGCACTCCCATATTAGCTCCTTTAGTGTATACCTTCTGCAGAGTTCCACTACAAGTAGGAAGTAGCTACATCTTGTCTTTCTCCTAAGCCCTACAAATAATCTTCTATAGTTCACAAATTTTATGCTCTGAATTTTGAAACATGCATACAAATGACATTAACCTGTGGTGTCTTGGATCATCCTAGAGTTTCCTTAGATAATATCTGCTCACCTCCTAGCACAACTCAGCAAGAATATAGAAAATCCCTGTTAGTCTATAGACATAACAGAATTTCCTGTTTCAAAATGTCCACAGTAGAGTATTACATGGAGATACATCTGTCACATAAAAATCTATTATATTCTATAATTACAACTGATTTTTGGTGCTTATCTTTGGATAACATGCAACATTTTTAATCTTGATTTTTTTCCCCAAGCAACATGCAGTTGGAATTATATACTATACATCTTTCTTTGAATGCTTTATTGAATTAGTAATTGCCTCTTAGCTTGTTCCACATATTTTGATGACTTGGAAGATCATCCAGATTTTTGTTTGCAGTGTTTTTAAAACTCTTCATAGTGATTCAATTTGACAATGTGACATTTAGTAGCTCAGACATATGTGTGTGTGTGTGTGTGTGTGTGTGTGTGTGTGTGTGTGTGTGTGTATGGAATTTTCTATTCTAGAATTGGTTAAAAGGGCACAATGTTTATTTTTTGACAGAAGTAATCATTTGTTATTAAGCCATTAAATTGCAAACTTATATTTGTTAAGATAAAGTTTCTTTAACTAATAATCCTTTTTTATATTCATTAATTTATCTGTGTGTATGTGTGTGTGTGTGTGTGTGTGTGTGTGTGTGTGCGTGCTTGTATGTAATGACAGAATGAATGTTTGTTCAATTGCTAAATAAAGGTTGTCTTTCCAACAAGGCTGACTTCATAACATAGTCTAGAAAATTAGTGATTGTAGAAGTTTTGTAGGTTTGATGATTATGAGGTGTGGAGACAGTATTCGACGTTTCAAAAGTCTTATGTCATTGCCAAATCTTCTTTCTTTCTCTTTCTTTCTTCCTTTCTTCCTTTCTTTCTTCCTTCCTTTCTTTCTTTCTTTCTTTCTTTCTTCCTTCCTTTCTTTCTTTCTTTCTTTCTTCCTTCCTTCCTTCCTTTCTTTCTCTTCCTTCCTTCCTTCCTTCCTTCTTTCCTGTATGTCTGTCTATCTCTTTCTCTCTCTGCTTCTTATTTCTATTTAAAGTGTGAACTCTCTTTCAGTGTACTGTATCAACTGCTATGTCTGACTGCTGTAATATGTCCCCACTTCCAATGTGATAATGATGGATTTATCTCTCTAGAATCATAAATTCACATAATCTACTCCTTTTGTATGTTGTTTTGGAAATAGTATTTTGTCACAGCAACAAAAAAATAAGGATACATTAATCTTTAGAATATTTTCCACCTCTGAAAATCAGCCAGATTGATTACAAAAATGGTTGTACAAGTTTGCATTCCTACCAGCAATGGAATAGTGTTCTCCTTGCTCTATATCCTTTCATGCATGTGCTTGCAGACAGGAATTTTGTGTAATGATCTCCTGAGAGGTTTTATCTAACAGCAGATGGAGGCAGATGCAGAAACCCACAGGCAATAATTAGGCAGAGCCAGAGAGTGTTGTGGAAGAGTAGGGGTAGAATTTGGGATAGAATTGATCAATTTGGAGAGGTCAGGGAAACCGCAAGGAGATTGACAGTGTTGACTAACCTGAAACCATGAAGGCTCACAGAGACTGAGCTACCAGCCAAACAGCATGCAGTAGCTGAATCTAGACCCACTACACGTGTGTAACAAATGTGCAACTTGACCTTCATATAGGTCCCCTAATAAGTGGATACAGGTGCTGTCTTGGTCTCTGTTCTCTGCCATTACATGCCCTTCCCATTACCTGGAGTCTCTGCTTGTGCATCAGTGGGAAAGGTTGTTGTTGATCCTGCTGGGATTTCACCTTCCCTGAGGAGAAGGGTTGGGGGAAAGGGGAGGAGGGATTTGTAAGGGTAGAATTTGGAAGAGAGGAGGGAGGGGGTTGTGATTTGGATGAAAAAATAACAAAGAAAATCAATTATCTAGAGTCACTTTATGTTTTACAAAGAAGCTAAACCATCCAATGGAAGAAAGATAACATTTTCAACAAACAGTGCTGGTTCAACTGGAGGTCAGCATGTAGAAGAATGCAAATTGATCCATACTTATTACCATGTACAAAGCTTAAGTCCAAGTGGATCAAGGACCTCCTCATCAAACCAGATACACTCAAACTAATAAAAGAAAAAGTGGAGAAGAGTCTCAAACACATGGGCACTGGGGAAAATTTCCTAAACAAACCAATGGCTCATGCTCTAAGATCAAGAATCGACAAACGGGACATCATAAAACTGCAAAGCTATTGTAAAGCAAAAGACACTGTCAGTACGACAAAATGGCAACCACGAGATTGGGAAAAGATCTTTTCCAATTCTACATCTGATAGAGGGTTAATATCCAAAATTTACAAAGAATTCAAGAAGTTAGAATCCAGAGAGACAAATAACCCTATTAAAAATGGGGTAGAGAGCTAAACAAAACAAGCTCAGCTGAGGATTTTCGAATGGCCAAAAAAGCACCTAAAGAAATGTTCACCATCCTTTGTCATCAGGGAAATGCAAATCAAAACAATCCTGAGATTCCACCCCACACCAGTGAGAATGGCTCAGATCAAAAACTCAGGTGACAGCAGATACTGGCAAGGATGTGGAGAAAGAGGAATGCTCCTCTATTGTTCTTGGGATTGGAAACTGGTACAATGCCTTGGAAAATCAGTCTGGACTTTCCTCAGAATATTGGACATTCTACTACCTGAGGACCCATATACCTCTCTTGGGCATATACCCAAAAGATGCTCCAACATACAATAAAGACACATGCTCCACCATGTTCATAGCACTCTTATTTGTAAGCACAAAAATCTGTAAAGAACCCAGATGCCCTTCAATAGAGGAATGGATTCAAAAAATGTGGTACATTTACACAATGGAGTACTACCCAGCTATCGAAAACAATGACTTCATGAAATTCATAGGCAAATGGAATAAACTAGAAATATCATCCTGAGTGAGGTTACTCAATCACAGAAAAACACAATTGGAATGCACTCATTGATAAATGGATATTAGCCAAAAAGCTCAAATTACCCAAGATGAAATCCACAGACCACAAGAAGCTCAAGAAGGATGACCAAAATGTGGATGCTCCCACTCCTTCTTAAAAGGGGAAAATATCCATAAAAGGGAATATGGAACCAAAGTTTAGAGCAGCAACTCAAGGAATGGCCATTCAGAGCCTGACACACATGTGGCCCATATATATACAGCCACCAAAACTAGATTAGTTTGATGAAGCTAAACAATGCATGCTGAAAGGGAACGGATATAGATCTCTCCTGAGAGACACATCCAGAGCATGTCTAATACAGAGGTCAATGCTAGCAGGAAACCACTGAACTGAGAATAGGACCCCCTTGGGGAGAAGTAGTGGAAGCATTGAAAGAGTTGAAGGAGTTTGCAACCCCATAAAAACAGCAATGCCAACCAACCAGAGCATCCAGGGACTAACCCACTACAGAAAGACTATACATGGACTGACCCAGGCTTCAACTGCATATGTAACAGAGAATAGCCTTGTTGTAGCACCAGGTGAAGGGGAAGCCCTTGTTCCTGCCAAGGCTGGACCCTCAGTGCAGGGAAATATGGGAGGGGGCAATAAGGGGTGTGTATAGGGGGAATACCCGTATGGGGGAGGGGGAGGGGAGGAAATGGGGGCTTATGGACAGGAAACCAGGAAGGAGAATAACGTTTGTAATGTAAGTAAAGAAATATATTTAATAAAAAATTAAAAAAAAAAGAAAATCAATTATCTGGGAGAACAAGGGAAGTCTTGGGCCTATTGTTCCCTAGATTTCCCTCCTGTTGAGTGGATTTGTCTATTGTTTCTGCTGCAGGTGACATGCTCCTTAACAACTGAGTCAGTGTTCCCAAGTTTTTTCATGGAACATGCACCAGGAGCTCTCCAACAACTTTCCAGACTTTTCTCCCCAGATTTGGCCACTAAATCTCCCCACTTTGTATTCTTAGTCACTACTGGGTTCTCAGACTCTCCATTGTGATATAGATATCATTACTATTTTAAGCATCACTTAATAGATTCTCTTTTTTCATAGAATGAATATTTTAATTTCTCAAAATACCCTTTGTCTCCAATTAGATGAACTGAGTTTTCAGAAACTCAGAATAGTGCCCAAAAATCATTCAAGAATAATTTAAGTAAAGTACTTTTTTTCTCATAGATTGTGCATATGGTTTTCTGATTGGAGTGATAATTTTTGCACTTTATTTTTGTTTTTATTTGTTTTTAAGCTAACACAATGTCTGTTCATTTACTGAGCAACTTGTTATCTCCTTAAACTCTAAATATTTGTAATTTTACTTAGGTCAGTTGGTGATTGCTGGGAACAAAATTTAGCCTATTTTATATATTGTCATAAAGGGTATTTATTTAGATGACAATCATAGTATAGGAACTATTTGGTAAGATATAATTAATAAACATCTATTTATAATATTACTAGTTTGCTTAAAGTATCACTTAGATGTATTAGTAATTTATGCATACTTATATATAAAAATGTATTAAATTACTTATTTTATATGTTTTACTTAGCATTTTAGGATACAAAATTTCAATAATAATACGGTTATCTTTTGGGACATTGTATGCTTTATTCTTTTATGCTTTATTGCTTTTTAGGAGTTTGAGTCACTTGTAGTTTCATGATAAATTACACATTTTATAATGAAAAGGAGCCATAATTTTTGTTTGTTTGCTTTCTGTTGGCATTTGTTTAATTTTTTTAAATCATCTTTACTGTATTAATTAACAATATAATCTTTTATATTTTGTATGTGTGTGCTTCAAGCAATGGATGGATCTGATGCCTTCATATATACTAGGCAAGCACTCTCCCAATAACTACCATTCTGTTTGATATGACTTCTTGAAAAATAGTAGCATTGAAATTTGTTTTCTGCATTCTTAAATCAGTAATCTTAATACATTTTTTCCCTGATACTGTAAGAAATTCTTGTGACAAAAGCAATCAAGACCAGAGATGATTATTTGGTTGAAAATTTATAGTCCATCATTTCAGGAACCACATTATGTTTGTTTTTATGTGTATCAATTAGCATATGAGTTGTCATCTATAAAAATTTCTGCTCATATATAATATATAATAGTTCATATATATGATGACTATTATATATATATATGAGATATATAAGCATCTTCATGCCCTTCTTTTCCAAAATATGCTGAAAAGGTGAATATTTCTTCTAGGTTACATACTGAAATTTGTTTCTAATTTTTCAACAAATCATATTCCACTTGTGGACAATGTTTGTTTTGCTTCTGTGTTCCATTCTAGCAATCGTCATATGTAGGTATACAATAAACTCATAAATGACATATAATTTAATTAGAGAATTGTGATATATAATGTTGACAATGATAGGTGATAGCATGAGAGTAAAAATATTCAAAATAGCCTATAAAGTTAATTTGGAGGCAAACACCTTCCTCTACTAACCCGTATTGCTGGCCACCTGTCTACATATATAAGTAATTATTCCTTTTATCTTCTGTGGAATATGTTCATTGCACATGGTAATATAATTTAGGAGTGCATTTCATAAAAACACACCATGCATGTTGATCATATTCATCCTACCATTTTTCTGAACTTTCCTACTTTATGTAAGATATTCTTTTAGTTAGTGTATACATATAAGCAAACACACAGTCACGCACACACATTCACATAAGCACATATACACATGTATATAAACTCATAGAGAGACAAATAAAAATACATTTACATGCTGTATATACCTATAACTGTATAGACCTATATGGTATATACACATACATTATATATAATATACCATGTATACAAACATAGTATACATGTACTATCTTTTTTTCTGCAAAGCACACAATTTCTTTCTTTTAAATAGCTTAATAAAATTCCAGTGTGTAAATATATCAAAGTTTCTTTACCCACACATCTTTTGGCTCTTTGAATCTTTTTGTCTCTGTTGTTTTTCTTTTTCATTTCTAGTTTTTTTTTCTTTTTTTTTTTGTCTTGGTATATTAGTTGAGGTTTGGCCCCTCATAAAACCATCTTTAATGTATCCTGTATGTTCTGATATAATGTATTTTTGTTTTCTTTCATTCTATACACTTTTTCAGTTATTCTTCTGACTTTTTATTATTATACTCCATGAAATGGTGTGTTATTTTTTCGTTTCCATGAACTGACATCTTTTGTATTTTCTTTTGCTATTCACTTATAATTTGTTTCCAATATGATTGCATTGTTCTGAAATAGACTACTCCCCCATACGTTTTTGAAAACATGTTTTGTAAAATCTTTATATGGAATATTCTAAATATATCTGTTAAGTCCATTTGAATTGTAATTTATTTTATACCTATGGCTTCCTAATCTATTTTTCATCCAGACAGCTTATATAATGGTGAAAGTGTGGTATTTGAGTCACCCACTGCTGTTAGTGCTTGCCCCAGTAAGTTATTTCCATCAAGTCTCAGTGTATGAATCTTTATATTATTTTCTTTTCTGACTAATTTTGGCTTGAATTTAACATTACCATATATTTGTATATCTATATTCATTTGTTTGCAACACCTTTGTACATCCTTCACTCTAATGCCCTAATTGTCTTTGGCAGTGAGAAGTATTTTTCACAGAAACAGGTGTGTTTTGTTTTGAGCTTTGTTTTTGGTGTTGCTTGGTTTCTTTGTTTCTTTGTTGGGTTTTCTTTTCCTCCAATCCTTGAACCACAATGTTTTGACATGATTATTGAATCCATTAACTTTAAAAACAGACATTATCAAAATATTTGCATTTATTCTTACAAGTTTTTATTTTCCTATAATTGATAATATACTAATGCTTATTTGCTTAAATAAATTGAAAGTGTAGTTTATTGTTTCCTGTGATCCCTTTGTTGTTTTTAATGTTTCTTTCCAAATGCAGGGCTTTATTACACTATATAATTAAATACTGGCTTGGGGTTATTAATTCCTTAAGTTTATGTTTAGCATGGAAAGCTTTCTGTTCTCCTTCAATTATGAATGATAGTTTTCTTGGATGTGAAGATCTGAGATCATTGCTAATTATCTTTTAGAGAGTGAAGTATACCGTTTCATGGCTTCTCTACTTTCACAGTTTCTTTTTGGAAATTCGATGTTATTCTTCGGGAACTGACTTCGCTGTGTTTTGTAACTTTTAATTTGCTCCATTCTTTAATCTTAGTGTTTAAATTTAATGTGATATGAAGAGTTTCTTTTGCAGTCATAAGTATTTGACATACTAAATACTTCTTCACACTGGGTGGTCAACACTTTTTCTAGATTTTTAAAAATAAAATGTAGTTTACTTAATTCCATTTTGGTTTTAGTTACATTATTGAAGTACAATTCTACATAATGTGCACGCATTTGTATTTGGCATTTAGAGTAAAGATAGACTCATGAAATCATCAAGATAATATAACTTTTCCCTCATGGCCATTGTTTTCCTCTGAGAAGAACACTTAAAATCTAACTCAAAATCTATAGCTTTAATGAACATTTTAAAAGCTCAATTGTGCATTGTTTCCAGACAAACTATGGAATTTCATTTTATCAGATGAAAATGAAAAACTAAGTATTTTCTTCCATCTTCAGTCAAGGGGATACACTATTTTAGTTTCTCTGTGAATTTCTATATCTATATTTTGTTTAAGGGAAAATACTCTTAAGCTGATAATAGATGTAAAATACATTTTACATCATTGGTCATGAAAATTATCCAAAATTTACTGAAAGTTCTGGATGATAGCCATAATTATATTCTATCTTTTGAGTTTTCAAATACCATATCAATATTTTGAGAGTTATTCCCACTTATTCACTATGTATGATTAACATATTGCTATTAATTCAAGAGAAAAATCTGATATAGAGGAGGTATAGTATAGAGGTCATATGGTATAGGTCTAGAGAAATGCCATATCCCTATAGTAGGACAATGAAGGTGAATTGCTTGTCTGCTGAGAGAAAATTGCTTCTAATGGACCTAATGTATAAGCATAGAGAAATAGGCATTTACCAGATCAATAGCTTGCACATCATGTAGGAGTATATGTGCTAATTTGCTCAGTAAATAAAGCCACAACTGATGTTGCAGTTGCAATTCAAGTTACCACTTGTTAATGCTCCCAGTAACTCATTGTCAATCCCAAAGGGCTATAAGTTTTCTGCATAGTCCACGTAGGAGAATCATATGGGGATGTGGTAGGAATGACGACCCCTATGTCTTCTGCATCTTTATGGTGTCACTAATTGCTGTTAGCCCCCTTTTACTTAATGCAGTATTGCTTTAGATTTACTGTTTCCTAGACTAACTCACTTCCAATAGCCTTATTCACTGTAACAGCCCACAATTCATAGGTCAGAGAAAAAACAATGTCTATTTTAAGTACTCTGGAAATGGAAGTCCACAGAATAGATTCAGACACACACTGGATTCACTAAGAGAGAGTCTTGACTTAAAACTTCATATATCATTTGACCTTTGTAAGGTCCTTCTTTCACAGAAGAAGGGTCATGGTGACATTTTAGATTTTCTAGAATTTACAACCATTCACACCTAGTGCCAGTAGTCCCTGAAAGTTTGATTATCTCCTTTCATCCATTCATCTATAACTTGGTAAAAGGTAGAATGCACAGTTACCCTTGAACAATAATAGGAGGGTATTCAGCAGCATAATCATTCAGCAGTGTTGTAGGTCTTGCCCTTGAGGGATCAGGTTCCCCTTCATATTACAGATTCTACATCTGTAAACCAGCTCAAGCCTAAGAAATAATTAAGGTGCTATAACATTTCTTATTTGTTTTAGATTTCCACTGGACACTATTTTCTTTTACTTATATAGATCATAAAGAAGTTAGTGTCCAATGTCCTCCACTTCCAGAACACCACAGTTATGGTAATTTTAGGGGTTATGGCTGCTTAAACTGTTCCTTATTTCCCTTTACCTCAGGGATCCACGTTTTCTTAATTAACTTCACCTTTTCTAGTTGAGTGCCATGATTTTGACTGTAAGATATGAATACACACACACACACACACACACACACACACACACACACACACACACATATATATATATATATATATATATATATATGGAGAGAGACAGAGAGAAAGAGAGACAGAGAGACAGAGAGACAGAGAGATAGTAAAATCATGGAACTCATACAGTACTGGGTTCCCCTATTGCTCACAGACTAGGTAAAGGTCTTATCATTCTCAATGTGAGATTCTCAGTGTTAATTCATTATAACACTCCAGTGTTCCCAAGCTTTTGAGGCATTTTGTTTATATTAAATTGAAGGAGATTGAGCACATCAAACTTGTTCCTAGTGGGTCATTTCTCAACTCATGTTTTGACCAAAAATATCAAGGTTTAGTACAATTTCTGACTCTATGAGGTACAATTATAAATACCAATATCTAGCTAAACTGGCCATTTTCAATAAATTCTGCCTAGTTCAGTTTTATTATCTATCAACATTATATCGTATTTTTGGAATGTATGTTCCCTCATTCCTCAGATTTGTATTTAATATAAAATAGAGAATTGAAGCAGTTCTTAAGGAATATAGACTGTGTCCTCAACTTTTACTATTTGTATACATTAAGTGCCATCTGGAATTTATGTATAGCTATTCTAAAAGGGTGGCAATACAAATAGGTTCTGAGAATAAACACATCCTCTAGCATGGCTGTTTTGGAGAAAATTTCCATTTTTTCAAGGAATGCACAGTTAATACAAAAATGTGATGTACAGGCAGATATTCCTATGTGAGGAACCTGGATCCACTTGACATTTGGATGGTATAACAGGTTGTGATGTGGAGGCTTATTTCAACTGAGAGTGGAACTGCTATTCTGTGATTTTGTGAGGTTGATGTTTGCACTACTGCATAGTTTGGAAAAGGGAAGTATTAGTATAATAAAATTTTGAAGTAACAATCTAGAATTACTCATCCAGTAAATTTTTTCAAAATTTTAAATTCACTGTACATTCTAATAGCAGTCCCCCTTCTCCTCCCAGTCATGCCCTTACAAATTCCTCTCCCTATTATCCCCTCACCTTCTCACGAGAGTGAAGAATCAGCCCTTGTACATCAGTCTAACCTAGGAATCTAAGTCCAAGTAGGACAAGGAAATATTCTTCCAGTAAGGCCCAACCAGGCACAGACTTGTTTTGTAAGAAATGTTGAAACCATTTCACTTGCAAATAGAAAACGGCTTGTATCTAAAACATTTAAACACATAAAAATTAATTTGAACTGTGATGCTTCATGTCAGCTTGACAGGAACTATAACTACCTAAGACAGAAAGCTCTGGATGCATTTGTAAGGTTCTTCCTATTCTAGGTTAACTGAAATGGGAAGACACATCTTCACTATGGGTTGTACCATTATTCCTAGGTGAGGAGTCTAGAACCACTGGACATTTAGACGTTCTAACAAAGATGTGGCATGGAGGCTTATTTCAACTGGGAGTGCAATAGCTGTTCAGTGAGGTTGGTGTTTCTACTATTACAGAGTTCAGAAAAGGGAAATATTAATATAAAAATAAATGAAATGGAATAGCCAAAGCTCTCTGTAACCAAATCTTGTTGGGGAGTAGCCTGGACTCTCAGATGTGCAGACAATACTGAGAGCTAAGGGGAGACCACCACTTCTGCTCACATTCCTGTCTCAAGATGAATCTGCCTAGAGCACTCTGGATGCGAGAACCTAGGAGCAGTCAGGGGCAGGATCCTTCCGGTTTCTGATTTTACCCAAAGATGACCTGGTCCCACAGCTCTCTGTACCCAAATCCTTTGGTGGGGAGAGATGGAATCTCAGAATTGCAGAAAATCCTGAGAGCTCAGGGAAAAAAATCACTTCTGCTTACATTCCTGGCCCAAGAGGAACCCACCTAGGGCCCTTTGGACACAGTAACCTTGGATCAGTCAGAGAGATGATCCTACCTGTCTCTGCCTGTGGCCACAGCTGAAAGGCAGTCACCAGGAGCAGTGATTCACCTGAGAGCAGATATATAACCGCTACTTCTGCTCTGGAGGACACACCTGGAGCCCTCAGGACAAATGAACATAGGAGCAGTCTGGGACAGGACCCTTCTACTACTGCCTACTCCTGAAACTGACCCTGTCCCATTGCTTTCTGTACGCAGATCTTGCTGGGATGAAGTTGGTACCCAGGAGTGCTGACAGACAGTCTTACAGGAGGGTCAAGCCATTGTCAGAGACAGCAAGACCATCTAACACCAGAGACACCCAGATGACAAAAGGCAATCACAGGCATCTAAGAAACAGAAACCAAGATTACTGGGCATCATCAGAGCCCAGTTCTCCCACCAAAGCAAATAATGGATACACAAATACATCTCAAAAGCAAGAATATGATTTAATGTCACATTTCATGATGATGATAGAGAACTTTAAGAAAGACATTAATAACTACCTTAAAGAAATACAGTAAAAAATCCCAGAAAGAAAGACAAATCACAACCGAACAGGAGAAGGAATTGAACAAAACCATCCAGGATCTAGAAATGGAAATACAAAAAATAAAGAAATCACAAAGGGAGGCAACCCTGGAGACAGGAAACTTACGAAAAAGAACAGGAGTCATAGACACAAACATCACTAATAGAATACAAGAGATAGAAGAGAGAATCTCAGTGGCAGAAGATACCATAGAAAACATTGACACACTAGTCAAAGAAAACGTAAAACACAGAAACTCCTAACCCAAAATATCCAGGAAGTCCAGGACACAATGAAAAGATTGAACCTAAGGATAACAGGATAGAAAAGAGCAAAGATTCTCAACTTAGAAGGCCAGTGAATATCTTCCAGACAGTTATAGAAGAAAACTTCCCTAAGCTAAAGAAAGAGATACCCATAAACATACAAGAAACCTACAGAACTTCAAATAGATTGAAACAGAAAAGAAATTCCTCCTATCACATAATAGTCAAAACACCAAATGCACAAAACAAAGAAAGAATATTAAAAGCAGTAGGGAAAAATATTAAGTAACATGAAAAAAGGCAGACCTATCAATATTACATCAGACTTCTCCCCAGACACTTGAAAGCAAGAAGATCCTGGGCAGATGTTCTACAGATGCTAAGAGAACACAAATGCCAGCCCAGACAGATGTCCAGCAAAACTCTCAATTAACGTAGATGCAAAAAACAAAATATTCCATGACGAATCCAAAATTACACAATATATTTCCACAAATCCATCCATACAAAGGATAATAGATGGAAAACTCCAACACAAGGAGAGAAATTACACCACAGAAAAGGAAAGAATGTAATCCTCTTGCAACAAACCCAACACCAATAACAACAGAAACCTCCCATAAACATGGAAGGGGAACAATGCTCTTTTCAATGATAATTTTGTCAAGGAAACAATAGAGAAAAAAATTAAAGCCTTTTTAGAATTTAATGAAAAACGAAGGCTCACCATACCCAACCTCATGGGACACAATGAAAGCAGTGCTAACAGGAAAGCTCATAGCTCTGAATTCCTCCAAAAAGAAACTGGAGAGAACATATATTAGCGGCTTGAAAGCACACTTAAAAGCTCTAAAACAAAAGGAAGCAAATCCACCTAAGAGGAGTAGATGCCAGTAAATAATCAAACTAGGTGCTGAAATCAAAGAAGTAGAACAAAAAGAATAATAAAAGAATGAACAAAACCAGGAACTAATTCTTTGAGAAAATCAACAAGGTAAATAAACCATTAGCCAGTCTAACCAGAAGACACAGAGTATCCAAATTAACAAAATCAGAAAGGAAAAGGGAGACATAGCAACAGAATTTGAGGAAGTTTAATAAATCATCAGATCCAACTACTAAAGCCTATATTGAACAAAACTGGAAAATCTGGATGAAATGGGCAACTTTCTAGACAGATAACAGGTTCCAAAGTTAAATCAGGATAAGATAAACTGCCTAAACTGTTCCATAACTCCTAAGGAAACCAAAGCAGTTATTAAAGATCTCCCAACTAAAAGAAGCAAGACCATCTAACACCAGAGACCACCAGATGACAAGAGGCAATCACAGAATCTAAGCAAGAAACCAAGATTACTGGGCATACCCAGGACCATATGTTGAGTGCAGAATTCTATCAGAACTTCATAGAAGAGCTAACATCAATTCTGTCCAAACTATTGTACAAAATAGAAACAGAAAGAGCACTATCCAATTCCTTCTATGAAGCCAAAATAGCACTTATACCTAAACCACACAAAGACCCAACAGAGAAAGAGAACTTCAGGCCAATTTCACTTAGGAATATTGACAAAAAAAATACTCAATAAAATTTTACAAACCGAATCTAAGAACACATCTAAATGATCATTCTTCACGATCAAAGCAGCTATATCACAGAGTTACAGGGATGGTTCAATATATGGAAATCCATAAACATAATCTACTATGTAAAAAAACGCATAGGAAAAGATGACATGTCTCATTAGAATTCAAGAAGTTAGACTTCAGAGATAAAATAACCCTATTAAAAAAATGGGTACTGAGCTAAACAAAGAATTCTCAGCTGAAGAATATAGAATGGCTGAGCAATACCTAAAGAAATGTTCAACACCTTTAGTCATCACAAAAATGCAAATCAAAACAATCCAGAGATACCACCTCATTCCAGTCAGAATGACTAAGTTAAAAATCTCAGATGTTGGCAGATTCTGGAAAGGATGTGAAGAAAGAGGAATAGTCCTCCATTGCTGGTACAACTACTCTGGAAATCAGTCTGGAGGTTCCTCAGAAAATTGGACATTGAACTACCTGAGGACCCAGCTATACCAATCCTGAGCATATACCCAAATGATGTTCCAATATATAACAAAGACACATGCTCCACTATGTTCATAGCAACTTTATTTATAATAACAAGAAGCTGGAAAGAACCCTTTCCTTCAACAAAGGAATGGATACAGAATGAATACAGATCTACACAATGGAATATTACTCAGCTATCAAAAACAATGACTTCATGAATTTCATAGACAAAGGAATGGAACTGGAAAATATCCTGATCTAGGTAACCAAATCACAAAAAAAACCACATTATGCACTTACTGATAAAAAAAAATATTAGCACAAAAGCCCAAATTACACAAGACAAAATTGACAGGCAACATGAAGCTCAATAAGGATGAACAAAATGTGGATTCTTCAGTCCTTCTTAAAAGGGGGATCAA
Source organism: Rattus norvegicus (assembly GCF_021556685.1). Lineage (NCBI taxonomy): Eukaryota > Metazoa > Chordata > Mammalia > Rodentia > Muridae > Rattus > Rattus norvegicus. Next base: position 90,876,116 of record NC_141554.1, read on the forward strand.
AAATATTCACAGGAAGGGATATGAAGACAAAGTTTGGAGTAGTTACTGAAGGAATGGCCATTCAGAGCCTGCCCCACCTGAAAATGCAGCCAATATATATATATATATATATATATATATATATATATATATATATATATATATATATATAATCAACCTAACTAGTCAGTTTCACTGATGCCAAGTAGTTCATGCTGACAGTAGCCTGATATAGCTGTTTCTTGAGAGTCATAGCCAGAGCGTGACATATACAGAGGAGAATGCTAGCAGAATAGAACTGAGAACAGGGTGCCCATTGGAAGAATTAGAGAAAGGATTGAAGGAGCTGAAAGGGTTTGCAACCCCATAAGATCAACCATACCAACCAACCAGAGCTCTCTGGGACTAAACCATTACCCAAAGGCTACATATAGACAGACCCAGGACCACAGCTATATATGTAGCAGTGGATTGCCTTATAGGGCACCAATGGAAGAGAAGCACTTGGTCCTTCCAAGGCTGGACTCCCTACTGTAGGGGAATGTTAGGATGGCAAGGCGGTGGTTTGGAAGGGAAACACCATTATAGAAAAAGGTGAGGGGGATGGGATAGGAGGAAAATTGTGAGGAAACCTGGAAGGGAAATAACATTTGAAATGTAATTAAAAAATATAAAAAAAACCATTAAAAGGAAGACATAGCAACAGACTCTAAGGAGATTCAAAAATCCATCAAATCCTGCTACAAAACCCTATATTCAATAAAACTGCAAATCTAGATGAAGTGGACAATTTTCTATACAGATACCCAGTATCAAAGTTAAATCAGTATCAGATAAACCATCTAAACAGTCTCACACAAAGAAATAAAAGCAGTCATGAAAAGTCTGCCAACCAATAAAAGCCCAGGACCAGATGAGTTTAGTGGAGTATTCTATCAGACTTTCATTGAAGTTCTAATACCAACACTGACCAATCTATTCCACAAAAAAGAAACAGAAGGAACAGTACCCAATTGCTTCTTTGAAACCATGATTACACTTATACCTAAAGCACACGAAGACCAAAGAAAGAAATCTTCAGGCCAATTTCACTTTTGAATATTGACAAAAAAAATCAAAAAAAATTTTGGAAACTGAATCTAAGAACATATCAAAATGATCATTGAAAATGATCAAGTAGGCTTCATGCCAGGGATGCAGGGATGGCTCAAGATATGGGAATCCAGCAATGTAATCCACTATATAAAATATCTAAAAGAAAAAAAAAACACATAAACTTCACCTATGATGCTGAGAAAACAGACAAATTTCAACACCCCTTCTTTTAAAAGACTTGAAGAGATCAGAAATTCAAGGCTCATACATAAATATAGTGAACTTAATACACAGCTATCAAGTAGGCAACATCAAACTAAACAGACAGAAACGTGAAGAAATCCCACTGAAGTCAGGGACTAGACAATGCTGCTCACTCTCTCCCTAGTTATTTAATATATTGCTTGAAGTCCTAGTATGAGCAACAGGCAAGACACAACAAAATAAGGTCAAAGGGATACAAACTTGAAAGGAAGAAGTCAAATTATCACTATTTGCAGATGATAAGATAGTATATTTAAGTGATCCTAAAATTTCCACCAGAGAACTACTAAGCCTGAAAAACAACTTTAACAAAATGGCTGGATATAAAATTTCCTCAAATAAATCAGTAGTCTTTCTCTACGCAAACAATAAACAGACTGAGAAAGGTATTAGGGAAATGACACCCTTCACAATAGTCATAAATGACATAAAATACATCAGTGTGACTCTAACCAAGCAAGTTAAATATTTTTATGACAAGAACTTCAAGTCTCTGAAGAAAAAAATTGAAGAAGATCTCAGAATATGGAAAGATCTCCCATTCTTACGGCTTGGCAGGATTAATAGAGTTAAAATGGTCATGTTCCAAAAAGCAATCTACAGATTCAATGCAATGCTTTGTGCAGGTGAGATGACCAAGTGGCCAAAAGTAAAAATGTTCTTGCAGCCCACCACTTAATGCCTGAAAACGTTTGCTCAATCCTGGATGGAGGAAGCAAACTCACTCCACAAGATTTCAACTCTGATCTCTATATACATGCATGTTATGATAACCCCCATCAGACACATGTATACAAGCATGCAAATACCACACACACACACACACACACACACACACACACACACACACACACACACACACGTACTGAATTCAGTTTTTAAAAGAAAAAATTAACAAGGAACATAACTTACCATGTCATTTATTTTTCTTTTATTATTTGTTTATTTATTTTCAGATATACTATATCCCGGTGGCAGTTTTTCTCCATTCCCTCCTCCCAGATCCTCCTGATCACATCTCAATCCCATTCATTCTTCTTCCATTTCCCTTCAGTAAAGAACAGTCCTCCCAGGAATATCAACTAAACATGGCATATTATATTTCAACAAGTGTAGACACCCTCCTCATATTAAGAATGCAACAGGCAACTTAGTAGGAGGACAATGGTCCACAAATAGCACCAAGGACCTACATCAGCCCCATGCCAACTCTCTGACTGGCTGTTAAGTTTGTTAACACCTATAAGCTCAGGTTAGTTGTTTCCATGAGCTGTGTTGTTGTATTGTCCTTGACCTCTCTGGCTCTTAGAAACTTTCTTCTCCTGACTGTGTGAGCTCCCTGAGCTTGGCTTAGTGTTTGTCTCTGGTTCTCTGCATTTTCCCCATCAGATGTAGGATGTAGCCTCTCTAATGACATTTGAACTAGGCACCAATTTTTGAGTATAGCAGAATATCATTGGGAATCATTTCATTGACTTTTTTGGTATGTACTCAATTATAAGTATATTAGCTTTAAAGTAAAGGATAGACATGCTATAATCCACAGACCCAGAGAGGCTAAGTAACATGGAGAAGAGAAAAAATAGAATCGATTTTCTATTCTATTGTAGGTGGACTAGGGGTGGGTAGGAATGGGAACAGGTGGGAACATGTAAAAGGGAGAGAGAGAGAGAGAGAGAGAGAGAGAGAGAGAGAGAGAGAGAGAGAGAGAGAGAGAGAGAGATGCTGCTACTGACAGTGCTACTGAGCAGTTGATGTCTTGTTGTATAGCCAAGGCCGGATGATTCATTTATATTCAATATATTCAAGTCTTTTGCCTCAAATCACCAAATGACCAAATGTCACTAATGTAAGTATAGATTGTTATGCTATACAATTATCTTTATGTCAGAAACACATTTTAGCAACTTCTGTTTATAGTAAAGTTTGGAATTGGAGGTCATTTAACAATGACTGTCTTTTTCAAGATTGTTTGGTATATTCTAGATTTTTGGTGTCCTATAGGAATTTTGGGGATGTGCTAAATTCTTCAAGTCAGCTGTGATTTGGGAAGCAGTTTATTAAATCTGTATATATATATGTATATATATATATATACATATATATATACATATATATATATCTTTGCAGTATTAAGAATCACAGCTGTAAATTTGAGAATTACATCGGTTTTATCAGATCATCTTAAATTTCCTTCAAATTATCTGCAGTTACTAAAATATAAGTATCTTTGGCCAGATTTTCCCTGTGTATTATACTCCCTGACACTATTGGAAATGCACAATTTAGATGGAAATATTAAATGTAGCACAAATATCATTCAACTAGTCACTCTGTCACCTAATCCTTCTATACATTTACTGAGCTATACATAGAAAAGTGAATTATACATTAAGAATATCTTAACAAGCTAGAGAATAAGCCATCTACTCCAAAATTAACGATACTGTAAAAATTATTTTTGGTGATAGAACTGCCAAATACAAAAGAGGCACTGATTTCACATAAATATCCAAAAAATGTGTTTCTATTCTTAATTCTTTTTCTTCTTCATCTTTTATTTATTTGGATGATGAGTCAAAGTTTTGGCCTAACTTTTTCCTGAGATAATTTCATATTACTTAATTTACATTTTCCTTCCTGTGCAAATATATCAATCATTTCAATACGTATCAAAATAGCCTACTTACTATTCAAGAAAAATAAATGGAGTTAATTTAAATACTATTATTTATACATACTAAGCATATTTTATAAAAAAAAGATGTGTAAATATAGAATTTTCAAGTGAGAATGTTTGGTACCCAAAATGCATTTGTGCTCTGCTTGTGTAATTAGGACAGGGATGGACTCCTATGGCAGAAATAAATGCTAAAAGAATTGTTTTAGCACTCAGGAGAGAACTATGTTGATAACAAGCCAGAAATGATTATGATTCTATTCAACCACATTTTAAGACAACATGTCCTAAATTGCGTTTGGATAAACAAATCCCATTTTATCCCCTTCTAAATTTTCTATTTCCTTTGAGGACCATAAATGTATTTTACTTTCTCTACAGTGTTTCTGCTAAACAGTTTGTAATTGCCTGAAAGCAGAAAAAATCCAATAAGAAAACAAGAACAAGAAATTATGTCCTTATCTCTGATGGCGTTGACAAAGAATGACTAAACCACCTGAACTCTCAAGGTAGATGTTTCCTTTCATATTCCAAGTGTTTTGGATGTTTGAAGTTAATGCTACTGCTGTTATCTTCTTATTGAAAAATAGATTAAAGGCTATAATGGTACATCAATTAATTATTTAATACATTTGTGGGTTGGATGATTTCAATTTAAAGAAATAAAGTTAAATGTTAATGAGAGACTAAACTTGAAATTTGATAGCTTAAGATGATTAAATCTATGCTTCCCAGAAAAAAGTGTCTAAATTGATGCTGTGAAGACATGCAGATTCAAGATACATTACTAAATTTGTTTCATACCATATTTTTGTTATTGGCATCAAAGTTATTTGGTATATGTTTTCAAATTGGTTCATATTGCTATTTCCATAAAGGTGTATTAAAAGAAATGTAAATTTACATTTTATTTATACTTTTATATAAAGTGAAATACAAGTCAATATATCGTGAACATAAAGTTTTTAAGTAAAAAGCATATTATTCCAATTATTTTAATTGCAAAAATTTAAGTAGTTTCAAGTTACTGGAATTTAAAATACTGGTAACTCAAGTTCATTTCTTTTCTCTTAGATATTATGTAACACTTTTTTTTTCTATCAAACCTATTAAAGAATCATTGAAAAATACTATTATTTGCAAGTGGGAAATAGAATGAGATGCTTTTGATTGTTTTTAAATCTATAGGGCTTTTTAAAGTTTAGAGCAGCGACTCAAGCTTAGATTTAGAGCTTGACCCACATGTGGCCCATATATATACAGCCACCAAAACTAGATAAGATTGATGAAGCTAAAACATCCATGCTGAATGGGACTAGATGTAGATCTCTCCTAAGAGACACATCCAGAGCATGTCCAATATAGAGGTCAATGCTAGCAGCAAACCACCGAACTGAGAATAGGACCCCCTTGGGGGGAATTAGAGAAAGTATTGAAAGAGTTGAAGGAGACTCCAACCCAATAAAAACCACAATGCCAACCAACCGGAGCTTCCAGGGATTGAATGACTACCAAAAGACTATACATGGACTGACCCAGGGCCCCAACTGCATATGTAGCAGAGAATAGCCTTGTTGGGGCACCAGTAGAACGGGAAGCCCTTGCTCTTGCCAAGTTTAGACTCCCAGTGCAGGGGAATATGGGGGGCAATAAGGGGGATATATAGGGGAATACCCCTATGGGGGAGGGGGAGGGAGGGAATGGGGGCTTATGAACAGGAAACCGGGAAGGGGAATAATGTTTGAAATGTAAGTAAAGGTATATATCTAATAAAACATTTAAAAAAATCTATAGGGATTTTTATCTTTAAGAGTTTTCTATGTAATTTCAACCAGCAAAAATGACTGAATACTGATACTCTTTCCAATAGCGATTTATGTTAGGAATATCTTTCAGTATCAAAATAATTATGCAGGTAAAACTTACACTGAATTTTCTACCTGGCTCTTCCTGGTATTCTCTATATTTAAAAACAATGAGGCATAAAAGATCTATAGGGAATTAATTTCAGGGCTTTAATTTAGCCATATTGTAGTTTTAGTTCATGATTGGCTTTACTTACTACAAATTATTTGGCTTATTACTAATTCTTTAAGTTTCATTTGCTTAGTGACAAAAACATTTTATATATTTATATAAATGTATGTAAAGTTAAATGATGTGGTATAATATCAGAAAAAATTGAAATTAGAATAGGTATTTATTTATTTTATATTTATTCATTTTATTGGACTTTATATACATTTACCTTTCAAATGTGATCCCTTTTCCTCCTTTCCCATACCACCTCTCTCAACCCTGGATTTTTTTATATTTTAGTTTTCATGGAAATTTTATGTATTTACATTTCAAGTATTATCCCCTTTCTCCCCTATCCCATACCCTGTTCCCCAACCCCCTGGCTTCTATGAGGATATTCCCAATTTTCCCTCCAATTCCTCCTTCAAATTTTTCCCTATATTTCCTCCCATTAGTGTTTTGTTCCTGCTTCTAAGAAGGACTGAAACATCCACATTTTGGTCTTTCTTCTTGAGCTTCATATGATCTGTGAATCGTTTCTTGGGTATTCTAGCTTTTAGGCTAATATCCACTTATAGGTGAGTACACACCATGTGTGTTCTTTTGTCACTGGGTTACCTCACTCAGGGTAATATTTTCCAGCTCAATCCATTTTCCTAAGAATTTCATGAAGTCATTGTTTTTAATAGCTGATCAGTACTCCATTTGTAAATGTACCACATTTTCTATATTCATTCCTCTATTGAAGGACATCTGGGTTCTTTCCAGTTTCTGGCTATTATAAATAAGGCTTCTATGAAAATAGTGGATCATGTGTCCTTGTTATATGTTGGAGCTTATTTTGGGTGTATGCAAGGAGTGGCATAGCTGAGTGCTCAGGTCCAATGTCCAATGTTCTGAGAATTTACCAGATTGATTTCCAGAGTAGTTATACAAGCTTGCAATCCCACTAACAATGGAGGAGTGTTCTTATTTCTCCACATTCTTGTAAGCATCTGCTTTCACATGAGATTTTTATCTTAGCCATTCTCACTGGTGTGAAGTGGAATCCAATGTTTGTTTTGATTTATTCTTCGTTGATGACTAAGGATGTTCAACATTTCTTTAGGAGCTTCTCTGTCATTTAATATTCCTTAGGTGAGAGTTCTCTGTTTAGCTCTGTACCACATTTTTAATTGGATTATTTGGTTGTCTGGAGTCTAACTTCTTGAGTTCATTGTATATATTACATGTTAGACCTCAATTGGATGTAGGATTGGTAAAGATATTTTCCCAATCTGTTGGATGCCATTTTGGTATACTGAAAGTGTCCTTTGCCTTACAGAAGCTTTTTAATTTTATGAGGTCCCATTTGTTTATTCATGATCTCAAAGCATAAGCCATTGGTGTTCAGTTCAGGAAAATTTCCCCTCTGCCCATGTATTCAGGCCTCTTCCCTACTATCTCTTCTATTAATTTTAGTGTACCTGGTTTATGTGCAGGTCTTTGATCCACTTGTATTTGAACTTTGTACAAGGAGATAGGAATGGGTCAATTTGCATTCTTCTACATGCTGACAGTGAAGGTTTGTATATGCTTGACCCAGGGAGTACATTAATAGAACGTATGGACTTGCTGGACGAAGTGTCTCACTGTGGGGGTGGGCTTGGAGGCCCTCCTCCTAGCTGCCTGAGGATGCTCAGTCTGTCCTTTGCTTCCTTTGGGTAAAGATTCATAACTCAGCTCCTCCTGCACCATGCCTGCCTGGATACTGCTATGCTCCTGCCATGATGATAATGGACTGAACCTCTGAACTTGTAAGCCAAACCCAATTAAATGTTGTCCTTTATAAAACTTGCATTGGTCATGGTGTCTGTTCACAGCAATAAAACTGTAACTAAGACAGAAGTTGGCTGCAGAAGTGGGGTATTGCTGTGACAGGCCTGAGCATGTTTTGTTTGGAAGAATGTGGATTTGGAAACTTTGGATTTGGAAAGCAGTGGAATGCTTTAAATGGGGCTTAGTGGGCTATCTTAGTAGGAGTGTGGAAGTCTTTGTTACTGATAGTAATTTGAACTTTTCCTACCTGGCCCAAGTTGTTCAGTAAAAAATTTAAGTATGTGTCCTAAAGACTGTTTTGTGGTATTTTTGGGAAAAATGTGGCTGCTTTTTGCCATTGCCAAAGAGTGTGCCTGAGGTTAAGGTGAAGAGATTCAGATTAATTGCTATGAAAAAAAAAGTCTTAAAATGGCCTGGTGTAAATTCTGTTGTGTGGTTAATAAAATTCATTCTTATGAAGAGCATTTTAAGGAATAAAGGGAAGTTGAGAAAGGAAAGAAACAAATTCAAGGTTCAAGCATTAAAGTGACACCTGGAAGTGAAATCTAGCTTAATCCTGTGTTCAAAAATATTAAGTTGAATTAACGGAGTAATGACTTTGGGGCAAGATCCCACCCAAATAAGTTAGCTCCAGGCAACTTAGTACAAACCCTTAATCCCAGTAGACAGACATACAGATCTCTAAATTCAAGGTCAATCTACAGAGCAAGATCCAGGACAGTCAAGCTTAGGCATTGAAGGAGTTAGAAAAGAGGAAGCTATTGATAATATAATAGAACAAGGGGGCCATGTTCCAGCTCCTGAAAGCAGCAGAACTCAGCAGCTTCAGCCCTGTGTCTCTGACTTTATATTCAAGAGGAGAAGGAGACTACTGGGACAATTGATGCTGGCTAGCTGGAGCTAAGAAAGAGATCAGCATCATTGAGGTGAAATCTTCTGGGAAGTGGTTTTTGAGAGATGTCTTCCCAAGATGCCAAGATTGTATCTCCTGCTCTGGCTGGACTTGGTAGTGTGTAAGACTCACCCAGGTGGTACTGGTTTAGAAGGTTTGAAGGGGTCATGTAGAAGAGCTGAAGCTGGGTATTGTGAGAGGTCATGGAAGGCCATTGGTAAAGGTGTACCCTCAGTTGCAACTGATGGCCCAGGACTGAAGGGGTAATACAAAGGAGTTGAGACTTGGCACCATGAAGAGGGCCTCTGAAAGGCTATTGTTGAAGCCTAGTTGTAACTGAAGACCCCAGTGTATTGGAGATGCCAGTACCATGGGAAGATCACCAAGAAAAGGTGAGGCAGTGGAGAGGATCAACCTGAGTGTTACAGAGGGCAGAGCTAGAGAAGTGAAGCCAGCCCTTAGGAGGGTCATGTGTGGATCCAAGACATTGAAACAAGCTGCTGTAGAGACACAAAAATGTTAAACATGCCAACACCATGGGCTATCTGCTAAGGAAACTGCTAAGAGGGAGTGGGGCCAGCTCAGGAGAAAAAAAGTTTGTTATACTCAACAAAGATGAAAAAGGAGTTGAAGATTTGAAGACCAATTTGACATTAGACATGGAGATGGCAGAGTTTGAAGTTTGCCCAGCAGGTTGCCTGTCTTAATTCAGGGATTATATAGTTAAGTGATCAGATGGATCTCAGAAGAGAGTTTGAACTTTGGACTTTTAATATTGTTGATACTGCTATAGACTATGGAGACTTTGAAAGTTATTCTAAATGTACTTTCTAATTATACTATGTTTAGGTATGGCCATGGTGTTTGTTCATAAAATTAAAACCCTAAGACACTGACCTTCAGTTGAACCAGTACCATTTGTTGAAAATGCTATCTTTTATCCACTGGATGGTTTTAGTTCCTTTGTCAAAGATCAAGTGACCATAGATATGTGAGTTCATTTCTGGGTCTTCAATTCTGTTCCTGATCTACCTGCCTTTGTCTATAACAATACCATGCAGTTTCTTTCTATCACAATTGCTCTGTATTACAGCTTGAGGTCAGGGATGCTGATTTTCCCCAGAGGTTCTTTTATTGTTGAGCAGAGTTTTTGTTATCTTAGGTTTTTTGTTATTCTAAATGAATTTTTAAATTGCTCTTTCTAACTCTATGAAGATTTGAGTTTGAAGTTTAATCATGACTGTATTGAAACTGTAGATTGCTTTTGGTAAGATGACCATTTTTATGATATTAATTCTGCCAATTCATGACTAAGGGAGATGTTTGTATTTTCTGTGATCTTCGATTCTTTTCTTCAGAAACTTGAATCTCTTGTCATACAGATCTTTCACAAGCTTGAATATAATCACACCAAGGTATTTTATATTATTTGTGACTATTGTGAAGGGTGTCATTTTCCTAATTTCTTTCTCAGCCTGTTTATCCTTTGAGTAGAAAAAAGCTACTGCTTTCTTTGTGTTAATTTTATATCTAGTCATTTACTGAAGTTGTTTATCAGGTTTAGAACTCTCTGTTGGAACTTTTGGGCTCACTTAAGTATACTATTATATCATCTGCAAATAGTGATATTTTGACCTCTTCCTTTGCAATTAGCATCCCTTTGATATCTTTTTCTTGTTTAATTGCTCTGGCTAGGATTTCAGGTACTGTGTTGAATATGTAGAAAGAGAGTGGACAGACTTGTTTAGTCCCTGCTTTTATTGGGATTGCTTCAATTTTATCTTCATTGACTTTGATGTTGGCTACTACTTTGCTCTATATTGTATTTTCTATGTTTCTTTATGGGCCTTGAATTCCTGATATTTGCAAGACGTTTACCATGAAGGGGTATTAACCTTTGCAAATGTTTTTTCATCATCTAATGAGATAGTCATGTATTTTTCTTTCTTTGAATTTTTTATTGTGGGTTATGTTGATGGATTTCCATTTATTGAACCCTGCCCTCATCCCTGGGATGAAACATACTTGATAATAGTGAATGATCATTTTGATGTGTTCTTGGATTCAGTTTTTGAGAATTATATTGAATAATTTTGCATCAATATTAATGAGGGAAATTGGTCTGAAGTTCTCTTTCTGTGAAATGTTCTATAGATATCTGTTAAATTTGGTTCATGACTTCTGTTAGTTTCACTGTTTTGTTTCTGTTTCCAATATCTGTGCATTGTAGAATGTATGTTGTTGAAGTTTTCCACTATTGTTGTGTGTGTTGCAATGTATGCTTTGAACTTTATTAAATTTGCTTTTAGAAATTTAGGTACCATTACATTTGGAGCATAGATGTTCATATTGGTAGATTTTTTTCTTTATTGAGTATGAAGTATACCTCCTTATAATTTTTGATATTTTTTTTGTTGAAAGTACATTTTATTCAATATTAGAATGGCTACTCCAATCCAGGCAGCTCAAAACCGGCCCAGTGCTTGCTCCTCCCATGTCACTGCTTACTTAGACATCCACCCCTGAGGACCGGGCACCCTGCTGGAGTCCCTAGCTTTGTAATCACATGTTTGGTCTGAATCATTGTTTCTGTCACCTGACTTCCCAGGTAATGTCTAGAGCCCTCAGAACTCCAGTGTAATCTTTAGGGTGCCCAAACCATCAAGACTCCCCTACTGGTTTACATGCAAAAATAAAAGCCGCAGAAGACTTTTCCCCTCCACCCCCCCCCAAAAAAAAGAATGACTATTCCACTTGTTTCTTGGTACCATTTCTTTGGAATTTGTTTTTGATATCATTTTCCTTTGAGGTAGTATTTGTCACTTTTGTCTTTTGTCACAATTTGTCTTTGTCACTTAGGTGCATTTTCTGTATGCAGCAAAATGCTCGGTCCTCTTTACATTTCCAATCTGGTAGTGTGGATATGTACTTTATTTTTTATTGGGGAATTGAGTCCATTGATGTCAAGAGAGATTAAATAATAATTGTTTTATCCTGTAATTTTTGTTGTTAGACGTGGATTTACGTTTGTGTAGCTATCTTCCTTTGTGTTTATTGGAAGAAGATTACTTTATTTCTTTTTCTAGGGTACAATTTCCCTCCTTGTCTTGGAGTTTTCTGCCTATTATCCTTTGTAGGGCTGGATTTGCAGAAAGACATTGTGCAAAGTTTGTTTTATCATGGAATATCTTGGTTTCTTCTCATATGGTAATTGAGAGTTTTGCTAGATATAGAAACCTGGGCTGTCATTTGTGTTCTCTTGGGTTCTGTATGTCATCTGTCCAGGATCTTCAAGCTTTCATAGTCTCTATTGAGAAGTCTGTTATAATTATGATAGGTCTGCCTTTATAGGCTACTTGACCTTTTCCCCCTATTGATTTTAATATTCTTTCCTTGTCTTTGCATTTGATACTTTGACTATTATGTGACGTGAGGTATTTCGTTTCTGGTCCAATCTATTTGGATTTCTATTGGCTTCTTGTATGTTCATGGGCATTTCTTTATTTAGGTTAGGGAGGTTTCTTCTATAATTTTGTTTAACACATTTACTGCCCCTTTAAGTTTGGAATCTTCTCTCTCTTTTATACCTATTATCCTTACATCTGATCTTCTCATTGTGTCATGGATTTTCTGGATGTTTTGTGTTAGGAGCATTTTTGTTTTTCACGTTTTCTTTGACAGTCATGTCAATGATTTTATGGCATTTTCCCCTGTGATTCGCTCTTCAATCGCGTGTATTCTGTTTGTGATGCTTCTGTCTATGACTCCTGATCTCTTTCCTAGCTTTTCTATCTCCAGGGTTGTCTTTGTGATTTCTATATTGTTTCTATTTTGCTTTTTAGAGCCTGGATCATTTTATTCAATTCTTTCACCTTTTTGATTTTCTTTTCCTATAACTCTTCAAGGGTTTTTTTTTTTTTAATTTCCTCTTTAATGGCTTCTACTTGTTCACCTGTGTTATCTTGTGTTTTTTTAAAGGGACTTAAAAAAAGGGGGGGGTTGGGGATTTAGCTCAGCGGTAGAGCGCTTGCCTAGGGAGCGCAAGGCCCTGGGTTCGGTCCCCAGCTCCGGAAAATAAATAAATAAAGGGACTTACTTCTGTCCTTCTTAAAGTTCTCTATCATCATCATCAAGAGATTTGATTTTAAACATAATCATGCTTTCCAGTGTGTTGGAATATCCAAGACTTGCTGTGGTGGAAGACATGGGTTCTGATGATGCCAAGTGACCTTGGTTTCTGTTGCTTAGGCTGTTGTACTTGGCCCTTGCTCTCTGGTTATCTCTGATGTTAGTTGGTCTTGCTGTCTCTGACTGGAGATTTTCCCTCCTGTGGGTCTGTGTATCTGTAATATTAGGAGTGAGAGCACTCCTTGGAGATCAGCTCTCACAGGGCAGATTTTGGGTCTGGAGGGGTGTGGGACAGCCTTGGCTTTGGGTGTAGAAGGATCCTGTCCCAAGCTGATCCATGTTTCCCATTCCTTGTGTGCTCCTTGCTGGTCCCTCATTGGATACTTTGTGGAGTAAAAGTGGTGTCTCATCTTTTTGCTTAGAGATAAGAGCACTCCTGGGAGGCCTTTTTCCCAGGCAGTTTTTCTGCCAAGAGGCCTGTGGGATAACCTTAACTCTGGATGCACATGGAGACCAGAAACAAGTATTTATTATAAAAACATGTTTCTCCAGTTTCATGAATTACTTGAATTTTGCACCTAAATAATAATCACTTCTACCATTTCCAATTTTGAATTTTATCCTAACAGAAAGTGTGTTATGCCTACTCTAGAAGTTATATTTTAAAAATCTGCAAATATCTCATAGGTATTAAGAAATAAAATTATGGTAGGCCACACAAAAATGTTATTGATATTTATCAATAGAAATTATTGGAGTGGGCTTGGGATGGACAGATATCTCAAAGTCTAGGAAGGCATTGATTTCTACTTATTCAAAAAAGTGAAATTTAGTCTCTGCACCCAAATTAGCACCCCCAAAACTTACTAAAACTTGATATTCGAAGGTTTCAACGTCCTCTTCTGTCCTCTAATGCATCATAGCTTGAGTAGATTTTATAACTTTATGAAATGGAACTTTTAAAAAAATCATACTTTGAAAACAGTATTTGCTTCCATTTTAAGTTTTTATTCATTTCTTGCTATCCACTTGATGGAGCTATGACTAGAAGTTCCTAATAAACAACTCACAAATGTATCTATTATTTTTGAAGGTTCCACTTATTTTTGATTATTTTGTTGTGTAGGATCTTTTGGATTTGTTTCAGTCTCACCTATTTTTCATTTCCTTCCCTAGGCTAATATTGCTGTCAAGCCCAGTAAGTCACTGCTGAGAGTAATGGCAAAATAATAAACATGTACTCAACATATTTTTTCAAGAGCTTTATACTTTGTGGTATCCCATTTATGCTTTTATTTAAAATAGAGATGGTGTCTTATTTAGAGGTTTCATTACTGTTAAGAGATACCACAACCAAGGCAACTCTTATAAAGAACAACATTTAATTGGAGCTGCCTTACAGGTTCTGAGATTCAGACCATGAGCATCAAGGCAGGGAACATGGCAGCATCTAGGCAGGCATGGTATTGGAAAAGGAGATTAGACTACTGTATCTTGTTCTGAAAGCTAATAGGAAAAGACTGTTTTAAGACACCTAGGAGGTGAGGCTCAAAGCCCAACCCTACAGTGACATACTTCCTCCAAAAAAGCCAGACCTCCTAATAGTGCCATTTCTGGGCCAAACATATTCAAATCACCATACATGTTTTATGTTTAATGTAAATATAAATATAAAACTCCCACATTTCACATATGAATATTCATTTTGACCATGGTTGTTTGGAGGAGAGAAAGAGAGAGAGAGAGAGAGAGAGAGAGAGAGAGAGAGATCTGTTCTCATCATATAATCTTTGAAAATTTATTCAAAGGATTCTGATACAAAATATGTAAGTATATTTTTATGTTTTCTATTATTCTACATGTGTGATTTCTGGCATGCTAACAAACTACTATACTGATTACTATAAATTTTGTTGTATGTTTTGATGCCAGTAAATGTGAAACTACCAGCTTGTTTCTTATTTCTTAAATTTATGTCCATCAAAATACTTTATGAATTTATTTTATTTCTGTAAAAATAATATTATATTTTGGTTTATGTATTTATTTTTGGAGGTTTTTATTGATTTTTACATTTTAAAGAAGATTTTTCATGTTCTTTCCTATTTATATGTTGCACAACATTATTTTCATTAAAGTATATAATGTACTTTGGGCATATACCCCATATCTGATAGCATTTTGTCTAAGCTCCACCCCACAGTTACTTGGCAAGGTATACCTGACACACTGTAAAGGAGCTGCTTGCTCCCTTCTCTCTCTCTTGCTCACTTGCTCTTGTTCTTACTTCTTGCTCCAGTTTTCTCCCCATACCATTCTGCCTTCTCTCTCCATGGGCTTATGGCCAGCCTCTACTCTACTCCTCTACCTCTCTCTCTCTCTCTCTCTCTCTCTCTCTCTCTCTCTCTCTCTCTGCCTTTCTATGCCTTCTCAGGGGGAAGGGATGCCGCCGCATGGGCCTGCCAAGACATCCCCTTCCCCCTTACTTCACGACATCTCGACCACAACATATCCCACCTCTTTATATTTTAATAAATGCATAATATAGTGTCATGACTTCAATTTAGAAACTATGCAGGTTTGCATCCCCCTGTTACCACTTGGAGAGCCAATGCTCACTAACCTAATCTTTGGAGAACTGTAAGCCCCCTCCCACCACTTTTAGAGAGCAAATGTCGCCATGGTCCCAGGGGAGAGTCATTGACCTCAGAGGTACTCCTGTGCTGCCCTTGAGGATGGAGGCATTCAGTCTCTTCACTGACCTTCGTTCTAGGACATTTTCCCTTGGTGAGATTTTCCTCTCTTCTTTGAGACAGTTTCTTTCTTGTTGCTGAGAAATCCCTGGGCCAAAGTAAACTTCTCTTTATAGCTCAAAGGTACCCTGCCCAGAGCATAGCTCCGAGCCCCCATATAATAACCTGTTGGTCTGGCCTGTGCTAGAATCTCTCTGCTTATTAATGGTGCCCTCAAGACTTTACTAGGGGTTTTTATAACCCCATTCTCTCACCCATGGGTCTCTCTCTCTCTCTCCCCCCTCTGAAGGAAGTAAGTAGCTAACCTCACTGTCCATCTCAAAAATACCATGCATGTTGCTGGGAATTGAACTCAGGATTCCTGGAAAAAGCAGTTAATACTCTTAATCTCAGAGGTGTGCAAAAGCAAGAGAGAGAGAGAGAGAGAGAGAGAGAGAGAGAGAGAGAGAGAGAGGCAAGCAGCCCTTTTTATAGTGAGGCAGGTATACCTACCTGATTGTTGCCAGTTAACTCTGGGGCAGAGCTTACACAAAACGCTAACAATAAATGCTACCCTCATTCTCATCCATCCCAACTTCCACAAGAAAATCTTTCCCGTTAGAATGATTCACTTTTAGTGATCTAGTGATCTCTCTCTCTCTCTCTCTCTCTCTCTCTCTCTCTGTTACACACACACATTCACACACATATGTACAGAGACAAGCTCATATATTTTGATGTCATATATATACATATATAATACTTGTATACATTTATAGTATATATGGTGATCATATATATATAATATATTTGATTGTATGTATCTATATAAAATCTGTGATCCACATGAGGGAAAACATATTTGTCTTCCTGAGACTGACGTAATACATTTAATCTCTATTTGGTTTTAAGTCAGATTACGACAAGCTTGTATCTTGCTTTTGATGAGATAGGCACTTCTGAATATCTACTCTTTCAGTTAATAAGTATAGAATATCTTTGTATTTCTCTCTCCTTCAACTTACTTTATAGAATAATAAGTTTTCACTGTAGCAGTGTTTAGATTTCTTGGTTAACTTTATCTCAATTATTTTGGTTTTTAATATTATTATGCTTGATCACACTTCATATCATCCTCATTATTTTTTTTGTTAATTTTATGTCCTATAATGCAAATGAAAGTATTTAGTTCCATTTTTCTGCATTGGAAATTAAGGATACCTGTATGTGATATTGTGCATATCTTATCAGATAAGAATGATCCTTTCAAACTTGGATAGTATTAATTTAATATATTGCCTGATTTCTCTGGATAAGATCTCAGTACTACTTCCAAGAAAAAGTAGTGAGATTTGGAATTTTTGTTGTTTTTCTGAATAAAGAAAAAAATTATCCACAAGTGTGCTTGATATTAGCCATGTTTTTTTTCTAAATGTCATTTCTTATTTTATTAAGACTTACTTGTATTCTCTGATGGTGGCATATTTATTTATTTATTTATTTATTTATTTATTTATTTATTTTCGGATCTCGGGACTGAAAACAGGGCCTTGTGCTTGCTAGGCAAGCGCTCTATCACTGAGCTAAATCCCCAACCCAGCATTTTTATATATGGCCAATATCATTTTGAGGTGATTTCCATCTACTGTTAGCAATGGATTGTTCTTAATATTAACCTATGTCAAACTGTCAAATGCACATTAGTATCTGAGTTTTTTGTTTTATTCTGTAATCGTGGTATATTATATTGAGTATTTCCTTGTTTACCCTCTGGAAAACTCCTATCTCATCCTCTCTTCCCCTGCTACTATGAGGGTGCATCTTGAGTGGGGTAACCTAAACACAACAGAACACAAATGGTATGCACTCACTGATAAGTAGATATTAGCTCAAAAGTTCAAAATACCCGTGATACAATTCACAAATCACATGAACCTCAACAAGAAGGAAGACCAAAATTTGGATGATTCAGACCTTCTTAGAACAGTGAACAAAAATACTTCTAGGGGAAGTATGGAAACAATGTATGGAGCAGAGAATGAAGAAAAGGCCATCTAGATGTCTCCTTCTATTAATGTGTGCTGTTTGGTGTATGATTTAAGCTTTTCTAATATTACCTCTATGAATATGTGTGCCCATGAATTTGGAGTTTTGATGATCAGTATTCAGATGTCCTCTTGAAGAATTTTCCTTTGATGAGTATGCATTTTTCTTTCCCATCTCTTTTTATCACATTTTGTTGAATGTCTATATTTACTAAATATTACAAAGGCTACTCCAGCTTGTTTCTTAGGTCAGTTTGCTTGGAAAACCTATTTCTAACACTTTATTCTGAGATAATATTTGTCTTTGTTGTTGAGAAGTGATTCTTATATACATCAGAAGGATAGATTCAGTTTACGCTTCTAATATTAGTCTGTGTCTTTTTACTGATGAATTCAGTCCATGTATCTTGAGAGATATTAAAGACCAACACTTGATAAACCCCATTAATTTGATGTTGATGGTGATAGTGTGTGTGTGTGTGTGTGTGTGTGTGTGTGTGTGTGTGTGTGTGTGTGTTACTCTTGTATTGGTTTTAATGGTATTCTGTAAGCTTCTTATATATTTATATGCATCAACTTAGGTTAGGGAAATTTTCTTCCATGATTTTGTTGAAGTTGTTGTCTGGGCCTTAAACTGGGAATTTTATTCTACTTCTATTCCTATTATTCTTATGTTTAGTGTTTTCATAGTTTCCAAAATATACTGGACATTTTATTTCACAAATGTTTGAGATTTTTCATTTTCTTTGAGTGATATATTGAGTTCTTCTATCATATATTTATGTCTGAGATCTGTTCTGTCTCCTGTATTTTGTTGATGATGTTTAAATCTGTAGTTCCTGTTCTCTTTATTAGGTCTTTCATCTAGAAGAGCCTCAGTTTTACTTTTTCATTATTATTCCTTCTATTTCCCTTTTTAAGTCTTGGGACAGTTTCATTTATATCCTTCCCCTGTTTGGTTGTATTTTCCTGTATTTATTTGTGTTTGACACCTCTTTTAATTCCTCTACCTGTTTGAATATGTTTTCCTTTATTTCTTTAAGGGATTCATTAATTTCTTCTTTAAAGTTCTCTACCATCGTTACAAGATGGCATTTAAGATCATCATCTTGTGCTTCTTTTTCATTAGGATATCCAGGGTTTTCTGTAGTAGCATATCTGGGGTCTGGTTGTGCCATATTGTCCTCGGTCTTGTTGGTTTTGTTCTTACACTGTGTTTTAGGCATCTGTTTTTCCATAGTGTTAACTGAATGATCTTGATAGCAGCGGGACTTCTTGAGAAAAGATTGGGGAGCTAAAGGCCAGATAATGGAGGTCAGGGAATCTGCCTCTGAAGGCTATGTCCCAGGTGTGTCCCACTGGCAAGGGATTGGTGGGACAAACTTCTAAGCTGGTTCTTCAAGAAACTGTGCACAACTCACCCCTATAAGCTGTGTCTGAGTAGACTCAGTTTGTCCTTTATTTGGGAGAAAAGCATGCAGAGGGGCACTCTGATATGAGAATCTGATCCCTCATCTATTTATAGACTGGAGTAGTTGTAAGGTTGAGAAAGGAAATGGAGAGGATGCTGAACATTTTTGCAATTATGGCCTTCATTTAACAGTTACTAGGGTAACTACCAAGAAGTCACTGAACAAATATTAGAAAACAGAGAATCGTAGTTCCTGGCTGGCTAGTACTGGTGTTCCATTGGGAGGGGCATGAACAAATTTTAAGAAATAAATTTCTTTAGTTCTGGAAATATTATAACCTGAAGTGGAAATGTTTTAAAATGGTAGTGTCCTGGATAATAGTATCATTTACTGAGCATTGACCAAGGGATAAGAGATAAAAATGACTTATCTTGAAATAACAATACCTATATGGTTTCATTGGACTTTTAACCTAGTTTCACTGATGAGAAAACCAAGGATCACGTTATTGAAAAATTCTAACCATGTTCTAATGCTAGGATATATAGCCAAATTTCATTGTTATAATAAATATGGCAAACTGCTTCTTTATCAAGTGGTATTTTATTTATGATAAATCTTAATGATTTTTATGAGTCTATATTATAAGAAGATATAAATGAAGTGGAAATATCAATATACACTCTCTCTAGAGAAAAAACCTTATTGACCTAAATGTCTTCTTAATTCCTATTGACTATAAAATTGAACTGAGATACTTGGTTATAAATGTAAGTGCTACTTAATAATCAAAATGGAATGTTCTCAGCCTGTCACTTTATATTATTTTTTCCAAGTTCAAAGAGTTTATGAGGAAAACAATTTTTCTAGCAGGTCTATAATGTTTTGAACCTTGATTGTTTGGTAAATTAGCCATGAAAGGTCATTTTATGAAATGCTATCTTTAATCAATATAGATAAATTAGAAGTAACATTAGGTAGTTTCACCATAAAATTACCTAGAGAAATGAAAAGAACCAGAGGACTTTGAAGCATTAGAATATTTATTCATACTATGTATACTTTTGGACTCATGAAAAATATTCTTCAAAGTTATTCTACAAACTTCATTATCTAGTGAGAAGTCTTTGAAGAATTCAACCTAAGGTTGGCAATAAAAATATTAATTTTTATAAAGTCTTGTTTGATTGATTATTTGACTTGTTTGAATCAATTATGCTGAATTAAGCATTGTAAATAGAAATTACAAAATTAGCTGGTGTGACTGTACAGAAATTAGTAAAGCTGCAAATAAATTTTCCTAATGGTTAGATAACTATTGATGGCATTTGACAAAGACATTATAGTTCCATTCTTTGAGTATCTTTTATAAATAAAATTTTTGTAATGCTGAGGATAAAGTGCCTGGTTTCATACATGCTCACAGAGTATTTTTGTGTGATTAATTTATTCAATATATTTCATGTGTTTGAACATTTGAAAAACAGTTTTTTATTCAAGGGCAAAGCCCTGGGTTCTGTCCCCAGCCCCCCCCCAAAAAAAGAATAAAAACAGTTTTTTATTAGTTTCTTCCATTTTTTCAGGCACCAATGTCACTGAAATCTGAAAAGTAGAATCTCACCATAGATATAGAAGCTCAAATTAATTGTTAAAAGTTGAAAGCCTTGCAGCTCCCTGCTCCCAAACCCTGTGGGAGAGAGAGCTCAGCACCCAGACAGGTGGGCACTCCTGAGAGTGCAGAAGAGAAGAGGCCACCAATACTGCCCACCCCTGCCCACATCCCTGGCCCAAGAGGAAACTGTATAGGGCCTCTGGGAACAGGAAGATACGAGCAATAAGTGGCAGGTCCCCTGCGGTCCAGACACCACCTGGATCTGAAGGGACCCGGACAACAGCTCCCTGCACAAATCCCATGGGAGGGAGAACTAAACCTTCAGAGGGAAAGACATGCCTGGGAAGCCAGAAAAGACTACATTCTGACCACATTTCTGACTTCAGTGGAAAACACCTAACACCATCTGGGACCCCTGTGCACAGGGGCCTGGGAAAAAGCAGGGGCAGGCAATTCTGGTTGCGCACCGCACAGAGAGCTCAATTGCAGCCCCCCAGGAGCAACTTCAGCCCCAGGAGCAGAGGCAAGACCAACTTTTCTGTTCCAAGTGACCTGCCTAGTGGACTCAGGACACATGCCCACAGGAACAGTTGAAGACCAGAAGACAGGAAATATTGCACACCTGAAAGCAGAACACTCTGTTCCCATAACTGACTGAAAGAAAACAGGAAAACAGGTCTACAGTACTCTGGACACACAGACATATAGGACAGTCTAGCCACTGTCAGAAATCGCAGAACAAGGTAACACCAGAGACAACCTGATGGCAAGAGGCAAGCACAGGAAAACAAGCAACAGAAACCAAGACTACACGGCATTATCTGAGCCCAATTCTCCCACAAAAGCAAACACTTAATATACAACACACCAGAAAAGCAAGATCTTGATTTTAAATCACATTTCATCATGATGCTGGAGGACTTCAAGAAAGACATGAAGAACTCCCTTAGAGAGATGCAGGAAAACATAAATAAGCAAGTAGAAGCCTATAGAGAGGAATCACAAAAATCCCTGAAGGAATTCCAGGAAAACACAATCAAACAGGTGAAGGAATTAAAAATGAAAATAGAAGCAATAAAGAAAACACAAAGGGAGACAACCCTGGATATAGAAAAACCAAAGGAAGAGACAAGGAGCCATAGATACCAGCATCACCAACAGAATGCAAGAGATAGAAGACAGAATCTCAGGAGCAGAAGATTCCATAGAAATCATCAATACAACTGTCAAAGATAATGTAAAATGGAAAAAGCTGCTGTCCCAAAACATACAGGAAATCCAGGAAACAATGAGAAGATCAAACCTAATGATAATAGGTATAGAAGAGAGTGAAGACTCCCAACTCAAAGGACCAGTAAATATCTTCAACAAAATCATAGAAGAAAAGTTCCCTAACCTAGAGAAAGAGATGCCCATAAACCTACTAGAAGCCTACAGAATTCCAAATAGATTGGACCAGAAAAGAAACTCCTCCTGGCACATAATAGTCAAAACACCAAATGCACAAAATAAAGAAAGAATATTACAAGCAGTAAGGGAAAAGTGTCAGGCAACATATAATGGCAGACCTATCAGAATTACACCAGACTTCTCACCAGAGACTATGAAAGCCAGAAGATCCTGGACAGATGTCATACAGACCCTAAAAGGACACAAATGCCAGCCCAGGATACTGTATCCAGCAAAACTCTCAATTAACATAGATGGAGAAACCAAGATATTCCATGACAAAACCAAATTTACACAATATCTTTCTACAAATCCAGCCCTACAAAGGATAATAAATGGTAAAGCCCAACACAAGGAGGCAAGCTACACCCTAGAAAAAGCAAGAAACTTGTTTTGCAACCAAACAAAGAGAAGACAAGCACAAAAATAATCTCACTACCAAACATGAATATAACAGGAAGCAACAATCACTATTCCTTAATATCTCTCAACATCAATGGACTCAATTCCCCATAAAAAGACACAGATTTACAAACTGCATATGCAATAAGAACCCAACATTTTGCTGTCTACAGGTAACACATGTCAGTGAGAAAAACAGACACTGCCACAGAGTAAAACGCTGGAAAACTACTTTCCAAGCAAATGGTCTGGAGAAGCAAGCTGGAGTAGCCATTCTAATATCGAATAAAATTGATTTTCAAGCAAAAGACACCAAAAAAGATAAGGAAGGACAATTCATATTCATTAAAGGAAAAATCCACCAAGATGAACTCTGAAACCTAAATAACTATGCTCCAAATACGAGGGCACTTACATGCATAAAAGAAATCTTACTAAAGGTAAAAAAGCACATTGCACCTCACATAATAATAGTAGGAGATTTCAACACCTCACTCTCATCAATGGACAGATCATGGAAACAGAAATTAAACAGAGACATAAACATACTAAGAGAAGTCATGAACAAAAATGACTTAACAAATATTTATAGAACATTCTGTTCTGTAACAAAAGGATATACCTTCTGCTCACCACCTCATGGTGCTTTCTCCAAAACTGACCATATAATTGGTCATAAAACAGGACTCAACAGATACAGAAAGATAGAAATAATCTCAGACCACCACGGGTTAAAGCTGATCTTCAATAACAATAAGGAAAGACTGCCCACAAATACATGAAAGTTGAATAATGTTCTATTCAACGATAACCTGGTCAAGGAAGAAATAAAGAAGGTAATTAAAAACTTCTTAGAATTTAATGAAAATGAAGGTACAACATACACAAACTTATGGGACACAATGAAAGCTGTGCTAAGAGGAAAACTCATAGCTCTGAGTGCGTGCAGAAGGAAATAGGAGAGAATATATAATAGCAGCTTGACAGTACACCTAAAAGCTCTAGAACAAAAAGAAGCAAACATACCCAGGAGGAGTAGAAGGCAGGAAATAATCAAAATCAGAGCTGAAATCAACAAAATAGAAACAAAAAGCACCATACAAAAAATCAACAGAACCAAAAGCTGGTTCTTTGACTCAAACAACAAGATAGATAATCCCTTACCTACACTAATCAGAGGACACAGAGAGTATGTCCAAATTAACAAAACCAGAAATGAAAAGGGAGACATAACAACAGAGCCAGAGGAAATTCAAAAAATCGTCAGATCCTACTACAAAAGTCTATATTCAACAAAACTTTAAAATCTGCAGGAAGTGGACAATTTTCTAGACAGATACCAGGTAACAAAGTTAAATCAGAACAAATAAACCATTTAAACAACCCCATAACTCCTAAAGAAATAGAAGCAATCATTAAAAGTCTCCCAACCAAAAAGAGCCCAGGTCCAGATTGGTCCAGTGCAGAATTCTATGAGACCTTCATAGAAGACTTCATACTGATACTAACCATGAAATTGAAACTGATGGAGTGCTACCGAATTGCTTCTATGAAGCCACAATTACTCTTATACCTAAACATAGTAAAAACCATATACAGTAATCCAGTAGCTAATATTAAACTAAATGGGAAGAAACTTGAAGCAATCCCACTAAAATCAGGGATGAGACAAGGCTGCCCACTCTCTCCCTATTTTGTCAATGTAGTTCTTGAACACCTAGCCAGAGAAATCAAAGGGATTCAGATTGGAAAGGAAGAAGTCAAAATATCACTATTTGCAGACAGTATGATTTTATACTTAAATGATCCCAAAAGTTGCACCAGAGAACTTCTAAACCTCATAAACACCTTCAGTAAAGTGGCTGGGCATAAAATTAAATCAAATAAATCAGTAGACTTCCTCTACACAAAAGAGAAACAAGCAGATAAAGAAATTAGGGAAATACCACCCTTCATAATAGTCCCAAATAATGTAAAACACCTTGGTGTTACTTTAACCAAGCAAACGAAAGATCTGTATGATAAGATCTTCAAGCCTCTGAAGAAAAAAAAAATTGAAGAAGATCTCAGAAGATGGAAAGATCTCCCATGCTCATGGATTGGCAGGATTAATATAGTAAAAATGGCCATTTTCCCAAAAGAGATCTACAGATTCAATGCAATCCCCATCAAAATTCCAACCCAATTCTTCATAGAGTTAGACAGAACAATTTGCAAATTCATCTGGAATAACAAAAAAACCAGGATAGCTAAAACTATCCTCAACAATAAAAGGATTTCCAGGGTAATCGCTATCCTTGGACTCAAACAGTATTACAGAGCAATAGTGATACAAACTGCACGGTATTTGTACAGAGACAGACAGATAGACAGTAGAATAGGATTGAAGATCCAGAAATGAACCCACATACTGATGGTCACTTGATTTTTGACAAAGGAGCCAAAACCATCCAATGGAAAAAAATTTAGCATTTTCAGCAAATGGTGCTGGTTCAACTGGAGGTCAGCATGTAGAAGAATGCAGATTGATCCATTCTTTTTACCCTGTACAAAGCTTAAGTCCAAGTGGATCAAGGACCTCCACATCAAACCAGATACACTCAAAATAATAGAAGTAAAAGTGGAGAAGAATCTTGAACACATGGGCACGGAAGAAAATTTCCTGAACAAAACACCAATGACTTATGCTCTAAGATCAAGAATTGACAAATGGGATATCATAAAACTGCAAAGCTTCTGTAAGGCAAAGGACTCTTTTGTTAGGACAAAATGGCAAACAACAGTTTGGTAAAAGATCTTTACCAATCCTGCAACTGATAGAGGCCTTATATCCAAAATATACAAAGAACTCAAGAAGATAGACCACATGAAGACAAATAACCCTATTGAAAAATGGGGTTCAGAGGTAAACAAAGAATTCACAGCTGAGAAATGCTAAATGGCTGAGAAACACCTAAAGAAATGTTCAACATCTTTAGTCAAAAGAGAAATGCAAATCAAAACAACCCTGAGATTTCACCTCACACCAGTGAGAATGGCTAAGATCAAAAACTGAGGCAACAGCAGATGCTGGTGAGGATGTGGAGAAAGAGGCACACTCCTCCATTGTTGATGGGATTGCAGACTGATACAACCATTCTGGACTCAGTCTGGATGTTCCTCAGAAAATTGGACATTGCACTACCTGAGGATCCAACTATACCCCTCTTGGGCTTATACTCAAAAGATGCTCCAACATATAACAGATTCACATGCTCCACTATGTTAATTGCAGTCTTATTTAAAATAGCCAGAAGCTGGAAAGAACCCTGATGCCCTTCAACAGAGGAATGGATACATAAAATGTGGTACATCTACACAGTGGAATATTATCCTGCTATCAAAAACAATGACTTTATGAAATTCATAGGGAAATAGATGGTACTGGGAAATATCATCCTGAATTAGGCAACCTAATCACAGAAAAGCACACATGGTATGCACTCATTGATAAGTGGCTATTAGCCCAAATGCTCGAATTACCCTAGATGCACAAAACACATGAAACTCAAGACAGATGATCAAAATGTGAATGCTTCACTCCTTCTTTAGAAGGGGAACAAGAATACCCTTGGCAAGGAATAAAACAGAGACATCCAGAGTCTGCCCCACATGTGGCACACACATATACAACCACCCAATTAGACAAGATGGATGAAGCAAAGAAGTTCAGGCCGACAGGAACCAGATGTAGATCGCTCCTGAGAGACACAGCCAGAATACAGAAAATACATAGGCGATTGCCAGCAGCAATCCACTGAACTGAGAACAGGACCCCCGTTGAAGGAATCAGAGAAAGGACTGAAAGAGCTTGAAGGGGCTTGAGACCCCATATGAACAACAATGCCAACCAACCAGAGCTTCCAGGGACTAAGCCACTACCCACAGACTATACATGAACTGACTCTGGGCTCCAACATCATAGGTCACAATGAATAGCCTAGTAAGAGCACCAGTGGAAGGGGAAGCCCTTGGTCCTGCTAAGACTGAACCCCCAGTGAACATGATTATTTGGGGGAGGGAGGTAATTGTGGGAGGATTGGGAGTGGAACACCCATATAGAAGAGGAGTGGAAGGGGCTAGGGGGAAGTTGGCTTGGAAACCTGGAAAGGGAATAACAATTGAAATGTACGTAAGAAATACCCAATTAATAAACATGGAGGAAAATAAAATTAAAAAAGAAAAGAAGGAGAAAAGTAAAAAAAAAAAAAGAATGATGAAGCATCCACACTTTGGTAATCAATTCTTGAGATTCATGTAGTCTCTTGTTTTATATTGCATAATCAAAGTTATGGACTAATATTGACTTAATCGTGAGTGTATACCATTTGGGTTTTATAGTGATTGGGTTACCTCACTTAGGATGATATTTTCTAGTTCCATCCATTTGTCTGAATTTCATGAAGTCATTGTTTTAATAGCTGAGTATTACGTACTCCATGATGTAAAAGTACTACATTTTCTGTATCCATTCCTCTGTCGAGGGACATATGGGGTCTTTCAAGCTTCTGGCTATTGTAAATAATGCTGCTATGAATGTAGTAGAGCATGTGTCCTTGTTGTACGTTGGAGCATCTTTTGGGTATATGCCCAGGAGTGGTATAGCTGGGTCATCAAGTAATACTATGTCCAATTTTCTGAGGGACCTTCAGACTGATTTCCACAGTGGTTGTACCAGCTTTTAATCCCACCAACAATGAAGTAGTCCTCTTTCTCCACATCCTCAATAGCATCTGCTATCACCTGAGTTTTTTTTTTTTTTGCTTTTTGTTTTTTTTTTTTTTTTTAATCTTAGCTATTCTGACTGGTGTGAGGTAGAATCCAGGGTTGTTTTTATTTCCATTTCCTTGATGACAAAGAATGCCAAATATTTCTTTTTTTCTTCTACTAGTTTGAGTGTTAAGTGTACCTCTTTTTATGTGGAGGTCCTTGATACACTTGTACTTGAGCTTTTTTACAGGGTGATAATAATGAATTGATTTCCATTCCTTTATAAGCTGACTTCCAGTTGAACCAGCACCATTTGTTGACGATGCTATCTTTTTTCCACTGGATGGTCTTCGTTCCTTTGTCAAAGATCAAATAACCAGAGATGTCTGGTTTAATTTCTGGGTGTTCAATTCTATTCTACTAATCTACCTCCCTGTCTCTATAAAAATAGCATGCAGGTTTTTTATCACTATTCCTCTGTAGTACATCTTGAGTTCAGCGATGATGATTTCCCCAGAAGTTCTTTTATGGTGGTGTTCCCTCTGATCTCAGGTGTGTCAGTTCTCCTAGAGACTGGCTTTCTGCTTGTGTTTTCTTAATCCATGGGTTCTCAACTTCAGGAAGTTCCCTGCCTCATCTGGTCTTACTTTGTACTAACTAGACAGAGCTAAAATGCTCAAACTGAGAGATACTTACTAGGCTTTTCTGAGTAATTTCTGCAAATTTTCTTTATTTCTAGGCTATTTGTCAATATAAGAAGTTTAAATTACACAAATACCCAGATTGACACTTAATAAATATAATATGTTAGAAGATTTAAATTAAGGCCTTTTGTCAAGTACAATGGGCCAATATTTCATAGTAGAAGTTTGATAGAGGTCTATGACAATAAAATCATATAAGCAAAGGCAAAATGTTTCTTTTGATTTTACAACAGTCACTTTTGCCAACTACTATATTATAATTACATTCAATGGTATATACTTTTTTTTCCTTTTTAATAATCTAGGGTACAATTAACTAAATTCCAACTGAAAGCAAACTGAAAGACATGGAATGTTACTGGCAAGACGACTAATATCTGAGTAGTACTCCATTTTGTAGATGTACCACATTTTCTGTATCCATTCCTCTGTTGAAGGGCATCTGGGGTCTTTCCAGCTTCTGGCTCTTATAAATATGGCTTGTATGAACATAGTATTCCATGTGTCATCGTGGTATATTGGGGGATCTTTTGGGAATATTTCCATTAATTGCATTGTGGGGAGCTCAGGTATTACTATGTCCAATTTTCTGAGGAACCGCCAGATTGATTTCCAGAGTTGTTGCACCAGCTTGCTATTCCACAAACAATGGAGGAGTATTTCTCTTCATATCCTAACCAACATCTACTGTCTTCTGAATTTTTGGTCTTAGTCATTTTGACTGGTGTGACATAGAATCCCAGGGTCAATTTGTTTTGCATTTCTCTAATGATTGAGGAAATTGAACATTTTTTAAGTGCTTCTTGGATATTTGATATTCCTCAGTTGAGAATTCTTTATTTAGCTCTGCACCCCATTTTTAATATGGTTACTTGGTTCTCTGGAATCTAATTTCATGGGTATATATGGTATATATTATATATCATATATTATATATTATATATATATTATACATATTGGATATTAGCCCTCTAACGGATGTAGGATTAGTAAAGACCTTTTCCCAATCTGTTGGTCGCCATTTTGTTCTATTGACAGTGTCCTTTGCCGTACAGGAGCTTTTCAATTTTATGAGATCTCTGTTATCAATTTTTGATCTTAGAGTATAAGCCATTGATATCTTGTTCCAGCCTTCTTGCACATGTCAATGATAAACACTCAACTTTGTAGCATAGTTCCAAGCTAAATGTCATTTGGTTTCATACCTCTCTTTGCATATTAGTTCTTACTTTTTGCTTCTTTACATTTCCATTGTAATGACCAATGTTCTCTGCACCATTAGCGGCTATAACTCCTGAATGATACCCTATTAATCAAAGATCTTTCTTCCTTCATTCTCTCTATACTTTAAATCAGAAAAGAACTTTTATATAGAATACTTCTATATTAAGTCATTAAATTTTCATGTTAATCACAAAATACTATTTTATTTAAGATGCAGCTATAAAACTATTATTTTCAATATTTTTCATGAATATTTAATATTATACATCTTTTTTTGCTGGAATGAATATGGTTTGTGGCTTGACCTGTGTACTTTCTATCTTTTTTCCTCCTTTTTAAAATATTTATTTATTTATTTATTTATTTATTTATTTATTTATTTATGTAGGTATGTATTTATTTATTTTTGCACTTCACATTTTATTCCCCCCCCCGTCCACCCCAACTGTTCCACATCCCATACCTTGTCCCCACCAACAACTCCCCAGTCTCCACAAGGATGTCCCCACCCCTATAGCCCTCTAAATTTCTTGAGCCCTCCAGTCCCTTGTGGGTTAGATGCATCTTCTCTGACTGAACCCAGACCTGGGAGTGCTGTGTTATATATGTGTTGGAGACCTCATCTCAGCTGGTGTATGCTCCTTGGTTGGTGATTCATTGTCTGAGACATCTCGGGGGGGTCCAGGTTAATTGAGACTCCTCCTACAGGGTTGCCCTCCTCCACAGCTTCCTCCAACTTTTCTCTAATTCAACCTGAGCAGAACAGCAGCTTCTGTTGATTGGTTTGGTAGACATATCTGCATTTGACTCTTTCAGCTGCTTGTTGTGTCTTTTGGAAGGCAGTAATGATAGATCTCTTATTGTGAATGTCCCATAACCTCAGTAATGGTGTCAGGTCTTGGGGCTTCCTCAAGATGGATCCCACTTTGGGCCTGTAACTGGACTTTCTTTTCCTCAGTATCTTCTCCATTTCCATTCCTGCATTTCTTTCAGAGAGAGAGAATTATGTGTCAGAGTTTTGACTGTGGGATCGCAACTCCCCCCCCCCCACCTTGATGCTCTGTCTTTCTGCTGGAGGTGGCTCCAATAAATTCCCTCACCCCACTGTAGAGAATTTCATCTATGGTCATCCCATTTGAGGACTTATTATGTTATACAACATTAACTCTCTAACAGAAATGCTTTCTAATTTGCAAAATAAATAACTAATTAACATTTGGAATTCAGCTTGTTGATAAGCTTGGGTCTCTGCTTATTCAATAGAGTACAAACTGGTGTATTCTATTTTCTTAGCCCAATGATACTCTTCATTCTATTATTGTTGTTTCATCTATGTCAATAAAATGAGAGATATATCTCACTTAGAGATTTAACTATAGCAAAGGACATAGAATACCTTCCTATTGTATATTCTCCAGTAAAATTATGATTATTCATATGCTTATGAATCCCATGTTGATTTTCACACAATCTCCAGAAACTTTATTTTAGACAGAAATGTTAACTTTTCTGTTGTCTTGGTACTTGGGAAATCAGTGAATCACAGTGTTCCTCAGGGGATGATCTTCCAATTCACACCATATTTTAAACAATGATTAGTTAAGCCTCACAGTACATTGATACCTACCATCTAAATTATAAGCATGGAACTTAAAGCAAAAGAAAGACAAATATTTAAGTAACATTTTAGGCCATAATGAGGGATAATATTGTCAATTTACCAAACAATAATAAGTAAATCCTACTTTAAATTGTCATCCTTGTGCCAAATGCACAATATTGTCATGTCAAATACATATGCCACAAAGCCCTGTCCGTTGGGAGGCAGTGAAACGAATTTTGCAAGTTTCTCTGACATTAATGATCCAAATACTGAGAACTGTAATCCTTCTTTTACATCTATTGTCAAGTGGCTGACCCCTTCTGGTTTACTACATTTTTTGTTCAAGAAACTCTACCTTAGGAAATGATATAACTTAATAATATAAAGAAAGCATAATCAGAATGTGATGATGGATAACTTTGTGAATATTTGGACAAGTTTACCTAGCAGGTGAAGCATGGCCAAAATTTACCCATTTTTTTTTTTTTTTGGAAACAAGCTACTGACTTGTTTGAGTTAATTTTTTTTTTATTAACTTGATGGCCCTGTTGCCTAAAAGGAAAGGTGACTATTTCTATGTTAAGGCCGTGCTCTGAAAGCCACATCACTTGCAACCTCACACTTTTTTCATTATTTTTTTTATTAACTTGAGTATTTCTTATATACATTTCGAATGTTATTCCCTTTCCCGGTTTCCGGGCAAACATCCCCCTCCCCCCTCCCCTTCCTTATGGGTGTTCCCCTCCCAACCCTCCCCCCATTGCCACCCTCCCCCCATAGACTAGTTCACTGGGGGTTCAGTCTTAGCAGGACCCAGGGCTTCCCCTTCCACTGGTGCTCTTACTAGGATATTCATTGCTACATATGGGGTCAGAGTCCAGGGTCAGTCCATGTATAGTCTTTAGGTAGTGGCTTAGTCCCTGGAAGCTCTGGTTGCTTGGCATTGTTGTACTTTTGGGGTCTCGAGCCCCTTCAAGCTCTTCCAGTTCTTTCTCTGATTCCTTCAACGGGGGACCTATTCTCAGTTCAGTGGTTTGCTGCTGGCATTCGCCTCTGTATTTGCTGTATTCTGGCTGTGTCTCTCAGGAGCGATCTACATCCGGCTCCTGTCGGTCTGCACTTCTTTGCTTCATCCATCTTGTCTAATTGGGTGGCTGTATATGTATGGGCCACATGTGGGGCAGGCTCTGAATGGGTGTTCCTTCAGTCTCTGTTTTAATCTTTGCCTCTCTATTCCCTGCCAAGAGTATTCTTTTTCCTCATTTAAAGAAGGAGTGAAGCATTCACATTTTGATCATCTGTCTTGAGTTTCGTTTGTTCTAGGGATCTAGGGTAATTCAAGCATTTGGGCTAATAGCCACTTATCAATGAGTGCATACCATGTATGTCTTTCTGTGATTGGGTTAGCTCACTCAGGATGATATTTTCCAGTTCCAAATGACAGACATCCTATGCAGTAGGATAAGTTCCCACAAACTAAATATTTTCTGAGGGACTAGTTCTATGGGAAAAAAAGATATATTTCTATATAAAATTTGTAGAATAAGACTTTGTCAAATTTGTGATTCTAACCATATTTGGGATGGTTTTATTGTTTTTGTCTTTTGCCTTGCTATTTTTTTGCTCAAGGCCTCACATAGACTAGGATGGCCTCAAATCAAATTTGTAATTGAGGATTAGCATGATCTATTGAACATCAGAAAATCTAGGATTGTATTTGTGTGCTACCATATTAGGTTTTATATGTTGACAATCTTTTCAACCACAATTATTATAACAAGAACGTATGATGAATTACTCCTAATTATTATTTTTTGGCTTTAAAGCATTGTGTTTCTTTATCTAAACCTGGCTATCCATGTATAAGCATTATGAACCCCTCCAGTTTAATACTACATTATCAGTCTTCTCTATATGTAAATGTAGCATCATAACCATAATGAAACTGCACTATTAGTTTTGGTCTAAGAGGAAAAAAAATTCAAATGTCATTATATTATGAAAAATATCTCAGTTTCTGCCTGTACCTGATCATGTGAAACAACTCTCTGTACCCAAATCCCATGGGGAGAGAGCTGAATTCGCAGAAGTGAAGACAGTCCTGAGAGTACAGGTGAGACCACCACTTTTGATCACATTCATTGACCAAGAGGAACCCACCGAGAGTCCTCTGGATGCAGGACCTGAGAAGCAGTCTGGGACAGGATCTTTCCAGTTGCTATCTGCACCCTGAGATGTCATTGTTATATAGTACCCTGTACCCAGATCCCTCTGGGAGGAAGCCAGTCTCCAAGAGGGCTAACCACAGGCTTACAGGTGAGTCAAGCTACTGTCAGACACAGCAAGACCAGCTAACACCAGAAATAAGCAGATGGTGAAAGTCAAGGGCAAGAAATTAAGCAACAGAAACCAAGGCCACTTGGCATCATCAGAACCCACTTCCCCAAACACAGCAAGCCCTGAATACCCCAACACACCAGAAAAGCAAGATTTTCATTTAAAAATCATAACTCATGATGATGTTAGAGCTCTTTAAAAAGGACATAAATAACTCCATTAAAAAATACAGGACAGCATAGGTAGCAGGAAGAAGGCTAAAAGAGGAAGCACAAAAATGTCTTAAAGAATTACAGGAACAGCTGAAAGAATTGAACAAAACCATTCAGGATATAAAAATTGAAATAGAAACAATAAAGAAATCACAAAGGAAGACAAAGCTCGAGAGAGAAAACCGAGGTAAAAGAACAGGAGTCATAGACACAAGCATCATGAAAAGAATACAGAAGATAGAAGTGTATCTCAGGGGCAGAAGATACCACAGAAAACATTTACACAACTATCAAGGAAAATGTAAAATGCAACAATCTCTTATCCTAAAACATTCAGGAAATCCAGGATACAATGAGAAGATCAACCCTAATGATAATAGGTATAGAAGAGCAAAGTTTCCCAACTTAAGGGCCAGTAAATACCTTTAACTAAATTATAGAAGAAAACTTCCCATACCTAAAGAGAGAGATATCCAGAAAGAGAGAAGAAGCCTACAGAATTCCAAATAGATTTGACCAGAAAAGAAATTCCTCCTGTCATATAATAGAAAAAACACAAAATGCACAAAAGAAAGAATCTTAAAAGCTGTAAGGGCAAAGAGTCAAGCAACATGTAAAGGGATACCTATCAGAATTATACCAGAATTCTCAACAGAGACAAAAAAAAAAAAAAAAAAAAAACAGAAGATCCTGGACAGATGTAATGCAGAATCTAAGAGAACACAAATGCCAGCCTAGGCTACTATATCCAGCAAAACTCTGAATTGAAATAGACAGAGAAACCAAGATATTCCATGATAAAACCAAGTTTACCCAATATCTTTTCACAACAAAGGATAATGTATGGAAAACTACAACACAATGAGGGAAACTAAATCCTAGAAAAAACATGAACGTAATCTAATGTCAACTGACCCCAAAGAAGGTAGCCAAACAAACATAATTCTACCCCTAACAACCAAAAAAAAACATGAAACAACAATCATTGGTCCCTAATAACTCTCAACATCAATGTAATAATTCCCCCAATAAAAAGACATAGACTAAGAGCTTGGATAAATAAAGATGTACCAACATTTTGCTACAGACAGGAAATAAATTTCAGTGACAAAGACAGACACTACCTCAGTGTAAAAGACTGGAAAACAGTTTTCCAAGCAAATAGTCTCAAGAAACAAGCTAGAGTAGCCATTCTAATGTTGAATAAAATAGACTTTCTACCAAAAGTTATGAAAAAAGATAAGGAACTATACTTGATATTCATTAAAGAAAAAATTCACCAGAATGAACTCTTAATCCTGAATTTGTTCCAAATGCAAGGGCACGTACATTCATAAAAGAAACATGACTAAAGCTCAAAGCTCACACAGTAATAGTGGGAGCTTTCAACACCCCACTCTCAGCAACAGAGAGGTCACTGAAACAGAAACAAATAGAGACAAACTGAAACTAACAGATGTTATATGCCAAATGGATTTAATAGACAGCTATAGAAAATTTCATCCTAAAACAAAAGAATATACATTCCTTTTATCACCCCATTGTACGTTCTCCAAATTTGACCATAAAAGTGGTCACAAAACAGATACAAGAATATTGACATAACCCCATGCATCCTATTAGATCACCACGGACTATTGTTGGTCTTCAATAACAATTAAAACAACAGAAAACCCACATAAACATGGAAGCTGAACAACACTCTACATAATGTTCACATGGTCAAGGAAGAAATTTAAAAAAGGCTAAAAACTTTAGAATTTAATAAAAATGAAGGCACAATGTACCCAAACTTATGGGACACAATGTAAGCAGTGCTAACAGGAAAACTTGGCTCTGAGTGCCTTCAAAAAGAAACTGGACAGAGCATAAACTATTAACTTGACAGCAAACTTAAAAGCACTAGAACAAAAAGAGGCAAATATACCAAAGAGGATTAGAATGCAGAAAATAATCAAGCTCAGGGCTGAAACCAACCAATTAGAAACAAAAAGAACTATAAAAATAACCGACAAAACCAGGAGATTGTTCTTTGTGAAAATCAACAAGATAGATAAACCCTTAGCCATATTAACCAGAGGGCACAGAGAGAGTATCCAAATTAAAAAAAAAAACAGAAATGAAAATGGAGACATAACAACAGAATCTGAGGAAATTAAAATAAAAAAAAATCACTTCAGATCCTAATATAAAAGAGAAAATTTTGATGAAATGGAGAATTTTAAAGACAGATACAAGGTGCCAAAGTTAAGTCAGGATCATCTAAACCATCGGAACATTCCAGTAACTCCTAAAGATATAGAAGCAGTCATCAACAAAAACAGCAAAAACAACAACAACAAAAAAACCAAACAAACAACACCAAAAAACAAAACAAAACAAAAAAATAACAAACAAACAAACAAAAAACCCAAAAAAACAAAGCCCAGGACCAGATGGGTTTAATACAGAATTCTGTCAGACAATTGGAGAAGACCTAATACTAATACTGTCCAAACCATTCCAGTATTCCAGAAAATAGAAACAGAAGGAATGCTACCCATTTGCTTCCATGAAGAAACAATTACACTCATAACTAAACCACACAAAGACCCAACAAAGAAAGAGTTCTTCAGACCAATTTCACTTATTAATATCTATGCAAAAATACTCAATAAAATTCTTGCAAACTAAATCCAAGAACATATCAAAACGGTTATTAATCATGATCAACTAGGCTTCATCCAAGGGATGCAGGGATGGTTCAATATATGGACATCAATTTATATAATCCACTATATAATTAAACTCAAACAAACAAAAAAAAAAAAACCAACATGATCATCTCATTAAATGCTGAATAAGCATCTAACAAAATTCAACACCCCTTCATGATAAAAGTCTTAGAAAGATTAGGAAGGCAAGGCTCATATCTAAACATACTAAAACTAATATGCAGCAAACCAGTAGTCAACATCAAACTAAATGGAGAGAAATTTGAAGCAATCCCAATTAAAATCAGGGACCAAAGAAGCCTTTCCACTCCCTCTTTCCTTGTTCAATATAGTATTAGAAGTCCTAGCCAGAGTAATCAGACAACAACAAAAAAAAAAGGTCAAAGGGATACAAAATGGGAAAGGAAGAAGTCAGAATATCACTATTTGCAGATAATATGATAGTATACTTAAGTGACCCCAAAAGTTCATAGCAGCCTTATTTATAATAGCTAAAAGCTGGAAAGAACCCAGATAATTCTCAACAGTGGAATGGACAGAGTAAATGTGGTACATCTACACAATGTAGTACTACTCAGTTATTTAAAACAATGACTTCATGAAATTCATATGCTTATGCATTGAACTAGAAAATATAATCCTGAGTGATATAACTCAATCTCTCTCTCTCTCTCTCTTTCTCTCTCTCTCTCTTACACACACACACACACACAAACACACATACACACAAAACACACATGTTATGCATTCACTGATAAGTGGATATTAGCATAAAAGCTCGGATTATCCAAGACACAATCCCCAGACCACATTTAGCTCAAGAAGAAGGATAACCAAAGAGTGGATGCTTCAGTCCTTCTTAGCATGTGGAACAAAAATATTCATAGGGGGATATATGGATACAATGTTTGGAGCAGAGATTGAAAGACTGGACATTCAGAGCCTACCCCACCTGTGGATCCAGTCCATATACATACAGCTACCAAAGCCAGACAATATTGCTGATGTCAAGAAGTACAGACTGACAGGAGCTTGATATGGTGGTCTCCTTAGAGGCTCTGTCAGAGCATGACAATTAGAAAGGAATCCTCTCAGCCAACCATTGAACTGTGAATGGGGTCCCCATTGGAGGAGGTAGAGAAAAGATTGGATCAGCTGAAGGGGTTTGCAACCAATTAAGAACAAGAATACCAACCAACCAGAGCTTGCAGTGACTAGACCACCATCCAAAAAGTATACATGGACAGACTCATGGCTCCAGCTGCATATGTAGCAGAGGATGGCTTGCTTGGGCACCAGAGGGAGGAGAAGCCCTTGATCCAGTGATTGCTGGACCTCCGGTGTAGGGGAATGTCAGGTTTGCAAGGTGAGAAGGGTTAGGTGGTTGGGTGGAGGAAAGGGAATAATATTTGAAATGTAAATAAAAAATACCCAATGGGGGGAAAAACTCAAGCACTTTTAAATCAGTAAAATACTGCAACTTTTCACATAATAGAGACAATAGTAGAAAAGAAATTATATAAAATAAAAAAAAACTGCCTATCAAGTACTAAACAAAAATGACATATGAAAGAAAGCATACTATTCCTATAGAATACCTCTTTTCTTTTGTCATGGTTCTTGCCAAATAAAAACAATCAGTCTATTCTCTGCTACATGTATAGTCTTTTGGTAGTGGTTTAGTCCCAGGAAGCTCTAGTTTGTTTGCATTGTTATCCTTATGGTGTTGCAAGCTCCTTCAGCTCTTTTAATCCTTCCTCTAATTCCCCCAAAGGGGGTCATGTTCTTAGTTCAGTTGTTTGCTGCTAGCATTGACCTCTGTATTGGACATGCGCTGGATATCTCTCTCAGGAGAGATCTATATCTGGTCCCTTTGAGCATGTACTTTTTAGCCTCATCAATCTTATATAGTTTTGGTAGCTGTATATACATGGGCCACATGTGGGGCAGGCTCTGAATGGCCATTCCTTCAGACACCGCTCTAATCTTTGCTTCCATATCCCCTCCTATGGATATTTTCCCCCTTTTAAGAAGGAGTGGGGGTATCCGCATTTCAGTCATCCTTCTTGAGCTTTCTGTGGTCTGTGCATTGTATCTTGGGTAATTCGAGATTTTTGACTAATATCCACTTATCAATAAGTGCATACCATGTGTGTTTTTCTGTGATTAGGTTCCCTCACTCTGGATGATATTTTCTAGTTCCATCCATTTGCCTATGAATTTCATGAAGTCACTGTTTTTGAGAGCTGAGTAGTACTCCATTGTGTAGATATACCACTTTTTTGAATCTATTCCTCTGTTAAAGGACATCTGGGTTCTTTCCAGCCTCTGGATATTGTAAATAAGGCTGCTATGAACATAGTGGAGCATGTGGCTTTGTTGTATGTTGAAGTATCTTTTAGGTATATGCCCAGGAGAGGCATAGCTGGGTCCTTAGGTAGTGGTATGTCCAATTTTCTGAGGAACCTCCAGATTGAGAATAGACTTGTTGGGACACCAGTGGATGGGGAAGCCCTTGGTCCTGCAAAGGTTGGACACCCAGTGCAGGGGAATGCCCGGAGGTGGGGGTGGTAATGGTAAGGGAGGTGGATGACGGTAATACCCATATGGGGAAGGGGAGAGGATGGGCGCTTATGGACAGGAAACCGGGAAAGGGAATAACATTTGAAATGTAAGTAAAGAACTATATTTAATAAAAAATGTAAAAATAAAATAAAATAAAATTAAGATAGGAGAAAAAAATCAGTCGTGGCTAGGCCTGAGACTTTTAGGAAAGGTCAGTGTTTCCCAAGTGCACTAGATATTGGCAAAGCAGTATTATCTATGAAAGGAACCTGCTGACTACTTATATGCCAAACCAATTATTTCTTGCAACACTGGCTGTATAAGTTTAAAAGATGCTAGCACACTGATGATGCTATTATATATGCAGCAGAAACTATAAAGCCCTTCTCCCTGCAGTAAATACAATGCAGCAAAAAAAAAAAAATGAATATATGTGAGCCTGAGAAAAACTCCCCTTCCTCTGTGTCAACAATTTTATGTCTAGCTGTAATAGGTCATTAACTATATTCTTAAAATTAATGTACACACAGATATGCTTAAAAATCTTGAGATCCATCAGTTGCATATATTGTATTATAAATGAGAAACAGAATGATGCTTCAAATGTCTTATCAATACATGCTGTTATGATGCCTTTGCGGTTACTTTTTCAAAAATAAATAATCATATTCCCTTAAAATAACACTGTACCTATTTGAGATATTTATCAGGAATATGCTAATTTTGTAGAAGGTGCCTTTCATTATGACATTCTTATGTATGTGCTGATTACAGTGATTTCTGTATTGATTGCTTTAAGACATATTTAGAAAATTAGTAAAACACATTTGTAGATATGCCTGTGATAGGATTTCCAGAGGTTATTAGACCATGAAGTATTATGGTTGGTTTTAGTGTCAACTTGCCATAAATTCTAATAACCAGAGTAGAGAACCTCTCTTTAAGAATTGTCTCTATTGTTTTGATTGATGTGGAAAGGCATACATCAATTATAGATTGTACTCCCATGTAGTATCATGGCTTTTAAAATAAAAGATATTGTATATCAGAATGAAAATTAGTCTTGCCTTTTGGTCACTTGGCCTTCCCCTTACTATCTGGATAATGATGCTAATATCCCTCAACAATAATCTACCAGTGCTTCTACAACCATAAAAAGAGAATAAATAAAACCATTTTATTGCTGCTACTGCTGTTAGGAAAATCAGTATTTGCAAGCTTTCATTGTTATTATTTTAAATATCATTTATTATATATAAGTACATTAATATTAGTTATTTGTATATGTTTTTCATATCTGTGAAATATATTATATCATATATAGAAGATAATCTTGGTTGAAAGTGGTACTAGGAGATCAGTTGGAGAAATGGAGTGTTAAAGTTGTGGTTCTCTAGTGTATTAGTTGTATACGGAACTGGTTCTTAAGTTTGATTGAATCTGTGGTTAGGAAACACTCTTAAAATATTGCAGAGCACTAAAAATACAAAGTGTGCACTATTAGAGAATTTGTTGAGGTAAGTGCATTTTATCATTTTGATTCATCCTTTATGAAATATGAAGAGTTCCATGGATCTATACATAAAACCTTTAAAAACCTGTAGTAAAGTAAGAAAAATAATGATACTGGTTTGTTCATTTTAGCATCTTTGAATAACATTACAAAATAATTATCGGAGTAATAAAATTGACTGACTCCAAATGCCCTCAAAGCACCTAAGGATTTATAAGCATACACTGAATCATCTCTCCTGCAGCCATAGAACTAAAGATTCAATCAAATATTTGCAACCTTCTTTATATGATTATTTGAGTTAAATTATAAAATTAATTTATGTCCTTACATATTGCCATTGGGTAGAATAAAATCATGGATAGGAAAAGAATTGGAATCTGTGCCTTGGTTTGGTTTTTGAATGATTCTAGGGATACGGAAGGCACTGATATCTCAGAGTCCAAAGTGCCCACTATACCTCAGGAAATAATCTCACTCCAAGCATAGCATACATCTCGACCCTTGACCTCAACCCCTTTAGTGTTTCTTTCTATACGTTTGCCTAAATAGGGATTTCATTTTGCCTCCTCTGTAGAACTAAAGTCCCTTTTGATATATCTATCAATGCATTTGGACTGGTACCAAGATCCAAGATTAAGCAAGTACCTCAAAATAAATAGAAAGTTTGGTTCAGGAGAAGTTCTTCTATACCAATAAAGAACTTAATAAGTTTGCTAATTCATTCAAGGAGAAGCCTAGGAAATATGTTGGCCAATATATTTTAAGAATATGGTTTAGCTCCAGACCCGGTGAGAGAGAGACCCAACCGCCTGGTCAGGTGGGCACTCCTGAAGCTGCAGAGCGGAAGAGACCACCAACACTGCTCACCCCTGCCCACATCCCTGGCCCAAGAGGAAACTGTATAAGGCCTCTGGGCTCCCGTGGGGGAGGGCCCAGGAGCAGCAGGACCCCTGCCAGAGACACCGCCGGACCCTGAAGGAAACAGACCGGATAAACAGTTCTCTGCACCCAAATCCCGTGGGAGGGAGAGCTAAACCTTCAGAGAGGCAGACAAACCTGGGAAACCAGAAGAGACTGCTCCCTGCACACACATCTCGGTCGCCAGAGGAAAAAGCCAAAGACCATCTGGAACCCTGGTGCACTGAAGCTCCCGGAAGGGGCGGCACAGGTCTTCCTGGTTGCTGCCGCTGCAGAGAGCCCCTGGGCAGCACCCCACGAGCGAACCTGAGCCTCGGGACCACAGGTAAGACCAAATTTTCTGCTGCAAGAAAGCTGCCTGGTGAGCTTGGGACACACGGAAGCAGAATTTCTCTAGGACCGGGCACGTTCTGTGTTTACCGGAAGTCCCACACCCGCGGATCCCGGCCCGCAGCAGCTCTCTGCCTCCAGACCCGGTGAGAGAGAGACCCAACCGCCTGGTCAGGTGGGCACTCCTGAGGCTGCAGAGCGGAAGAGACCACCAACACTGCTCACCCCTGCCCACATCCCTGGCCCAAGAGGAAACTGTATAAGGCCTCTGGGCTCCAGTGGGGGAGGGCCCAGGAGCGGCAGGACCCCTGCCAGAGACACCGCCGGACCCTGAAGGAAACAGACCAGATAAACAGTTCTCTGCACCCAAATCCCGTGGGAGGGAGAGCTAAACCTTCAGAAAGGCAGACAAGCCTGGGAAACCAGAAGAGACTGCTCCCTGCACACACATCTCGGACGCAAGAGGAAAAAGCCAAAGACCATCTGGAACCCTGGTGCACTGAAGCTCCCGGAAGGGGCGGCACAGGTCTTCCTGGTTGCTGCCGCTGCAGAGAGCCCCTGGGCAGCACCCCACGAGCGAACCTGAGCCTCGGGACCACAGGTAAGACCAAATTTTCTGCTGCAAGAAAGCTGCCTGGTGAGCTTGGGACACACGGAAGCAGAATTTCTCTAGGACCGGGCACGTTCTGTGTTTACCGGAAGTCCCACACCCACGGATCCCGGCCCGCAGCAGCTCTCTGCCTCCAGACCTGGTGAGAGAGAGACGCAACCGCCTGGTCAGGTGGGCACTCCTGAGGCTGCAGAGCGGAAGAGACCACCAACACTGCTCACCCCTGCCCACATCCCTGGCCCAAGAGGAAACTGTATAAGGCCTCTGGGCTCCCGTGGGGGAGGGCCCAGGAGCAGCAGGACCCCTGCCAGAGACACCCCCGGACCCTGAAGGAAACAGACCAGATAAACAGTTCTCTGCACCCAAATCCCATGGGAGGGAGAGCTAAACCTTCAGAGAGGCAGACAAGCCTGGGAAACCAGAAGAGACTGCTCCCTGCACACACATCTCGGACGCCAGAGGAAAAAGCCAAAGACCATCTGGAACCCTGGTGCACTGAAGCTCCCGGAAGGGGCGGCACAGGTCTTCCTGGTTGCTGCCGCTGCAGAGAGCCCCTGGGCAGCACCCCACGAGCGAACCTGAGCCTCGGGACCACAGGTAAGACCAAATTTTCTGCTGCAAGAAAGCTGCCTGGTGAACTCAAGACACAGGCCCACAGGAACAGCTGAAGACCTGTAGAGAGGAAAAACTACACGCCCGAAAGCAGAACACTCTGTCCCCATAACTGACTGAAAGAGAGGAAAACAGGTCTACAGCACTCCTGACACACAGGCTTATAGGACAGTCTAGCCACTGTCAGAAATAGCAGAACAAAGTAACACTAGAGATAATCTGATGGCGAGAGGCAAGCGCAGGAACACAAGCAACAGAAACCAAGACTACATGGCATCATCGGAGCCCAATTCTCCCACCAAAACAAACATGGAATATCCAAACACACCAGAAAAGCAAGATCTAGTTTCAAAATCATATTTGATCATGATGCTGGAGGACTTCAAGAAAGACATGAACACACTTAGGGAAACACAGGAAAACATTAATAAACAAGTAGAAGCCTACAGAGAAGAATCACAAAAATCCCTGAAAGAATTCCAGGAAAACACAATCAAACAGTTGAAGGAATTAAAAATGGAAATAGAAGCAATCAAGAAAGAACACATGGAAACAACCCTGGATATAGAAAACCAAAAGAAGAGACAAGGAGCTGTAGATACAAGCTTCACCAACAGAATACAAGAGATGGAAGAGAGAATCTCAGGAGCAGAAGATTCCATAGAAATCATTGACTCAACTGTCAAAGATAATATAAAGCGGAAAAAGCTACTGGTCCAAAACATACAGGAAATCCAGGACTCAATGAGAAGATCAAACCTAAGGATAATAGGTATAGAAGAGAGTGAAGACTCCAAACTCAAAGGACCAGTAAATATCTTCAACAAAATCATAGAAGAAAACTTCCCTAACCTAAAAAAAGAGATACCCATAGACATACAAGAAGCCTACAGAACTCCAAATAGATTGGACCAGAAAAGAAACACCTCCCGTCACATAATTGTCAAAACACCAAACGCACAAAATAAAGAAAGAATATTAAAAGCAGTAAGGGAAAAAGGTCAAGTAACATATAAAGGCAGACCTATCAGAATCACACCAGACTTCTCGCCAGAAACTATGAAGGCCAGAAGATCCTGGACTGATGTTATACAGACCCTAAGAGAACACAAATGCCAGCCCAGGTTACTGTATCCAGCAAAACTCTCAATTAACATTGATGGAGAAACCAAGATATTCCATGACAAAACCAAATTTACACAATATCTTTCTACAAATCCAGCACTACAAAGGATAATAAATGGTAAAGGCCAACATAAGGAGGCAAGCTATACCCTAGAAGAAGCAAGAAAGTAATCGTCTTGGCAACAAAACAAAGAGAATGAAAGCACACAAACATAACCTCACCTCCAAATATGAATATAACGGGAAGCAATAATCACTATTCCTTAATTTCTCTCAATATCAATGGCCTCAACTCCCCAATAAAAAGACATAGATTAACAAACTGGATACGCAACGAGGACCCTGCATTCTGCTGCCTACAGGAAACACACCTCAGAGACAAAGACAGACACTACCTCAGAGTGAAAGGCTGGAAAACAACTTTCCAAGCAAATGGTCAGAAGAAGCAAGCTGGAGTAGCCATTCTAATATCAAATAAAATCAATTTTCAACTAAAAGTCATCAAAAAAGATAAGGAAGGACACTTCATATTCATCAAAGGAAAAATCAACCAAGATGAACTCTCAATCCTAAATATCTATGCCCCAAATACAAGGGCACCTACATACGTAAAAGAAACCTTACTAAAGCTCAAAACACACATTGCACCTCACACAATAATAGTGGGAGATTTCAACACCCCACTCTCATCAATGGACAGATCATGGAAACAGAAATTAAACAGTGATGTCGACAGACTAAGAGAAGTCATGAGCCAAATGGACTTAACAGATATTTATAGAACATTCTATCCTAAAGCAAAAGGATATACCTTCTTCTCAGCTCCTCATGGTACTTTCTCCAAAATTGACCATATAATTGGTCAAAAAACGGGCCTCAACAGGTAC
Organism: Rattus norvegicus; assembly: GCF_021556685.1. Classification (NCBI taxonomy): domain Eukaryota; kingdom Metazoa; phylum Chordata; class Mammalia; order Rodentia; family Muridae; genus Rattus; species Rattus norvegicus. The sequence goes on from NC_141554.1 coordinate 90,920,749, forward strand.
AGAAAGATAGAAATAATCCCATGCGTGATATCGGACCACCACGGCCTAAAACTGGTCTTCAATAACCATAAGGGAAGAATGCCCACATATACGTGGAAATTGAACAATGCTCTACTCAATGATAACCTGGTCAAGGAAGAAATAAAGAAAGAAATTAAAAATTTTTTAGAATTTAATGAAAATGAAGATACAACATACTCAAACTTATGGGCCACAATGAAAGCTGTGCTAAGAGGAAAACTCATAGCGCTGAGTGCCTGCAGAAAGAAACAGGAAAGAGCATATGTCAGCAGCTTGACAGCACACCTAAAAGCTCTAGAACAAAAAGATGCAAATACACCCAGGAGGAGTAGAAGGCAGGAAATAATCAAACTCAGAGCTGAAATCAACCAAGTAGAAACAAAAAGGACCATAGAAAGAATCAACAGAACCAAAAGTTGGTTCTTTGAGAAAATCAACAAGATAGATAAACCCTTAGCCAGACTAACGAGAGGACACAGAGAGTGCGTCCAAATTAACAAAATCAGAAATGAAAAGGGAGAAATATCTACAGATTCGGAGGAAATTCAAAAAATCATCAGATCTTACTATAAAAACCTATATTCAACAAAATTTGAAAATCTTCAGGAAATGGACAATTTCCTAGACAGATACCAGGTATCGAAGTTAAATCAGGAACAGATAAACCAGTTAAACAACCCCATAACTCCTAAGGAAATAGAAGCGGTCATTAAAGGTCTCCCAACCAAAAAGAGTCAGGTCCAGACGGGTTTAGTGCAGAATTCTATCAAACCTTCATAGAAGACCTCATACCAATATTATCCAAACTATTCCACAAAATTGAAACAGATGGAGCCCTACCGAATTCCTTCTACGAAGCCACAATTACTCTTATTCCTAAACCACACAAAGACACAACAAAGAAAGAGAACTTCAGACCAATTTCCCTTATGAATATCGACACAAAAATACTCAATAAAATTCTGGCAAACCGAATTCAAGAGCACATCAAAACAATCATCCACCATGATCAAGTAGGCTTCATCCCAGGCATACAGGGATGGTTTAATAAACGGAAAACCATCAACGTGATCCATTATATAAACAAACTGAAAGAACAGAACCACATGATCATTTCATTAGATGCTGAGAAAGCATTTGACAAAATTCAACACCCCTTCATGATAAAAGTCCTGGAAAGAATAGGAATTCAAGGCCCATACCTAAACATAGTAAAAGCCATATACAGCAAACCAGTTGCTAACATTAAACTAAATGGAGAGAAACTTCAAGCAATCCCACTAAAATCAGGGACTAGACAAGGCTGCCCACTCTCTCGCTACTTATTCAATATAGTTCTTGAAGTTCTAGCCAGAGCAATCAGACAACAAAAGGATATCAAGGGGATACATATCGGAAAAGAAGAGGTCAAAATATCACTATTTGCAGATGACATGATAGTATATTTAAGTGATCCCAAAAGTTCCACCAGAGAACTACTAAAGCTGATAAACAACTTCAGCAAAGTGGCTGGGTATAAAATTAACTCAAATAAATCAGTTGCCTTCCTCTATACAAAAGAGAAACAAGCAGAGAAAGAAATTAGGGAAACGACACCCTTCATAATAGACCCAAATAATATAAAGTACCTCGGTGTGACTTTAACCAAGCAAGTAAAAGATCTGTACAATAAGAACTTCAAGACACTGAGGAAAGAAATTGAAGAAGACCTCAGAAGATGGAAAGATCTCCCATGCTCATGGATTGGCCGGATTAATATAGTAAAAATGGCCATTTTACCAAAAGCAATCTACAGATTCAATGCAATCCCCATCAAAATACCAATCCAATTCTTCAAAGAGTTAGACAGAACAATTTGCAAATTCATCTGGAATAAAAAAAACCCAGGATAGCTAAAGCTATCCTCAACAATAAAAGGACTTCAGGGGGAATCACTATCCCTGAACTCAAGCAGTATTACAGAGCAATAGTGATAAAAACTGCATGGTATTGGTACAGAGACAGACAGATAGACCAATGGAATAGAATTGAAGACCCAGAAATGAACCCACACACCTATGGTCACTTGATTTTTGACAAAGGAGCCAAAACCATCCAATGGAAAAAAGATAGCATTTTCAGCAAATGGTGCTGGTTCAACTGGAGGGCAACATGTAGAAGAATGCAGATCGATCCATGCTTATCACCCTGTACAAAGCTTAAGTCCAAGTGGATCAAGGACCTCCACATCAAACCAGACACACTCAAACTAATAGAAGAAAAACTAGGGAAGCATCTGGAACACATGGGCACTGGAAAAAATTTCCTGAACAAAACACCAATGGCTTATGCTCTAAGATCAAGAATCGACAAATGGGATCTCATAAAACTGCAAAGCTTCTGTAAGGCAAAGGACACTGTGGTTAGGACAAAACGGCAACCAACAGATTGGGAAAAGATCTTTACCAATCCTACAACAGATAGAGGCCTTATATCCAAAATATACAAAGAACTCAAGAAGTTAGACCGCAGGGAAACACATAACCCTATTAAAAAATTGGGTTCAGAGCTAAACAAAGAATTCACAGCTGAGGAATGCCGAATGGCTGAGAAACACCTAAAGAAATGTTCAACATCTTTAGTCATAAGGGAAATGCAAATCAAAACAACCCTGAGATTTCACCTCACACCAGTGAGATTGGCTAAGTTCAAAAACTCAGGTGACAGCAGATGCTGTCGAGGATGTGGAGAAAGAGGAACACTCCTCCATTGTTGGTGGGGTTGCAGACTGGTAAAACCATTCTGGAAATCAGTCTGGAGGTTCCTCAGAAAATTGGACATTGAACTGCCTGAGGATCCAGCTATACCTCTCTTGGGCATATACCCAAAAGACGCCTCAACATATAAAAGAGACACGTGCTCCACTATGTTCATCGCAGCCTTATTTATAATAGCCAGAAAATGGAAAGAACCCAGATGCCCTTCAACAGAGGAATGGATACAGAAAATGTGGTACATCTACACAATGGAATATTACTCAGCTATCAAAAACAACGAGTTTATGAAATTCGTAGGCAAATGGTTGGAACTGGAAAATATCATCCTGAGTGAGCTAACACAATCACAGAAAGACATACATGGTATGCACTCATTGATAAGTGGCTATTAGCCCAAATGCTTGAATTAGCCTAGATCCCTAGAACAAACGAAACTCAAGACAGATGATCAAAATGTGAATGCTTCACTCCTTCTTTAAATGAGGAAAAAGAATACCCTTGGCAGGGAAGGGAGAGGCAAAGATTAAAACAGAGACTGAAGGAACACCCATTCAGAGCCTGCCCCACATGTGGCCCATACATATACAGCCACCCAATTAGACAAGATGGATGAAGCAAAGAAGTGCAGACCAACAGGAGCCGGATGTAGATCGCTCCTGAGAGACACAGCCAGAATACAGCAAATACAGAGGCGAATGCCAGCAGCAAACCACTTAACTGAGAATAGGTCCCCTATTGAAGGAATCAGAGAAAGAACTGGAAGAGCTTGAAGGGGCTCGAGACCCCAAAAGTACAACAATGCCAAGCAACCAGAGCTTCCAGAGACTAAGCCACTACCTAAAGACTATACATGGACTGACCCTGGACTCTGACCCCATAGGTAGCAATGAATATCCTAGTAAGAGCACCAGTGGAAGGGGAAGCCCTGGGTCCTGCTAAGACTGAACCCCCAGTGAACTAGTCTATGGGGGGAGGGCGGCAATGGGGGGAGGGTTGGGAGGGGAACACCCATAAGGAAGAGGAGGGGGGAGGGGGATGTTTGCCCGGAAACCGGGAAAGGGAATAACACTCGAAATGTATATAAGAAATACTCAAGTTAATAAAAAAAAAAAAAAGAAAAAAAAAGAATATGGTTTAATTGTAGAAGAAATGTAAAAGAAGATGTGCTTATTGATATGTCCTCATTGAAAAGATATTTTAACATTGAAACTCACATTTTTTTAAAGTACAAAGACTTTATTTGATGAGTTGGTTGAAGGATTTGTGAAAATATGACCTCTGAGAATGAACTAGAGGTGTCCAATATTAGTTTAATGTTGATGAATGAAGGAATTTAAAGATTAGAAGTATATGCTTTGATCCATTTAATTCTGTTTTGCTTATTTTCATTTGTATTACTAGATCTGTGTAATATATGTGGTTGTCTAAATTATGTGCATACAAGACATCCACATGTACATATATCGAGACATCATCTATTGCTTTCCATATTGCCTTTTGAGATCTGGTAAATACTATAAGGACTGAAGAACATTTCAGCCTTTAATGAATTAATTTGTCAGTTGGTTCATGATATGATATTAATGAGAGGAAGTTAAAATAGGAAGTATGGTCTAGATGGAGAACATAGATCACTGGGGGATGAGATATGTCCTACAGTATTTATCTTACCCTGGATCCTATTGCTTTCAGTTGGTTTCCATGATGCAATTAGGAACTGAAGAATCTCCTACTTGGTTTTGTCTGCATGAGCGATCCTTTGCACAAATATTCACAGCCTTTCTGACAAAGTGAGCCAAAGTTAAATCTTTCACTTTAAGTTGTTTATGTCAGGTATTTGGTCACAGCAACTATAAATACTCTATCACACATGTAAGTAACATTTAGTGTTTATGTTCCTATTATTTCTCTAGTAACATTTTGTCTCCTAGAATTACTTTCTTAAATTTTCCCTGTTTTACTTTTATCATTCTACCTTAATCTTGTTTAATTTTCAAAGAATGATGAAAAATTTTCTTTTTCTAAACATAGTTTATTTCAACTAACATGAAGTTCTTGAGTTCCATCCATTTTCCAGAAAACATGTTTATTGTTGTTTTAGCTTAAAACTATTTGACTGTTTATTCTATGCCATGTTTTCTTTACCCATTCATGTGATGTCAGCATATAGTCTGCTTTTACTTCTTCACTATCAACAGTCATACCACAACCAACATAAATGTGTCACATGTCTATTGCATGCTGAATTTGTTTCCATAGTTTCATTATATGGTTCTTTTATCTTGGTTTGAACTGTTATTGAAAATCTTCCACACTTCCTGAAAGGAACCACATCCTGTTGCAGATTGTAAAGAAAACACAGATGCTCTAATGTTCTTTTATAAAATTATTTTGATATTTACATGAGAAAATATAGACAAATGAGGTCTCATCTCTAAAATATAACACTGTCCATCTTTAAGCGCCATTCAGACTCATCATCCCTACATACAGTTCTGAAATTGACCTATGATTTTGACTGGAGGAGGATCGTGGGGCAGTGAACAAGGTTGGAACAGCTGGGAGAATGGAAGATACCTTATACTGATAAGAGCACTATGAAAACAGACTCTCAAGAGACAGCTCATTTAATGGAGGGATAAAGGGTACTTACACATTTGGGAATGGATATTGGCTTCTGGGGTGAATGCACATCATTAGCCAGGGCCATAGTGAAGAGGATGCCTCATTTGTATAAGGAGGAATTCAAAATGTTGCTGGACATGATTTTATAAGGAGAGAGGAAGTTTAACCTAGCTACTGGGTAGCTTGAACTCCTGTGAATGGCAAAGATAGGAAAGCAGGATTACCTGTGCTGAGATTTGCATGCTAGGCATAGGAAGGGAGCACAGTCCTATTCTTGACACTTAGTGGGCGTTGGACAGGTCCTGACCCTACTCTTCTTCCAGGCTGGCTCTCCTGACCCATAACTCCCAGTCCTACATGCAAAAACAGAAAAAGAGCAGTTCTGATCTCATGCATTTCAGAAAATAGTACTTAACATATATTTATTTGTGTGAATATTTTGGAAATGACAAAAATATTTGCTGTAGAATAGTCTACTTTTTCTGTGATATGCCCTTGTTCTCTTAACATCTATACAATACTTAACTGGTTAATGTTCTATCATGGAACTGGGAAAAGACTAAAGAATTCTCACCCTTCCTTAAAGATTTACAGGCAATTGACCTTTGATAAGTACAAGAAAAATTTTTCTTCACTCATGCTTCCATCGGGAAGCTGCTTGTACTCCAGTATATAATCCTTCACTCAGGCTTCTGTAAATAGCCATAATTGAAAACAGGGGCTATCTAAACTAGAATTAGGTAGATTCATTTTTTGATTTTTTTTTAATGTTCTATCTGGAAAAATTCACCGAACTCTATCTATTCGCATGATACAATTAATATCAAGTAGTAATGCCTTCCAACCTATTGTGTCTGTATTTTTATACACAAAAAGAAACAGAAATGCTGCTATCACATCTATATAGTCATTGTGAGAGTAGTATATGCACTATAATTTCATGCACACACATAGTTGGTAATACAGTTATAATTTATTGTACAGAGTTGAGAAATCAAAACTCTAAAATATATAAGTTGTATAAAATATATGACTTACATGCTAAGATTTAATCATAGTTATTGTCATTTCATAGCCTACCTTGTAATTTTTATTACAATATGAGTTATACAATGGTAGGGTTAGATAAAACCATTGGTATTTTTATTTTGATAACTTATGCTCTGTAACAAGATCTATCTATCATTTTAATATGAGTTCAAAAAGGTCTTTCCTAAAGTTTCTTGCTATGTCAGTAGTATGAGGATATAGTTTTCATAAATTATGCATAGTACTTTATCAGAAATTCTGAAACGAATTAAAAATAAATGTGCCAGTAGTGAGATACAGAGGATTGTAGTACAAATGACTATATATTTATGTGGATGCAACACTAAAAACAAAAGAAAAGCTAAAGTAAAGTTTTTAATTTTTCTTGCAAACAACAATACATAAATTCGTCGGTGCAAGAAAACTTGATAATTTAGGATAAGTGCATTTTACTGTCATTCATTTTTAAAAAGTGTTATTCTTTAGATAAATAATTCATACAACAAAACTGTTGACTATCTTAAAATGACATAAAAATGTTTTCTAAAAGTTGTAGACTATAAGTTGCAACTTTTTAGATTTTTTAATTTGTTTTTGTCTCAACAACAGTTTGAGCTCCCTTCTATCCCTCCAGTATCTCCCCACTAACCCCTCCACCTCCCATCAGAAGAAAGCAGGCCTCTCAGGGGCATCAACCATACATGATCTAACAAGCTACAACAATCCTAGGCACAAATCATCATATCAAGGCTGGAAAATACAACTCAGTAGGAGGAAAAGTGTTCCACAAGCAAACCAAAGAATCAGAGAAATTCCCTGCTTACACTTTTAGGAATGCCACAAGAACTTCAAGTCACTCAGCCATTACATATATGCAGAGAATTTAATTCAGACTCCTAGGTGCTCCTCCCTGATTTCTCTGAGCCATGTTGAGTAAGTCCCAGTCAGTTGATTCTGCGGGCTGTGTTCTTGTGTTATTTCTGAACCATCTGGTTCTTCTGAAAATATTTCCTCCTCCTCCACAGGAATCTCCAATCTTCGCCTAATGTTTGGCTGTGGGAATCTGCATCTGTTTCCACCTTTTGTTAAGTAAAGTTTTGCTGGTCTTTCCAAACTGTAAACAGGACAAACTGTAGGCCGAAGGTTTTGTGGTTAGGTAGGTGTCCCAATCTCTACACTGGAAGTCTTGCCTTGTTATAGAAGGTGGCCAGTTCAGGCTCTGTATTTCATTACTAATAATCTTAGCTAGAGACACTCTCATGGATTTCTGAATTTCCATTGTCCCATGTTTCTAACTTAATGCCAAAATGCCCCCCTTACTTCCAGTTCTTTCTGCCAGTATTTTCTCCATCCTCCCCACATCTGATTCCTCATGTTCCCATCCCCACCTGCTCATATTCCATCAGCTATATCCATTCTATTTCTCTTCCAAGGTAGATCCATGTATTCCTCCTTCACTCTGCCTTCTTATTTAGCTCTACTTGGTCTGTAGATATAGAATAACTATCCTTTACTCAAGGTTCATATGCACTTATAAGTAAATGTCTACCAGTTTTTCTTTCTTGGTCTCAGTTACCTCACTCAGGATGATATTTTCTAGTTCCATCCATTTGTTTGCAAATGTCATGATGCAATATCTTAACAGTCGAGTAATATGCAATTGTGTAAATGTGTCATATTTTCTTTGTTCATTGTTCATTTTTTTTGCAAACAACTATTCATAAACTTATTGATGCAGGACAATTAGCTAATTTAGTATAAATGCATTTTATTCTCATTCAAGTTTTGAAAAGTGTTATATTTTAGAGAAATAAACTAATACAGCAAAACTGTTGACTACTGATGGCATAAAGACAATTTTCTTCAAGTGATGGACTATTGAGTGATTCAAAACTTTTTATATTTTTGAGCAACATAACTATACTCATATTATAAAATGCTGTTTTACAATTTAGGAGGAAATGACTCATCTACCCTGAAGATTTATTGTATTTGATAGAGTTGAAAAATAACTAATATTTTTAGTTCCTAAATCACCTTGTCACTATTTTTCGTAGTCCACACTATTCCCTGTTGTAAATTATTTTAATACTAGTCAGTTACAAATAAAAATAATGCCGAAAATCAGGTTGCTTGTGAGAGCTATTCAAATCCATACATTTAAATTCACAATATGCCTACATAGTTCAAATAGCATGCTTGTATTTTTTATTTTAGTTCTTAAATTTAATTTAATTTTATGTGTCTGAGTGCTTTTCCTGTGTTTATGTATGTGCACCAAGCATATCTCTAGTGCCAATGGAGGTCAAAAGAGGCTAAGAAGCTGTCAGATTTCCTGGAATTGGCCTTGTGGGTGGCTGTTGGAAACAATGTAGGTTCCGGGAACTAAATCCAATTCTTCTGTAAGGGCAAAAAATGCTCTTAACCACGGAAAAATCTCTCCAACTTCACATTTGTATTTTTTTAAACTATTATCCAAAGTTCTATGGTCATTTAGCATTGAATAGGAAATTAGGAACTTCCTGTGATTTCCTGATGGTAGATTAGGTTACAGAAACTAAATTCTTGGCAAACTCATTTTCTTAATGTTTTGAGAAATGGCCTCATATAGTCCAGTATGGTATCAAACTTGCTATCTGGTGGAAGATGACATTGAACTCATAATTTTCCTAACATTTTTTCAAGTACAATGTTTATACAGATTTACTACTATATCATATCTTGTCTTCTGTATTATTAAAATATAAATACACCACTTAAGAATCAAAATTTTATGTGTTGTGATACAGATAATTTTACCTATTTTTGCTGAAAAACGTAAGCCAACTGACAACCAGTACTCCCCATAGAAGCCTTATATATATTTTTTCCCTAAAAAATCTTGAAAATTTTTCCTCAGAATAATGCTGATATAAGAAGGTATTAACTGGATATTATAGTCAATATATCTGACTATTGCCTATGTTCCCATACATCTCTTTTCTTGATTATTATATGCGTTAATGACTTCTTGGGATACTGGGAGAACAAGGCCCACTAAATGAACTACACAGGTCGCGTAGGAGCTCAACAGAGTGAAAAAGCAAACATGTAGCCTTCTGAGGTCTGAACTAGGTCCTTACATATATGTTGTGGATCTTTAGCTTAGGTTTTTGTGGAGCTTTTAAGAGCGAGTAGGATCATCTTTGACTATTTTGTCTGCTATTGGAATCCATTTCCTCCCACTGGGATGCCTTATACAGTCTTTTTTTCCCCATCTTTATTAACTTGGTTTGTCCCTAGTCTTATTGCATCTTTTTTTATACCATGATCAGTTGGTATCTCTAGGGGATGCCTTCTTTTTTTTGAAGGGAAAATGAGAAAGAAGGAATCTGGGGGAGAAAGAAGTGGAATGGCTGAGAGTAATGGATGGAGGGGAGGCCACATCCTAGATGAATTGTGTGAGAGAAGAATAAATTTTAAAACTATCAAAGCTATTTATCCATAGTCATATTTTCATTAAAATATTTTATATTTTTTAATCCTTCTAAAATTTAATGTATTCACACATATTTTGATCATATCTATATCCTGTTCCCCAAACAAGTTCCCTACAGACAACTCCAAATATGTTTTCCTGACAACTTTAAGACCTGTTCCTTTTGTTGTTTCCAACATTACTTTTGGAGATTATTCTTTCAAAAAGGTACATTGCATACTTACAGGAGCATACCAGTTTTCATACACCAAAAGAAAAATATCTTTCCCTAGTCTAACATCTATTATCCACAAATAGCTTTTCTTCTTGGAAAAAGGCCTTGTGACCCTTCTTCAATCCATTTTAGAACTGCTTCTGGACTGAATTAGGGTATTTACATAGTCTTCTATCACTTTATTAGAACACCATAATACAAAGCAACTTGGAAAGGAAATGGTTTATTTAATCTTATATTTTCAAAGAAACAGTCCATCACAAAGTATATAAAGAAAATAATATAACCATTGGGTAGGGGGTGGGGAACTAGAGATAGAAAAAGATCCCTAAACTACATGGAAGAATACTGCTTAATGAATTGCTCTTCTCAGGTTTCTTATAGAACCTAAGAGAACCTGTGCAGATGTGTCACCACCAATTGTGAGTTGGACCGTCCTTCATAAATCATTAATTAAGACAATACCTTGCAGAGTTGCCTAAAATCCAATCTTATGAAGGCAATATGTGAGTTACAATTTCCTTTTTGCATATATGTCTATATTTGTGTCCTGCTTGAAAAACAAGCAGCCCATACAGATAAACATAGTTGATATGAGTTCATGAGTACAATAGCTATCGTGAAGTTATTACATGAAGTTATTATATGCATGAATATTCCCAAAAATTTGTATGTAGGATGATATAAATGTTTCATTTAAGGTTGAGCTTTCACATTCCTTTATTCTTAGCACACTGAACAGTTAGGACTGTCTTGAGTTTTCACAGATCACTGGAAAATTAAGCCACTCTGACCAAAGTTTTGAGAAATACAAATAAAGAGATATAAATATAAACATATAAAAGACAGCCTCATAGCCTAAATTATTAGCAAAATGTTAACAGTACATTCCACATCAAGGCTGTGGCGTTTTGAAGAGATTTGGCTCCCATAGACTTGTGTTGAATGTTTGGCCCACTGGGACTGCCATTATTAGGTGCTGTGACCTTGACTGAGTACGTGTGGCCTTGAAGGAAGTGTGTCATAGTGTGCACAGGCTTTGAAGTCTCTTACGCTCAAGATCTGTCAAGTGTGGAATTACAGTCTACTCTTTACTGCCTTCAGATCAATAGGTAGAACTCTTGGCTCCTCTAGCACCTGAAACTGGAAGTGATCCCAGTTAAATATTTCTTTATAATAATTGGTCATTGTGTCTCCTCACAGCAATTAAATTCAAACTAAGACAAAGACCTATGATATCTAGAGACATAGACTTTTGAGTGGTTTTATAGTAACAAGCATAAATTATTTATCATGGAGATAGCATAAAAGCTAATCCTAAATTTGCATGCTACAACCATTTCCTAATAACAGTCAGTTTTCTACCATACCAGGAGGCACATCTAGCCTGGTAGATAAGTGTTTTATCATCCACTTCTGAATAAAATCACTGAAACCTTTTGTTCCCTAGCAACCAAATTTTACCATAAAAGCTAACACAAAGTAAGGACTGTTTCTAGTCAGTTGAAGCTTTATCTCTATGTCTCACATCCAAAGTGAGTAGTTTCTTTACTAAGCTGTGGTTGGTAGCTAAGAAGAATGTCACTAGCTTGTATTCCTTTGAGTGCCTCTGGGACATCCCTGACAAATAACTAATACATAATCTCTCCTTTGCATGGCATTCTTTTTATTTAATAACTCATATTTTCTGGGGACAGCATCATATACTTGTGCAGTATATATACATATATAAATCAAGGTATTTTTATAAAATAAATCTATCTTGCAACTAGCTTATAAGTCTTTCAACTTAGTTATCAGAAACCCTCTTTCTTTTCCTTATCCCTCAGTTACATCCTCTTAAATATTTAGTTACATCCTCATCTTTTTTAATATGCCATATGCTCTACTAACAATACATGTTTTACAATAAATATAAAAGTTTACTTATACATTTTACTGAATCATTTTATGTGAAATTATTTTGAATTAGCTCAGTATATCAATCAGGCTCCTTAATTTACAATTACTACTTTGGTCTCCTTACACTTTCAATGAATGGTACTACAAATCTGCTTCCACTGTAATATTTGGATTTAGCAATGTCATTTCCTAAGAATGTAATGTGTGTCCAGGATGTTTTGGTTTAATGACTTAGAGCATCCTGTTACCTTGATTTAAAGCCAGTAGCGAACTTTACTAAAAGTAATCCATAAAAATTCATGCTTATCCAAGCTTAGAGGTCCAGGTTTTTTAATGGGACCCCAGGTATGGTACTTGGCTGCAAATCTACTCTTTGGAATACATTTTGAAAATTTATTGCCATTTCTTCTTGCTAGACGATTTTTCTTTTGGATATGCTTTATATAGAAAGGTGATTTGCATCTTTCCAGTACCAGAGAGACTAAAGATTCCATTATTGTTGTATAGCTCTTCTTAATTGCTTAAAGTATTTCTAGAAATGTTGTTAAGTTTTAAGGCTTCTCTTCAAATATATCTATAGAAATTTAATTAGTGTTTCTTGCTTTAGGTTGTCTATATCTGGCATGAATATTTTCCTTGTAACAAGAGTAAATTTGTAAAATTGAGTGGTTTGTCCATTCTTTCAAATCCTATATATTCCTCAATTGGAGTAATTCAGGTTACTTCATATTGGACTAATATACAGATGTTTCTTCACCTCAGCATTTACCTAAGAGGGAAAACATTTTCATGTATGCAACATATTTTTTTCAAAATTCTGCAGTATTTTTTAACAATCTGAAAAAATAAGCGATATGAAATACTATCCCATTTTATATTCTTTACTGATAATGTAATTGATTGTTCTATAGGATTCTTCTCTTAGCCAAACTGCCACTATCTTTATAAGTTAAGCTGTGCCCCTTGCAAAAGATTGTCATACTAAGCTTGTTGACTGTTGATATTTCTTCATAAGATAGGTTGCTTCGTAGGTTTGGGACCCTCACTAAAGTATCTAGTTATTCATTCCAAACAGATGTATGGAAATAATTTCTGCAGCTAGCTTTGGGGAAATGCTAGAAGTATATAGCTTTGGAAAGATATGAGAGGGAGCTCCATTTACTCAACCATGGAGGCATCAGTCATCATCCACGCTGGGTGAAAACTTTCCAGCTTCTCCCACCCTCACTTATGCTCTAAAAATAACCCTGAGAAATTCATTTCTTTTCAAGGATGAACATTGGTTGAATCATACTTTGATTTGCCATTGGAAATTTATAAAGATGGGGCAGATAGTTCTAGTCCTCCCCAGGATGAAAATTCTCATATCAATGTTGATATTAAAATTTAATTTTAAAAATATAGTGAAGGTGTGGTAAATGATGAGTAACTATTTGAGAAATGTTGACCTGAATTTAATATATATGTATGTGTGTGTATCTGTATGTATGTGTGTATGTGTGTTTGTAAATGACATATTTTAATAAGTTAACATTATTTGTTCACAAAATAAACCAAAAGTAAGGGCCATATAAATCTCCAAAAAACTATTATATAATTTTCAAATTCTCTACCTCATTTTATATACTGAGAAAAATTAAAGACAATTATCCTAAGAAATGATTATGAAGGGGAATTGAAGCAAAGTTTAGCTGATGTGAACAATAATTGATGTGTGCTCATTTTTTCTACTAATCTAGCCAAGAGTGAAATGGAGATTGAATATAGAATTTGTGTTGTGCTTCAAATTTAAAATGAGGAGGTATGCTGAGTCTCTCTTTCATTTCCTTCTGGTATTTCCCTGGGATCATTATTGGAAAATGACAGACCCAGGAGAAGAGTTAATTATGCACTAGCTTAAACATATGAAAGAAGAAAGTATACCAGGAAACAAAATGAATCAAGCATACATATTGTCATATAGACTTTGATTTCAACTTTTAGTTAAAAGGGCATATAATATGTTTTTTTTAAACATCTGTTCAAATTAAGTTATACACTGAATTGTGTAAATGAAACACATTTTCTGTATCCATTCTTCTATCATGGGACATCTGGATTGTTTCCAGGTTTTGGCTATTACAAATAAGGCCACTATGAACAAAGTGGAACCTGTGCACCTGTGGCATGGTGGGACATCTTTTGGGTATATTCCCAAAAGGAATATTTCTGGATCTTTAGGTAGGTCTAGTTTCAATTTTCTGTTGAAACTGTTTCCAAATTGATTTCCAGAGTGTTTGTACAAGTTTGCAATCCCACAAGCAATGGAAGAGTGTTCCTCTTTCTCCACATCCTCATCAACCTGTGTTGTCAGCTGAGCTTTTGATCTGAGCCATTCAGACAGGTATAAGGTAGAATCTCAGGGTCATTTGATTTGCACATCTCTGACAACTAAGGACACTGAATATTTCTTTAGATGCTTCTCAGTCACTCAACATTCCTCTGCTGTGAATTCTCAGTCTAGCTTTTTACCCCAATTTTTGGTTGGGTTGTTTAATTTTTTTTCGGTGGTTAGCTTAATGCGTTCTTTATACATTTTGTATATTAGCCCTCTATTGAACGTGGAGTTGCTGAAGATTTTTCCCCAATCTGTAGAATGCCAATTTGTCTTAGTGACTATATCCTTTGCCTTAGAGAAGCTTTCCAGTTTCATAAGGTCCCGTTTATGAATTCTTGATCTTAGAGGATGAGCCATTGGAATTCCCTTTAGGAAAGTTCCCCATCTCCCAATGAGATCAAGGATCTTTCCCACTTTCCCTTCTATTAGATTCAGTGTATGTGATTTTATGTTGAAGTCCTTCATCCACATGGACTTGAGCTTTATGCATGGTAACAAATATGGGTCTATTTTCATTTGTCTGCGTACAGACAGTTAGACCAGTAGCAACAGGTCTTAAGTGGGATCCAGCTCAAGGGGAGGTACCTCGGTGTGACTTTAACCAAGCAAGTAAAAGATCTGTACAATAAGAATGTCAAGACTATGAAGAAAGAAATTGAAGAAGTCCTCAGAAGATGGAAAGATCTCCCATGCTCATGGATTGGCAGGATTAATATAGTAAAAATGGCCATTTTACCAAAAGCGATCTACAGATTCAATGCAATCCCCATCAAAATACCAAACCAATTCTTCAAAGAGTTAAACAGAACAATTGGCAAATTCATCTGGAATAACAAAAAACCCAGGATAGCTAAAACTATCCTCAACAATAAAAGGACTTCAGGGGGAATCACTATCCCTGAACTCAAGCAGTATTACAGAGCAATAGTGATAAAAACTGCATGGTATTGGTACAGAGACAGACAGATAGACCAAAGGAACAGAATTGAAGACCCAGAAATGAACCCACACACTTTTGGGCACTTGATTTTTGACAAAGGAGCCAAAACCATCAAATGGAAAAAAGATAGCATTTTCAGCAAATGGTGCTGGTTCAACTGGAGGTCAGCATGTAGAAGAATGCAGATTGATCCATGCTTATCACCCTGTACAAAGCTTAAGTGCAAGTGGATCAAGGACCTCCACATCAAACCAGATACACTCAGACTAATAGAAGAAAAACTAGGGAAGCATCTGGAACACATGGGCACTGGAGAAAATTTCCTGAACAAAACACCAATGGCTTATGCTCTAAGATCAAGAATCGACAAGTGGGATCTCATAAAACTTCAAAGCTTCTGTAAGGCAAAGGACACGGTGGTTAGGACAAAATGGCAACCAACAGATTGGGAAAAGATCTTTACCAATCCTACAACAGATAGAGGTCTTATATCCAAAATATACAAAGAACTCAAGAAGTTAGACCACAGGGAGACAAATAACCCTATTAAAAAATTGGGTTCAGAGCTAAACAAAGAATTCACAGCTGAGGAATGCTGAATGGCTGAGAAACACCTAAAGAAATGTTCAACATCTTTAGTCATAAGGGAAATGCAAATCAAAACAACGCTGAGATTTCACCTCACACCAGTGAGAATGGCTAAGATCAAAAACACAGGTGACAGCAGATGCTGGCGAGGATGTGGAGAAAGAGGAACACTCCTCCATTGTTGGTGGGATTTCAGACTGGTACAACCATTCTGGAAATCAGTCTGGAGGTTCCTCAGAAAATTGGACATTGAACTGCCTGAGGATCCAGCTATACCTCTCCTGGGCATATACCCAAAGATGCCCCAACATATAAAAAAGACACGTGCTCCAATATGTTCATCGCAGCCTTATTTATAATAGCCAGAAGCTGGAAAGAACAAAGATGCCCTTCAACAGAGGAATGGATACAGAAAATGTGGTACATCTACACAATGGAATATTACTCAGCTATCAAAAACAATGACTTTATGAAATTCGTAGGCAAATTGTCGGAACTGGAAAATATCATCCTGAGTGAGGTAACCCAATCACAGAAAAACACACATGGTATGCACTCATTGATAAGTGGCTATTAGCCCAAATGCTTTAATTACCCTAGATGCCTAGAACAAATGAAACTCAAGACGGATGATCAAAATGTGAATGCTTCACTCCTTCTTAAAAGGGGAACAAGAATACCCTTGGCAGGGAATAGAGAGGCAAAGATTAAAGCAGAGACAGAAGGAACACCCATTCAGAGCCTGCCCCACATGTGGCCCATGCATATACAGCCATCCAATTAGACAAGATGGATGAAGCAAAGAAGTGCAAGCCGACAGGAGCCGGATGTAGATCTCTCCTGAGAGACACAGCCAGAATACTGCAAACACAGAGGCATATGCCAGCAGCAAACCACTGAACTGAGAATAGGACCCCCGCTGAAGGAATCAGAGAAAGAACTGGAAGAGCTTGAAGGGGCTCGAGATCCCATATGTACAACAATGCCAAGCAACCAGAGCCTCCAGAGACTAAGCCACTACCTAAAGACTATACATGGACTGACCCTGAACTCTGACCTCATAGGTCAATGAATATCCTTGTAAGAGCACCAGTGGAAGGGGAAGCCCTGGGTCCTGATAAGACTGAACCACCAGTGAACTAGATTGTTGGGGGGAGGGCGGCAAGGGGGGTAGGATGGGGAGGGGAACACTCATAAATAAGGGGAGGGGGGAGAGGGATGTTTGCCCGGAAACCGGGAAAGGGAATAACACTCGAAATGTAAATAAGAAATACTCAAGCTAATAATAATAAAAAAAAAGAAATCACAAAAAAAGAAAATATCTTTTCAGTAGATGGAAATTAACCCATATATGCCTCCAAGACCCCCATAACTGGTCAGTAAGCAGATAACAATATATCTTGTAGCATTTATTCATAAATAGGAAAATTATATCATAACCATTTCCCTCACTACTCCAGATATCTCCATAGATGAGAGGCCAGAAAGATTATTTGAATGAGAAGTACAAACCCCATAAGAACAAAAATGCCAACCAACCAGAGCTTCCAGGGACTAAGTCTCTACCCAAAGACTATATGTGGACTGACCCTGGGCTCCAACTGCATAGGTAACAGAGAATAACCTTGTTGGGGCAAGAGTGGAAGGGGAAGCCCTTGTTCCTGCCGAAGTTGAGCCCTCAGTGTAGAGGATTGTTGGGGGGGTGGTAATAGATGGTGGATGGAGAGGACAACACCCATATAGAAGGGGAGGGGGAGGGCTTCGGGGACTGATGGACAGGAAACCAGGAAAGGGAATAACATTTGAAATGTAAATAAGAAATACTCAAGTTAATTAAAAAAAAAGAAAAGAAGAGGTACAAAAATCAGAGAAGAAATAAAAAAAAGAAATGTAAATAAGAAACACCCAATTTAATAAAAATGGAAGAAAAAATTTAAGAAAAAGTAGAAAAAGAAAGAAACTCAGAGGCATAAAGTCCCTGATGTTAGTGACCACCATGTACAAAGAACCAGATCAATTTAAAAAAAAAAGAAAAGAAAAGAAAACAAAGAAAGAAAAACTACCCTGTTTTCACCCAAAAACAGTGTTTTATGGATATAATAGGGCAACTTCATATGTGAATTCACAGTGAGTGTGATGACATGTAAGCTGCAGCCAGACAAAATTCTGCAATGGGGTAATGGAGAAGGTAAGCACAGGATCCTACAAATAGGTGAGCAGCTATTGGCATTTAATAGCTGGTGGGATGATGAAAGTCATTCTTTTGAATAATGTAACTCCTTGATCCCTGATGACTGAATACACACTAGAGTATGCCCTAGTCACGAGACTAACGTGGCAAAATTAACAGTACTTAGGGAATGAATAAGAATGAAAAAAGAAATCTGAAAATTGAATGGGAAATCTGTATTGTGTATTTTAATATATGATTCTTTTGGACTGCACTTTAAATGAGATCTACATGCAATGTGTTAAAAACACATTTTAAAAATAAAATTATTTGAAAGAATTTTATTTCATCTTATAGTCACTGATAGAAATACTAGAAATGTGGTTTCTGACACTTAAATTTACAACTCTATTGCTTAAGCTATTTTGGACATTTAAAATGAATGAATAATTACAAATCTATTTTTAATTGAAATTATTAATCAGGAATTAAAGTAGGGTATATTATTTCACATATATATATATATGAAATTATTGCACTGAAGTCTTGATGTATCTAGGAAATTTCAGTTTTCTTTCCTTTCACTTAACAGAGTCACATTTTATTGTTATATTTTTGTTGTATATTAGTATTAGTAGAATTAAATGCTCTTCTTTACATGTTTATTCATTTTCAATATATTATATGGCAAATAAGTTTTCAATATACATATATATATATATATATATGGAAATTATAGTGTTCTACTCTTATAGCTTCCTCAATAGCAACACTAAATCTTAGCCTTGTATATTTGAATGCAGCCACAGTATTCATTTTATATTTTATTAAGCCACAATTTTTATAGGATGTTATTTTATTGTATAAAACTGAATCACGAAAAGTGTATGTGAGTTCTGGAAGCTTCTTTTTCACTTGCTTATTTTCTTTTTGCTTTATTTTACTTTTCTTTCTTCCTTTTATTTATTTCATGCAATATTCATTTTTTGCAGTTTTCTTTTAAAGGTGGCCTAGCAACCAGCTTTGTATCTACAATCAACTTTCAATTTTCTGCTACCAGATTTTCTGCATTATAGGTCACCTTTAACAAATCTTTCTTTTAGCTTCTTAGAGACATTATCAGCTTCATGGCTTATTCTGTTTGGTTTATTTTTCCTCTACATTTAGGCACAACTTAAATGGTAGTATAAGAAGAGAATCTATGTTTTTCTCTGTTCTGATACCATATATATTTTATTTTAGCAAGCACAACATAAAAGTCAAAACATTGACTTTAGTTGCTTTTATCTGTTCCCAAGTAAAATGTAAGTGATACTAGAGATAATATTTATTTATAAAACTGAACTTAAAGAACTCAATTTCTAAAACTGTTCCACATTTCAGCTGAAGAAGTGTGATCTTCTACCATTTGACAATGACAAATCAAAACATTTGAGAACATTTAGATTTTTTTAAATATATTTTTAATATCAGTCAGTTTAAAGTGCTGATTTTCAATAAATTGATTTAATTATGGTTATCTGAGCTATCATATAAGGTTTTATGGTGTCACTCCAATAGAATAGACCCCACACACACAAAATTAATTTTAATTTAGTTGATTTTGAAAATAATTATGATTTTTTTTAAATTTCAACATACTACAAATTACTATCACCAGCGTAGGGAACATCACCTGAAGAACTGACCTATTTTCCTGATTTGTTTTGGGATAACCTAGAAGAACTGTTAAGTGGTACCTATGGCAGTTTTAAAATGGATTGGCAGAAAGAACATCAAGTGCCATTTACTTGTTTGGATTTTCCTTTTGCTGTTGAGTTGCTTTACTCTGTTGCTTCTATTGGTAATTCTGTGCTGATATCACAACCAGCATCTCCAGCTTTGTTTCATAAACTAAGGATCAATGGCTCTTCTAGGTTTTTAGCATCAGCTTGGAAATATG
Source organism: Rattus norvegicus (assembly GCF_021556685.1). Lineage (NCBI taxonomy): Eukaryota > Metazoa > Chordata > Mammalia > Rodentia > Muridae > Rattus > Rattus norvegicus. Next base: position 90,940,791 of record NC_141554.1, read on the forward strand.
TAAATGTATATATTCATTCTGTTCCACTAGAGCAATAGTTCATAAACACATGGGACATGAATTTTATGGGTGGGTTACATATCAGATATCCTGAACATCGGATATTTACTTTAAAATTCATATGAGTAAGAAAATGCAGTTATATGGTAGCAAAGAAATAATATTTTGGTTAGGAGGCATCACAACATAATTATCTGTATCATTGGGTCTCAGCATTAGGAAGACTGAGAAACGTGGCTCTAGAAAACTCTGGCAAAGCTGTGCAGTTGTGGTACACATTTTTATTCTTAGCACTAGGGTGGCAGAAACAGGAAAATCTCTTGAGTTTGAGGCCAGTCTTATTTACAGATCAAATTCTAGGACAGCCTAGGCCAAGAAACCCAGTTTTGAAATACAAAACAAAACAAAAACAAAAACAAAAAAACAAAAAACAAAAACAACCAAAACTCCCAAACAAACAACAACAACAACAAAAAAAATCTGGCAAAACCAAATATTTTATATAATCCAGAATATACTGAGGATGAATAATCCTCATGCCTCATGATTACTGGTGGATAGACAGAGGGGGAATGAACAAATATTTGCCCATAGACTCAAATATTTTGGTAAAAAACAGGTACAGAAAATTGTATGTCATACTAACTCTATGTTAGTAAGAAATGGTAGAGGCTGTGGTTGGTTGCAGACCTCTCATGTGTAATAGATTACTATTGTAACCATCTCTGATACAAATGTTAAAGACAGTTATTTTTTAGCTTTCTTTCACACAATAGATAAGAATATCTCCAACTTTGTAGAATGCATTATGCCTCTGAGTGTTCTTTGAATTACATGTATACATTTTGGCTATTATTAAATATATTTTAAATGTTTTAAATATTTAAATAATATATATTCATTGAATATGTGTCTGTGAATATGTGGTCAAACGAATATACAGAGCACAGAAGCCAGATGTATATGTTTGTCTTCCTCTAAATTTTGTTAGCCACTGTAATTTTTTGCCATTTCTTGGAGGCAAGGTTTCTCTCTGAACCTGTGCTCTATTCTGTTTGCTACATTAAACAAGAGTAAGCCCATACCATCAAGAAACCAGAGTTTTGTGAAATGTAGTCTCTCATGATTGTTCAGCAAATCCTCTTAACTACCAAGGCATTACTCAGAACATGAGATTAAAAACTTGTAAATAAAAGCAAAACATCGAATTTTCCTAATTTTATGTATATGAATATTTTGACTATGCATATATATGTACACCACATGAGTGTCTAGTATCTGTGGAAACCATAAGAGTATAGAAGATGTTCTAGACCTGGAGCTATCGATGATTGTGAACTGCCAAGTGATTACTGGGAACTATAAAATGTCCTTTACAAAAACATTAAGTGTTGTTTATTACAGAGTCATGTTTCCAACTCTGAATGCTGAAAAATGCCCTTCTTATATCATCAGATTTTTCATTAGCCCAATTTCACTGTGCAAATAAATAGCATTTGGTATAACATGGTAAAAGGCTATATTTATAGTGATCATATTTTTAATCAAGAAAATTGTGGGTGTGGTATTAAAAGGAGGCTTGAAGACAATTTCCATAATAGACATTAAGATAGATAACAAAAGCAGGCAGGAAGCTATAAATCTTAGAGAGTGCCTAAAGGAAGAAAATAGAGAAGAAAGACACAGATGGCCATGCTTTTTTCAGTTATTCAGGCTCTCATGCTGGAAAGTAGATGTCAGCCAGCACTCACATGGCAAAAACAGGGTAATGAAAATGGTTTCTAGAAGATTCTGATCTTCTTAGTTGCCTGTTGTTCATTTTGTAGAGTAGAGGACTTACAGGCTTCTGCTAAACAATTTGAGTGGCATGTTAATTGCTCTATGTGTTCAACTCATGTTGAGGCAGTTGTGCTGATAAGACTTTATGAGCACAGTTTCTTCCATGACTAGGAGACTCAGTCTCACAACAAGTTCTGTGTTCTTCAGGCTCTTACAAAAATTTTGCACTGTCTTCTCCTATGTTCTATGTTGTAATTTGCTGTGGATCACTGTGATGGTCCCTGTTGAAATAAGTTTTCTTGACAATGTATGGTACTTATTCTTGGTTTTAAAGACACATCCATAAAATTTACTTAGGAATTATGCAAATTCTGCAAAGTGGCAAACATGTAATGCTCTAAAATCTGAGCCTTCTCCTACTCTGGGTAGTTAGTAGTTAGTCAACTTTCTAGAATAAGGCAGAACCGTCCTCATTTGAGTGGGACTTAAGTACAGTTAGAGAGCTGATGCTAATCAACAACATATGTAGGCCATTAGTATACCCTTAAAATTACTTTCAATTGCTGGTTGTTTTGATTCATTGGCATCATTATTAGGCAGAATTGTTGGTTCATACATTCCTTTAGATACTAGCATGTCAGCTTCTGGTAACATAAAGCTAGTCCTGAGAGTGGAAGCTTTCATATTAGTACCAAAGCAGATATATATATATATATATATATATATATATATATATATAATAACATATATATATATGTATGTATAAAATTTATATTTATTTTTACACTCCTGATTATCTTCCCCTTCTGGTCAACCATTCCCCCTTTGAGGGTTCCACATTCCAAATGCCCCCCCCCCACCAACCTCACCAGACCTCTAAACTTCCTGGGCACAGGGACCTAGGAGCCGTCAAGGGGCAGAACCATTCAGGTTTCTAACTGTGTCAAGAGCTGAAAGCCAGTTGCCAAGAGTGCCAACACACATGAAAGCAGAGCTTTTTTTTCCCAGATCCAGTTTAACGAAAACAGGTCTACAAGAGTGCTGTCACACAAGCCTACAAGAGGATCAAGCCACTGTCAAAAACAGCAAGACAAGCTAACACCAGAGACAACCTGATGGCAAGAGGCAAGCACAGGAACCTAAGCAACAGAAACTAAGAGTACTTGGCATCATCAGAGCCCAGATCTCCCACCAAAGCAAACACTGAATATCCAAACACACTGGGAAAGAAAGGACTTTAAGAAGGATAAAAATAATTCCCTAATGAAATACAGGAGAACACCAGTAACCAAGCAGAAGCCCTTAAAGAGGAAACATAAAAATTCCTTAAAGAATTACAGGAAAACACAAACAAACAGGTGAAGGAATTGAACAAAAACATCCAGGATTTAAAAATTGAAATAGAAATAATAAAGAAAGCACAAAGCAAGACAACCCTGGAGATAGAAATCCTAGGGAAAAGTTCAGGAGTCATAGACACAAGCAAGCATCACCAACAGAACACAAGAGATAGAAGAGAGAATTTCAGGGGTAGAAAATCCCACAGAAAACATCTACATAACTGTCAAAAAATGTAAACCACAAAAAGCTACTAGCCCAAAACATCCAGGAAATCCAGGACACAATGAGAAGATCAAACCTAAGGATCATAGGTATAGCAGAGAGTGAAGACTCCCAACTTAAAGGGCTAGTAAATATCTCCAAAAAGTTTTAGCAGAAAACTTCCCTAACCAAAAGAAAGAGATGCCCATAAACCTACAAGAAGCCTACAGAACTCCAAATACATTGGACCAGAAAAGACATTCCTCCTGTCACATAATAGTCAAAACACCAAATGCACAAAACAAAGAAAGAATATTAAAATCAGTAAGGGGAAAAGGTTAAGTAACATACAAAGGCAGACCCATCAGAATTACACCAGATTTCTCACCAGAGGCTATGAAGGCCAGAAGATCCTGGGCAGATATCGGACCTAAGAGAACACAAATGGCACCCTAGGCAAAACCCTCAATTAACATAGATGAAGGAACCAAGATACTCAGTGACAAAACCAAATTTACACTATATCTTTCTACAAATTCAGCCCTAAAAAGGATAATAGATGGAAAACTGCAACACAGTGAGGAAAACTACACCCTAGGAAAAGCAAGAAATTAATTTCCTTGCAACGAAACTGAAAGAAGAGAGACAAACATAGTTCAACCTCTACTAATGAAAATAACAGGAAGCAACTATCACTGTTTCTTAATATCTCTTAATTCAGTGGATTCAACTGCCCAATCAAAAGACAGACTAACTGTCTGGATACACAAAGAGGACCCAGCATTTTGCTGCATACTGAAAACACACCTCAGAGACAAAGAAAGACACTACCTCAGAGTAAAAGGCTTGAAAACGACTTTCCAATCAAATGGTCTGAAGAGACAGGCTGTAGTAGTTGTTCTAATATCGAATAAAATGGACTTTCAACCAAAAGTCATCAAAAACAATAAGGAATGACACTTCATATTCAGTAAAGGAAAAATCCACCAAGATGAACTCTCAATCATAAATAACTATACTCCAAATTTAAGGGCAACTACATTCATAAAGGAAACCTTACTAAAGTTCAAATTACACATTGAACCTCACACAATAATAGTAGGGGATTTTAATATCCCACTCTCATCAATGGAGAGATCATGGAACCAGAAATTAAACAAAGACATAGGGAAACTAACAGAAGTTATGAACCAAATGGACATAACTGATATTTATAGAACATTTCATCCTAAAACAAAAGGATATACTTTTTTTCAGCACCTCATGGTACCTTCTCCAAAATTGACCATATAATCGGTAACAAAACAGGTCTCAACAGATACAGAAAGATAGAGATAATCCCATGCATCCTATCAGATCACCACATACTAATGATGTTCTTCAATAATAACAAAAACAACAGAAACCCCACATATACATGGAAGTTGAACAATGCTCTACTCAATGATAAATTGGGCAAGGAAGAACTAAAGAAGGAAATTGAAGACTTCTTAGAATTTAATGAAAATGAACTAGCAACATACCCAAACATATGGGACACAATGAAAGCAGTGCTAAGAGGAAAACTCATAGCTCTGAGTGCCTGAAAACAAACAGGAAAGAGCATAATTCAGGATCTTGACAACACCCCTAAAAGCTCTAGAACAAAAAGAAGCAAATATGTTCTCTTTCTTTAGAGCTGAGTAGACTTCCATTGTGTAAATGGACCATATTTCCTGTATACATTTTTCTGTCCTGTTACATCTGTGTTGTTTCCAGGTCATAGCTATCACAAATAATGCTGCGATGAACATAGAGGAACATGTGCCATGTGGCATGGTGGAGCATCTTTTGGGTATTTACCCAAGAGTGGTATTTCTGGATATTTAGGAAGGTCTGTCTCCAGTTTTATGAGGCACCTCCAAATTGATTTCCAGAGTGGTTGTACCAGTTCACCAGCCATGGCGGAGTGTTCTTCTATCTCCACATCCTCATCAACATTGTCACCTCAGTTATCACCTGAGGTTTTGATCTTAGTCATTTTGACTGGTGTTAGATGGAATATCATGGTTATTTTGATTTGCATTTCTCTTATCACTAAGGAATTTGAATATTTCTTTAGGTGCTTCTCAGACCTTTAAGATTCCTCTATTGTGAATGCAACGGTTATTTCTATATCCTATTTTCTGATTGGGTTGTTTGGCTTTTTGGTGGTAAGCTTCTTTATATATTTTGGATATTAGCCTTCTATCAGATGTGGGTTTAGTAAAGATTTTTTCCTAAAATTTAGGATACTGATTTTTCTTATTGACTATTTCCTTTACCTTACAGAAGCATTCGAGTTTCATGAAGTTCCAATTCTTGACCTTAAAGCCTGAGCCACTGGAGTTCTATTTAGGAAACTTCTGCCTGTGGCAATGAGTTCAAGGCCCTTTCCCACTTTCCCTTCTACTAGATTCCCTGTGTCTGTTTTTTTGTTGAGGTCCTTGATCCACTTGAACTTGAGCTTTGTGCATGGTGACAAATATGAGTCTATTAATTTTTCTACATGCAGACATTCAGTTAGACCAGCACATTTTTTGAAGATGCTTTCTTTTTTCCATTGTATATTTTTGGCTTCATTGTCAAATATCAAGCATGTGTAAGTGTGCAGTTTTATTTCTGGGTCTTCAATTATATTCCATTGAACAACCTGTCTGTCTATGTACCAATACCATGCAGTTTTTTTTTTTTATTACTATTGCTCTGTAGTAGAATTTGAGATAAGTGATGGCAATTCCCCCGGCTGTTCATTTATTTTTAATATGTATTTGCTATTCTGGGTTTTTTGCCTTTCAGATTAATTTGAGCATTGCTCTTTCTCTGTCTCTTAAGAATTGTTTTGTGATTTTGATAGGAATTGCATTGAATCTGTAGATTGCTTTTGGTAGGATGGGCGTTTGTACTATGCTATTTCTGCCAATCCATGATCATGGGAGATCTCTCCATTTTCTGAGATCTTAGATTTCTTCTTGAGAGACTTGAAGTTCTTACCATAAAAGACTTTCACTTGTTTGGTTAGAGTTACCCCAAAGATATTGTATATTTTCTGTGGCTGCTGTGTAGGGGATTGTTTCCCTAATTTCTTTCTCATCCTGTTTTTCATTTGTATAAGGGAAAGCAACTGATTTGAGTAAATTTTATATCCAGCCACTTTGCTGACGTTGTTTATCAGCTGGAGAAGTTCTCTAGTAAAATTTTTTGGGGTCACTTATGTATACTATCATATCATCTGTAAATATTGGTAACTTTAATTCTTCTTTGCCAATTTGTATCCCCTTGATCTTATTTTGTAGTTTTATTTTTCTAGCTAGCACTTTGAGTACTGTATTGAATACATATGGGGAGAGTGGTCATCCTTGTAGTATTCCAAATTTTAGTGGGATAGCTTCAAGTATCTCTCCATTTAATTTGATATTGGTTGTTGGCTTGCAGTAAATTATTATTATATTTAGTTATGGGTGTTGAAGTCTTGATCTCTCCAATACTTTTAAAATGATGGGGTGTTGTATTTTGTCAAATGCTTTTTCTGCATCTAAGGAAGTGATCATATGATTTTTTCTTTCGAGTTTGCTTATATGGTAGATTATGCTAATGGATTTTTGTATATTGAACCAATCTTGGATCCCTGAGATGAAGCCTACTTGCTCATGTTGAATGATGGTTTTGATGAGTTCCTGTTTTTTTTTCCTAGAGTATTTTTGACTCCATATTCATAAGTGAAACTGGTCTGAAGTTCTCTTTTTTGGTAGTTCTCATTGGTTTAGGTTAGCAGAGTAGTTGTAGCTTCATAGAATGTATTAGGCAGTATTCCTTCTGTTTCTATTTTATGGAATAGTTTGAGGAATATTGGTATCAGGTCATCTTTGAAGGTCTGGTAGAATTCTGAACTAAATCCACCTGGCCCTGGGCTTTTTGTTGTTGTTGTTGTTGGGAGTTTCTTAATGACTTCTTTTCCTTTATAGGATATGGGCCTGTTTCGAAAGTTTACCTGCTCACGATTTAACTTTTATATATGGTATCTCTCTAGAAAACCATCCATTTCATCCTGATTTTCCAGTTTTGTTGAGTATAGGGTTTTGTAGTACGATCTGATGATTTTTTGAATTTCCTCCTTTCTGTTATGTTTCACTTTTCATTTCTATTTCTTATTAATTTGAATACTGCCTCTGTACCCTATAGTTAGTTTGGCTAAGGGTTAATATATCTTGTTGATTTTCTCAAAGAACCAGTTTCACTTTTGTTGATTCTTTTTATTGTTCTCTTTGATTCTATTTGGTTGATCAGCCCTGAAATTGACTAGTTCCTGCCTTCTATTCCATTCGGGTGAATTTGTTTCGTTTTGCTCTAGAGCTCTCAAGTATGCTGTTAAATTGCTAGTCTAAGATCTCTTCAGTTTCTTTACCAGTGCACTTAGTGCTATGAATTTTCCTTTTAGCACTGCTTACATTGCGTCACACAAGTTTGGATATGATGTGTCAACATTTTCATTAAATTCCAGGAAGTCTTTAATTTCTTTCTTTATTTCATCTTTGACCAAATACCATTGAATAGAGTTATTTAGTTACCACATGTATGTGGATATTTCTGTTCCTCTTGCTGTTTTTGAAGACTGTGGTGGTCTGATAGAGTGTATGGGATTATTTCTTGTATCAGTCGAAAGTTGTTTTGTGACCAATTATATGGTTGATTTTAAAGAAGGTACCATGAGGTGCTGAAAAGAAGGTGTATTCTTTTGTTCTACGTAGAAATGTTCTGTAGGTATCTGTTAAAGCCATTTGCTTCATAACCTCTGTTAGTTTCACTGTTTCTTTTTAGTTTCTGTTTCAATGACCTGCCCATTGCTGAGAGTGGGGTGTTGAAGTCTCCTACTATTAATGTGTGGGGATCAATATTTGTTCTGAGGTTTACTAAAGTTTCTTTTATTAATGTGGGTGCCCTTGCATTTTGGGCATAGATATTCAGAATTCAGACTTTCTCCTTTCTTTTGGTTGATTTTTTCCCTTTAATGAATATGAAGTGTCATTCCTCATCATACTGATAACTTTTGCTTAAATGTTTATTTTATTGCATATTAGAATGGCACCTGTAGCTTATTTCTTGGGACCATTTGCTTGGTAGACCTTTATCCATCCTTTTACTCTGAGATAGATTCTGTCTTTGTTAATGAGGTATGTTTCTTGTATGCATCGAAATGTTGGATCATGCTTGATTATCCAGTTCCTTAGCTTATGTCTTCTTATAGGTGAGTTGAGTACATTAATATTGTGAGATATTAAAGACAGATGAATGTTGGTTCCTGTTATATTTCCTTTTGTAGGTAATTTTATGTGCTTGTGGTTTTCTCCTTTTGGCTCTGTTGTGAGATGCTTAATATCTTGTCTTTCCTTGGCATAAGTATCTTCCTTGTATTGTAGTTTTCCTTTTAGGATCCTCTGTAGATCTGGATTTGTAGATAGATACTGTTTGAATTTGGATTTATCCTGGAATATTTTGGTTTCTCCATCTTGTTGATTGAGAGTTTTGCTGGGTATAGTAGACTGGGCTGGCCTTTCTGTTCTCTTAGACTCTGTGTGACCCCTGAACAGGTTCTTTTGGCTTTCATAGTCTCTGTTGAGAAGTCTGGTGTAATTCTGATAGTTCTTCCTCTTTACATTACTTGACCCTTTTCCCTTGCAGCTCTTAATACTCTTTTTTTTGTTGTTGTTCTGTGCATTTAATGTTTTGACTATTATGTGATGAGAGGATTTTCTTTTCTTTTTTTTTAAATATTTATTTATTTAATGTATGCGAGTACACTGTAGCTGTCTTCAGACACACCAGAAGAGGGCATCAGATCTCATTACAGATGGTTGTGAGCCACCATGTTGTTGCTGGGAATTGAACTCAGGACCTCTGGAAGAGCAGTCAGTACTCTTAACCGCAGAGCCATCTCTACAGCCCCCGAGGATTTTTTTTTCTGTTCCCATTTATTTCGTGTTCTGTAGGCTTTTTGTACCATGTTGGCCATCTATTTCTTTATGTTGGGGCTATTTTCTTCTATGATTTTGTCGAGGATGTTTTCAGGTCCTTTGAGCTGCGCATCTTCATTCTTCTCTATTCCAATTACTCTTACATTTGGTCTTTTCATTGTGTCCTAAATTTCCTTGATATTCTGGGTTAGGAGATTTTTATGTTTTCAATTTTCTTTGACCATTGAGTCAATCTCTTCTATCATATCTTGTACACTTGAGATTCTGTCTTCTATCACTTGCATTCTGTTGGTTTTAATTACATCTCTAATTCCTGACCTCTTTCCTAGGTTTTCCATTTCCTGGTTTGGCTCCATTTGTGCTTTCTTTATTGTTTTTACTTTCAGTTTTAGGTCTTGGACCACTTTATGCAATTCCTTCACCTCTTTGATTGTGTTCTCCTGTATTTCTTTAAGGGATTGTTTTCCTCTATTTTTTTGAGTGAATTATTCATATCCTCCTCATAGGACTCTATTATCTTCATGAGATAGGATTTTAGGTCAAATTTCTGATTTTCATGTGTGTTGGTGTATTCAGAGCTTGCTACAGTAGGAGAACTGGATTCTGATGTTGCCCATGTATATTTGCTTCTGTTGCTTATGGTCTTGTGCTTACCTGTTACCATCTGGTTATCCTGAATGTTTGCTGGTCTGGGTGACTCTGTCAGTAGTCTGCCACTTTTGTTCCTGGGTTGCAACAGGTCTCCTGGTAGGCCTGTGGCCCTGGATGTAGCAGACCTCCTGTAGGGCCTTCCAACTGGAAGGGTATTCAGAGGGGTAGTGAAGCTGCTGATTTGTTGCCCTGACTGCAGTAGATCTCCTAGGAGGCCTTCAGACTTTTGGGTCTTCAGAAGAGCAGTCATACTGTTGTCTTGTGAGAAGCTGTTTTCTGGGGGTGGGGTGGGTTGTCAATGAACTGTGGTTTCTCTTTTCTTGTGTTCAGCCACACTCCTAGGGATGCTTTCAGTCTTTTGGGTCAGTTGCCCTACATACCTCAGAGCGCTGGGGAGGTTTTGAGTCTGTGGTGTCAATTGCCCAGTTGCCCTGTGTACAGAGGCACTCCTAGGATGCCTTCAAGCTGTGTTGTACTGGGTGCAGTAGATCTCCTGCGGTGCCTCAAGATATGGTTTCAAATGTTTCAGATACAGTGTTTCTTCTGGTATGCTTCAGGATATGATGTCAAATGTTCTAAGTGCAGCAGATCCTATGGTATGTCTCAGGATATAGCCTCTTCCAGGGAGCAGACTTGCTAGTTGTCTGTCCCAGCAAAACGGACCAGGTGAAAGGGGATTGGTATTTGGTGGGTGGGGGATTTGGGGAGATGGTGGGTTCCTGAGTCCACTGGCCCCCAGCAGCTTCTCTGGGACTTGGAGGGTAGTTCTTACTAAATGCTGAGTGTAGCAGATCCTCTGGTGCCCCGGCCTGCATGATTTCAGCGGAAATCTGGGAAGGGGCAAAAAATGTGGGACAGGACGCACAAAGGAGAACAAGTCTATATTCTGATCAAGCGCTCAAACTTTAATTGAAAAAAACCGCAGCTTATAAAGACAAGCAGGCAGGAAGGACACCCAGGACCCAGGACCAATTTCACTACGGTCACCACCCTTCCTATAGCCCTAATCCATAAGTTGCATGTATAAACTGATAAGAACAGAGAGCTGGAGGTAGAAGCTATAAAAGTAGTAAGAACAGACAACTGTCTAGGTGTCCCAGAGGGTGTAAGTGGGCTTGACATTCCTGAAACATTCCCGAGACAGAGGGTGTGTAAGTGGCTTGGCTCCAGGCACTCTGGTATGTCTGAAGGTAGCAGGACAGACCAGGCAGGAGGGCTATATATGTATTTATACACACACACACACACACACACACACACACACACACACCCCACACAAACACACACACACACACACACACACACACACACATGCACACATTATAGGTTTTTTTTAAAGTAAATGGTTAATAGTGTAATTTCCTATAATATTTTCAGACATCCTTACTATTATTTTACCCACCTCCCTCTTTCTTCTGTATTTATCCTTAATGGGCCACCACTTCTTCCCATTAACCTGATAAGATCACTTATAAACTATTATTTCTCTTAAGAATGTATCCTCTTCTTCACTATTAGTCCTTTTTTACTGTATGGATTTTGCAGTTACTCTAAGATATGTACTCACTTATGAAATTTTGTAACCTAGAAGCTGTAATGTGATAGAACATACAAACTTTTTGTTTTTGGATCTGGTTTACCTTAATCAGTATGATCGTTCCTAGTTTAATTATTTAACTTCAAAGTTCATAATTTTAATTCTCATTATAGTTAAAATATTTGATATCATGTATATAATGCATTTTCATTATCCATGTATTGGTTGAAGGCCATTTAGGTTGTTTCAGTTTTCTAGCTATTGTGAATAGGGCAGAAATGAACAGGGTTGAAAATGGATGGAGGTGTATGTCAGAGTAAGATATCTTGTCCTTTAGTCACATAAAAATAAATGATATAACTGGATCTTATGATAGATTTATTTTTAGATTTTTGAGTATTTTCCACACTGATTTTCATAGTATCTAAACATTTTGCAAAAATCAAACAATGAATGCTGTCTCCTTTTCCCCTATTCCCCTACAACATTTGTAGTTGATATTTAACATTCTGATTTGGTCAAAATGAAATAATGAAGATGCTTTCATTTTCATTTCCCTAATGGTAAGGACAGTGAAAATTTTGTGAGACTTTGTTCAGCTCCTCCAATCTTTTCTCTAACTCCTCCAATGGGGACCCTGTTCTCAGTACAATGGTTGGCTGTGAGCATCTGCCTCTGTATTTGTCATGCTCTGGCATAGCTCTGAGCAGACAGCTATATGAGGTTCATATCAGCATGTACTTCTTGGCATCAGCAATATTGTCTGGGTTTGGTGGCTCTATGTAGGATAGTCTCTGAACGACCTTTCCTTTAGTCTCTGCTCCAAACATTTTCTCTGTATTTTCTCTTATGAATATTTTTGTTCTGCCTTGTAAGAAGGACTGAAGCATCTGCACTTTGGTTGTCCTTCTTCTTGAGCTTCTTCTAAATGTTGACACCCAGTTATCACAGCACCAATTGTTGAACATATTTGTATTTACCAGTTACTGATTTGAGCAGCTTGGTCAAACGACAGAAGTTTAAAATCACATGAACTCATATTTGTGTATTGAATTTTATCCATTGGTCTGTCTTGGGCCAGTATAAAATAGTTTTTTTTTCTTTTATTGCCACGACTTTGTGATATATCATAATATCTGAAACAACAATCTTGACAGCATTGTTATTTTTTCAAGATAACATAGAGTATAGAAGGAAATTTGTGGATTCATATTAATTTTATGATACCTTATTTTTTCTGTTTCTGTGAAGAATGAAAAGGAGATTTTGATTGATATTGCACAGAATTTTCAAATGCCTTTTGGTAAAATGATTATGCTCATACTATTAATTCTCACAATTTATGAGCATGAAATGATCAGTTTCCTATTTTCTTTCTCTATCACTTTCTATAGATAATTAACATGTTCATTATAAATAAATCTGAGATAATTAATTATTTAATTGTAAGTTCATTCCTAGATATTTAATTTTTTTTTGATATTGTTGGGAATGTGTGTTAGTATTTCCAAAATCTCTTGCTTCATATATTTTATTATTGGTATATAGAAAATCTATTGATCTGTTCAAGTTGATTCTGCATCCTACTAAGTGGCTGAATATATTTATCATTTCTAGAACTGTTTTGATGTAATATTTTGATTCTCAAAAATGTAGTGTCTTATTGTCTGGAAACAGGGATACTTTGACTTCTTTCCTTATTTGTACATCTTTAGTTTTCTTCTTCAAACTAGTGCTTCAACCAAAATTTTGAAAAGGTATAGAACTAGTTGATATACCAATTCCTGGTTCAACTGGATTGATTCAAGAGTTTCTCCATTTAGTATGATGTTATCTCTAATATATATAATATCATTTATTATACATATGATATTTTTTATTTCAGTGTTGATTTGATTGATCTGGTTAAGTAGGTAGGTGTCCCCTTCTTCCCTCAGTTTTTATATGTGTTTGTCTGCGTGTGTGCATGCGTGTGAGTGTGAATGTGTGCGTGTGTGTGTGTGCATGTGTGTGTGTATGTGAGTGTGCGTGTGTGCCTGTGTGTGTCAATAGGACTTTTACCATGTAGGCCTGTTGAATGTTTCAAATGCCTTTTCTCCTTCAAATTGTATGTTCATGTATTCTTTGTCTTGCACATGTTAATCTACCTTATTTCAACTTGGTCAGGATATATAATTTTTTAATATATTTTTGTATTCTGTTTGCAGGTGTTTAATTGAAAATAATTGTCTGGTTTATTAGAGTGAATCTGGCTTCATAGAATGAATTAATGAGGATTTCTGTTGTTTATATTTTTAAGAATAGTTTAGGGAAAATTAGATAAAAATTTATTTTTTATTTTTTTATTTTCTTTTAGGATTTCTTTTTTTATATCTTTATTAAATTAAGAATTTCTTCTTTACATTTCGATTGTTATTCCCCTTACTGGTTTCCTGGCCAACATCCCCCTAAACCCCCCCTCCTCTTCTGTATGCTCTTCCCCTCTCCATCTCCGCCCATTACCACCCTCCCCACAACAGTCCCATTCACTGGGGGTTCAGTCTTGGCAGGACCAAGAGCTTCCTCTTCCACTGGTGCTCTTACTAGGCTATTCATTACTACCTATGAGGTTGGAGCCCAGGGTCAGTCCATGTATAGCCTTTGGGTAGTGGCTTAGTCCCTGGAAGCTTTGGTTGGTTGGCATTGATGTTCATATGGGGTCTTGAGCCCTTTCAAGCTTTTCCAGTCCTTTCTCTGATTCTTTCAACAGGGGTCCCTTTCTCAGTTAAGTGGTTTCCTGTTGGCATTGGCATACATACTTGCTGTATTCTGGGTGTGTCGCTCAGGAGAGATCTACATCCAGTTCCTGTCTGCCTGCACTTCTTTGCATCATCCATTTTCTAGTTTGGTGGCTGTATATGTATGGGCCACATGTGGGGCAGGCTCTAAATGGGTGTTCCTTCTGACTCTGTTCTAAACTTTGCCTAACAATTCCCTGCCAAGGGTATTCTTATTCCCCTTTTAAAGAAGGAGTGAAGCATTAGCATTTTGGTCACTATTCTTGAGTTTCATGTGTTGGTTGCATCTAGGGTAATTAAAGCATTTGGGCTAATAGCCACTTATCAATGAGTGCATACCATGTGTAGTTTTTCTGTGATTGGGTTACCTCACTCAGGATGATATTTTCCAGTTCCATCCATTTGCTATGAATTTCATAAAGTCATTGTTTTTGATAGCTGACTAATAAGCCATTGTGTAGATGTATCACATTTTCATATACATTCCTCTGTTGAAGGACATCTGGGTTCTTTCCAGTTTCTGGCTATTATAAATAAGGCTGCTATGAACATACTGGAGCACGGGTCTTTGTTATATGTTGGGGCATGTTATATGCCCAAGAGAGGTACAGCTGGGTCCTCAGGTAGGTCAATGTCCAATTTTCTGAGGAACCTCCAGACTGATTTCAAGAATGGTTGTACCATTCTGCAATCCCACCAACAATGGATCAGTGTTCCTCTTTCTCCGCATCCTTGCCAGCATTTGCTGTCACCTGAGTTTTTGATCTTAGCCATTTTCAATGGTGTGAAGTAAAATCTCAGGGTTGTTTTGATTTGCATTTCCCTTATGACTAAAGATGTTGAACATTTCTTTAGGTGTTTCTCAGCCATTCAGCATTCCTCAGCTGTGAATTCTTTGTTTAGCTCTGAATCCCATTTTTTAATAGGGTTATTTGTCTCCCTTGCGGTCTAACTTCTTGTGTTTTTGGTATATTTTGAATATAAGCCTTCTATCTGTTGTAGGATTGGTAAAGATCTTTTCCCAATATGTTGATTGTCATTTTGCACTAACAACAGTGTCCTTTGCCTTACAGAAGCTTTGCAGTTTTATGAGGTCCCATTTGTCAATTCTTAATCTTAGAGCATAAGCCATTGGTGTTTTGATCAGGGAATTTTCTCCAGTCCTCATGTATTTGAGGTTCTTCCCCACTTTTTCTTCTATTAGTTTGAGTGTATCTGGTTTGATGTGGAGGTCCTTGATCCACTTGGACTTAAGCTTTGTACAAGGTGATAAGCATGGATCGATCTGCATTCTTCTACATGTTGACCTCCAGTTGAACCAGCACCATTTGCTGAAAATGCTATCTTTTATCCATTGAATGGTTTTGGTTCCTTTGTCAAAAATCAAGTGCCCATAGGTGTGTGGGTTCATTTCTGGGTCTTCAATTCTGTTCCACTGGTCTATCTGTCTGTCTCTATACCAATACCATGCAGTTTTTATCACTATTTCTCTGTAATATTGCTTGAGTTCAGGAATAGTGATTCCCCCAGAAGTACTTTTGTTGTTGAGGATAGTTTTAGCTATCCTGGTTTTATTGTTATTCCAGATGAATTTGCTAATTGTTCTGTCTAACTCTCTGAAGAAGTTGATTGGTATTTTGAAGGGGATTGCATTGAATCTGTAGATCGCTTTTGGTAAAATGGACATTTTTACTATATTAATCCTGCCAATCCATGAGCATGGGAGATCTTTCCATCTTCTGAGGTCTTCTTCAATTTCTTTTTTAAGAGGCTTGAAGTTCTTATCATACAGATCTTTTACTTGCTTGGTTAAAGTCACACCGAGGTATTTTATATTATTTGGGTCTATTATGAACGGTGTCGTTTCCCTAATTTCTTTATTGGCAGGTTTCTCTTTTGTGTAGAGGAAGGCTACTGATTTTTTTAGTTAATTTTATACCAAGACACTTTGCTGAAGTTGTTTATCAGGTTTAGTAGTTCTCTGGTGGAACTTTTGGGATCACTTAAATATACTATCATATCTTCTGCAAATAGTGATATTATGACTTCTTTCCCAATCTGTATCCCCTTGATCTCCTTTTGTTGTCTGATTGCTCTGGCTAGGATTTCATTAACTATATTGAATAAGTAGGGAGAGAGTGGCAGCCTTGTCTAGTCCCTGATTTTAGTGGAATTGCTTCAAGTTTCTCTCCATTTAGTTTAATGTTAGCTAACGGTTTGCTGTATATGGCTTTTACTATGTTTAGGTATGGGCCTTGAAGTCCTATTCCATCCAGTATTTTTATCATGAAGGGTTGTTGAATTTTGTCAAATGCTTTCTCAGCATCTAATGAAATGATCATGTGGTTTTGTTCTTTCAGTTTGTTTATATAATAAATTAGGTTGATGGTTTTCTGTATATTAAAACATCCCTGCATGCCTGGGATGAAGTTTCCTTGATCATGGTGGATGATTGTTTTGATAGGCTCTTGGATTCAGTTTGCCAGAATTTTATTGAGTATTTATGCCTCAATATTAATAAGGGAAATTGGTCTGAAGTTCTCTTTCTTTGTTGGGTCTTTGTGTAGTTTAGGTATAAGAGTAATTGTGGCTTCATAGAAGGAATTTGGTAGCGCTCAATCTGTTTCAATTTTGTGGAGTAGTTTGGATAGTAATGGTATGAGGTCTTCTATGAAGGTCTGACAGAATTCTGCATTGAACTCACCTGGACATGGGCTCTTTTTGGTTGGGAGACCATTAATGATTGCTTCTATTTTATTAGGAGTTATTGGGGTTGTTTAAATGGTTTATCTGTTATTGATTTAACTTAGATACCTGGTATCTCTCTATGAAATTGTCCATTTCCTGCAGATTTTCAATTTTGTTGAATATCGTGTTTTGTAGTAGGATGTGATGATTTTTTTAATTTCCTCTGATTCTGTAGTTATGCCTGCATTTTCATTTCTGATTTTGTTAATTTGAGTATACTCTCTATATCCTCTCATTAGTGTGGCTACGTGTTTATCTATCTTGTTGATTTTTTCAAAGAACCAACTTTTGGTTCTGTTGTTTCTTTCTATGGTCCTGTTTGTTTCTACTTGGTTGATTTTGGCTCTGTGTTTGATTATTTCCTGCCTTCTACTCTGCCTGGGAGTATTTGCTTCTTTTTGTTCTAGAGCTTTTAGGTGTGCTGTCAAGCTACTGATATATGTTCTCTCCTGTTTCTTTCTGCAGGCACTCAGAGCTATGAGTTTTCCTCTTAGCATAGCTTTCCTTGTGTCCCATAAGTTTGGGTATGTTGTACCTTCATTTTCATTAAATTCTAAGAAGTCTTTAATTTCTTTCTTTATTTCTTCCTTGACCAGGTTATCATTGAGTACAGCATTGTTCACATTGCATGTATATGTGTGTATTTTTCCCTTCTTGTTATTGAAGACCAGCTTTATCCCATGGTGGTCTGACAGGAAGCATGGGATTATTTCTAACTTTCTGTATCTGTTGAGGCCTGTTTTATGATCAATTATATGATCAATTTTGGAGAAAGTACCATGAGATGGTGAGAAGAAGGTGTATCCTTTTGTTTTGGGATAGAATATTCTATAAATATCTGTTAAGTCCATTTGGTTCATGACTTCTCTTGGTCTGTCTGTCTCTGTTTAATTTCTGTTTCCATGATCTGTCCAGTGATGAGAGTGGGGTGTTGAAATCTGCTACTAATATTGTGTGTGGTGCAATGTGTGCTTTGAGCTTTATTAATGTTTCTCTTATGTATGTAGGTCCCCTTGTATTTGGGGCATAGATATTTAGGATTGAGAGTTCATCTTGGTGGATATTTCCTTTGATGAATATCAAGTTTCCTTCCTTGTCTTTTTTGACTTTCAGTTAAAAATCGATTTTATTCGATATTAGAATAGCTACTCCAGCTTACTTCTTCAGAGCATGTGCTTGGAAAGTTGTTTTCCAGCTTTTCACTCTGAGGTAGTGTCTGTCTTTGTCTCTGCGGTGTGTTTCCTGTAAGCAGCAGAATGCAGGGTCCTCATTGCATATCCAGTTTGTTAATCTATGTCTTTTTATTGGGGAGTTGAGTCCATTGATGTTGAGGTATATTAAGGAATAGTGATTATTGCTTCCTGTTATATTCATATTTGGATGTGAGGTTATGTTTGTGTGCTTTTCTTCTTTTTGTTTTGTTGCCAAGACGATTAGTTTCTTGCTTTTTCTAGGGTATAGCTTGCTTCCTTATGTTGGGCTTTACCATTTATTATCCTTTGTAGTTCTGTATTTGTAGAAAGATATTGTATAAATTTGGTTTTGTCATGGAATATCTTGGATTCTCCATCTATGTTAATTGAGAGTTTTGCAGGATACAGTAACCTGGGCTGGCATTTGTGTTCTCTTAGGGTCTGTATGACATCTGTCCAGGATCTTCTGGCTTTCATAGTCTCTGGCGAAAAGTTTGGTGTGATTCTGATAGGTCTGCCTTTATATGTTACTTGACCTTTTTCCCTTACTGCTTTTAATATTTTCTTTATTTTGTGTATTTTGTGTTTTGACTATTATGTGTCAGGAGGTGTTTCTTTTCTGGTCTAATCTATTTGGAGTTCTGTAGGCTTCTTGTATGCCTATGGATATCTCTTTTTTTAGGTAAGGGAAGTTTTCTTCTATGATTTTGTTCAAGATATTTACTGGCCTTTTGAGCTGGGAGTCTTCACTCTCTTCTATACCTATTATCTTTAGGTTTGATCTTCTCATTGAGTCCTGGATTTCCTGTATGTTTTGGACCAGTAGCTTTTTCCATTTTACATTATATTTGACCGTTGTATTGATGATTTCTATGGAATCCTCTGTTCCTGAGATTCTCACTTCTATCTCTTGTATTCTGTTGGTGATGCTTGAATCTACGGCTCCTTCTCTCTTCCTTTGGTTTTCTTTATCCAGGGTTGTTTCCCTGTGTCCTTTCTTTATTGCTTCTATTTCCATTTTCAATTCCTTCACCTGTTTGATTGTGTTTTCCTGGAATTCTTTCAGGGACTTTTGTGATTCTTCTCTATAGTCTTGTACATGTTTATTTATGTTTTCCTGCATTTGTCTAAGGGAGTTTTTCATGTCTTTCTCAAAGTCATCCAGCATCATGATCAAATGTGATTTTAAGTCTAGACCTTGCTTTTTTGGTGTGTTTGGATTTTCAGTATTTGCTTTGGTGGGAGAATTGGGCTCCAATAATGCCATGTAGTCTTGGTTTCTGTTGCTTGGGTTCCTGTGCTTGCCTCTTGCCATCAGGTTGCCTTGTTCTAATATCTGACAGTGGCTAGACCATCCTATAGGCCTGTGTGTCAGGAATGCTGTAGACCTGTTTTCCTGTTTTCTTTCAGCCATTTATGGGAACAGAATGTTCTGCTTTCAGGTGTGTATTCTTTCCTGTCTACTTGTCTTCAGCTGTTCCTGTGGGCCTGTGTCCTGTGTCCACCAGGCAGGTCACTTGGAGCAGAAAAATTGGTCTTACCTGTGATGCCAAGGCTCAAGTTGTTCGTGGGGGGCTGCCTTTGAGCTCTCTGTGAGGGTAGCAACAAGGATGGCCTGTGCTGCCTTTTCCTGGAGCTCCTGTGCACCAGGGTCCCAGATGGTGTTAGGTGTTTTCCTCTGGAGTCAGAAATGTGGGCTGAGTGTAATCTCTTCTGACTTCCTAGGCGTGTCTGATCTCTGAAGGTTTACCTTTACTTCCCACAGGATTTGGGTGCAGAGAACTGTTGACTGGGTCCCTTCAGGTCTGTGCGGTGTCTGAACTGTAGGGGGACCTGACGCTCAAGTTCCCCTATCTTCTGGTTCCCAGAAGCCGTATATAGTTTCCTCTTGGGCCAGGGATGTGTGCAGGGGTGGGAAGTATTGGTGGTCTCTTCCGCTCTGCAGACTCAGGAGTGCCCACCTGTCTGGGCGGTGAGCTCTCTCTCCCAAGGAGTTTGGGAGCAGTGAGCTGTGGGCCAGGATCAGCGAGATTGGGGCTCTAGCTAAAATCTGGAAATGTCCAGTCCCAGAGGAATTTTGCCTCTGTGTGTCCTGAGTCCACCAGGCAGGTCGCTTGGATCAGAAAAGTTGGTCTTACCTGTGGTCCCGAGGCTCAAGTTGTTCGTGGGGGGCTGCTTTTGAGCTCTCCTTGAGGGTGGCAACTGGGAGGGCCTGCACTGCCTTTTCCTGGAGCCCCGTGTGCACCAGGGTCCCAGATGGTGTTAGGTGTTTTCCTCTGGAGTCAGAAATGTGGGCAGAGTGTAGTCTCTTCTGGCTTCCCAGGTGTGTCTGCCCCACTGAAGGTTTAGCTCTCCCTTCCATGGGATTTGGCTGCAGAGAACTGTTGACTGGGTCCCTTCAGGTCTGGGCGGTGCCTCCCTAATTAGGTTTTCAGCTAACAAAATAGGTAGATAAAAAATGTTAATGTCTGATAGCACTTTTCCATGAATCCTCTGCCCCTGCTTTTCTTTTCTTTTAATCTCGAGTGAATAATATTGTTATTTTAATCTCATTTATTAGGGTCTATTAATGTTTTTGGTCTGTAATTGCCTTAGGCCTGGTTATGCGAAATAATCTTGAAAACCATCCGTTTCTTTTTGTTTTTCTGTCTTAATGGACTGAGGGTATTTAAAACATTCCTCCACGATGTTATAAATTTCATATATGTAATGTTTCCTTGCTCATTTATAATTATGGTAATTTGGGTACTCTCTTTCATTTTGTTAGACGAAGTTTTGTTTGCTTTTTAAAATCTTAAACCACCGGCTCTTAGATTTCTTGTATTGTTATTTTTATGTCCATTTCATTGATTTTGGCTCTGATTTTTATTACCTCATACATTTTTTTGGATTTTAACATGTTATGCTTTTCCAAATGCTTGAGTAGGAGAACTAATTTATTTGTACCTTTTCTGATTTTGTAACATGCGTGCTTGGAGCTATACAGCTCTTTTATAGGGTGAATATCAATGTATTCAAGAAGTTTGGTTGTATAGTGTTTTCATTTAGTTGAGGAAACTTTTTACTTCCTTCCTATTCATATTTTGATCCATTTTCTCATATAGCAATGAGTTGTATATTTTCTTTTAATTTATGATTTTACTAGAGACTTGATTGCTTTTCTTTTTTAAGTTTATTTCACTATTGTCAGATAAGATGCAAGGAGTTGTTCAAATCTTTTTAAATTTCTCAGTTTCATTTGTTGTATATTTTAGATAAAATACCGTGTGCTCCTGAGTAGAATATATAATCATTGGTGCTTAATTGGACTATTCTGTATTTATCACTTAAGTCCATTTAATGTATGATGTTAATTAACATGAATATTTCTCTAATTTTGTCCAGATGGCCTGTTTATTTGAGAAAGTGGCATATTTAAATAAGCCACTATTGATGGATTGATGTTTTTCTGTGTCATTAATTATAGTAGATGATGATGGTGATGGTGATGGTGATGATGATGATGATGATGATTAAATTTGGTGCTCCAGAATACTTTTACTCCAAGACATTGCCTGTCTTTAAAGTTAAAATGATTTTCTTATATACATTAGACACATGGATTTTATTTCATGATCTATCCAGAGAGTTCATGCTTTTTATTGGAATTTATATCATTGATATTAAAGCTATTATTCAAATGCATGTGTTAGATATGATCACCATGTTGCTGATTTTTATTGGTGTTATCTGTGCTCTCAGGTATACTTTTTATTTTAATAATAATGGTTTGGTATTGCTGTCTATTCTCTTTGCTATAACCATTCCTCCCTTCAGGTTGAATTTATGCTTGTTGTAGTTTTTTAGGTTTAGTTAATTAAATTATCCATATACATTCATATATTAATTGAATCTATATCATGTACTATTTTATATATTATGGGAATTTTTTCTTTCTCTTTCCTCTTTGAGGTTGGGTGGATTATATGTGCTGGATAGGTTGAGAAAGGTTGTCTGTTACAGATATTTAGGATGTAGAATGAATAGTTCCATGACTTTCTACCTTTCAAAGTTTGGAAGAAAGTCATTAATTATGCTTGAAGTAGATTAAGAGGATATTGTATTATTCTATCCATATGGGTGATTCCTGAAAAAAAATGATCTTGACATGTGTAGAAAAATTAGTTGGTACACATTAAACTTATCTTCTTTGTCATTCTAAACATGCATAACACTTTAGGATTCCTTGATTACAACTGGTTTTAGAGAGAACTAGATCTGGCTTTTAATATTAATCTAAAATAGAAACCAAGGGGTTATTTACTTTGATTATGTCCAAACAGTTTTTTTATTATAGAGAAAAAGAAAGACGGTTCTAACTGTTCATACTTCAACCTTATTGGAAAACACTGGTATTTTTCTTCCCATGATAAAAGACACAGGAAGTAATAGCCTTTCAGTCTCTAGCTCTTAAGAAATTAAGCATAATTTTATACCACAGCAATCATCATTTATATATTTCTATAGATCAAAATCAGGGATTTTTGACCCCTCCAAATACTGTTCTATGTACCTGAGGGATATTTCCTAGTTGAAATTCATAATGTATATTAGGAGGCTTGATATCATTGAAATATGATTATTTTCTTAAAATATGCTTCACAGTAGAGTTGATTTTTACTATAACAGTAACATATTGTTTTATGTAGAAATACAAGTCTTTGAAGTCTATTTAAGGAAATGTAGCCAAAGATTTTATTCTGGGATCATCTTATTGTTTTTTCTATATACTCTGTGACAGTTTTTGGTAGTTTTCTCTTTTTTTTGCCATCTCTCCAACTTTTATTATGCTGTTGGATTTTCACAGTAGCTAATTTTTGCTTATATAGTTCAGAAGTCTTCTATATTTCATTAATTCTACCTCTTCAAAGAAGTTAGTAATGAATATCATTGATTTAATATTGGATAAACTTTCCTTCACAAATTATTTTCATTGTTTATTCCTTCAAGCCTTCATATGTGAAGATTTATTGCTCTATTCAACCATTCAAATTCTGCTTGTATCTTTGACTCTTCCTTTTGAGATATCCTAATCCAAGTTTGAAATTTTCCTCCTGTTCCAGATAATCTGCCAAAGGCAACAGTTGCTGTAAATTTAGTAAAATGGGCTCATTTTCTGGTCCAATGACTGTATTTTTCAAGTTCCCACTTGTAAGAACACACTGAAGAATGTAACTGTGGGAGGATTGAGTTTGGCTGAAAGTTTTCTTTGCCTTTCATTATCTTCTGTTTTTTTTTATTCACCTATTAATGTTGCTTCAGAAGATTAAAAATTGTAGAAGCATCTGTCCATTTCTTAGTAAAAGAGTCATATCTAATTGTTTTAAAGTTTTAAGTGATAACTGGATTCACATTATCTTTTCTGTGCTTGGTAGTTTTTGTTGGGTATAGTTTCAATAAGAAATTATTCCTCATTGATAACCACATATATAAAAGTTCTTTATATTTTAAAATTATTTTTGTTCTTTATTTATTTTCCTTTTGAGATTAAAATTATTCCTGAGAAAGTCATCTATAAGTATGATAAGCACAGGATATGCATGCCTAAAATGCGACAAATAATGACAAAGTGGCATTCAATAATCATGGGGATATATCTTAGAAATGACAGAAGTTAATGTCTAAGACTATATTATGGAATGTACTTCAGAAACATTCTGCAAATCAAGACTCAGAGCCAGGACTCAAAGATGGAAGCTGTTGACCCTAGTGACTTGGCTTGGCTAAGTTTCCCTTTACTGTTACATAATGCCATAAAAAAAAAGAGAGGAAAAAAGCTTATTGCAGCTCCCATTTTAAGAATATAGATCCTTATAGCATGGAAGATGTAATCGAGGATGTTTGATGCCAGTGGCCACATTATATCTACAATCATAATGTTAAGGGTGTTTTAAAGAGGGAAGATTTTTTTCCCTCCAAATTGCATATAATATATATGAGAGTATGAGTACAAATATATACATATAGTTTAAATAAAGTTACCTTGGATTGACAATGTTCCCACTAAGGCTGTAGACTCCATAAAAAAAACATCAGAAATAGGCATGAGAAAATTCCTTTTGAGTTTCAAAATTCCAAGAGACTTCCAAAACAATACATGCTATCGCCTATGAATATTTTAAAGAAGTTAATGGTAAATCCTTTTTACTTAAGATACCACGTACTGGAGCTAATATCCAAAATATACAAAGAACTCAAAAAAGTTAGACTGCAGAGAGCCAAAAAGCCTTATTAAATTCACAGCTAAGGAATATTGAATGACTGAGAAACACCTAAAGAAATGTTAAACATCCTTAGTCATCAGGGAAATGCAAGTCAGAACAACCCCGAGATTCCACTTCACTCCAGTCAGAATGGCTATGATCAAAAAATCTCAGCTGGCAACAGGTGCTGGCAAGGATGTGGAGAAAGAGGCACACTCTTCCATTGTTGGTGGGATTGCAAACTGATACAACCTCTCTAGAAATCAGTCTGGAGGTACATCAGAAAATTGGACATTCCACTACCTAAGAACCCAGCTATACCTCTCCTGGGCATATACCCAAAAGCTGCCCTAACATAAAAAAAGACACATGCTTCACTATGTTCATTTCAGCCTTGTTTATAATAGCCAGAAGCTGGAAAGAACACAGATGCTCTTGAGCAGAGGAATGGATATAGAAAATGTACATCTGCACAATGGAGTATACTCCGCTATCAAAAACAATGACTTCATGAAATTCATAGTCAAATGAATGGAACTAGAAAATATCATCCTGAGTGAGGTAACACAATCACAGAAAAACACACATGGTATGCACTCATTGATAACTGGATATTAGCCCAAATGCTTGAATTACCCTAGATGCACAGAACCCATGAAACTCAAGAAGGATGACCAAAATGTGGATGCTCCACTCCTTCTTGAATAGGGGAACAAAAAATATCCATAGGAGGTGATAGGGAGGCATAGTTTAGAGTGACCACTGAAGGAACGGCTGGATATAGATCTCTCCTGGGAGACAGAGCCAGAACATGTCAAATACAGAGGCAAATGCTAGCATCAAACCACTCAACTGAGAATGGGACCCCCGTTGAACGAATTAAAGAAAGGGTTGAAAGAGCTGCACAGGCTTACAACCACATAAGAACAACAATGCCAACCAACCAGAGCTTCTACAGACTAAACCACTACCCAAAGACTTTACATAGACTAACACTGGGCTCCAGGTGAATATGTAGCAGTGAATAACCTTGTTGTGGTACCAGTGGATGGGGAAGCCCTTGGTCCTGCCATGGTTGCAGCCCCAGTGTAAAGGATTGTTGGGGGGGTTGTAATAAGGGGGTGGATGGGGAGGGGAACACCCATGTAGAAGTGGATGGGGAAGGGTTAGGGTGCTGATGTACAGGAATCCGGGAAAGGGAGTAACATTTGAAATGTAAATAAGAAATACCCAATTCAATTAAAATGGAAAAAAATATCATGTACTATCAATACAAGACTCAGATAATCCAAGATAGATATGAACTGAAAGCTTCCCTTCCCAGGACTCCTTTCATAGTATTAGAAGGCACTTTGCAAGCTTCAAATGGGTGGAAGCAGCAGAGAGTCCTACTCACCTATCATGCCTATGAACCACAGTAATAAAATCATGTCAATATTATCCTTAAGAAGAGACGATAGCGTTACTCTTATCTTGGTCATAACCAAAAGATGTTTAATAGCACTAAAGATACACTCAACAAGAAAAAACATTTTGCCTGGTACTGGAAGTTTTTTGGAAGATTACTCAAAGCTGGTAAGCTTATAGAACTTAGAAGAAAATCTACTACAATTTCCTAAACCTATATATTTCCTAACTGCATGTGAAATATAGTTTTCTATTTATAGATATGTCTATTTCTCAGCCATTATCCAAGGAGCTTCTTTTGGTGGTAGACACCAATACAAAAAGCCATAAGTAGTAAAAATGCAGAAAAGAGTAGATTTCTGTGCACAGTTCCAATTGCAATATCTACAAGATAGCTTAGGGAAACTGGAAGAAGAAAGTAACATTTCAGATAGAGACCTAGAAAATTTTCAGTGAAATTTTCTATTATAAAAAGGAATAGGAAGCATTACTCATGATACCTCAATATTTCCGCCTAAATAATGCTTTAACAAGGATAACATCCACATGATTTAACAAGGGCAACATCCACATAAAATGCTAATGGGGAAGAATAAAAGTTCAGAATGAACCCCATAACTCCTAAGGAAATAGAAGCAGCCATTAAAGTTCTCCCAACCAAAAAGAGCCCAGGTCCAGACGGGTTTAGTGCAGAATTCTATCAGACCTTCATAGAAGACCTCGTACCAATATTATCCAAACTATTCCACAAAATTGAAACAGATGGAGCACTACCGAATTACTTCTATGAAGAAGCCACAATTACTCTTATACCTAAACCACACAAAGACCCAACAAAGAAAGAGAACTTCAGACCAATTTCCCTTATGAATATAGACGCAAAAATACTCAATAAAATTCTGGCAAACCGAATCCAAGAGCACATCAAAACAATCATGCACCCTGATCAAGTAGGCTTCATCCCAGGCATGCAGGGATGGTTTAATATACGGAAAACCATCAACATGATCCATTATATAAACAAACTGAAAGAACAAAACAACATGATCATTTCATTAGATGCTGTGAAATCATTTGACAAAATTCAACACCCCTTCATGATAAAAGTCCTGGAAAGAATAGGAATTCAAGGCCCATACCTAAACATAGTAAAAGCCATATACAGCAAACCAGTCGCTAACATTAAACTAAATGGAGAGAAACTTGAAGCAATCCCACTAAAACCAGGGACTAGACAAGGATGCCCACTCTCTCCCTACTTATTCAATATAGTTCTTGAAGTTCTAGCCAGAGCAATCAGACAACAAAAGGAGGTCAAGGGGATACAGATCAGAAAAGAAATCAATATATCACTATTTGCAGATGACATGATAGTATATTTAAGTGATCCCAAAAGTTCCACCAGAGAACTACTAAAGCTGATAAACAACTTCAGCAAAGTGGCTGGGTATAAAATTAACTCAAATAAATCAGTAGCCTTCCTCTACACAAAAGAGAAACTAGCCAAGAAAGAAATTAGGGAAACGACACCCTTCATAATAGTCCCAAATAATATAAAGTACCTCAGAGTAACTTTAACCAAACAAGTAAAAGAATTGTACAATAAGAACTTCAAGACTCTGAAGAAAGAAATTGAAGAAATTCTCAGAAGATGGAAAGATCTGCCATGGTCATGGATTGGCAGGATTAATATAGTAAAAATGGCATTTTTACCAAAAGCGATGTACAGATTCAATGCAATCCCCATCAAAATAGCAATCCAATTCTTCAAAGAGTTAGACAGAACAATTTGCAAATACATCTGGAATAACAAAAAACTCAGCATAGCTAAATCTATCCTCAACAATAAAAGGACTTCAGTGGGAATCACTATCCCTGAACTCAAGCAGTATTACAGAGCAATAGTGATAAAAACTGCATGGTATTGGTACAGAGACAGACAGATAGACCAATGGAACAGAATTGAAGACCCAGAAATGAACCCACACACCTATGGGCACTTGATTTTTGACAAAAGAGCCAAAACCATCAAATGGAAAAAAGATAGCATTTTCAGCAAATGGTGCTGGTTCAACTGGAGGTCAGCATGTAGAAGAATGCAGATCGATCAATGCTTATCACCCTGTACAAAGCTTAAGTCCAAGTGGATCAAGGACCTCCACATCAAACCAGATACACTCAAACTAATAGAAGAAAAACTAGGGAAGCATCTGGAACACATGGGCACTGGAAAAAATTTCCTGAACAAAACACCAATGGCTTATGCTCTAAGATCAAGAATCGACAAATGGGATCTCATAAAACTGCAAAGCTTCTGTAAGGCAAAGGACACTGTGGTTAGGACAAAACGGCAACCAACAGATTGGGAAAAGATCTTTACCAATCCTACAACAAATAAAGGCCTTATATCCAAAATATACAAAGAACTCAAGAAGTTAGACCGCAGGGAGAAAAATAACCCTATTATAAAATGGGGTTCAGAGCTAAACAAAGAATTCACAGCTGAGTTATGCCGAATGGCGGAGAAACACCTAAAGAAATGTTCAACATCTTTAGTCATAAGGGAAATGCAAATCAAAACAACCCTGAGATTTCACCTCACACCAGTGAGAATGGCTAAGATCAAAAACTCAGGTGACAGCAGATGCTGGCGAGGATGTGGAGAAAGAGGAACACTCCTCCATTGTTGGTGGGATTGCAGACTGGTAAAACCATTCTGGAAATCAGTCTGGAGGTTGCTCAGAAAATTGGACATTGAACTACCTGAGGATCCAGCTATACCTCTCTTGGGCATATACCCAAAAGATGCCCCAACATATAAAAAAGACACGTGCTCCACTATGTTTATCGCAGCCTTATTTATAATAGCCAGAAGCTGGAAAGAACCCAGATGCCCTTCAACAGAGGAATGGATACAGAAAATGTGGTACATCTACACAATGGAATATTACTCAGCTATCAAAAACAATGACTTTATGAAATTCATAGGCAAATGGTCAGAACTGGAAAATATCATCCTGAGTGAGGTAACCCAATCACAGAAAAACACACATGGTATGCACTCATTGATAAGTGGCTATTAGCCCAAATGCTTTAATTACCCTAGATGCCTAGAACAAATGAAACTCAAGACGGATGATCAAAATGTGAATGCTTCACTCCTTCTTTAAAAGGGGAACAAGAATACCCTTGGCAGGGAATAGAGAGGCAAAGATCAAAACAGAGACAGAAGGAACACCCATTCAGAGCCTGCCCCACATGTGGCCCATGCATATACAGCCACCCAATTAGACAAGATGGATGAAGCAAAGAAGTGCAGACCGACAGGAGCCGGATATAGATCGCTCCTGAGAGACACAGCCAGAATACAGCAAATACAGAGGCGAATGCCAGCAGCAAACCACTGAACTGAGAATAGGACCCCCGTTGAAGGAATCAGAGAAAGAACTGGAAGAGCTTGAAGGGGCTTGAGACCCCAAAAGTACAACAATGCCAAGCAACCAGAGCTTCCAGGGACTTAGCCACTAGCTAAAGACTATACATGGACTGACCCTGGACTCTGACCTCATAGGTAGCAATGCATATCCTAGTAAGAGCACCAGTGGAAGGGGAAGCCCTGGGTCCTGCTAAGACTGAATCCCCAGTGAACTAGACTGGTGGGGGGAGGGCGGCAATGGGGGGAGGGTTGGGAGGGGAACACCCATAAAGAAGGGGAGGGGAGAGGGGGATGTTTGCTCAGAAACTGGGAAAGGGAATAACACTTGAAATGTATATAAGAAATACTCAAGTTAATAAAAAAAAAATTCAGAATGATTGTAGTGGCAATTCCTGGATATCATCTTGATTACATGTGGAATGAACTACAATCCAGAATTGTAAGGCTCACCAGTGATCCTGATCTTGAGCATGTGAGAAACAAGTTTTTGATCTGGATATTTGCATGGAGAACTTCAGGCATAGTGACTATCAATCCCAGGAGACTAAGGCAAGGAGATCTCTGAGTTCAAGGTCATCTTGGACAAACATGTCCCAGATCCAGACCTGGTGATACATACCTCTAAACTTGGACAAACTTTCTATTAGAGACCTACATAAGGACATTGGAAGAAGGAAGATCTCTCTTCTTTGCCTGCCTTAAGGGACTGAACAACTGCTAAATCCATGGACTTCCATTTATAGCAGCTTCTAGCCATTGTTGGGCAAATGGACTACAGACTAAGTCATGAACAAATTCCCTTAGTATATAGAGACTACCCATAATTTCTGTGACTCTAGGGAATCCAGACTAATACAATCACACTGTTAGACAAAGAGCTGCAAGAACATAAGGAATTCTGAGAAGAGGTTAATTAGATTTCTCACAATGAAGAGCCAAAGTGGTCATGTGAAATCATGTATATTCAAGCAAAACTGAACCCTTCAGGTCATGTTTACATATGTATATGTTTATATACATGAGTATAACAATAACAGTTATTGAAGACTAAGAATTTGAGAGGATGAAAGTGTGGTACGGGAGGACATGGAGAAAGAAAATAAATAGATAGAAGGAAATTATATGACTACATGTAGAAGCTTGAGTTCTGGGAGGTGATAACCACACAAGGGTAAGGAAGCCTATTAAAGATAAGGGTGGAACCTCGCAGATTCTGGCCCACAGCTCCCTGCTCCCAAAACCCAGGGGAGGAGAGAGCTCACTGCCTGGACACGTGGGCAATCCTGAGACGACAGAGCAGAAGAGACCACCAAGACTACCCACCCCTGCCCACATCCCTGGCCCAAGAGGAAAATGTATAGGGCTTCTGAGAACCGGAAGATAGGGGCACTCAAGTGGCAAGTCCCCTGTGCTCCAGACACCACCTGGACCTGAAGGGACCTGGTCAAGATTTCCCTGCTCTCAAATCCCGTGGAAAGGAGAGTTAAACTTTCAGAGGAGCAGACATGCCTGGGAAGCCAGAAGAGACTACACTCTGCCCACATATCTGACTCCAGAGGAAAACACCTAACACCAACTGGGACCCTGGTGCACAGGGGTCCCAGGAAAAGGCAGAGCAGACCCTCCTGGTTGCAACCCTCACAGAGAGCTCAAAAGTAGCCACCCAGGAGCAACTTCATGTGCGGGACCACAGGAAAGACCAATTTTCTGTTCCATGTGACCTGCCTGGTAGACTCAGGACACAGGCCCACAGGAAGAGATGGAGACCAGTAGACAGGAAAGACTACAAGCCTGAAAGCAAAACACTCTGTTACTATAGATGGCTAAAATAATAGAGGTCTACAGCGCTCCTGACACACAGGCCTATAGGATGGTCTAGCCATTGTCAGAAATAGCAGAACAAGGTAAAACTAGAGACAACCTGATGGCGAAAGGCATGGTCAGGAACCCAAGGAACAGAAACTGAGACTACATGGCATCATTGGAGGCCAATCCTCCCACCAAAGCAAACACTGAATATTCAAAAAACCAGAAAAGCAAGATCTTGATTTTAAATCACATTTGATCATGACGATGGAGGACTTCAAGAAAGACATAAAGAACTGCATTAGAGAAATGCAGGAAAACATTAATAAATAAGTAGAAGATTGTAGAGAGGAATCACAATAATCCATGAAAGAATTCCAGGAAAACACAATCAAACAGGTGAAAGAATTAAAAATGGAAATAGAAGCAATAAAGAAAGCACAATGGAGACAACCCTGGATATAGAATACCAAAGGAAGAGACAATGAACCGTAGATAAATCATCACCAACAGAATAAAAGATATAGAAGAGAGAATCTCAGGAGCAGAAGATTCCATTGAAATCATCGAAACAACGGTCAAAAATAATGTAAAATGGAAAAAGCTACTGGTCCAAAACATACAGGAAATCCAGGACTCAATGAGAAGATCAAACCTAAGGATAATAGGTATAGAAGAGAATGAAGACTTCCAGAACAAAGGA
Source organism: Rattus norvegicus (assembly GCF_021556685.1). Taxonomy (NCBI): domain Eukaryota; kingdom Metazoa; phylum Chordata; class Mammalia; order Rodentia; family Muridae; genus Rattus; species Rattus norvegicus. The sequence continues at coordinate 90,972,602 of NC_141554.1, forward strand.
TCAGTAAATATCTTCAACGAAACATAGAACAAACTTCCCTAACCAAAAAAGAGATGCCCGTAAACACACAAGAAGCCTACAGAACTGCAAATAGATTGGACCACAAAAGAAAATCCTACCATCACATCATAGTCAAAACACCAAATGCACACAAAAAAAGGAAAGAATATTAAAAGCAGTAGGGGAAAATTATCAAGTAACATATAAAGGCATACCTATCAGAATCCCACCAGACTCCACACCAGAGACTATGAAAGCCAGAAGATCCTGGACTGATGTCATACAGACCCTAAGAGAACACGAATGCCAGCCAGGTTACTATACCCATCAAAAATCTCAATTAACATAGATGGAGAATCCAAGATATTCCATGACAAAACCAAATTTACACAATATCTTTCTACAAATCCAGCCATACAAAGGAAAATAAATGGTAAAATCCATCATAAGGATGTAAGCTACACCCTAGAAAAAGCAAGAAACTAATCGTCTTGGCAACAAAACAAAGAGAAGAAAAGCACACAAACATAACCTCACATCCAAATATGAATTTAACAGGAAGGAACAATCACTATTCCTTAATATATCTCAATATCAATGGATTTAACTCCCCAATAAAGAGATATAGATTAACAAACTGGATATGCAATGAGGACCCTGCATTCTGCTGCCTACAGGAAACATACCTCAGAGACAAAGACAGAAACTACCTCAGAGTGAAAAGCTAGAAAATAACATTCTAAAAATGGTCTGAGGAAGCAAGCTGGAGTAACCATTCTAATATCGAATAAAAGCGACTTTTAACCAAAAGTCATCAAAAAATATAAGGAAGGACACTTGATAGTCATCAAAGAAAAAATCCACCAAGATGAACTCTCAATCCTAAATATCTATGCTCCAAATAAAAAGGAACCTATATACATAAAAGAAATCTTACTAAAGCTCAAAGCAATCATTGCACCTCACACAATAATAGTAGGAGATTTCAACTCCCCACTCTCATCATCAGACAGATCATGGAAACAGAAATTAAACAAAGACATAGACAGACTAAGAGAAGTCATGAACCAAATGGAATTAATAGATATATATAGAACATTCTATCCTAAAACAAAAGGATATACCTTCTTCTCACCACCTCATGATACTTTCTCTAAAACTTACCATATAATTGGTCATAAAACAGGGCTCAATAGATACATAAATATAGAAATAATCCCTTGCGTCCTATCAGACCACCACATGCTAAAGCTGGACTTCAACAAAAATACGGGAAGAATGTCCACATATAAATGGAAGTTGAACAATGCTCTACTCAATAATAACCTGATCAAGTAACAAATAAAGAAAGAAATTAAAGACTTCTTAGAATTTAATGAAAATGAAGGTACAACATACCTAAATTTATGGGACACAATGAAAGCTGTGCTAAGAGGAAAAATCATAGCTCTGAGTGCCTGCAGAAAGAAACAGTTGAGAACATATATCAGCAGTTTGACAGCACACCTATAACCTCTACAACAAAAAGAAGCAAATATACCCAGGAGGAGTAGATGGCAGGAAATGATCAAACTCAGAGCTGAAATCAACCAAGTAGAAATAAAAAGAACTGTACAAAGAATCAATAGAACTAAAATTTGGTTCTTTGAGAAAATCAACAAGATAGATAAATCCTTAGCCAGACTAACGAAAGGACACAGAGAGTGTGTACAAATTAACAAAATCAGAAATGAAAATGGAGACATAACTACAGAATCAGAGGAAATTAAAAAATATCATCAGATCCTACTACAAAAGCCGATATTCAACAAAACTTGAAAATCTTCAGGAAATGGAAAATTTCCTAGACAGATACCATGTACCAAAGTTAAATCAGGAACAGATAAACCATTTAAACAACCCCATAACTCCTAACGAAATAGAAGCAGTCATTAAAGTTCTCCCAACCAAAAAGAGCCCAGGTCCAGATGGGTCCAGTGCAGAATTCTATCAGACCTTCATAGAAGACCTCATACCATTACTATCCAAACTATTCCTCAAAATTGAAACAGATGGTGCACTACCGAATTCCTTCTATGAAGCCACAAATCCTCTTATACCTAAACCACACAAAGACCCAACAAAGAAAGAGAACTTCAGACCAATTTCCCTTATGAATACCGATGCATATATACTCAATAAAATTCTGGCAAACTGAATCCAAGAGCACATCAAAACAATCATCCATCATGATCAAGGAGGCCTCATCCCAGGCATGCAGGGATATTTTAATATATGGAAAACCATCAACCTAATTCACTATATAAACCAAGGGAAAGAAAAAAACCACATGATTATTTCCTTAGATGCTGAGAAAGCATTTGAAAAAATTCCACACCACTTCATGATAAAAGTCTTGGAAAGAATAGGAATTCAAGGCCCATAACTAAACGTAGTAAAAGCCATACACAGCAAACTAGTAGCTAACATTAAACTAAATGGAAAGAAACTTGAAACAATCCCAGTAAAATCAGGGACTAGACAAGGCTGCCCAATCACTCCCTACTTATTCAATATAGTTCTTGAATTTCTAGCCAGAGCAATCAGACAAAATAGCAGATCAAAGGGATACAGATTGGAAAATAGAAGTCAAAATATCACTATTTGCAGAAGATATGATAGTACATTTAAGTGATCCCAAAAGTTCGACCAGAGAACTACTAAACCTGATAAACACCTTTAGCAAAGTGGCTGGGTAAAATTAACTCAAAGAAATCAGTAGCATTTCTATACATAAAAGAGAACCAAGCCTAGAAAGAAATTAGGGATATGGCACCCTTCATAATAGTCCCAAATAATATACAATACTTTGGTGTGAATTTAACCAAGCAAGTGAAAGATCTGTATGCTAAGAACTTCAAGCCTCTGAAGAAAGAAATTGAAGAATGTCTCAGAAGATGGAAAGATCACCCATGCTCATGGATTGGCGGGATTAATATAGTAAAAATGGCCATATTACCAAAAGCGATCTACAGATTCAATGCAATCCCCATTAAAATACATATCCAATTCTTCAAAGAGTTAGACAGAACAATTTGCAAATTCATCTGGAATAACAAAAAAAAAACAGGATAGCTAAAACTATCCTCAACAATAAAAGGATTTCCTGGGGAATCATTATCCCTGAAATCAAGCAGTATTACAGAGCAATAGTGATAAAAACTGCATGATATTGGTACAGAGACAGACAGATAGACCAGTGGAATAGAATTGAGGACCCAGAAATGAACCCACACAACTATGGTCACTTGATTTTTGACAAAGGAGCCAAAACCATCCAATAGAAAAAAGATAGCATTTTCAGCAAATGGTGCTGGTTCAACTGGAGATCAGCATGTAGAAGAATGCAGATCGATCCATGCTTATCACCCTGTACAAAGCTTAAGTCCAAGTGGATCAAGGACCTCCACATCAAACCAGATACACTCAATCTAATAGAAGAAAAAGTGGGGAAGAATCTCGAACATGTGGGCACTGGAGAAAATTTCCTGAACAACACCATTTTTGTGTGCTCTAAGACCAAGAATCGAAAAATGGGACCTCATAAAACTGCAAAGCTTCTGTAAGGCAAAGGACACTGTTGTTAGGACAAAACGGCAACCAACAGATTGGGAAAAGATTTTTACCAATCCTACAACTGATAGTGTGCTTATATCCAAAATATACAAAGAACTCAATAAGTTAGACTGCAGGGAGACAAATAACCCTATTAAAAAAGGGGTTCAGAGCTAAACAGAAATTCACAGCTGAGGAATGCCGAATGGCGGAGAAACACCTAAAGAAATGTTCAACATCTTTAGTCATAAGGGAAATGCAAATCAAGACAACTGTGAGATTTCATCTCACACCAGTCAGAATGGCTAAGATCAGAAACTCAGGTGACAGCAAATGCTGGCAAGGATGTGGAGAAAGAGAAACACTCCTCCACTGTTGGTGGGATTGTAGACTTGTACAACCATTCTCGAAATCAGTCTGGAGTTTGCTCAGAAAATTGGAAATTGAACTACCTGAGGACCCAGGTGGAAAGATCCCAGATGTCTTTCAACAGAGGAACGGATACAGAAAATACGGTACATCTGTGCAATGGAATATTACTCAGCTATCAAAAATATTGACTTTATAAATTCATAGGCAGTGGGTTGGAACTGGAAAATATCATCCTGAGTGAGGTAACCCAATCACTTAAAAACTGAAATGGTAGGCACTCATTAATAAGTGGATATTAGCCCAAATGCTTGAATTACCCTAGACGCACAGAACACATGAAACTCAAGAAGGATGACCAAAATGTGAATGCTTCACTCCTTCTTTAGAAGGGGAACAAGAATACCCTTGGGATGGAATAGGGAGGCAAAGTTTAGAATAGAGGCAGAAGGAACACCGATTCAGAGCCTGCCCCACATGTGGCACATACATATACAGCCACAACTAGAAAAGACCGATGAAGCAAAGAAGTGCAGGTGGACAGGAACCGTACTTAGTTCTCTCCTGAGAGACACAGCCAGAATATAGCAAATACATAGGCGAATGCCATCATTAACCCACTGAACTGAGAATTGTACCCCTGTTGAAGGAATCAGAGAAAGGACTGAAAGAGTTTGAAGGGGCTTTAGCCCTCATATGAACAACAATGCCAACCAACCAGAGCTTCCAGGGACTAAGCCAATACCCAAAGACAATACATAGACTGACCCTGGGCTCTAACCTCACAGGTAGAAATGAATAGCCTAGTAAGAGCACCAGTGGAAGGGGAAGCCCTTGGTCTTGCCAAGACTGAACTCCCAGTGAATGTGATTGTTGGGGGGAGGGCAGTAATGGGAGGAAGATGGGGAAGGTTACCCCCATAGAGAAGGGGAGAGGGAGGGGCTAGGGGGATGTTGGCCTGAAAACCGGGATAGGGAATAACAATCGAAATGTAAATAAGAAATACCCAAGTTAATAAAGGTGAAAAAAATAAAAGTGCTTCTATGCCAAAAAAAAAAAAAAAAGATAAGGGTGAAGTAAAGACTGAAGGAAAATGGTGGGACCACGAAGGGTATCACCGAAATTTGAAATAAAAATAATTATGGAGAATTTATGTTTACCTCAGGAAAACTAGCCTTTTTTTTCCACCTGTGGACTTTAGTTTTAGCACACTGGTGATGTTGTCCTTATAGAATAAGATTGGTCATCTGTATTGCTTTAAACTTTATAGAACACATTTGGAGTATCCTTTGTGTTAGTTGCTAGCACCTCAGTTTTTTTTCATTCCTTACCTATGCTTTTGATGTATGTAGAATGACATCATTTCCCAAATTCTCTATTCTCTTTCTAATAACACACACACACACACACACACACACACACACACACACACACACACACACACAGACTACCAACGACAACATAAAATGATAGGAGTTAAAAACTATTAGTCATTCATAACTCTTAACATTAAAATAGTCAGTTACCCAATAAAAAGAAGTAGGCAAATGGAACTGATGTTAAAACAAGATTGATCATTCTACTGAATATGAAAAACGCAACTCTGTAAAAAACATAAATATTTCCTCAGAGTAAAGGGTTGGAGAAAAGTGTTCCAAGCAAATAAACATAAGAAACAAGCTGAAGTAGCCATTCTAATATCTAATAAGATAATTTCAACCAAAAGTAATTAAAAGAGATGAGAAAGTATACCTCAAATATAATCTTCAAAGGAAAAAAAAAACCTACCAACATGACCTCTCAATTTTGAGCATATATGCACCACATGCAAGGACACCCACATACTTAAAACATTACTAATGCTTAAATCATACCTTAATCACCATACATAATAATTGGAAACCTCAACAGCCCACTCTTGCCAGTTGACAGGTCATCAAGACAGAAACTAAACAGAGAAATAATGAAACTAACAGAAACTATGAATGAAATAAAGGTAACAGATACATATAGAACATTTTCTCCTAAGCACAAAAGTATATACCTTTTTCCTCAGCACTTCATGAAACCTTCTCCAAAAGTGACCATATACTTGGTCACAAAGCAGGGCTCAAGATACAAGAAAATTGAAGAAACCATTATACAAAATAATAAACAAAATGAGACTAATTCAAGTTCATTGATAGTTACTGTGATTTTTATATAAAGCAGTATATTCTGAACAAAAATACTTTCAGCTAATTGGAAACAATAATATCACTAAAAAGTACCTATAAAATGTAACTTAAAATCTGATCTTTGAATATATAAGGATACCTGTATATTCTATTGAAAAAGTGACTACTTCAAACGATTAAATGAAAATTTAGTGTGTCATGAAATATCCCACGTAAAATGTTGGATTTTTGTGAGGAAAAAAATTAATAGAGATGAATGACTTAGTTTACCTAAGCTAAATTATATTATATTATATTATAGTTATAATATAATAATAATATTATAATATATAATTATTATATTATATTATATTATATTTTCATGAGATCTATTGTGAATTAATGGATGGAAATATGATACTAATCTATCTGTGTTTCATTTTTGTTGCCCTGAGCGAAGTTCCTGAGGAAAACAGCTTAGAAAAGATAATGATTATTTTTACTAACAATTTGAGGTTATGGCCTATTATTTTGATAAAACTAGCCTGAACTTAAAGAAACCAATCCACATTCACAATCAAAGCAATAAATAAATAAATGCTTGTATGCTTATTTTCAGTTTGCTTTCTCTACCCATACAATGCAGTATACCCTTAAATGCTGCCTACCAGAGAGCTTGAGTCTTCCCACCTCAATAAAATCAAGATAATACCCACTATAGAGGAACAATGACCATCCTGATCTAACCAATTCTGCATTGAACATCTTTTCCCAGGTTATTCTATACTGTTTCAGGTTGTAATTACTCATCACAAAGTCACAAGCTAATTTATGTTTCAGATAACTTATGTATGTTATAGGCTTAGAATTTAAAGAAGTTATGCTGTTATTAGGTTACATTAATGTGTCAAAGTGCTCAAAATATGTTTGAGTAGATACTAAATCTTTTTATAGAACACTTTTCACATCATGAATCTAGTATTATAAAGTTAGCACGAGGCACTGAAATAGATATGGGTTTTTTGTTGTTGTTTGAGCCAACCATGTTTAATAACATTATAAACCAACAAATTTTTTTAGCACTTTGTGACAATTCTATGGTATTATAACCAATCCATCTTTTTTCCCCACAGATGTGAACTGAACATGTTTCTTTGAACATGAGGTTGACTTCATCAGACTATGCTAACCTTAATAGGTTATTTATGAATAAATTTGAACAAAGCGTTATAAAAAACAAAACAAACAAAAAAGATTATTAAGAATGCCAGTCTTTTTGTTGTATTCTGACATATGCTGAGGCAATGATATTGGTTATGAGACATAAATTCTTGACTTCATTCATGTCAACTAGTATAATATATATTAAAATGAATTATTTTCTCCCTGAGTATGTCTATAACTATGCTCTGTGATATAACATAGCAGGAAACTACATAGCTTTATACATGTATGTCTCACATAAAGGAAAAGTTAAGAAAAAATATTTTCTTTCATGTTGCCTTTTTCCTTGCTATTATTAAAACTCGTATCTATTCCAGGGCACCTTATTTCTTAATGACAAGAAGTACATGTAGATGTGCAGTGAAAGATGGTAGAAATTTGTTTAAAATTTATCATCCTTGTAGAGCCCGAATAGGCTGTCTGCAGAGCAGCCTGCTGACTTGGCTGTGAACTCCCTGCTTCAACATGCCACAGAGCCTCCTCTTGTCTGGACAAGATGGCAACCCTTAAGGAAAAGCTCATTGCACAGTTATAGAAGAGGAGGCCGCAGTCCTGAACAACATCCCTGTAGTAGGCAATGGACAGGTTGGTCAGGGAATGTCTCTGGCTGATGAACTTGCCCTGGTGGATGTCTTGGAAGACAAACTCAGAGGAGAAATGATGGGTCTGCAGCATGGGAGTTTATTTCTCCAGACTCCGAAAATTGTGGCTGATGAAGATTACTCCCTGACAGTCAATTCTAAGATTGTGATGGTAGGAATCTGCCAGCAGGAGGGGAAGAGTAGGCTCATTCTGGTGCAGAGAAACATCAATATATTCACGTTCATTATTCCTCAGATCGTCAAGTACAGCCCTGGCTGCACCATAATCATGTTTTCCAACCAGGTGGATAGTCTTACTTATGTCACCTGGAAACTGAGTGGATTTCCTAAGCACCATGTGTTTGGAAGCAGATACAATCTGGATTCTGCTCTGTTCCATTACCTCATGGCTGCAAAGCTTTGCAGTCATCCTAGTACCTGCCAAGGATGAATCCTGGGTGAGCATGGAGACTCCAGTGTGGCTGTGTAGAGCAGGATGAAAGTGACAGGAGTCTCCCTCCAGGAACTGTATCCAAAGTTGGAAACGGACAATGCGAGCGAGAACTGGAAGAAGATGCAGAAGATGGTGGTGAACAGTGTCTATGAAGTCATCAAGCTAAAGAGCTGTCACCAATTGGGCCATCAGCATAACTGTGGATGACTTCCTTGAATCCATACAGAAAAACCTCTCTCAGGTTCACCCCATGTCTATAATGGTGAGGGGAATGTATGGCATCGAGAATGAAGTCTTCCTCAATCTCCTGTGCATCCTTAATGCTCAGGGGCTGACCAGGGTCATCAACCAGAAGCTGAAAGACGATGAGGTTGCTCAGCTCAGGAAGAGTATGGACACCCCGTGGGACATACAGAAAGACCTCAAAGACCTGTGACTGCCATGATTTAGGCTGTAGAAATACAAACCTCCAATGTGACTAACTGTGAACCTTTAGTCTTCAGCCTTGTCACAGTTTGCTTCTTCTCTAACATATGATGTGAGCTCCCAGACCAAAGCCCAGGCTTGTGTGATGTTTGTTCTAGGAGCTCCTGAATGAATAAAGTTAGCAATTGCAGCATAAAAAAATGTTATCATCCCTTTTATTTGCCACCATTGAGAAAACAATGTGATGCAAGGTGGGTGAGGAAAAATATATAACTAGAATAAAAGGAGATATTTAAAATAATATTCTTCCATTAGTTTCATAGACAGAATACTGAAACTGATTTGCCTCATGATAAGTAGATTATAAACCATATTTCTTTCTTAAATTATCTTCACTTAAAATACTTTATATGATCTCTTCATTAATAGTTTACATACACTTTATTTGCCATTAGTGTTCTGAAAGTCCCCAAAGGATATTGTGGAGCAGACATATAGGAAAATGTACAGATACATTTTGTACCAAATAGCATTTAATTGTAATATCACATTAGAGATTAAGAGCAAAATGCTAATGTTCATAACATCATCATTTATATATATACCATGTTGTATAAACCTGTATGGGCTGGAAACATGTTTTATAATTATAATTCAGTAACTTAGGGAATTATTGAAGTGCTCCCTCAACCTTAGGTTTAAACATTTCATGCCTCTGATGAGTAATTTTGAAGGATATCACAGTTACCATCCCAAGTGACAAAAAAGCTGCTCTAAAATATTCTACAGTATACTAGAAAATGATTTTATGCTGGAGGTAGGCAACTTAGTCTTCCCAGTTCCTAATATTGCACTGTAGTTTCTAAAGAAATAATCTTTACTTCCCAATGAGCATAGCTCTCTGGTTTAGGCTATTCTGATGAATTTGGTTCACATGCCTAGCCTAAAAATGTAATTAAGTCTTTTCTCTCCTCAGTTATCTCAGTGGAATAATTTTGGCTGTCAAGATCAGTTTAATTTTTGCCTTCTGCTGTGGTATTTTATGTTCACCCTTAATCAAAAATGACAGCCTGCATAGAAAGTGAGAAAACAAAGAACGCCTTGTCAGATCGTGCAGATGTGTTATAATTCATTTATCTTAAAGGCCTCACAATTTATAGTTTATCATAAATTGGTTATTTGTAGTTTTATCTTGTTTTATTATTATTATAGATCAAAGTAATCTTTAAAACAGATTCACAAATCCAGAAAAGTCTAAATATCAAAAATATAATGTTCAGGTTAGCACTAATTACAGTGAAATGTAGTTTTTAATAGGATGATAAATATATTAAGCATGTTATATGAAACGTAAATGTTTCACAAAACCTCTCATTTTACATACACATATGCATATTTTTTCCTGAAGCTCTGAAGAAGACGTTAGACATTAAGACATTTAACATATATATATATACATTTAACATATATATATATATATATATATATATATGTAGAGCTAACACAGTCATTAGTGTAATTGTCCAGGGACTTAGAGGACTCAAATGTATTGTCATATTTTGTCACTCAAATGAAGAGCAGAACAACATTATTTTGGCAGCAATACAAATAATTAGGCTGTAAGAGTAGTTTTGAAAGGAACAGAAAACAGTAAACCAACCTTACCTGCCATGGATGGCACAGTATTTTGTAGGGTACCTTTTTCTGCTTTGCTGTTTAGACAGTGCCATTGAAAGTGCATTTTTCTTCACAACAATTGCTTTTACCATAAAATACCTCCTCTAATTCTTCAAGAACTAGATATGTTGGTATGTCCTAATCTTTGAACAGGGTGGTTTCATTGGTAGTGAAAAATATTTAAAATATAATTTTATAGTGAAAAACTTAAATAAAGCTTACATGGTTCTGACAAAAAATATCTTCATTAATCTGGATTATTTAGGACTGTCAGCAGAACAAAGAATCAGAAAAAAAAGCATATGACTATGTGTTTATTCTTACTAAAATTGATTCATTCATATCACTGATAATTTTCTATCCTCAGTTAAATAATTGCTCATTTTTTAGAGGTAAACTGATTGAATGAATGATAATTAAGTCTTAATCTAGAAAAAACAAGATACCTATGTATTAGCTCATGTAACATTATATAATTCATATGGTTATTTTTTTTGTAAATGTATTCTCCAGTTTAGGAGTTGAATGTATTATTATGTACAGCATCTGAGCTCAGCATTGTTCTAGGAAAGAAAATACTGAAATCCAAGGACAGGTTATCTCCTGCTTCATAAACCACACATTGCTAGAAAATGAATGACAAAATAACGAAAAAGTATCATGTTGTGTCAGGTAAAGAGATAAGTTGCAATTGATAAATTCCTATAGGAGTAACATTAAGAATGGCAATGAATATTGGGTATTATCATGAGTGAGGTAACCCAGTCACAAAAGAACACATATGATATGCACTCACTGATAATTGCATAATAGCCCAAAATCTTAGAATACCCAAGATACAATTTAGAGAGCACATGAAGTAGAAGAAGAAGAAAGACCAGTGTGGATATTTCAGTCCTTCTTAGAAGGGGGAACAAAATACTCATGGGAGGAAACACCGAGACAAAATGCAGAACAGATACTGAAGGAAAGGCCATCCAGAGGATCCATTCCATATACAGTTACTAAACTAATCATATACAAACACCATTATTGCTGATGCCAATAAATACTTGCTGACAGGAACCTGATATATCTGTCTCCTGAGAGGCTCTGCCAGAGCATTACCAATACAGATGTGGATGCTTGCAGATTACCATTAGACTGAGCACAGGAACCTCAATGCAGGAGTTAAAGAAAGGGCTAAAGGAGCTGAATTGGTTTGCAAACCCACAGGAAGAACAACAATATCAATCGATCAGACACCCCAGAACTCTCAGGAACTAAATCACCAACAAAAGAGTATACATGGCTACAGCCTCATATGTAGCAAAGGATGGACTTGTTGGGCATCAATGGGAAGAGAGGTCCTTGGTCCTGTGAAGGCTTGATGCCCCAGTGTAAGTGAATGCCAGGGCAGGGAGAAGGGACAGAATGGGTGGGTGGGTACAGGAGTACTCTCATAGAAGCAGGGGGCGGAGGGATGTGATAGGAAGTTGCTTAAGGGGAAACCCATGTGTTTGAGGCCTTCTTCCAGTTTCTCTTCTATTAGTTTCAGTGTATTTGGTTTTATGTGGAGGTCCTTGATCCACTTGGACTTGAACTTTGTACCAGGAGATAAGAATGGATCTTTTTGCATTCTTTTTCATGCTAACTGCCAGTTGAACCAGCACCATTTGTTGAAAAGGCTGACTTTTCTACTGCACGGTTTTAAATTCTTTGTCAAATATCAAGTGACCATAGATATGCAGGTTCATTTCTGGTTCTTCAGTTCTATTCCATTTATCTACCTGCCTGTTTCTGTACCAATTCAATACAGTTTTTCACTATTGCTCTACTACAGCTTGAGGTCAGGGATGCTGATTGCCCCAGAAGTTCTGTTATTTTTGAGAATAGTTTTTGCTATCCTGGGTTTTTTTGTTATTCCAAATGAAGTTTTAAATAGTTTTTTTCCTACTCTATGAAGAATTGAGTTGGAATTTTCATGGGGATTACTTTGAATCTGTGGATTGCTTTTGGCAAGATGGCCATTTTTCCTATATTAATTCTTTCAAATCATGAGCATGAAACATCTTTGCATCTTCTGAGATCTTCTTCAATTGCTTCCTTCAGAGACTTGAAGTTCTTGTCATATAGAGCTTTCACTTGCTTGGTTAGAGTCACACTGATTTATGTTATATCATTTCTGAATGTTGTGAAAAGTGTCATTTCCCTAATTTCTTTCTAAGTTTGATTATCCTTTGACTATGATGGAGGGTATCGATTTGTTTGAGTTAATTTTATATTGATCCACTTTGCTGAAGTTGTTTATAAGGTTTAGAAGTTCTCTGTTGGAATTCTTGGGGTCAGATAAGTATACTATCATATTATCTGCAAATGGTAATATTTTGACTTCTTATTTTCCCAAGTGTATCCCTTTGACATCCTTTATTTTATTTGTATTGGATACTTTATATATTTACATTTCAAATGTTATCCTCCTTCCCCCCCACCCCCTACTCTTCCTGCTTCCATGAAGATGTTCCCATTCACACCCACCTACTCCCACCTCAATGTCCTGGCATTCCCCTATAGTGCAGAAAGAAGCCTTCACCGAACCAAGGGATTCTTCTCCTATTGATACCAGACAATTTTATCTTCTGCTATATATGCAGTTGGAGCTATGGGTCCCTTCATGTGAATTCATTGGTTGGTGATTTTGTTGACTATTTGCTGTGGCTAGTATTTTGTGTATTATATTGAATGGGTAGGGAGAGAGTGGGAAGACTTGTCTAGTTCCTGATTTTAGTGGGATTGCTTCAAGCTTCTTTCCATTTACTTTCATGTTGACTGCTGGTTTACTGTATATTGTTTTTACAATCTATAGGAATTGTTTCTGATCTTTCCAAGACTTTTACTATGAAGAGTTATTGAGTGTTATTAAATGTTTTTTTCAATATCCAATGAGATGAACATGGGTATATTTTTACTTTAAGTTTGCTTATATCATGGATTGTGTTAATGGATATCCATATATGGAACCATCCCTGCATCCCTGAGATGAAGGCTACTTGATCATCATGCATTCCTTTTTTATGTTTTATTGGGTTTGTTTTGTGAGGATATTATTGACTATTTTTGGACCAATATTCATAAGGGAAATGGGTCTGAAGTTCTTCTTTGTTGGGTCTTTGTGTGGTTTATGTATAAGTGTAATTGTGGCTTCTTCAAATGAATTTGGCAGTGTTCATCCTGGTTCTATGGATGAGTTTGAAGAGTCTTGTTATTAGGTCTACTTTGAAGGTCTGAGCAAATTCTTTACTAAACCCTTCTGATCCTTATCCTTTTTTGGTTGGGAGGCTTTTAGTGATTGCTTCTATATTTTTTGGGGTTATGGGATTGTTTAGATGGTTTATCTGATCCTGATTTTACTTTAGTACCTGGTATCTGTCTAAAAAATTGTACATTTCATCCAGATTTTCTAGTTTTGGTGAATGAGGCCACAATGTGTGCCCCCAAACTCAGAGTAACTGGGACCCCTAGGATCCAGGGACACAGGAACCCCTGCACAGCCAGTGGCCCAAAATCCTTTTGGTTTGAGCCTGAACCTGGATCCCACTCCTAAAACACCTGGAGGGAGGCCAACTCCTAGGTGCTCTGACATGCAGAGTATCAGAGGATCACAGGATAACAGAGGAATCCCAACTCCCTGTAGTTAGACACACTCAGAATCACTGGAATTCTGGTACACTCAAAGTCACAGTTGAGTCCCCAACTTTTTTCCCCAACAAGCAGCTTAACTGGGACCCGCACAACAATCAAGGAAAACAGAACCCATAGGTCCTTTCTACCTTGCAGCTGTGTCTGGAGCAGACCCAGGGTTCTGGCTCCCTTCTCATTCCTGCAACACCCAGAGTAAGCTGGACTCTCAGGAACGTTGACACAACAGGATCTCAGAAGCTTGGGCACACCAGGATTTCAAGGATCCCAGAATCATCTTGACTCCCAGGGTCTCAGGATTCCAGGATTCCAGAATAAAAGGATTACACAAACATCAGGACTCTGAGGAATTCTGACAAAACCAGAATCACAGGAGGGAAAGGCTCCAGTTAGAGACAGCATGGGCAGGTAGCACTAGAGATAACCAGATGGCAAGAGGGAAGAACAAGAACATAAACAACAGAAACCAACTTTGCATCACCAGAACCCAGTTCTTCCACTACAACAAGTCCTGGATACCCCAACATACCGCAAAAGCAAGATTTGAATTTAAAATCACATCTCATGATGATAAGAGAGGACAGTAAACTAGACATAAATAAAAGTTCTTCAAATAAATACAGGAGAACACAGTTAAACATCTAGAAGCCCTTAAATAGGAGACAAAAATATCACTTAAAGAATTACCAGAAAACACAATTAAATAGATGAAGGAATTGGACAAAACTATCCAGGATCTAAAGATGGAAATAGACACAATAAACAAATCACAAAGGGAGGAAAAACCTGGAGATAGAAAACCTAGGAAATAGAACAGGAGTCATAGATCACCAACAGAATACAAGAGATAGAAGAGAGAATCTCAGGGACAGAAGATACCGTAGAAAGCATGGACAGAAACATCCAAGGAAATGCAAAATTCAAAAAAGATCCTAACTCAAAGCATTCAGGAAATCCAGACAAGAAGACCAAACCTAAGGATAAAAGGTAAAGAAGAGAGCAAAGATTCCAAATAAAGGGCCAGTAAATATGTTCAATAAAATTATAGAAGAAAACTTCCCTCACCTAAAGAAAATATGCCCATGAACATAAAAAGCCTACAGAACTCCAAATAGACTGTACCAGAGAAGAAATTCCTCCTTTCACATAATAATCAAAACACCAAATGCATTAAACAAAGAAAGAATATTTAAAGCATTAAGGGGAAAAGGTCAAGTAACATATAAAGGCTCACCTATCAGAATCGTACCAGACTTCCCCCTGAGATTTAAAAGCCAGAAGATCTTGGGAAGATGTCATATAGACCCTAAAAGAACACAAATACCAGCCTAGTCAACTGTACTCAGCAAATCTCTCAATTCCCATAGATGAAGAAATTAAGATATTCCATGACAAAAACAAATTTATATAATATCTTTCTACAAATCCAGCCCTACAAAAGATAATAGAAGAAAAACTCCAACACAAGGTGGGAAACTACACCCAAAAAGAGCAAGAAAGTAATTTTTCAACAAACCCAAAAGAAGATAGCTACACAAATATAATTCCACTTCTAACAACAAAAATGACAGGAAGCAACAATCACTTTTCCTTAATCTTTTAAAATCAATGGACTCAGTTACCAAATAAAAGACTTAGACCAACTGACTCCATATGTAAACAGGATCTAGGCATTTTGCTGCATATACGAAACACATATCAGTGATAAGGACAGATTCTACCCTAGACTAAAAGGCTGGAAAAAATTTACAAGCAAATGGTCCCAAGAAACAAGCTTGAGCAGCCATTCTAATATCAAATAAAATTGACTTTCAACCACAAGTTATCTTTTTTTTTTTTACATTTTATTTTTTTTTATTAACTTGAGTATTTCTTATATACATTTCCAGTGTTATTCCCTTTCCCGGTATCCGGGCAAACATCCCCCTCCCCCCTCCCCTTCCTTATGCGTGTTCCCCTCCCCACCCTCCCCCCATTGCCGCCCTCCCCCCACCAGTCTAGTTCACTGGGGGTTCAGTCTTAGCAGGACCCAGGGCTTCCCCTTCCACTGGTGCTCTTACTAGGATATTCATTGCTACCTATGGGGTCAGAGTCCAGGGTCAGTCCATGTATAGTCTTTACTTCTCAAAGTGATGAACCAAGATGAACTCTCAATTCTGAATATCTATACTTAAAATGCAAGCGCATCCACATCCATAAAAGAAACTTTTCTAAAGCTCAAAGCAAAACTTAAATCTCAAAGCACATATTTCATCCCACACAATAATAGTGGGAGACTTCAACACCCTACTCTCTTCCTATATGATAGTTGAGCAAGGCTCTGAGGTAAATGAAGAAACAATTTCAAAACATACACTAAAAATTTTCAACACACCAGGCTAACACAGAATATACATGCATGAATCATTTTAATCTGCTGTTCGTGTATGATTTGAATGCATGTGAGTATTCGAGAATAATATCATAGTCCTTTAGCAAGAGTATCTTCAGTCTTCCTTAGAGGTTACACTGTTACAATTCCTGCTGGTAGTTATGAACCTGTCATTTTGCATAGCTTCTCCATTTTTGGTGAATAGTGACGTTTTGTAAAACTAAAGATAATTGGTTTTGGCAGCAATATCTTGTTTTCCTAGATTCTTTCTTTCTCTATGTTATCAACCCACTTAAGGAAGGCCAGACATTACTATTACCTTACATTCCTAAGTTCAACATGCCCTAGTTATACTTACAATGAACAAGCTCATTAAAAAAAAAAACTTTTTTTCCTTTTTCTTCTGTTTTGTACAATTCTATTTTTAAAATTACCCCAGATTCATCTCTTTGACTTCTTGAGTTACAGACCACTCATCCATAAGACATCACTTAACTAAACCTGTAACCTTGTAGTGTTAGGCTGCTGTTTTTTTTTTTTTCTTTTAAAAGATCATACAAACTATTATGGCTAATAGAAATCGTAGGAAATTCTTAATTTGAAATGCTATACTTCCATTAAAATGCTATTTCTTCTATGATTGATCACAGATTATGGAGTTAGAAGGCAATTTTTAGTTCATTATGAATCATAATATAAATATTTTTTCTCTGTTCACACATGATATACGTGGACTATATGTCTGTGTGTATATCCACATGCATCTAACACAGACTTTTCTTAGAAGAGAATGTTTTTGTCTTCGTCAAACATTTTTGTAGTAAAATTTAGTTTTTGTTGGTGTTTTTGCTACTTTTTCTCACTGAGTAAAATATAATCTCTTTATGCAAATATCCAAAGGTTCCTACTATATTGAGTTCCTATAGAAAATTTCATGGTAGCTTCAGCATAAGGGAATGAAATCCTGTGTCTAAACAATGGGATCTTCATACATTTGAAGTTGGCCTTCAGCAGGACATTTCTTTATATTGTACATGTATTATTCCGTCAGATACAAATCTCAGTTTTCTTTGTGACAAAGATGATTTTTGCAAAAGTACCACACATGATTTCTATGTGATTCCAGAAAAGAGAATTCTAAAATAGTGTCCCAGGGATATCTCACTTTAATTCTCATACCCTATGAGGATAGACAGACATTAATGTCATAATCATGTTACATAATATGACATAATTGATGTTGGTTTTTTAGATGGATCCAAGGTAATTACGTGAGAGTGTAAAAGAATAGACAATTTTCAGGATGATGACTGATGAAAAAATAGCCAGATAGATATGAACCAGATAGATAAGATAGATAAGTACATGATAGATAAGTACAGCATAATATTTATACATAGAGGGTCCAAAATAAAGAAATAAGAGAAGTGTTATATTTGTAAATCACGCCCTCAAATTTGTAGTCAAATCATACTACCATATAGAAATGAAATCTAATGATAACTAGAATTTATTTGGTGTTTTCTTTCTCTCTTGACAAAACACGTTAAGAAACTACCCCAACCAGCACCTTGATTATTAAGTTTGACATTCTTTATTTTTTTTGTGTGTAATACTGCTTGCTTTTATTTTTTTTTATTATCTTGAGTATTTCTTATATACATTTCAAGTGTTATTCCCTTTCCCGGTTTCCGGACAGACATCACCCTCCCCCCTCCCCTTCCTTGTGGGTGTTCCCCTCCCAAACCTCCCCCCATTGCCACCCTCCCCGCATAGTCTAGTTCACTGGGGGTTCAGTCTTAGCAGGACCCAGGGCTTCCCCTTCCACTGGTGCTCTTACTAGGATATTCATTGCTACCTATGGGGACAGAGTCCAGGGTCAGTCCATGTATAGTCTTTAGGTAGTGGCTTAGTCCCTGGAAGCTCTGGTTGCTTGACATTGTTGTACTTTTGGGGTCTCGAGCACCTTCAAGCTCTTCCAGTTCTTTCTCTGATTCCTTCAACGGGGGACCTATTCTCAGTTCAGTGGTTTGCTGCTGGCATTCGCCTCTGTATTTGCTGTATTCTGGCTGTGTCTCTCAGGAGCGATCTACATCCGGCTCCTGTCGGTCTGCACTTCTTTGCTTCATCCATCTTGTCTAATTGGGTGGCTGTATATGTATGGGCCACCTGTGGGGCAGGCTCTGAATGGGTGTTCCTTCAGTCTCTGTTTTAATCTTTGCCTCTCCCTTCCCTGCCAAGGGTATTCTTTTTCCTCATTTAAAGGAGGAGTGAAGCATTCACATTTTGATATTCTTTATTTTAACAATGAACATAGAAATGACCCATGCGTTATTAGATTTTTATATGAAAATTGCAAGTGCCTATTAATTTAAGCTATTCATTCATGATGGTTGTAAAAAAAAAAACCTAACATACTTCTCAAAAGTAATGAGTTAGTAACAGGATCACTGTATGTTACTGAATGTAAACACAGCATTTGTTTTTAACATTGTGTCTTAGACACTCTTTTTTTCTCTTAAGTGGAGAAGTTTAAATTTTTTACATAGCCAAGTTTTTTTTTCTGTTTACTTATGTTGGTATCAGAAAAAAACATTCATTCCGATAGTCTAATAGATGGATGTATTTGTAACATAGCAAGAGTTATTATTTAAGTTATTTTCCTTTTGAAAAATATTGGTGCCATTTGGTTATTTTCTTTCTCTTTTTAAGGAATAATAATCATTTTTAGTTTCTATAAACAATCTATAATTTGTATTATGTTACTCTCTTAATAATTATATGACATATTTTTTAGATAAAAAGGATATAATGTATCTGGTTTTCGTCCTTGATTTGCTTGGACTTGAGCATTGTACAAGAAGATAATAATGGATCAATTTGCATTCTTCTACATGCCAAGCAACAGTTGAGCCAGCACCATTTGTTGAATGTGCTGTCTGTTTTCCACTGAATGGTTTTGGCTACTTTATCAAAGAACAGGTGACCATATGTGTGAGGTTTATTTCTGGGTCTTCGATTCTATTCCATTGATCTACATGTCTGCCTCTGTACCAATAACATGAAGGTTTTTTTTTTTTTTAATCTCTATTACTCTGTAGTAGAGCTTGAGGTCAGTAATGGTGATTCCCCATAAAGTTCTCTTATTGTTGGTAATAGTTTTCACTATCCTGGGATTTTGTTATGTTAGATGAATTTGAGAATTGCTCTTTCTTTTTCTTTTTCTTTTTCTTTTTTTTATTAACTTGAGTATTTCTTATATACATTTCGAGTGTTATTCCCTTTCCCGGTTTCCGGGCAATCATCCCCCTAATCCCTCCCCCTCCCTTTCTTTATGGGTGTTCCCCTCCCCATCCTCCCCCCATTGCCGCCCTCCCCCCAACAATCTAGTTCACTGGGGGTTCAGTCTTAGCAGGACCCACGGCTTCCCCTTACACTGATGATCTTACTAGGATATTCATTGCTACCTATGAGGTCAGAGTCCAGGGTCAGTCCATGTATAGTCTTTAGGTAGTGGCTTAGTCCCTGGAAGCTCTGGTTGCTTGGCATTGTTGTACTTTTGGGGTCTCGAGCCCCTTCAAGCTCTTCCAGTTCTTTCTCTGATTCCTTCAACGGGGGTCCTATTCTCAGTTCAGTGGTTTGCTGCTGGCATTCGCCTCTGTATTTGCTGTATTCTGAGTGTGTCTCTCAGGACAGATCTACGGGAGTGGAACCCTATCTCCTGAGTTTTGATCTTAGCTATGCTGACTGGTGTAGAATGGAATCTCATAGTGGTTTTGATATACATTCCCCTGATTACTGAGAACTTTGAACATTTCTTTAAGTGTTTCTCAGCCATTTGAGAGTCCTCTGCTTTGAATTTTCTGTTTAGTTCTATACCTCATTTTGTAATTATGTCATTTTGTTTCTTGGTGATTAGCTTCCTGAGTTCTTTATATATTTTGAATTTCAACCCTCTATTGAATGTGGGGTTATAGAAGTTTTTGTTTTGTATTTATGTTTTTTTCCCAATCTGTACATTGCTGATTTGTCCTATTGAATATGTCCTTTGTCTTACAGAAGCTTTCCAGTTTCTTGTGGTCCCATTTATCCATTCTTGATCTTAGAGCCTGAGCCATTGACCTTCTGTTTAGTAAATTGTCCCCTGTCTCAATAACCTTGAGACTCTTTCTCATCGCTCTTCTATTATATTCAGTGGATCTGGTTTTAAGTTGAGGTCCTTTATCCACCTGGACATGAGCTTTGTGCGGGATGACAAATATGGATCTATTTTTATTTTTCTACATATAGACTGCTAGTTAGGCCAGCATCATTTATTGAAGATACTTTTGATTTTCCACTTTATATTTTTGGCTTCTTTATAAAAGGGTCAGCAAATGTGTGATTTTATTTCTGGTTTTCAATTCTATTCCATTGATCAATATTTCTGTCTCTGTACCAATAGCATGCAGTTTTTCTCACTATTGCTCTATAATATAGCTTGAGGTCAGAGATGGTGATTTCTCCTGAAGTTCTCTTATTGTTAAAACCTGTTTTAGCCATTCTGGGATTTTTGTTTTTCCAGATGAATTGGAGAATATCTCTTTCCATGTCTTTGAAGAATATGGTTGCAATTTTGATGGATTGTTTCGAATCTCTAGATTGCTTTTGGTAGATTGGCCATTTTTACTATGTTAATTCTGCCAATCCACAAGTATTTGATATCTTTCCATTTTTAATATCTTTTTCTATTTCTTTCTACATGGATTTGGTGTTCTTGTCATACAGAACCTTTATATGTTTGGTTAGAGTTACCCCAAGATATTTGATAGTATTTGTGACTATTTTGATGGTTGTTGTTTCCTTAATTATTTCTCAGCCCATTTATCTTTAAAAAAAGAATGTTGGATAAGCAACCCAAGAAATTCTACAGACAATCAACTTCAGCAAAGTGGCTGGAAATAAAATTAACTCATAAAGTAACAAGGGTTCTTAACTACTAAGCCACCTCTTCAATCATTTTAAAAATATTTTTGTTAAAAAAGTTAGATATGTCAATATACCTGCCACCATACTTGATGGTGCTAATTAGAGCTCTGGGTCTCATACAATGTTGGAATGAAAGAACTGACACCTGCAGGTTGTCCCTTTTCTTCCACATAGGCACCATTTCACAGGTAAACACACAGTTTTTCTTTCTCTGTCACTGTCTCTTTCTCATCTTACACACGCACACACACACACACACACACACACTCACCCACACACAAACACACCAACACACACATAATAAACAAATAATAAGAAGAATGACAGAGATCTTTGATATTCCAAAGTAAAATTATTTTCTCTTATAAATAAGCTACAGCATGTGAACAAACCCAATACAATTTTAATATGAAAAATGTTAATGGAACTAAAAAATGTGAATGGAACTGTATATCTAACTTATGTTCCTTTTTATTATAAAAGGACTTTTATAACTGGTAGAAATTCTGTCCTTTAATTTTAATTAAGCCTCAAAATATATTAGTATTTGAAATTTCACTGTAGCTTGATGGAAAATTTGCTTCTAGTGTTTCAACTAATTTTTGTTACATTTCAGTTGACACAGTATGAAACTCTTACACTAAATTGCTTGAGGACCCTTGAAGCATAAATGATCTAATTTACACATTTAATTCTGGCACAGTTATGTAATATGAACACATCCACTTGGAATTAAATTGATGACACTTTTATTACTTTCCTGTACAAAATATGAATCATTGTATCATCTTCAACTTAATGACTATATTATTTCATTTCTCAAGTGTATATAATAAAATTCTACAGAAACAGACTCAGCATGAACTAAGCAATACCAGACCTACCATAGCATGATAGCATGTTAGTAAAAATATTACAAATATATACTTACTCTTGATGACTATAATGAATAATGGACTAAATCAGGATAGTAGTTTATTCATCATTAATTACATAAAAACTAATTCATAATAAAGAATAAAAATTTTCTTCCCACAAATTAGGGATTGATAAGTAAGCCTAAATTAAGGAAATGATGCACATCATATTAAATTTTCCTGCATATTATCTTTCTTTTTCTTTAAAACAGGTATTTATTGATTTTTGTAATCCATTCTAACTAGGAATTTTCTCATTTGTATTTTTGAAAATTATTCCTAAAGGCTCCCATACAATAAAACCTGACAGTTATTTTTATCATTCGAGATTTCTTATTTGTTTGATTGATTAATGGATGGATGAATGGGTTGATTGATTAATTTGTGTGTATGTGGGCTGGCATGAACTTGCATACACTGTGCTGATGCTTGCAGAGATCAGAAAAAGGCATTGAGTTTGCTGTAGTTCACGCTGCAGATGACTGTGAGTCACTTGATGTGGTAGTTAGGTCGAAACCTGAGTCTTTTGCAAAATCTTGAAGCATTCAGGAGCTATCTCTCCATCTCCAAGCATGATTTTCCTTTACACAGGTAATGAGTATACAGGTCTAGTTTTAGAAACCAATTTTTATCAGTAATCTTCCTGCTGGACAAAATAATAAAGTATGGGAAAATAATTTTATCCACTCAACTACTTCACCTCAATTACAGACATCAAAGTCATTTTTTCTCAAAACCAAGAAGCAAAACTCTCTTGTTTATCAGCAATGTATACTCTAAAGTCCATATTTTTGTAAATTTTGTGTGTGGTCTCCCAAATTTGGCCGATCTCCAAATATTGTCTTTCTTGTCTAAAAATCCAGCTATCAACATTTTCCTGTTTTCTCAAATAGTTATAATATTTAATTTTTATTTTTGCTTATGCTATTTCCCTTTGTGGGAAAACCTTTTTTAATTCCTGTATATTATGAAATAATTTTGAGAGTTCAGTACAACCAAATTCTATTTACTCTCAGATGTCTTTCTTCCTCATTACCTCAAAATGTGCTGGTCTATTCATTCGTAGGCCTTTTAAAAAGCTCTGTTAGAGAATTTAACATACTGCAGTTGTTTGTGGACACACATGTTAATTTAAGGTTAAGCTAGCAGGTGAAATGCATACTAGTCTAGTTAAATGTTTCCAGAAGCAGTCATTAGCATAATTGGTAAAAATAGTTGCTCAATAAATATTATTAAGAGGATGAATGAATGAATGGATGGATGGATGAATGAATGGAAACTTACGGTTGATACTACAATAGACACAAGGCTCACTGCATTCGTCTAGAAGTGAACATTCTCCTTTCCTTGTTACCTATCATTGTCAATAAATTTAAAGAATGTGTGAGGACACCTGGAATAGCCTAAAATCCTTCTCAGGGAAACAAAGAAACATTCCTAATTAAGTCCTTTGTGAAATCCATGAAGTTGAAAGACAGACGAAATGGCATGACCCATAAATTACTGTTTGAGGAACTATTAATATTTAAAATAATGCAGTACTATTATAATAAAACTAGACTATAGAATATTACAATTCTAGAAAATAAAAACCCTATGACAGGAGTACTATATCAGAGTCAAGAGGGATAAAGATTGTTGATCATAAATAAGTACACCATAGTCTAAGACAAGGAATAGGTACTGACTTTAAATCAACACTATTTATTGAATTTCTACTATATGTGCCAAGAGAAAAATATAACCAGGCATGGCCAACAAATAAAACAATGATTATGTGCCTAGTAAATAGCAAGGGGGAGATGAAACACAAATGATTTAATTCAGCTTATCTTGCACACTGATTTTGCAGTATACTCAAATGTGACTTTTTTTTCAGATCTGAGTTGGGGCGAGATGTGGTCTTCTTTGTTTCAGTCAGAGATATCCCTGCTGAGAGTCATCTGTGTGTGTGTGTGTGTGTGTGTGTGTGTGTGTGTGTGTGTGTGTGTGTGTAAGTATGTATGCGAATGCATTTCTCTCTCTCTCTCTCTCTCTCTCTCTCTCTCTCTGTGTGTGTGTGTGTGTGTGTGTGTGTGTGTGTGTGTGTTAGATTTACCTTCACAGGTACAAGAGCTTTGAAATAGTGAATATTTGCTGTAAGATGGAGTTGATCATGTAACAGAAAGTAACAATATACTCCTCTGTAAGTTTTAAGTGCTATGGAAGCAGGAGAGCAATGCCATACATATTGTCTATCATCTGTGTATTTAGTTTATGTCAAATATTTTAAAAATTATCCTAGGAGATACTCAAAACTACACTGGCTATATCACTGCCCATATAAACTGTGAAATAGAGATCTGTGTTTACATTTTATATTGTGTTGCTTAAAATTCTAGTGGTTGCTATTGTGAGTGCTGAAACATAAATAAAATATACTCTGCCTTAGAAAACTTTACATTTAGGTTCCCAAGTATAATATTTTTACAAAAAAAATTCCTGTTTTAAAATGAATTCTTATGTCAGAAACATTCACCAATAAATGTTTTGAACTCTGGTACATTTTTACCATGTATAACATTACATAAATTACATTGTTTTTCTTTGTACAAATGGAAATATTCCAGAGTAGTTACACATAATATCATTAGAAAATAAAAGAAAATTTCTAAGTTCAACACTGGTTCTTCAATATTTTCTAAAAATAATTTTGAAAAGAAAAGATTAATTA
Source organism: Rattus norvegicus (assembly GCF_021556685.1). Lineage (NCBI taxonomy): Eukaryota > Metazoa > Chordata > Mammalia > Rodentia > Muridae > Rattus > Rattus norvegicus. Next base: position 90,997,730 of record NC_141554.1, read on the forward strand.
TATCGGATGATCTCATACTGAGTTATTTACATGGACTTTGGAATGGTGAGATTAAAAACATTCCTGGAAAAATATAAATTGTTTTACAACGCAAAATAAATTATGGGAGAGTATACCAAGACCTTTTATGAAAGACTGCCATTCTTGACCACGGATGCATGCTTTCAGTCATATTAATGAACATACATAGTGCTTGACACCTCATAATTTAAAGTGAGAATATGGCTAATCTTAGCATTCAATAATTGCTTTTATAAGCTTGTACTTTTTTCAGGTGCTTGAATCATAAATGATTTTTAATTTTCTCTCTGAATATGGAGACATTAATGACAAAATTATATGAATATCACTTTACTATACCTTAACTCTAATTAAGAAAAAAATTCATGACATTTGTTCACTTGATCCTTGAAGATGATCTTATCTACAGAGATAAATAAAAGGCAAACAAAAGAAAACTAGATGACTGCCAAAGTATGTCAGAAAGTAAATTACTTTCACCAAAGATTACTATAAAAGAATACATATTGTGTAGTTAAGTATTTGATTCTTTTTGTAGCTTGAGATGTCAATGATTTTCATTTTATTTGGGCATGAAACATAATTTCATTTGGCCCTTGTCATAAAGTCACAGACACTCACTAATCCTTGTAACTAACATTTAAAGCATATTAGTACTTTAAAGCATTCTAGTAATTGTCTAGTGTTAATAAACTTATTTTCATTCTCTTTGTAATGGAAAAGAAACATTGTATTATATTATTTGTTTCAAGGAAATGAAATAGGGTCAGAAAGAGTTTTCATATTTATGGCAGAGTGTTACCAAGCACTGAAGTTAAAATTCAGCATTTTAGATCCTCTGTACTCCAAAAGCAGTTAGGGAATGGAATTAATTGAAGAAAAATTAGTTTATTTGTAGTTTGGCCAGAGGAAGTTTTACTGTTTTAAATTTGAGTACAACAAAATAGAATTTTAAATTTTCCCTGATTTTGAGGAATATAGAACTCTTATTGGTTCAGACAAGGTAGAGAAGAACTAAGCACTACTCTTAAAATTAATGAAGGATTTATGTCTTTTCCCGAGAGGTCAGCTTCAATTTTTTTGATTCCTATGTTCCTGTTAAATATATTAACAACAATAAACTGATGTTGATAGCCAAAACAAGGAAGTCTATACCAGTTTTGACTATTTCCTCTCCCACCAAAGCTTCCGTGGTTATTGTTTAGAGTAGCACTTTTACTCAGTTTATGAGCTCAATTAGCATACTAAAAGGAAATCTAAAATTGCCATTGTTCTTCTTTAGAATATGATAAACCCTTCAGTCTAGGTTAATTACACCTTAATCAGTAATTTTAGAAGAGCAGATAGTACTTTATCACAAGATGTACAGCATCAGACAGCATTTTTATTTCTTTCATTAAAAGACAAAAGAATCTGCAGATTTTTCTAAAATTTTCTAACATTAAATTTTGAAAAGAGAGTGATTTATTAATTTATCTAAAATGTAGGGAGAAATTCTTTCTTTCAAGGAGAAAAATCTATTTTTCTTCATCAGGGAGAACTTTTTGAGGATATTTTTAAAGTATCTATGACAAGTAGCTGTTCAGGCACTAATTGCCTTAGTGGCCATTGCAGATTGAACTTTTTCTCACAATTATCTTTTTACTTTACCTATTAACAATGATTATGTTACATGATCTGTGCCACTCCATAGGATTAAAAGTATCAAATTAAAAGCTTGAGATATCAAGTATCTTTTGAGGCCCATTATAGGAAGACTATTTCTCCTGGTAAAAAGAATGGACTATCTCTTTCCTTGGGTAGAGATAGGATATTCTGATCTGAACTGAAGTTAAGAATGTTACATACTATTTCCCCTAACTTTAAGAATTAATTCATCTGTGGTTATCAACCACCTACCTAAGATTCCACCCAAAAAAGAAGTTAATTGAGCTGAACATAAGCTAAGGGGAAGGGAGGAATTTTTAACCTCTTAATGAAATAAAATAAAAACCCTTCTTTTGGGGCAAATGCTTACAAGAGCCTTTGCTATATAGCTTGCCTGCTTTTCTACCTTGGAAAAACATAACTTCCTTTTCATTCTTTCTATATTTTTTCCCTTTTCAGATACTGGCCAAAAGTCTATGCATGCTTTCTATGACACATTGAGCTTTTTCAGTTTTTCTTTAAAGTTCTGCTACCTATCCATTCAGCCAATTTGCTAACCTACACTACTCAGATATTTAGACTAACTCAGCAACGCACATCTCCCCACCCCCACCTCTACCCCCACCCCCTTCAACTGCTTTCCTCCTGTGAGCTTCTGAAATTTACAACATGTCTATCTTGCTAACACTTTCCTATACTCTAATTAAAATTGTCCTTGAGGTTTTTTTTGCAAGCCCGTTTCTAAAATTATTTTAAGGAAGGTATAAAGCTAAAATGTAATGACAATTTCCCCAAATACATCTACAGAAAACATAATAAATTCCCACTTAATCCATGAACAAACTGAAAAAAGATGATGCTTCTTTTTTTTTCTCCATCTTTATTAACTTGGGTATTTCTTATTTACATTTCAATTGTTATTCCCTTTCCCGGTTTCCTGGCCAACACCCCCATAAGATGATGCTTCTTAAAACACTAAAATAAGTTGTTTTGGGCTGATAAAATCATCTATCTTTTATTCCCTTTGAGGTGAGAGCCTGATTTTGCATCATGTCCTTATTATTGTGTTGCAATACTTTATCCCCTGAGCCTCTTCTCTTGGAAGTGTGCCTCTCCTCATATAACATACTCTTTATATTCAGTGGGTTTGTTCTTGATGTTGTTCTGGTTATTGAATGCAGAACATAACACATGATAATCAAGTGTTTTTCAACATCCAAACTATAACATTGTATTAGGTTTTTATTATTCTTATTTTATTTTATTTATATTTTATTTTACTAATGCCTGTATTTAGTAAGTGTTACTTTCCTCTTTCAATATTTTGTTGGTAACTCTGAATCCTTTGTCTTTTGGTATATTCACTGTAATTAACTTGTTGGTAACCATAGATTAAGTGACTGTTATTTTTTAATTGATAAACTTTTAGGTTATTTTTGTTTACTTAAATTTTTATATCAAGGGGTTGGGGATTTAGCTCAGTGGTAGAGCGCTTGCCTAGAAAGCACAAGGCCCTGGGTTCGGTCCTCAGCTCCAGAAAAAAAAAAAAAAGAGTACTTTGTTTCTCCAGTGAGACTCCCTTGGAATAAATTCAATTAAAAAATTATAACCATTATTACATCACACTCCAATCAACAAGAATATGAATGATACACTAACATAGGAATTAATTAGAGAAAATACATTATCCTTTGAAGCATATTTGAATGGTAATTCATAGCTTTGTTCTCTGCTGTTGATAATAAATAGCAGAAGCAGTCAATCATCATATATTTTCATGGATAATTGATTTTACCAAAATTAAGCACTAGAATTATATTTTCTTAGTAATACCTTAAAACACCAACATAAATAACAAAACATATTGTTCAAGAGAAATATATGATATATGATATATAATACACAATTAGATATATAAATGTATAAAAATACATAATAAAATAAATAAATATTGGCTCAAAATATTAAAGAAATGGGGTTATATTTTAATAATATCTTAACATACCTGTATAAATAACAAAATAGAATATCAATATAATATTTATATATTAGATATATATATATAACTAATGTATATAAAAATATAAATATATTATTTTGGCTGACAAATTTAGGCATTTAAATCATATTTTATATTTCTCTAGTAACACATTAAAATGCATAAATAAATGGCATATCTATTTTGTATATTATATATGAATACATATTGGAAATATATACTAGGGAACCTATTACATAATACTTTAATTTTACTTACAAGTAACAAATAGACACTGTCTCACTCTTTCTTTTTATGTTATGGAAGATTAGTCCTGGAGTTCTTTCTCTCCCCATGATGACACTTAATAATCAAAGAAAGGCAGAGTATATGATATTTTAATATAATATATATTTCTTGTCATCTCTATTACATTTAATACTAGTTAATGATGTCTTATCTTTGGAACTACTTTGTGTTGAATTTTCATATTCAATAAAATTTTGGTAATATTTGAACATAGGGTCATGTTGCCTTCTGCTTCGTTTTCATGCTTACATTGTAATTAGGAATTAAGGTAATATGGTTAATCATAGCATATCCATTTATGCCTAAAACAGCTAACCAAATATTTTCAATCGAGCACAATCATTTACTTGTATGCTTTCAGTATACAGTATCATTTCTGATAAAACATTAGCCCTTTTCTTCATGTTATAAATATAGTTATTAAAATAATCTATTTGTCTTAGTTAATTTTCTATCATTATGATAAAACACTATTGCCAATGAAACTTTATTTTTTCCAAGCAAATAATTTGGGATTTATGACAGTTTCAGATTATCATGGAACCAGGCAAAAATATATAACCTGGAGGAGTATTGAGCAGCAGTTTTTTTTTTTTAAGGAATTTATCCTGAGATTTTGTTATTCCAAATGACTTTGGAAATTGCTCGAAATTGCTCTTTCTAACTCTAAGAAGAATTGAGTTGGGATTTTTATGGGCATTGCATAAAATCTGTAGATTGCTTTCAGTAAGATGGGCATTTTTATTGTATCAATCCTGCTAATCCACAAGCATGGGAGGTCTTTCCATTTTCTGAAGTCTTCAATTTCTTTCTTCAGTGGTTTGGAGTTCTTGCCATACAGACCATTCACTTGCTTTGTTAGAATCATACCAAAATATTTTATATTATTTGTGATCATTGTGAAGGCTGTTGTTTCCCTGATTTCTTTCTGAGCCCTTTTATCCTATAAGTAAGGCTACTGATTTGGTAGAGTTAATTCTATGTCTAGCCACCTTGCTGAAGTTGTTTATCAGCTGTAGGTGCTTTCTGATAGAATTTTTAAGGTCACTTATGCTTTCTATCCCATCTTCTGCAAATAATGATATCTTGACTTCATCCCTCCCAATTTGTATCCCTTTAATCTCCTTATGTTGTCTAATTGCTCTAGCTAAAGATTCAAGTACTATATCGAATACATAAGGAGAAAGTGGGCATCCTTGTCTAGCCCCTGATTTTAGTGAGATTGCTGTACATTTCCATTTAGCTTTATGTTGGCTATTGGTTTGTGGTATATTGCTTTTATTATATTTAGGTATGAATTTGAATTTCCGATCTCTCCAATACTATCAACATGAATGGGTATTGTATTTTGTCAAAGGCTTTTTCAGCATCTTGTGAGAACTTCTAGGGGAATCAACATCCTTGACCTTAAGCTATGTAATAGAGCAATAGTGGGAAAAAACTGCATGGTATTGGTACAGAGACAGTCAAATAGATTAATGGAAGAGAAGAGCAAGAAATGAACTCAAAAACCTATGGTCACTTGGTCTTTGACAAAGAAACTAAATTCATCCAGTGGAAAAAAGACAGCATTTTCAATAAATGGTGCTGGTTCAACTGGCAATCTACATATAGAAGAATGCAAATTGATCCATTTTTAACTCTTTCTACAAAGCTCAAGTCCAAGTGGATCAAGGACCTTCACATAAAACCAGATACTCTGAATCTAATACAAGAGAATGTGGAAGAAGATCCTTGAATACTTGGACACAGGGAAAACTTCCTGAACAGAAGACCAATGGCTTATGCTTTGATAGCAATAATCGACAAATGGGACCTCATAAAATTGCAAATCTTCTGTAAGGCAAAGGTTACTGCCAACAGGACAAAATAACCTACAGATTAGAAAAAGACCTTTACTTAGCCAATATTTGAAAGAAGGCTAATATCCAACATACACAAAGAACTCAAGAAATTAGACTCCAGAGAACCAAAAAACCCTATTAAAAATGGGGTACAGAGCTAAACAGAGAATTCTAAACTGAGAAGCACTTAAGGAAATGTTCAACTCCTTAGTCATCAGAAAAATGCAAAGCAAAATGACCTTGAGTTTCCACCTCACACTAGTTAGAATGGCTAAGATCAAAAACTCATGACTCTATTTATAATAGTCAGAAGCTGATAACAACCCAAATATCAGTCAACAGAGAAATAGATACAGAAAATGTGGTTCATTTACATAATATAGTACTGTTCAGCCATTAAAATTTCATGTCTTCATGAAATTCTCAGGCAAAGGGATGGAACTATCCTAAGTGAATTAACACAGTCAAAAAGGAATACACGTGGTATGCATTCACTGATAAGTGGATATTAGGAAAAAAGCTCAGATTAACCCATGATACAACTTACAGACCAACTGAAGGACAATAAAAAAGAATACCAATGTTTGGGTGCCTTAGTCCTACTTAGAAGGGTAAACAAAATAAGCATGGGAGTATGAGGGTGGGAAGAACTTGGGAGGAAGAAAGCAGGGGGAAAGGAAAAAGGGAGGGCATGATTAGTTGTGGGGGAGACTAGCAAGATGTGCAGAGCGTCGGGACATTGAACAGAGTTTGTAGCAAAGGGGGATGGGGAACTGGGCATAGACACCAGAAAGCCTCAGATACCAGAAAAGCAAGAGTCTCCCAAGACCCAACAGGGATAACATTAGTTGAAATACCCAAAAATGGGGAGAGAGAATATGTAGAGACCATATACAGATGTTAGACACAGCCCCCAATTGAGGAATGGGGCCACCTGCCCTTCATAAAATTTTAACCCAGAATTGTTCCTGTCTAAAGGAAATACAGGGACAAAGAGTGCGGCAAAGACTGATGAAAAGGCCATCTAGAGAATGCCTTACCTGGGGATCTATCCCTTATGCAGCCACTAAACCAGGCACTTGCTTATGCCAAGAAGTGTTTGCTGACAGATCCTTGATATGGATGTCTCCTGAGAACCTCTGTCAGAGTCTTACTGATACAGATGTGGATGCTTTCAGCCAACTATGATACTGCACAAGGGGACCACAATGGAGGAGATAGGGGAAGGACTGAAAAAGCTGAAGGGTTTTGACACCCCATAGGAAGAACAACAATATCAACCAATCAGATCCCCCAAAGGCCCCAGGTATTAAACTACCAACCAAAGAATCCACATGGTGGGACCCATGACTCCACCTGCATATATAACAGAGGATGCCATTCTCTGTCATCAGTGGGAGGGGAGAACCTTGGTCCAGTGAACATTTGATTATCCATCCTAAGGGAATAAATACTAGGGCAGTAAGGCAGTAGTGTTTGGTTGGGTGGGTGAGCACCCTTTTGGAGGCACGGGGAGAAGGCATGGATTGTGATGTTTTTGAATGTGTAAAGGAGCAGGGGGATAACATTTTAAATGTGAATAAATGCTATAAACAAAAAAATAAATAAATAAAACATGTAATCTTTATTTTTCTTTTTTAGTAAATTCTATATCTATAAACTCTATTTGGTCATACTAACCCTCACTGCCTCATAAGACCTCCTTTCATTTGCCTTCCCTGTTGTCTTCCTAACATCAAATACTCAATTCTCTTCTTTTATTTTTTTTTATAATTCAATGAGTCTTATTAGTGCTGCTTATACATCCATGAGTATGGATCATCTACTGGAGTCTCTACTTCTTCCCCTTCCTGTTATATTTTGAGACAAAAATCATGAGAGAGAGAGAGAGAGAGAGAGAGAGAGAGAGAGAGAGAGAGAGAGAGAGAGAGAGAGAGGAAACTGGAATAACATGGGCTTTGGAAACCTCAGTTTAGTCTTAGTGACCTGCTTCCTCCTATAAGGTTACACCCCCTATTCTTTTCTAATCAGTTCCACCAACTGCAGACCACATATTCAAATATAATCATACAGTAATTATTTTCCAATATATTGTTGCTTCATCCATTACCAAATTTTATTCTTGTTTACTATATAGAATATGAACATTTTAATAGGAATATATCATATTTCTATAACAAATATATTTACAATGCATTAAACAAAATGATAGCGAAAATTGTGTTTCATATCCATATCTTCCTTTACCTTAATGGATGGGTAGCTGTTTTGAAGCACTTGGAAAAGAGCTCTGCACTTCAATCTCATGTCTTCAGATATAGACCATTGGTCTAATACGGTATCTAATAGAAGTTAAAATTATGACCAAAAATGTTAATAGATTTTAGATAAAAATACAACATACAAACTTATGAATCACCTCATTGTATAGCAACAAATTTGTATATTTTGACATTATATTTAAGGCTCTTCAATTTTGATTATTAATTGTTTGCATCAGGCTAGCAATATATATATATATATATATATATATATAGTATACATATATATATATATACACACACATACACACAAACATACACACATACACACATGCATACACACATATGTATATATACATATATATATATATATGATGATGATGATGATGATGATGAAATTTGAGTACTTATCTCCTTATAAGACTTAGGCAGACTTAATATATTACAGCTACCTGTAGTTCTTTTCTAGAATTCAGACCTTATGAACTTACCGTCCTCCACATAAATTTGTCTATTTGTGTTGACTTCTTCAGATCATTTTTAAGCAGCCATGAAGTTGAGACATCATACATGTAGATTCGGTGATATTCCAGGAAGACACAATAATCTCAGAATAAGATCCCTGTTTCTCTGGCTAATTTAGTTGTTCCAAGCTCTCTTCCTGATCCATTAAGTGCAGGAGCTACATGATAGGTGTATCAGTCAGGAGTGGGCTACACACGTCTGCATTTCAGTCCAGAATACTTTTCTGTAATTGCCTACATCTGTTGCAAAAAAGTTTTCTTGATTAATGATGAATACTACATTTATATTTGAGTACAAGTATAAATATTTAGAATGTACTTATGTGTTATGCTGGTTTAGTAAAGTGGTGGTTTTAGGTTCTCCCCCGAAATCCATGGTTTTACTAGCCGTGTGTAGAATATTTTTCTAGTAATGGAATTTATTTACTTCTTATTAATTGGGTCTGAAGTTTTATTAGAATGATGTTGGTTACTGTCAAAATATAATTGCCACAAATACAAGCTTAGATTTCTCATTTCATGCTGGTTATTGTTGTCATCCATGCATATTATGTCATGGTAGGACTAATTTGAATGTAGACATATAACAAAGCAAGTTTTGTCTTAATACATGTCGATGTAATAACTTAAAACAACCTTAGCAACTTAAATTATCTCTCAATATATTGGGTGTTTTACAGCTAAAACTTGGAAGGCAAACTTAATTTTTTTTTATTTTTTTCTAAAATTTCTGACAATGTCCTAAAAGATTTTCTTTTGTTTTAATGTCTTACTTATTATCTCTGTACCTATAGATGTCTACATACTAGATATCAAATATTAACCTCTTTCTACTAGTCATTGGTCATATGTGTTTAGCTGCAATTCTCTCAACAGTAACTTAGGTACTACTCTATGTAAGGCCCTATACTGGGTATTGGCTGACCAAATAATGAATAAACATTTTGTATAGTATAGCTTATTTTTGTATTAATTACTGTCACATTATATTCTTTATTTTATAGTTGAGTTCTAATGGTGTGCTGTATGATTTATACATTAATAATGTTTAATTGTTATCATTGAGAATAATGTGTTAACTAATATGTATTTATTTGATTCGAATAAAAAACGTTGATATACTTTCTAAGTGTAACTCCAGATGATTTGATTCCTTCTGCTGGAGAATTTCTGGATCTATGATTGTCTTCATTTATTAACTGTTCACTGGTACTGGCAAGTTAATACACAAGCCTTGTACACTGGCAGTGACACAAGAAGATTTTATTTATTTTTGAATGTAAACCTCTACTATAATGAAAAAAGTAAGGAGGAGGTGATATTTGATTCAATATTATATTCAATGTAGCTCTGTTTGAGTTCTGTACTTGCTATGGATTCTTCACTGCATGATAAATTTCAATTTCACCAAACGGTATTTGTGGAAAAAGTTTTCATCTAATATGATAATAACTATTATTTACAGGCTAGTGACAAAAGTTGGCATTTTATTATAGATCACAGAACTAATATGGAGAATGTTGTATCTAGAAATGACATTGTATTTAATCTTATTTTATAGATTGAGTACTTCACAGTGAACAGAGTGTTTACCATTTTCACAACTTGAGTGAAGTTACATAGTAATGCTTGTTACTATCTTAAGGCAAGAGGACTTTTTGTCTTTTTTTTTATTTGTAATCATGGAATCTTCGTTAAGATAAAACAATATGTTGTAGCCTAATGTAAATAACAAAATAAGAGGACCTTCAAAGTTTTAGCAAGGTGCATATGATTTTCAAACTCACTTGTGCTTTGGGTACACATATTCTTTCAGCCTATACTGGTATTTACAGATAAAGGCAAACATAGCATTTAGATAATTAATTGAGATGAATTTATGCTTTCTTAAGTGGAATTTTCGTGCCTGTAATTTTTGTCTTTTCTGCCCAAAATTCTATGATGTAAATAAAACAATTAGAAAGAAAATAGTGTTAGACATTTTTTTCCTAACCTATTTATTTTAGCTATTATCTGACATAAAAATGTGAATTCCCTCCAGCACTCTTGATGTTAGGTCCCAGGTAATCAGTCTCTTATCCACGACATATGTTTAAGCAACCCTTAAAATACTACTTTGAATGTGTTGAAAATATCAATTTGAACCTTAGCAAGGCATTCAGCTTTTATCAAACAGCTTCTTTTGTGTCTAGTTAACTCTAAATGATAAGTTTAACAGATGTGTTCCACCTATTTTAGTAACACTTATGAAAGCCAATATTTACTTTGAGATCTTGTTTTTATAAGCTTTAGCTACAACTCTTTTTTTTATTTTTTTTTTATTAACTTGAGTATTTCTTATTTACATTTCGAATGTTATTCCCTTTCCCGGTTTCCGGGCAAACATCCCCCTAATCCCTCCCCCTCCCCTTCTTTATGGGTGTTCCCCTCCCCACCCTCCCCCCATTGCTGCCCTCCCCCCAACAATCACGTTCACTGGGGGTTCAGTCTTAGCAGGACCAAGGGCTTCCCCTTCCACTGGTGATCTTACTAGGATAGTCATTGCTACCTATGAGGTCAGAGTCCAGGGTCAGTCCATGTATAGTCTTTAGGTAGTGGCTTAGTCCCTGGAAGCTCTAGTTGCTTGGCACTGTTGTTCATAAGGGGTCTCGAGCCCCTTCAAGCTCTTCCAGTTCTTTCTCTGATTCCTTCAAAGGGGGTCCTATTCTCAGTTCAGCGATTTGCTGCATTCGCCTCTGTATTTGCTGTATTCTGGCTGTGTCTCTCAGGAGAGATCTACATCTGGCTCCTGTCGGCCTGCACTTCTTTGTTTAGCTACAACTCTTTCAACACAGAGAAAGGATATCCTCCTCTTCTAGATACCCTAGATTACTCCAGATTTCTCTCAGTCTTCCTTAATTCTGGGTGATTCTTAGAGCAGAGCATACACTAAGAGCAGCATCTATCAGGGATTCCCCCATGCAACTCGGATTTATAAAATCATGGAACTACCTGACACTATTACTGATGATGTTATGATATGCTTATAAACAGGAGCCTTGCAAAACTGTTCTCTTAAAAGCCCAACAAGCAGCTGAAAGAGTCAGATGCAGATATGTGCACCCAACCAATGGACAGAAGCTGCTGACCCCTCTGGTTGAATTAGGGAAAAGCTGGAAGAAGCTGAGGAGGAGGGCAATCCTGTAGGAGGACCAGCAGTCTCAATTAACCTGGACCCCTGAGATATCTCAGACACTGGACCACAAACCAGGCAGCATACACCAGCTGATGTGAGGCCCCCAACACATATACAGCTGAAGATTGACTGCCTGATGTTAGAAGATGCACCTAACCCTTAATAGACTTGAGGCCCCAGGGAATGGGAAGGTCTGGTATGGTGGGGTGGTAGTATGTGGATATCTTCTTGGAAACTGGTTGGTGGATTGATGAGAAACAATCAAAAGGCAGGCTGTGAGGAAAATAAAAACTGGAATGTAAAAAAATTAAGTAATAAATAATAAATAAATAAAATCACAGAACCAGTTTTTGTTAAACAAAAGTAATTTCCTATAATGTTATTGAAATGTTTATACAGAAATATCTAAATTTAGGAAAAATTGTTTTTATTATGTATTAATTATTTAACTGTATTTTTCCATATAACAATGTTCTTTAAACATTATCCTTGGCTCAGATTATAGCAATTTTGTTCAACAAATGCTATTTTCTATAATTCTATTGACATAATTTAACATAAATAGTAAAACATGGGACACATGCATTTTCATTATTCATCAATTTCCCTTCACATACCCTATACCTGTTGTAGAAAATATTAAAAATGGAATGCACCATCCTATATTACTGCCTGTTACTCTCTTGCCCCAGCAGTCTCATTGCCTCTATGACTAGCCCTAGCATTTGACCCCTCCCCCCATTTTGTTAAGTTCCCATGGCAGGATGCTGCCATGTCATCCCCATGTAATGACCACCCACCTTGAAGTTAGCTATCACAATTCCAAGTAAACAATAAAATCAAATGTCTTGAGGCTTGTAATTTATCAATCTGATTTATATCAATAAATTCTCATCCCACAAAAGGTCTACACAATAAACTCAGAGTCGATTGAAATTGATATAAACATCTAACCTAGATAAGACAAAATGTCCTGTAATTATCCACCCCCTGTAAGATATCCATAACTGCCTGTGGCTAATTAGAGACACATGGATCTGGGTCATGCTTCTCTTCCTCCATCTTCTTCCTTCTCTTCTCTGTACTCTCTGTCCATCTCCAAAATTTTCAGCCTGCTTTTTTGTTTCACTACCCAAATACAGGCCTTGTCTTATCTTGTGCCTGCCCTCACCTGCATATAGACATCAACCAACATACACGAGGTAACAATGTACTGCACCTCTATGTAACTGAAAACAATATCCATAGATGAGAGTTTTGCTAAGTGGTAGAGCACAAATCAACAAGCCATGCCATGTGTAAAAGTAACTTTTGTTCCCAAGATGTAATTGTCAACTCAGAGGCTTACTGCTAAATAAACTCACACTTTCTAGTCTATTTTTCCCTTCTGAATTCTGGTTGGATTGTTCAACTCAGCTCTCCCAGTTCAAAACTACTCTCCAAGCTGACTGATTAAAGCTGGCTTGTCTCAGCTTCTCACTGAATTTCTCTGCTTGGAAAAACTGCTTCTGAAGTCCATTAATGGAGCTGTACTGACTACATTGACTGCATGAATTCAACTGAACTCAAATGCATTCAAAGAACTGCACTGAACTGCAGTGAACCCAATTGAACTCCACAGCATTGCCTGAATTAAACTGAACTGAACTCACTGAAGTGTCCTCCTTCCTGTTTCACTCTGCACTGTTCTTAAGAAGCCTGTTTTTCCTGTCTGTTCTCATGAGGGTTGGGTGTATCCTTTTTCTATTTTATTCTGTCAAATCTTTAAAGCTCTTATTAGTCACTTTCTCTGGCCTCAATTAGAAGTCACTTTCAAATATGCCTGCTTCCTTGTGCAAACTAAATGTACTTTACATTGTTTTGATTAAAGGTGTGTGCTAAGTGTGTGTCTATATTCCAGCCATAGGAATTAAAATTATATCATTCCAGCTGAATCACAGAAGATCTTTAGATTTGACCACTTGCCATAGTAGCCATATTTCTAGATAAAATTCCTCCATAGCTATTTGATCCTAAGAATATAATTAAAAATATAAACAGCCCATTTAGCTTTGAAAGTATAGCACAGTTTTAGACTATTTACCTAATATGTATGACAGACTTCAGTATTTTCACCCTATACTAGTAAAAACAACAAATTTAAATCAATTTTTCACTTGACACTCAAGGTTTACGAATGCATTTTGGTACTAGTTTGGTAAAATGAAATTATATAAGAAAACCTGAATTATGTCCACAGCCTTAGCCAAAGAAAAGCCATAATGTAGGTTTAGATTTAAAAGAAGAAAATGATAGGAGCTACTTAATAATATTGCAGAAAGGATAAATAGAGATTACAGTGAAAGACACAGAATCTTTCAGCACCCATGACAGCAGTGGGTTAGCACAATATTTTAACTATTACCACTCACAGATAAAACAATTATATAAATAAGTTTATAGCAAAATCAGAACTATAGCTGGCATTCATCTGAAAAGTCTAACTAAATATGGACATGCTATTTTATTGTACATTTACATTTATGTATAATTTTCTGAATTCACAATATTATATTATCTTCAATGATTAAGAAGATGAATTTCTTCACAGCAATCAATATATTAATCAACAGAATTTTGAAAAGTGAGAAAAATATGTAACCTAGAGCAGCAATTAAACCTGATTTGAAGACAGAGTTATTCCTGCCATTAGTACAAAATACAAGAGGGCAACTGTATTAACTTCAGTTTCCTGGAGAAATATTTTTTCTTGATTTAAAAGCAAACATTCTGGTTTTTATATGAGTAACTATAATCTTGACCTTTTGGTCTATAAAAACCAACAGTAGACATTTTCTTCTTTATTAAAAGATTGATTTCCAGAAGGTTGGGTCTATACAGGGAAAAATGAAGTTCAATGAGAAACATATCCATGTCTCTGACAAACAATGTTTGTCAGACAGTGCATGACATTTTAACATGGTATTGAAAAGTAAGCAGATCAACAATGTTTCTATTCTGTTAAATAAAGAACTTAAATGATACATATACTCCTATGGCACCTTGGTGGACCTGTGTTGCCAGGGTCTAAGGAAAAACACTCTAGAACATCACAAATATACTTTAAAGTTGTGAAATTGAGTAGTTTCATCTGTTCCCTCAGTATACAACAAAGAGAAACCTACTGTTTTATCATTATAAATCTTTTACAGAAAATCATGAATTTGTGGAATTAGCACTCCAAAGCATTGATGGGCATTACTGTTTTCACTCAAGTCTTTGCAGCTCAGGATTTATTTGTAAATAAACTGAGTTTTCAAAGTTACTGGTATTTTGTTTTCCTAAAGACAAGTTTGGCTATGAAAGAAGGAAATGTATGTCATGCAAGAATATATATATATATATATATATATATATATATATATAATGAGAATGTATTTTTCAAAGAAAATAAAAACCTAAAAACCTGCCACAGGTACTACAAAGAATGATATATAAATACAAAGTCATATATTTCACTTTCATGATGTGCATTTAAGTTCTTAGTATTATATCTGACATCAACACTTAAATTCTTTCTGAAAGCTGAAATATAAGAAAACACTTCCTTATTTGTGTTGGTTATACTTTTTGTCACCTTGACAGAAGCTGGAATCTTCTTGGAAAAGTGACCCTCATTTAAAAAAAAATATATACTGCTACCATCAGATTGGCCAGTATGCAAGACAATGAATGACCTATTTTCTTTCTTTTTAATTGGATATTTTATCTATTTACATTTCAAATGTTATCCCTTTTCCTGGATACCCTAAAGAATATCCCTATCCCATCCTCCTCTGCTTGCTTTTATGAGGATATGAGGATGTTTCCCTACCCCCCCCCACTTCCACTACCCACCCCTGGCATTCCCTTATACTGGGGAATTGAGCTTTCCCAGGACCAAGGGCCTCTCCTCCCATCGATGTCCAACAAGGCCATCCTCTGCTACATATACTGCTAGAGCCATAGGTCCCTCCATGTGTACTCTTTGGTGGGTGATTTAGTCCATGGGAACTCTGGGGAGTCTGATTGGTTGATATTGTTGTTCTTCTTCTGGTTTACACACACCTTCAGCTCCTTCAGTTCTTTCTCTACCTCCTCCACTGGGGACCCTGTGTTCAGTTCAATGGTTGGTGGTGAGTATCCACGTCTATATTTCTCAGATTCTGGCAAAGCCACTCAGATGACAGCTGCATCAGGCTCCTGTTAGCAAGCACTTTTTGACATGTACAATAGTGTCTGCATTTGGTGTCTATATATGAGATGGTTCCCCAGGAAGGGCAGTCTCTGGATGACCTTTGCTTTAGTCTCTGCTCCACACTTTGTCTCTGTATTTCCTCCCTTCAGTATATTGTTCCCCCTTCTAAGAATCCATATTTAATCATCCATGCTTTTGTCTTCTTTCTTCTTGAGATTCATATGGTCTATGAATTGTATCTAGGGCCTAGCCCACTATGAGCAATTGGTCCTAGTCTGTGTAAAAAATGCACCTGAGCGGGCTGGAGAGATGGCTCAGTGGTTAACAGCACCTGACTGCTCTTCCAGAGGTTATGAGTTCAATTCCCAGCAACCACATGGTGGCTCACAACCATCTGTAGGGAGATCTGATGCCCTCTTCTGGTATATCTGAAGACAACTACAGTGTACTTATATATAATAAATAAATAAACCTTTAAAAAAATCTCTCTCTTTCTCTCCCTCTCTCTCGCTCTCTCTTGCTCTCTCTCGCTCTCTCTCTCTCTTTAAAAAAAATGCACCTGAGCAAGACAGTAAACAGTATCCCTGCCTTTCCATGATCTCTAGTTGATTTTTTTTCCTACAGGATCCTGCTTAAACTCCTGCTCTGATTTCTCTCAATAATGGACTATGAAGTGTAAATATAACGCCAAGAAAGCATTATTTCCCTTACCTTGATTTTAATTTGTATTTTTTCACAACAGAAAGCAAACTAGGATAGTCACAGAAATAAGTGTGAATTTTCAATAGTTTTAATCATTTTGCATGTGTTTTCATTATAGTTCAAGTTATATCAATATGTTTTATTGAATTTTGAGTTTTTCTTAAGCATATTTGATCATGATGGATGATCGTTTTTATTTGTTTTGGATTCTGTTTATGAGAGTTTTATTGAGTATTGTTGCATTGATATTCACAAGGAAAATTGAACTGAAGTTCTTTTTCTTTGTTGTGTCCTTGTGTGATTTAGGTATAAGCATACGTGTGGCTTCATAGAAGTAATTATATAGTGGTCCTTCTGTTTTTATTTTTTGGAACAGAATTGGTATTAAGATTTCTATGAAGGTCTGAAAGTTTTTGCCATTAAATCCATCTGGTCCTGGAATGTTTTTGTTAAGCACACTTTTAAATAACTCCTTCTACTTCTTTAGGGTTATGGAACAGTATTAGATGGTTTATCTGATCCTGATTTAACTTTGGTACCAGTTATCTGTCTAGAAAACTGTCCATTTCATCCTGATTATCCATTTTATTTAAATATCGGCTTTTGTAGTAGGATATGATGATTTTTTTTATTTCCTCAGATTCTGTTGTTATGTCTCCCTTTTCATTTCTGATTTTGTTAATTTGGATACTCTCTCTGTGCCTACTGGTTGGTCTGGCTAAGCATTTATCTATCTTGATTATTGTTTCAAAGAACCAGCTCCTGGTTTTGGTGATTCTTTGTATAGTTCTTTCTGTTTCTACTTGGTTGATTTCAGCCCTGAGTTTGATTATTTCTCTTATTTCCTTCTACTCCTCTTTGGTGTATTTTATTTTATTTTTCTAGAGCATTTGGTGTGCTGTCAAGCCGCTAGTGTATGCTTGCTCCAGTTACTTTATGGAGGCACTCAGAGCTATAACTATTTTTTTTCTTGGCACTGCTTTCATTTTGTTCAATAAATTTGGGGATGTTATGTCTTCGTTTTCATTAAAATTTAAAAAAGTCTTTAATTTCTTTCTTTAGTCCTTAACCAAGTTATCATTGAGTAAAGCATAGTTCAACTACAATGTCTATGTGGCATTTCTGTCATTTGTCTTGTTACTGAAGACTAGCCTTCATCTGTGGTCATCTGATAAGGTGTATTGTTTTATTTCAATCTTCTTGTATATATTGAGGCCCAATTTATGACTAATTATGTGGTCAATTTTGGAGAAGGTACCATGAGGTTTTGAGAAAAAGTTATATTCTTTTGTTTTAGAATGACATGCTCTCTAGGTACCTGTTAAATTCATTTGGTTCATAACTTCTGTTAGTTTCTCTATGTCTCTGTTAAATTTCTGATTCCATGATCTGTCCACTGATGAGAGTGGGTTGTTGAAGTATCCTATTATTATTGTGTGAGGTTCAACATGTAATTTGAAATTTAGTAAGGTTTATTTTATGAATGTAGATACCCTTGCATTTGGAGCATATATTTTTAGGAGAGTTTCATTTTATGAATATGAAGTATCATTCCTTATCATTTTGATAATTTTTGGCTGAAAGTTGGTATTATTATTATTTTTTATTAAAGATTTATTTATTATATATAAGTACACTGTAGTTGTTTTCAGACACACCAGAAGAGGGAATCAGATCTCATTACAGATGGTTGTGAGCCACCATGTGGTTGCTGGGATTTGAACTCAGGACCTCTGGAAGAACAGTCAGAGCTCTTAACCATTGAGCCATCTCTCCAGCCCGAAAGTTGGTATTATTCAATATTAGAATGGTTACTCCACCTTGATTCTTGTGACCATTTGCTTGTAAAATTGTTTTCAGCTGTTATCTCTGAGGTAGTGTCTGTCCTTGTCACTGAGGTGTGTTTCCTGTATGTTGCAAAATGCCGGGTCCTCTTTCCTTATCCAGTCTTTTAGTCTATATCTTTTTATTGGGGGAATTGAGTCCATTGATCTTAAGAGATATTAAAGAATAGTTCTTTCCTGTTGTCTTTGTTTTTGGACGTGGAATCATGTTTGTGTGGCTCCCTTCATTTGGATCTGTTGCAAGATTACATTTTTGCTTTACTAGAATATAGTTTCCCTACTTGTGTTGGTGTTTTCCATGTATTATCCTTTGTAGGGCTGGATTTGTAGAAGCATATTGTATAAATTTGATTTTGTCATGGAGTATCTTGTTTTCTCCATCTATGTTAATTGCAAACCTGGGCTGTCCATGGTGTTCTCTTAGGGTCCATATGACCTCTGCCCATGATCTCCTTGCTTTCACAGGCTCTTGTGAGAAATTTGGTGTAATTCTGATATTACTTGACTCTTTCCTTAGTGTTTTTAATATATTCTTTCTTGGTTTTGTACATTTGGTCTTTTGACTATTATGTGGTGGGAGGAATTTCTTTCCTCATCCAGTCTATTTGGAATTCTGTAGGATTCTATTATGTTTATGGGATCTCTTCCTTTACGTTAAGAAATTTTCTTTTATAATTTTGTGGAAGATATTTAGTGGCCCTTTATGTTAGGAATCTTTCTGCTCTTCTACATCATTTATCCTTAGGTTAAATCTCCTCATTCTGTCCTGGATTTCCTGGATGTTTTCAGGTAGGAGCTTTTTGCGTTTTACATTATTTTTGATGGTTGTGTTGATGTTTTCTATGGTATCTTCTACACCTGAGATTCTCTCTTCTATCCCTTGAGTTCTGTTTGTGATACTTGTGTATATGACTCCTGACATCATTGCTGGATTTTCTATCTCCAGTGTTGTCTCCCTTTGTGATTTCTTTATTTTTTACAGTTTCCATTTTTATATCCTGTGTTGTTTTGTTCAAAGCCTTCACCTGTTTGGTTGTGTTTTCCTGTACTTCTTTAATGGGATTTTGTTTCCACTTTTATGGTTTCTACTTCTTTACCTGTATTATTCTGTATTTCTTTATGAGAGTCATTTATGCCCTTCTTTATGTCCTCAATCATCATCATGAGATGTGATTTTAAATTCAAATATTGCTTTTCTGGTGTGTTGGGATATGCAGTATTTGCTGTGGTGGGAGAACTGGGCTCTGATATCGCCAAGTACTCTTAGTTTCTGTTGCTGATTTTCCTGCTATCTCTAAGAGTGTATTGACATTCCTCTAAGCCTGTGTATCAGTACTCCTGTAGATGGGCTTTGTTCCATTGGAATCTCAGTACAAAGAGCTGTGGGACCTGGTCAGCTCTGGGCGCAGGCAGAAACTGGAAGGGTCTTGTCCTAGGCTGCTCCTGCTTTTGTGTGTCCTCAGGGATCCAGGCAGGTCCCTCAGAGCAGAAGTGTTGGTCTTACCTCTGCTCTCAGTTGTGTCGCTTGTGTCTTTTTATATTATCTCTATTTCTATGTATATCTATATACTGAATGTTAAAGTATTTTCTTCAAAATTTTATTATAAGTAATTTTGTTTAAAAAATATTAAAAAAGGATTAAAACATGTGATCTTTCTAAGCAATGATCTAAGAAAAAGGCTTAAAAATTAAATCATAATGCCAGAAATAAAAAAAAAAACAGCTTTAGACATTGTTCAGGTAGGATATAACTACTTTAAAAATTTTAAGGATATTATATTCACAGTTTGAATATACAATTTTCACATAGCACACTCTATTTTGAAACATTGAACATAGTTCTTTTTGGAAAATAATAAAATATTTAAATTTCAACATGT
The DNA here is from genome assembly GCF_021556685.1 of Rattus norvegicus. Classification (NCBI taxonomy): domain Eukaryota; kingdom Metazoa; phylum Chordata; class Mammalia; order Rodentia; family Muridae; genus Rattus; species Rattus norvegicus. The sequence continues at coordinate 91,018,131 of NC_141554.1, forward strand.
TGAAATATCTATATACAGCCCTTAAAAGAAGACTAGGTTAAAAATATAAAATGGAATATTATATATGTCCACAATATTTTATTATTCTATTTTTAAATTTTAATTTGTATTTATTGAAATAATGATATTCAAATTTGTATAACAGAAAATTTTTCCTGTACAATATTAGGACTATGTCTACTTTAGAAAAGTGTTCTTCTATTTTTACTGCTCTATGAGACAATATGTATATGACAGTAACCATAAGTAATATTAAAAATGATTCATAAATTGTCTGACAGTTGTTTTGTTCACATTAGTCTATGTCATTATTTACTGTTGTACTTGCTCTACTCAGTGAGGCTTTTTTAACCCTGTTGTGCTAAACATCATCCATATTTAAACTTATTTATTAAATACAGTCATCAATTAAGAAATGAAAAACAAAGAGTAAACCCAAATAGAAGGGAAAAAATTATTCATTGAAGTTTTGATTACAAGTTACCAGTTTCTTATCAAAAACTTCCTGTATATTTAGCCTCAACTTGATAATATATTCAAAAGTGCTGAAAAGCTTCCAAAATTTCAATCTTACCTGCTATCCTCCTTCATGTATGTTGGTAATGGATTTATTTATATTAAATATGTCATTAATGGCAAAAAACAGAAGCTTTTACTATTTTAGAGAATTCAGTTTGAACTTTTCTAAAATTTTACTGAGTGATAAATTATGTTCAATATTATGAAGTTGTGTAACATTCCTTGGTATGTGTTGAAAATAAAAGTGATACCTAATTGGTATGTTGGCTCTAAGATATAGGCACATTAATATCAAGGGTGAGTAAATGGTAAATGTTGCTAATATTGCTACTCATTACTACTAATCATTACCACCTGGACTTTTGTTTTTTGTTCATCTTTTAAAATCTGATCACATATTGGCAGCCGAGTTGTATAATAGTAAATTTGATTTCTACCAATATGAACAAATATTTTAAAATGTCTCTGTGTATTGAAGTCTGTGAATTTCTATTATATTGAACTATGTATGAGTCAATGAAGCAATGTTTTGATTATACTATCATTTAAGCTAGTTTACACATGTATTTCCTTCTTAAGTAATACGTATTCTATGACTGTTGTATGAATGGAATTTTAATGCAATTATGTATTTGGAATCCATCATCTACCCTTTAAGGAAAATAAAAACAAAACTTTAGGGGCTATCAATGCCCCCCTCTGGATTTTATATATCAAATGGGATGATGTGTAATGTTTCTACCCTCTTGAAAAGTTTCTGCATAGATTTTGACAAAATTAGTCATATAACATTTATAGCCTGTGGAATTTATACAATAGTTATTGATACCAAAATCCATAACACTGTTTTTACATATATTCTGGGATCTGATGAATGAATCATATTGACTTCATAGCTTCACTCAACTAAAAGGGATATAAGTCACTATCCTAATACCTATACCAATTCTACTAGATCACAGGTCATACTGTGCAGTCATATAGATGTCAGCAATACCTTGTGCATCATTTAGGAGAAAGCCTTAGCCTTATGTGTTTCCAATGTACAGTTTCTGTTTAAGTGTTACTAGACTTAACGATACAGCCAGTGCTTCAACAGCAAAGTTGTGCTACTTGTCTACTGTAAGCCGATTAAAGCATTTTAGTAAGTAGTGAAAATCCAAAAAGATTAATTTCAATATAACAGCATTGCACAGAGAAGCCAAGAAATCTAGTGATTCCTCCAAGTTTCTGTGGGTTTCTATACTAAAGAAAACATTTAATTACAGGGTCAGCCTTATAAATAACTAAGTAAACTCACTCATGGCATGGCCTTAGCAACCACTAAGCCATATGTATCTGTTTTGTAAGGTGGTCTAACAACTTTATCTTTTTGTGAGAAAAGGTTTCCTATCTCTGGAACCAGGATTTAGGCCTTCTCTTCTTCCATCATGAGATTCCTGAGGGAATTCTAAGTACTTTATCTCCATTCTTCCAATAATTTGGCAAACATAATGAATAACACATTTTTTCTGCCCCATCCCACATCTCTAATTGAAAATATATTATCTTATCATGCAATGATACTGATTATATTTTCCCCTCTCTCTAGTCTTCCCAGTTCCTTCACACTTCCTGTCTCTCACTAGAAAACACAAGGTTTCTAAAAGGAAACAACTAAAAATTTCAAAATAAAATATAAAGGGGTGAATCAAAAATGTTCATATAGAATTTGAAAACAGCAACCCAATAGAAGTAAAAGAGTCCCATGAACAGACAAAAGATTCAGAGTTGTACTTGTTTTCACAATCAGGGTTCTCATAAAATACTAAACTGAAAGGTAAAATATATACACAGAAGACTTAATGCAGACACATGCATGCTCTTTGCTTGCTCCTTCTGTCTCTGTGAGCTCATATGTCTCTTCCATAATTGGTTCAGAAAGCCTTGTTCTTCTGGCGTCCTCTATAACCTCTGCCACTTACAATCTTCTTGGCAACTGTATTATGGTTTTCCTGAGCTCTGAATTAAGAGATTTGATGGAGACATCCACTGTAGACTTTCTCTGCATAATTTCTGCCTGCTGATCTCTGAATACACTCCCATCTGTTCCTGAAGAAGACCCTCTGATAATTACTGGATAAGGCAATTATCTATGAATATAACAAATTATCATTTGTAATCATTTTATTATTTTTGTTGCTGTTTATATGTTTGTTTGATTGATTGTTTTTAATCAATGTTGCCTAGTTTTACCTAAGACTTGGGCTATCTATCCTCTGCTTCTTGGTTATCCAAGTAGTGTCAGATATAGGCTCATTCTCCTGCAGTGTGGCTTAAGTCAAATCATATATTGGTTGGCTACTCACACAAATTCTGTGCTACCATTGCCCTAGCACATTGTGAAGGCAGGACAGTAGGTCAGTGATTTTGTGTGTGTCCCCACATTTCTCTTATGGTAGGCTACAGAAAACTTCCTGTACCACAGATAATATAACATAGGGGTGAATGCTCCATACAGGTAACAGTTCCACTTATACATGTCAAATGATGTGTTTTAATGTTGTTTTCAGCAATGGGTCCTTACTGACTTTAGAATATGTTAATCCTGGCATGTCCTGTTATACTATGGAGCATCCTTTTTATGCCTAGTACTTTAAAAATTAATACTACTGGAACCAAAAGCTTAGTATTATTTGTTCTTGTTCCAATTCACATGAAACCTCCTATCCATCTCATCAAAGCAGAAAAATACCATCAGAAGTTCCAGTGGCATCAAAAAAAAATGAAGCCTAAATATTTAGACAAAGAAGACCTCATGTTATTGGTACAGAAACAGGCAAATTGATCAGTGGAATAGAATAGAAGTCTCCAAAATAAACCCACACATGTATGCCTATTTGATATTGCACAGAGAAGCCAAACATGTACAGGGAAAATAAAAAAGCACTGATCTCTATGTAGAAGAATGCAAATAGATCCATATTTATCACCTATCACAAAGATCAAGTCTAGCGCATCATGGACCTCCACATAGAACAAGATACACTCAAACTAATTGAAGAGAAATCAGGGAAGAGCATCTAACACATTGGCACAGGGGAAAAAAATCCTGAAAAGATCATCAATGGTTCAGGCTTTAAGATCAAGAATTTAAAAATGGGACTTCTTGAGTCTGAAAAGCTTTTATAAGGTAAAGGACACTGTCAATATCATAAAACTGCAGCCTACATTTTGGCAAAAGTTCTTCACTAACCCTACATCCAATAGAGAGCTAATATTTCAAATATAAAAGCTAATATTTCAAATATAGTACAGAGTTAAACAAATAATTTTCAAATGAGGAATTTCAAATGGCAGAGAATCACTTATGGTTTGTGAAAATATCATGGATATTTTGATGTTGACAGATATTTTGCCATGCATATGGCAATGTGTTGTGAGAGAAATTATTGCCAAGTATTTTGTTACTTCTGTTAGAGATAAAGTGACTTCAATCAAATACATTAGTACAATTATAAACCATTTTGCTTATATTCTCAGAACTTATGCACATTTATAATTGCCATTTAATGCATCGAAATAATAACTTTTTCTGAAATATTGGAAGTTAGAAAATATAAACTGAATCATTTATAAAATCTCCAATATTTTTAGACATCAGGAAACTGCAAATCAAGGCAACACTGAAATTCCACCTTACCCCAATCAGAATGGCTAAGATAAAAAAACTCAAGTGATGGTACGTGCAAGTAAGGATGTGAAAAAAGAGTAATACTCCTCCATTAGCAGTAGGATTTGAAACTGGTACAACCACTCTAAAAATCAATTGGTGGTTCCTCAGAAAATTGGAAATATTCTACCTGAAGACCTAACTTTACCACTTGGGCATATACCAAAACAATGCCCTACGATATCAAAAGGTCACATGTTCCACTATGTTGACAGTAGCCTTATTTGTAATAGCCAGAAGCTAGAAAGAACCCAGATGTCCCTTAACCAAAGAATGGAAACATAAAACACAATTCATTTACTCAATATAATACTACTCAGCTACTAAAAACGAGGACATTGTGAATTTTGTAGTCAAATGTTTGTAACTAACAAATATCATCCTGAGTGAGATAACCCAGACTCAAAAGGACATGGATAGGATGTACTCAGTGATAAGTGGATATTAGCCAAAATGTCCAGAATACCCAGGATACAACTTACAGACCATATTAAGCTCAACAAGAAGGAAGACCAAAGTGTGGATGCTTCAATCTCATTAAAAGGGGACGACAAAAAAATCATTGAAGGCAGAAAGAGGGAGGGACCTGAGTAGGAGAGTAGAGTGGGAAGGAAAAGTGGGTACAAGATCAGGTATGGGGGAAAACAGGAGAGATGCCCAGAGACCAAGAGAATCAGTAGAAATATGAGTCAGTGGCCCCAGCTATATATATAGCAGAAAACTGCCTTGTCTTGCTTCAGTGGGAAATGATGTACTTTATAAGTGTTTGTGTGTGGGAGCACCCTCTTAAATGCAAAGAGAAGTAGGATGGGGTGAAGAATTCATGGATTGGGGACTAGGAAGGGGACAATATTTCAAATATAAATAAAATAATAAAAAATGCAAATATCAAATTCATAATAAATAAATAAGAATTAAAACAAGTAAAATTAAGAGTATAAATAATTTCAAAAGATCAATGAATTGGAGTTCAAAGGATTATTTCCAGGGGTGATATGCAGGTGAGATATCATCTCATTTTCTAGGCCAAGATATCCTGGAAATCACCATGTTCTTATTTTAACATCTATAGTGCTGCAAAGATGAGAATATATTGGAAATACTTGAAAGCATTAATATAGAAAACAGTATTTTATACATAACTTTAAAAGTTTTGATAACAAAAATGGAAGATAAATGGAATCATGTAAAACTATGAAGCTTGTGCACATCAAAGGAGGAACCTGGGATGAAAAGCTAATGTAAGAATAATTATAAAATGGTACATGGTAAGGAACGGATACTTTGGGATGAATAAAGAATCCAAAAAGTAGTTATTAAATAGATGCCATCCACAAGAAAAGAAAAATGCCAGATGTAGCAGTAGCATGGTTCTATATCTTCACCCCTCAATACATGACACAATATAATAAGTACTTGTCTTCAAGCAAAACCAAAATTGACCAGAAAGAAATGAGCAATTCTGGTAAATATTCAAAGGAAGGGAAACTTTTCTACATTTTTGATAGGAATGTAACTAAGACTAACCATTATGGGAAATAACATGGTGATTTCTTGAAAATCTACATGGAGTTCTCCCACATAATCTAGACATTCCACTACTGAGATATTAACTTATCATATCCGGGACATTTTTTTGTTGTTTCTTGCATTCTTCTATCATCTGTTATAGCACTGTGCACAAAAACTAAACAATGAAATTTTTAAAGATGTCCTTCAGTGCCTGATAGGGTAAACAAAATAAAATTATGGTATATCTTTGCAAATAGAGTACTATAAAAATATTTATGTTATAAAAATAAGCACACCCTGCCTCCTGAATAAAAGAAGGGACTATTACTTTAGGGTAAACAAGTAAGAAACCATAATAAAATTACCATGCCTTTTAAACTTGTATTTAATTTTTTTTACAGTCTAGATTTTATCCCCTTCCTGGTTTAACCTCTGACTGTTTCATATCCCACAACTCCTCCCCCACTCCCATCTTGAAAAAGATGTCCCCACCCTCAACCCCACCCCACGAGACCTCCCTACCCTCTGGGTCCAACAAGTGGCTGAAAGAGTCATATGCAGATATTTATACCCAACCAGCATACAAAAGCTACTAATCCCTGTGGTTGAATTAGGGATAACTGGAAGAAGCTGAGGAGGAGGGTGACCCTATAGGAACACCAGCAGTCTCAACTACCCTGATCACCAGGATCTCTCAGACACTGACCCACGAACCAGACAGCAAACAGTAGCTGATAAGAGGCTCCCAATACAGCAAAGGACTGCCAAGGCTGGACTCAATCAGAGAAGATGCACCTAACCCTCAATTGCCATGATTTTACTTATTTGTGGAAACAAGTATATCACCTTTGCAGAAGCATGGCATCTCAAGAGACTATTTATAAAGGTAAAGAGAGAAGTGATGAGAATGATTTCACTAAGGAACACTGAAACCTCACATTGAATGGAGAACTTATTTCCATTGATTCTTTAAAGCAGTTGGGTGGCAATTCAGCATGAGAATCTATAAGTGATATATTTCTAATGCATAGAAGCAAAAAGTACAAAATTTCTAACACATAAATTATTAGTAATTAAAAATGCTTATTTTATATTTTTAATGCATATTGTATATGTATATTGAATTATTACTATCTCTCCATAAAGAAATATGAACTCTTTAAAAAATTTGTCTGATATACATATATATGTGTATATATATAATTTAAATATAAACATATATTGAAAATATGAAGCATAAAATGCTGTATATCTTAAATTGTACCAGACCTAGTTTGTGTTGATATTAAAAGATTTTTGATTTCTACATTTATGGATTTGGGATGTCCTGCTATTTTCCAAGTAAATAAATAATAATGGACACAGATTACCTAGCCTCCCCTATCAACTTGAAGCTTTTTGACAGAAAGCCATATGAAGACTGAGAATGGTGAGTTTAATAGCTCCATCCCCAGTGTAGAAATTGATCTCAGTTGAAGTGTAATGTTCTTGGAAGTGATGATTAAAATGTTTTCTAGTCATCACAATGTTAAAGACCCAGTTCTAGGAAACATGACTTTCTGAATTTTAAAATCAATATCAAGTAATTTTATACAATGTATGTATGTAATGGGAACTCTCTGAGTATAGCAATATGAAAAATACATAGCATATAATTTATGGTTCCAGAAAACCAAGCATATTGAATTCTAAATTAAGGTGTATGTGAATATTTAAAGCTTTTCCAGGCCTCGAAGTACTGGGATATCAATCAATACTAAGAGTGCTTTTTATAGAAAGACAGTTATATAAATTTGCTAACCGTCAGATAAAAAAAAATGAAGAAAACATTTATTTTAAGTATGGTATTCGTGGATAAATAGACTTAATTTGATAACTCAATGTACTATTTTCCCTTTTCTCATCTCTCACATGGTGGTTCACATCTCTTCTTCACCAGGTGATAAAGGTCCTCTTATCTCTGTAGCACCACCGCATACACATGCAAATAAATACATACAGGCAAATCATACTCATGAAAGAATGACATAAATCTAAGAGGTATATTTTTAATGATACTTGGTATATCAGAAAGAAATAAAAATAAAGAAATAATAGATATTATAAATGTAGACATACTTTTTAGACAAGATTAATTTTGGGTGGAAAGTTTTGTAGGTGGGTTGGTATCCTCACCCTACCAAATATGGGTCCTGTTTAACTACTAGAGCTGTTCTCTTCAGGTTACATATCACAACTGTTAGGCATTTCAGCTGTGGTCACCCTCATTGATTCCTGGGAGCCTACCCCATTCTAGGTTTCTGGGATTTATAGTAGATTCCCCCACCCCAAACACCCGCTCCCAAACCCCCACCCCCAACAGGGGAATATTTCCATTCATTCTTCTGGCCCTCTTGGCCACTCTCCTGTATCCCCTGATACCTGATCCTGCCCCTTTTTCTGACTCACCCTCCACTCTCCCACCCATGTCACTCCCTCCCTCTGAGTCCCATGATTGTTATGTTCTCCATTCTAATTTGTATTAAATATCTTCACTTAGGCCTTCCTTTTTGTCTAACTTTTTTGAGTCTGTGGGATATATCATGAGTATTTTATATTTCTTGACTAATATTCACTTATCAGTGAGTACATACCATACATGTCCTTTTTCATCTATGTTACATCACTCAGGACGATATTTTGTAGTTCCATCCATTTGCCTGCAAAATTCATGATGTCTTAGTCTTTAATAGCTGAATAGTATTCCATTTGTGTAAATGAACCATGCTTTCTGTATCCATTCTTCAGTTGAGGGACATCTGGGTTGTTTCCAGTCTCTTATTATTATAAATAAGGCTACTATAAAAATAGTGGAGCATGTGTTTTGTAAGATGGTGGATCATCTATTGTATATATGCCGAAGAATAGTATAAATGGGTCTTCAGGTAAAACTATTTCCAACTTTTTGAGGAACCACCAGACTGATTTCCAGAGTCCAAAATTGCTCCTGTTTGAAAGAAATGCAGTGACAAAAATGTAACAGAGAATAAAGAAATGGACAACCAACTTAAGATCCATCCCACGGATCGGCATCAATCCCTGACACTATTATTACTGATGCTATGTTGTGCCTGTAGAAGGAGGCTGCCAAGGCTGAAGTCTGAGAGGCTCTGCCAACAGCTGACTGAGACAAATGCAGATACACATTGGCAAGCATTAGGTGGAGTTCAAGGATCCCCATGGAAGAATTAGGGAAAGTATTGAAGGAAATGAAGGGAATGACAACCTCATAGGAAATCCAACAATGTCAACTAACATAGGCCCTGTAAGAGCTCCTGGAGAGTGAGCCACCAAGCAAAAAGTACCTACACAGGTTGGTCTGTTCTGAGAACCACAGCACATATGTTGTAGAAGGTTGTATTTTTTGACCTCAAGGGTGAAGATACTCCTAATCCTGTAGAGTCTTGATATAAAAGAGTGGGGGAATACCAGGACAGGCACCCTCTTATATGAAGGGGAGGGGAGGGGGGAAGAACCACGTAATGGATGGCCAAAAAGGGAACAGCATTTGGGATAAAAATAAATAAAATAGACCCGCGGATCCCGGCCCGCAGCAGCTCTCTGCTCCCAGACCCGGTGAGAGAGAGACCCAACCGCCTGGTCAGGTGGGCACTCCTGAGGCTGCAGAGCGGAAGAGACCACCAACACTGCTCACCCCTGCCCACATCCCTGGCACAAGAGGAAACTGTATAAGGCCTCTGGGCTCCCGTGGGGGAGGGCCCAGGAGCAGCAGGACCCCTGCCACAGACACCGCCGGACCCTGAAGGAAACAGACCGGATAAACAGTTCTCTGCACCCAAATCCCGTGGGAGGGAGAGCTGAACCTTCAGAGAGGCAGACACGCCTGGGAAACCAGAAGAGACTGCTCCCTGCACACACATCTCGGACGCCAGAGGAAAAAGCCAAAGAACATCTGGAACCCTGGTGCACTGAAGCTCCCGGAAGGGGCGGCACAGGTCTTCCTGGTTGCTGCCGCTGCAGAGAGCCCCTGGGCAGCACCCCACGAGCGAACTTGAGCCTCGGGACCACAGGTAAGACCAAATTTTCTGCTGCAAGAAAGCTGCCTGGTGAGCTTGGGACACACGGAAGCAGAATTTCTCTAGAACCGGGCACATTCTGTGTTTACCGGAAGTCCCACACCCGCGGATCCCGGCCCGCAGCAGCTCTCTGCTCCCAGACCCGGTGAGAGAGAGACCCAACCACCTGGTCAGGTGGGCACTCCTGAGGCTGCAGAGCAGAAGAGACCACCAACACTGCTCACCACTGCCCACATCCCTGGCCCAAGAGGAAACTGTATAAGGCCTCTGGGCTCCCGTGGGGGAGGGCCCAGGAGCGGCAGGACCCCTGCCACAGACACCACCGGACCCTGAAGGAAACAGACCGGATAAACAGTTCTCTGCACCCAAATCCCGTGGGAGGGAGAGCTAAACCTTCAGAGAGGCAGACAGGCCTGGGAAACCAGAAGAGACTGCTCCCTGCACACACATCTCGGACGCCAGAGGAAAAAGCCAAAGACCATCTGGAACCCTGGTGCACTGAAGCTCCCGGAAGGGGCGGCACAGGTCTTCCTGGTTGCTGCCGCTGCAGAGAGCCCCTGGACAGCACCCCACGAGCAAACCTGAGCCTCGGGACCACAGGTAAGACCAAATTTTCTGCTGCAAGAAAGCTGCCTGGTGAACTCAAGACACAGGCCCACAGGAACAGCTGAAGACCTGTAGAGAGGAAAAACTACACGCCCGAAAGGAGAACACTCTGTCCCCATAACTGACTGAAAGAGAGGAAAACAGGTCTACAGCACTCCTGACACACAGGCTTATAGGACAGTCTAGGTACTGTCAGAAATAGCAGAACAAAGTAACACTAGAGATAATCTGATGGCGAGAGGCAAGCGCAGGAACCCAAGCAACAGAAACCAAGACTACATGCCATCATCGGAGCCCAATTCTCCCACCAAAACAAACATGGAATATCCAAACACACCAGAAAAGCAAGATCTAGTTTCAAAATCATATTTGATCATGATGCTGGAGGACTTCAGGAAAGACCTGAACACACTTAGGGAAGCACAGGAAAACATTAATAAACAAGTAAAAGCCTACAGAGAGGAATCGCAAAAATCCCTGAAAGAATTCCAGGAAAACACAATCAAACAGTTGAAGGAATTAAAAATGGAAATAGAAGCAATCAAGAAAGAACACATGGGAACAACCCTGGATATAGAAAACCAAAAGAAGAGACAAGGAGCTGTAGATACAAGCTTCACCAACAGAATACAAGAGATGGAACAGAGAATCTCAGGAGCAGAAGATTCCATAGAAATCATTGACTCAACTGTCAAAGATAATGTAAAGCGGAAAAAGCTACTGGTCCAAAACATACAGGAAATCCAGGACTCAATGAGAAGATCAAACCTAAGGATAATAGGTATAGAAGAGAGTGAAGACTCCCAGCTCAAAGGACCAGTAAATATCTTCAACAAAATCATAGAAGAAAACTTCCCTAACCTAAAAAAAGAGATACCCATAGACATACAGGAAGCCTACAGAACTCCAAATAGATTGGACCAGAAAAGAAACACCTCCCATCACATAATTGTCAAAACACCAAACGCACAAAATAAAGAAAGAATATTAAAAGCAGTAAGGGAAAAAGGTCAAGTAACATATAAAGGGAGACCTATCAGAATCACACCAGACTTCTCGCCAGAAACTATGAAGGCCAGAAGGTCCTGGACTGATGTTATACAGACCCTAAGAGAACACAAATGCCAGCCCAGATTACTGTATCCAGCAAAACTCTCAATTAACATTGATGGAGAAACCAAGATATTCCATGACAAAACCAAATTTACACAATATCTTTCTACAAATCCAGCACTACAAAGGATAATAAATGGTAAAGCCCAACATAAGGAGGCAAGCTATACCCTAGAAGAAGCAAGAAACTAATCGTCTTGGCAACAAAACAAAGAGAATGAAAGCACACAAACATAACCTCACATCAAATATGAATATAACGGGAAGCAATAATCACTATTCCTTAATATCTCTCAATATCAATGGCCTCAACTCCCCAATAAAAAGACATAGATTAACAAACTGGATACGCAACGAGGACCCTGCATTCTGCTGCCTACAGGAAACACACCTCAGAGACAAAGACAGACACTACCTCAGAGTGAAAGGCTGGAAAACAACTTTCCAAGCAAATGGTCAGAAGAAGCAAGCTGGAGTAGCCATTCTAATATCAAATAAAATCAATTTCCAACTAAAAGTCATCAAAAAAGATAAGGAAGGACACTTCATATTCATCAAAGGAAAAATCAACCAAGATGAACTCTCAATCCTAAATACCTATGCCCCAAATACAAGGGCACCTACATATGTAAAAGAAACCTTACTAAAGCTCAAAACACACATTGCACCTCACACAATAATAGTGGGAGATTTCAACACCCCACTCTCATCAATGGACAGATCATGGAAACAGAAATTAAACAGTGATGTAGACAGACTAAGAGAAGTCATGAGCCAAATGGACTTAATGGATATTTATAGAACATTCTATCCTAAAGCAAAAGGATATACCTTCTTCTCAGCTCCTCATGGTACTTTCTCCAAAATTGACCATATAATTGGTCAAAAAACGGGCCTCAACAGGTACAGAAAGATAGAAATAATCCCAAGCGTGCTATCGGACCACCACGGCCTAAAACTGGTCTTCAATAACAATAAGGGAAGAATGCCCACATATACGTGGAAATTGAACAATGCTCTACTCAATGATAACCTGGTCAAGGAAGAAATAAAGAAAGAAATTAAAAACTTTTTAGAATTTAATGAAAATGAAGATACAACATACTCAAACTTATGGGACACAATGAAAGCTGTGCTAAGAGGAAAACTCATAGCGCTGAGTGCCTGCAGAAAGAAACAGGAAAGAGCATATGTCAGCAGCTTGACAGCACACCTAAAAGCTCTAGAACAAAAAGAAGCAAATACACCCAGGAGGAGTAGAAGGCAGGAAATAATCAAACTCAGAGCTGAAATCAACCAAGTAGAAACAAAAAGGACCATAGAAAGAATCAACAGAACCAAAAGTTGGTTCTTTGAGAAAATCAACAAGATAGATAAACCCTTAGCCAGACTAACGAGAGGACACAGAGAGTGTGTCCAAATTAACAAAATCAGAAATGAAAAGGGAGACATAACTACAGATTCGGAGGAAATTCAAAAAATCATCAGATCTTACTATAAAAACCTATATTCAACAAAATTTGAAAATCTTCAGGAAATGGACAATTTCCTAGACAGATACCAGGTATCAAAGTTAAATCAGGAACAGATAAACCAGTTAAACAACCCCATAACTCCTAAGGAAATAGAAGCAGTCATTAAAGGTCTCCCAACCAAAAAGAGCCCAGGTCCAGACGGGTTTAGTGCAGAATTCTATCAAACCTTCATAGAAGACCTCATACCAATATTATCCAAACTATTCCACAAAATTGAAACAGATGGAGCCCTACCGAATTCCTTCTATGAAGCCACAATTACTCTTATACCTAAACCACACAAAGACCCAACAAAGAAAGAGAACTTCAGACCAATTTCCCTTATGAATATCGACGCAAAAATACTCAATAAAATTCTGGCAAACCGAATTCAAGAGCACATCAAAACAATCATCCACCATGATCAAGTAGGCTTCATCCCAGGCATGCAGGGATGGTTTAATATACGGAAAACCATCAACGTGATCCATTATATAAACAAACTGAAAGAACAGAACCACATGATCATTTCATTAGATGCTGAGAAAGCATTTGACAAAATTCAACACCCCTTCATGATAAAAGTCCTGGAAAGAATAGGAATTCAAGGCCCATACCTAAACATAGTAAAAGCCATATACAGCAAACCAGTTGCTAACATTAAACTAAATGGAGAGAAACTTGAAGCAATCCCACTAAAATCAGGGACTAGACAAGGCTGCCCACTCTCTCCCTACTTATTCAATATAGTTCTTGAAGTTCTAGCCAGAGCAATCAGACAACAAAAGGAGATCAAAGGGATACAGATCGGAAAAGAAGAGGTCAAAATATCACTATTTCAGATGACATGATAGTATATTTAAGTGATCCCAAAAGTTCCACCAGAGAACTACTAAAGCTGATAAACAACTTCAGCAAAGTGGCTGGGTATAAAATTAACTCAAATAAATCAGTTGCCTTCCTCTATACAAAAGAGAAACAAGCCGAGAAAGAAATTAGGGAAACGACACCCTTCATAATAGACCCAAATAATATAAAGTACCTCGGTGTGACTTTAAGCAAGCAAGTAAAAGATCTGTACAATAAGAACTTCAAGACACTGAGGAAAGAAATTGAAGAAGACCTCAGAAGATGGAAAGATCTCCCATGCTCAAGGATTGGCAGGATTAATATAGTAAAAATGGCCATTTTACCAAAAGCAATCTACAGGTTCAATGCAATCCCCATCAAAATACCAATCCAATTCTTCAAAGAGTTAGACAGAACAATTTGCAAATTCATCTGGAATAACAAAAAACCCAGGATAGCTAAAGCTATCCTCAACAATAAAAGGACTTCAGGGGGAATCACTATCCCTGAACTCAAGCAGTATTACAGAGCAATAGTGATAAAAACTGCATGGTATTGGTACAGAGACAGACAGATAGACCAATGGAATAGAATTGAAGACCCAGAAATGAACCCACACACCTATGGTCACTTGATTTTTGACAAAGGAGCCAAAACCATCCAATGGAAAAAAGATAGTATTTTCAGCAAATGGTGCTGGTTCAACTGGAGGGCAACATGTAGAAGAATGCAGATCGATCCATCCTTATCACCCTGTACAAAGCTTAAGTCCAAGTGGATCAAGGACCTCCACTTCAAACCAGACACACTCAAACTAATAGAAGAAAAACTAGGGAAGCATCTGGAACACATGGGCACTGGAAAAAATTTCCTGAACAAAACACCAATGGCTTATGCTCTAAGATCAAGAATCGACAAATGGGATCTCATAAAACTGCAAAGCTTCTGTAAGGCAAAGGACACTGTGGTTAGGACAAAACGGCAACCAACAGATTGGGAAAAGATCTTTACCAATCCTACAACAGATAGAGGCCTTATTTCCAAAATATAAAAAGAACTCAAGAAGTTAGACCGCAGGGAAACAAATAACCCTATTAAAAAATGGGGTTCAGAGCTAAACAAAGAATTCACAGCTGAGGAATGCCGAATGGCTGAGAAACACCTAAAGAAATGTTCAACATCTTTAGTCATAAGGGAAATGCAAATCAAAACAACCCTGAGATTTCACCTCACACCAGTGCGATTGGCTAAGATCAAAAACTCAGGTGACAGCAGATGCTGGCGAGGATGTGGAGAAAGAGGAACACTCCTCCATTGTTGGTGGGATTGCAGACTGGTAAAACCATTCTGGAAATCAGTCTGGAGGTTCCTCAGAAAATTGGACATTGAACTGCCTGATGATCCAGCTATACCTCTCTTGGGCATATACCCAAAAGATGCCTCAACATATAAAAGAGACACGTGCTCCACTATGTTCATCGCAGCCTTATTTATAATAGCCAGAAGCTGGAAAGAACCCAGATGCCCTTCAACAGAGGAATGGATACAGAAAATGTGGTACATCTACACAATGGAATATTACTCAGCTATCAAAAACAACGAGTTTATGAAATTCGTAGGCAAATGGTTGGAACTGGAAAATATCATCCTGAGTGAGCTAACCCAATCACAGAAAGACATACATGGTATGCACTCATTGATAAGTGGCTATTAGCCCAAATGCTTGAATTACCCTAGATCCCTAGAACAAACGAAACTCAAGACGGATGATCAAAATGTGAATGCTTCACTCCTTCTTTAAATGAGGAAAAAGAATACCCTTGGCAGGGAAGGGAGAGGCAAAGATTAAAACAGAGACTGAAGGAACACCCATTCAGAGCCTGCCCCACATGTGGCCCATACATATACAGCCACCCAATTAGACAAGATGGATGAAGCAAAGAAGTGCAGACCGACAGGAGCTGGATGTAGATCGCTCCTGAGAGACACAGCCAGAATACAGCAAATATAGAGGCGAATGCCAGCAGCAAACCACTGAACTGAGAATAGGTCCCCTATTGAAGGAATCAGAGAAAGAACTGGAAGAGCTTGAAGGGGCTCGAGACCCAAAAGTACAACAATGCCAAGCAACCAGAGCTTCCAGGGACTAAGCCACTACCTAAAGACTATACATGGACTGACCCTGGACTCTGACCCCATAGGTAGCAATGAATATCCTAGTAAGAGCACCAGTGGAAGGGGAAGCCCTGGGTCCTGCTATGACTGAACCCACAGTGAACTAGTCTATGGGGGGAGGGCGGCAATGGGGGGAGGGTTGGGAGGGGAACACCCATAAGGAAGGGGAGGGGGGAGGGGGATGTTTGCCCGGAAACCGGGAAAGGGAATAACACTCGAAATGTATATAAGAAATACTCAAGTTAATAAAAAAAAAAATAAATAAAAAAAAAAATAAATAAAATAATTAATAAGAAAAGAAAATGGAAAAGAAAAGTAAATAAATTTGGACACCCCACACTTTGGTTTTATTAAATAAGGTTTGAATGTTGAGGAAAATTTATAATAATTATAATACCTAATATGCTTTTGCATTATAAATATTTTTTCATAAAGCATCTCATTTGCTACCCATGGGTGGTCAGGAATTCATATTGACTTGCAAATGCTTTTTCTTTAAGAATTCTCTTATTAAAATTATATAATACCATGCCTTACCCTCAAAAATGTCTTTTAAACTTATATTTTTGTGTATAATGTTTATGTATGATCACATGAACATGTGAAACACTGGACACCATTGTATATTCTTTTCTCTCATTCTATTTTTATATTCTGAGTATTTAAATCAAGTCCTTAGGCTTGCTTGTAAACAAGCACCACTACCTACTGAGCTATTTTGCTAAACCCATAGTATATTTTTGAAGAAGATAGATGAAAGAAATAAATGATTACATGTGGAGGACACTGAGCATATGCAAGAAGAATTATATTCTACTTGAATTAGAAAATAATGGTAATAGTAAACTCTGACGTTTGTAATGTCATGTAAAAATGTGAAAAGCATTAAACACATGACTCACTTAGAATGGGGAATAAAATAACAATAAGATGCAGATGGAGGGAGGGAACTTATGTATGATCATAAGAACATGAGAAGCACTCCCACATCGGTGGGAGAGGTCATAGAAAGGTGAAAAGGGGGGGGTAGGATCAGGTGTGGGGAGAGATAGGACAAATGTGTTGTGGACTGCCCTGGCGCTGTTTGTGTTTTGATGTTAACTCTGTTTCCCCAGGATGGGATACCTGGGATAATGAGTGAATCATGTACTCAGATCACTTCATAGCAACCTGCTTTCCATTTTAACTTGTAAAATATAGGCTAGAGTTAATAATTGGGCAGTGGAAGGGAAGGTGGAGAGGAAAAATGTTTTAGATAGAAGTAGTGGGGGTGGGGGGAGAGAAGGGGAAGACAAAAGAGGAAGTAAAGGGGAGACGGAGATGAAGCATGTGGCCTGGAGAAAGAAGTTATAAGGGATCTCATAGCAGGAGAATAGGATAGTATAGTGCTATATCTGCCCAATCTAAGCAAGCAATTTGTGTTCATAAATATGAGTTGTATGCCCTCCCACACACACACATTGGTGTACTTGGTTTGGAGATTTTACTGCAACACAGATAGCTAAAGGACCATGAGAATGATTGGAAATCTACAACAGACATAGGTGGGGGGTTGGTGGGGGGAGATCTCCCAGACTAGATAGATATCTGAGATGAGGGAACCAGGCATTGGGGATATGGAGTCAGAGGAGACCACCTCCTGTATATTTTTATTCCATCCTTTAAATTCTTCAAACAATGTATTTTTGAGGTATAACTTTGTGATTTAGTGTTAAATAGTTTTATGTGGTTTATATCAATTAAATCTTATTAGCAAACTTCATATGCTATAAATAAAATATCACAAACTTGTAAAAATAAAAATACATATATGAAACTGAACCTCTTTACAAGTACAAGTAGTATACACAGAGACAATTATGTAGATAAATAAATAATAATCTGGTAGGGAAATTTACAACTTTTAAAATTGAAGTGATTTTTGTGTTTTCTATACCTATTAATGTGGTGATAGTCTTGACTGGACTCTCCCTGTTAATCTCAAGTCCTCATTCTTGATATTAGTCTCTGGTCTTCATATGTACATTTATATATGTCCCTCCAACAGGTAAACATATTGGTAGAAATACGAAAATTAAATCTACTGTAGTGATGTCTCAGATGGTGATGACGTACATATTAAAAGCTTTAATAGGGTTTATGAGAAAGCTTAGCAGTTTATTGCCTTTGTGGCTGAGACTGACGATTTAACTTCAATCTTGAGGACCCACATGTTAGAATAAGAGTCCCAACTCTACAAAGTTGTTCTGGATCAAGTCCTCTGACCTCTGTCTATTGCTTCAAATTCTGTTTAATTATTAATCAGAATAAGAAAGATTATGTTCCAAAATGTTTCCAAATAGAATCTACAGTATATATTTGGAAAGATGAGAGATCTTGTAATAGAAATAGTTGACTGAGGGAAAAGAAATAAGCTACACCAAACCCTTATAGCTCACGGATACCTGATATGGAAAAGGGGGACAGAAACTGCATCTAAAAAGCAAATGTTGAAAACCTGTTGAATGTGATAGAATTTAGAGAAAGCATTTTTAAAAGGTAACAGAGCTAAATTGAAATCACGTCACGTGAGTGGAGCATAATTTCGTGTCACTGTAGACCATAAAGGAGAACAAACTTGGATACAGCAGGCATGACATAAAAGAGACACAGAAGAAACGTTCCATATAAAATCCAAGGTTATAACTTACAGGAAACAACAGTCAGAATGAGAAAGAATAGATTATATTTCAAAACAATTCCAAATAGAATCCATATTGTGTAATGGGAGAGCTGAACTGTCCTGTAACATAAAACGTTGACTAAGGAAAATAAGTAAGGTACAACCAACCCTCATAGCCCAAGGCTACCTGATATGGAAGAGAGCAGCAGAAACTTCATCCAAATGCAAGCCAGAATGCCCTAGTGAAGAAACTAGCAACGAAATCCATTAGTCAAACACACACTTCTCATAATCCTTAAATCTATGTAAAGGTTTTTGTGAAAATTATTTTCCAAATATCTCAGAAGCCTGGTTGGGCATGTATTGAGACAAAATTAAAAAATAAAACATAAGGGAAAAATCAGATCGTGAAGTTTCTAATGATGCTTACTGCCATGTAACCTCGGTTCAATGAAGGAAACCACAGGATGTGCAGAGAGAACTGAGTCTGACAAGGTGTCCTCTGACCTCTGACAGCCACTCATGTGCCATGCGTGACATGCACATTTCAACATATACACAAACAATTATTTATTCACAGCTAAAAACAAAACAAACAAAAATTGAGTTACAGTGTTAACCTCAGAAAGTGAAAAAAAATCACAAATTAAAGAGTCCAAAGCTAACTGGGCACAGCCTCAGGTGAGACTCCATCATGGTGTCAGATATAAAGAGCATTTGCTAGATATTGACACAGTGAAAAGTACAGGATCTCAACTCAGGCAGGGAATAATACAAGGGAAGGTGACACTTTTTAGTATATAAGAGGTGATCCCTATGTATTTATAATCTTCTGGATCAGGAAGCTGAGTGGCCACAATCAAGTACTTAGCAGAACCATGTTCCCTAGGATTGCTGAAATAGATAATAATTTCTTACTACTTCTAGATGCTGGTAGCTCCAGCTGTTAACTCAGGTTATATGATGATACATTCAACATGACCTATGCAATATTTCTCCTGTTATTTGTTGTCACTCAGATACTCTCTTTTCCTACAGAATAATAATTTTATTTGAATAAAGATTTGCTTTATTCTAGTATAAACTTAACTTTATTAACTTCATGGACAATGATCCTCTGTTTCAAATATATGCTGTTCTAAGCCAATTGTCCTATGATATTTCATTATGGTAGTACTAGAGAAAGTATCTAAGCAAATACTTGATTTTTTGAGAGCCATATGCTTTTGAAAAATTATGCACCAAGATGAATGGATGAAACAAGAAAAAGACAAAGCAGGGCATGCGGGGAAAGACTAGTAGTAAATAAAATCTCATACTAAATTATAACTACTAATCAAGATTCAAATATAATATGAGGTGTGAATCAAAGAACTGTTAGTATCTTAACATTTAAACTCAAAACAAGGAATTTTCTAAGTCATACTATACCAAAATTAAATAAATTAAAATAAAGTAATCAAATATTTAAACACATATTTGAGGTGAATGAGAAAAAGACAAAAATCCCAAGAGTTAAGAAAAAATATTATATCCCTAGTCAGATAAAAGAGCACCTTTCTTGGAACAAGACAAATTGGAATTGTTTTAAAGGACTAGTTCTATGTATTCACCAGAATTGAAAGAACTCCTTGCAATTACTTTCATGGAATTATAGTGAAATCACACAATGACATATTAAAATATTATCATAGATATAAGGAAACATAAGAACATAAATAGCATCAGTAACTATGGAATTGAAGGAGCTCATAAGTTGCAGCCTCAAAATATGTTATATTAGCATAAGAATTATTTTGACTTGAACTCAGTTGAGAAAAAACCAAACCAAAAAAAAAAAAAAAAAAACAACAACAACATTAAAATCGGGGAATAAATTTACTATGTGATGGTGTTGCTGGGTTTTCTTCACTGCAAGCAGAAAAGCAAGTTTGGAGACAAGGCACCAAGATGTATCTGTTTTGCATTTACTTACCTTCATATATTTTAATGACCACCAGGAACCAAAATCTCCTGCTTTTTCATTCAGTCACTTCTATTCAATTTATTATCTTTGCTAGAGACATTCGTGCAAACCTAATTCTGTTTTAAAGTGTATTTTACATTTTCTTTTCTTTTTCATTTTTTAGAAAACTGTCACGTAAAATAATCAAAATAGAATTGCTGTTCTTTTGTCTTGTAGCCTACTTTGTACAAGACCTTTAATTTTCAGTGTCTAGCTACTGAACCAAAGAGAGTAAAGAATTTTCTTTTCTGTTTTATGAAGCAGTCATATCAATGACTTATTTATTAGAAACTTAATATCTATCTCTATACAGTAAATTTTAGCCTTAGTTAAATATATAGCTATAACTAAAGAGAAATATTAGTATTATATAATGATTGACCAAATGTAATATTTACATAATGTGACTAAAGTAATCTAAATTAAGGGTATACATTTCTGAAAATTCTTAATATTCATTTGTCAAAATCTAAACCAATAGTCCTCTAAAACTATAGCTATTTGTAAGCTGATATATAGCTTCAAAATCATTAATTTTGTAAACTAACAGAAAAAGCTAATTTGTCAAAAGTACATGGTTCTGAAAACTTAATAGAGTTATAGTAGTAATAAGGAGAAATGATGCTTAAAATCTCTTGCTTCGTTCTCTCTAGACACGAGGCCACCCAATCATAATTTTACCAAAGTTTATTTAATAATATGGTTTCTGTAGCAACATCGAAGAGGGACAGGTGACAGAGTTCACTTTTTAAAATGAATTTTGCAAATATACTTATTTCTTTTGCTTTAACTTGTTTTATGATCTATGTCAAATGTGAATCGTATCTTCTGCTTATCTCTTTGAGAATATAGTCACTAAATTTTAACTTTGTGCCCAGACTGGTTGAATTTACCTATTAGTATGACCTTGTAAAGATTACCTTATTTCTTTTTACTCTCCTTTGATCTTTGGTACTTTTCCTCTGCAAAGTGGAAAATAATTGTAGGAACTTGTTAAGGGATTTCAGCCAATTGACTTACGTTAAGAAATTTAAAACAAGTATGACCTGATAAAAATTTCATAAATATTAGCTGTAATTCATGTGGTCAGCACAGTATTGTTGAACAAGCTCTGTTGATTTCATATAATCTAATTTTTAAATCATTTGTTACTTATGTTGACCACTAGACCTTTTACTTGACTTCAGTTTTATTAGTTCATTCCCTTCCCAAATTTGGTAATTCTCAAGATCATGTCAAGTTAAAATGAGCTAGAATTCAACTAAAAGAAAGAATGAAGATGTCAAGTTTTATAGCATTTAAAATAAAAAAAAATACTGGAAATAATTTTGGGCTGAAAATTCTGATACCATCTAATTACTGAATTTTATGGAGGGTTATGCATAATGGGTATGGAGTAATGGAGTAGTCTAGTTACAGACAGAAAAATAAAGAATATATTTTTTCGCATTTCTATTTTTACACTCCAGTCTTTACCCCCTCATAGTCTGCCCTCCCACGGTTCCTCATTCCATTCCTTCTCCCCATTGTCTCCAAGAGAATGCATCAGTAATGGTGTCAGGTCTTGGAGCTAAAGCTTGAGATAGATTCCAAGTTGGGCTAATGAAGAACTCACCCTTCCCTCAGTCTCTTCTACATTTTTGTCCTTGCAGTTCTTTTAGACAAGATCATTTCAGACCAGTAGAATAAGCAGAAATATGCAAAGGAGTCTTTTATATCACATACTGTGAAATGATTTGTTCTGATACCATAAATACATTTTGAAAGTAAGGGTATATTTGCTTTTTAAATCATTCAGCTATCTGAAAATATCATTACATATTTGTGATATTGATATGTAGTAAGTATACACAATAGAGTACATGAAATAGATGATATAAAAAAATGGAGAAAACCATAAAGCATTTACAACAAAGAATGCAAGAGAATATAATTTTTGAGTTGTCCAAATAGGTTATGATCCACCTAAACTTTCAATATCATAAACCATTTTTACTTTATTTTCTATTGTTAAAATTATATGTTTAAAAGACTTAAAATAAGGCCATTAAGATGGCTCAGTGTAAGGGTACTTGCCACCAAAAGTGAAAACCAAGTTGCAAATCTGGAACCTATATGATGGAAGGAAAGGACTAACTCCCATAAGCTGTGTTCTGACTACCATTCAGGAGTCCCGAGACAGACAGACACAGACACATAGACATGAACACAATAAATAAAGTAAGTATATATATTTATAATTTTTCAACATAAAATATGCTTCAAGAATATTCAAGCTCAAAATATTCTCTAAAAGTAATAGCAAACTATTTGTAAAAATATATAAATTTGCCAAAGAGAAAAATCACAAAATATCCCAAAATTACTGTAGAAATTGACTTTTTATGCCCAAAATTCAATAAAACTTTAGTGGTAACTTAATTTTAGTATCTCGATTATTTCTTATAATACTGCTGATATTTTTAACATGGTTGTTTCAATAGAATTTTGTGAATTACAGTTCTCAGATCTCAGTATGTCCAAAACAGTATAAAAGTACACAAGTATTAAATATTCATAGTTTATGAGTAGCCTGTGGCAACTTTAATATATGTTCTTTGAATATCCCTGTAGATCCAACTGAACTTTGAGAAGAAAGCACACTGTATTCTTTATTAAATCTATTCTAAGTGCCAAAAATGCCAGTGTATATACATATCACTAGTGATTTCTGTATAAATTTAGTGCAGTTAAATAAAGGTAAAAAAATAAAGGCAATGTTATTAAAAATATATAATCCTCTAAACTACCTTTGTCATTACACATTCTTCTTAGAAATATGTAAAGTTTATCCTTTCTTCTGCCAAGAAGCAAAAATGGGCCTGCATATTGGAAAAAAAATCCTTTTCTAGAAACAATCGCTATTTCTGCATGTACTTGATCGAATTCTTCAAAAATACATGTCATTTAACTGAAATATTAGTTTGACCTTCTATAAACTAAACTCTATTTTCCCTGTGAACTTTTACTGTGTAATAGAAGGTACATTTCTCCAAGGTGAAAATGCCTTTGAAGAGACTTAAAATTACATTTAGAGAAAAAAAAATCTTTTTTAAGAAAAATGTGCCTTAAAAAGAAATGAGTATCTTTGACTTCACTTTTTCTTTTTAATTAACTTGAGTATTTCTTATATACATTTCGAGTGTTAATCCATTTCCTGGTTTCCGGGCAAACATTCCCCTCTCCCCTCCCCTTTCTTATCCTTGTTCCCCTCCCCATGCTCCCCCCATTGCCGCCCTCCACCCAAAAATCTAGTTCACTGGTGGTTCAGTCTTAGTAGGACCCAGGGCTTCCCCTTCAACTGGTGCTCTTATTAGGATATTCATTGCGACCTATGAGGTCAGAGTCCAGGGTCAGTCCATGTATAGTGTTTAGGTAGTGGCTTAGTCCCTGGAAGCTCTGGTTGCTTGGCATTGTTGTACATATGGGGTCTCGAGACCCTTCAAGCTCTTCCAGTTCTTTCTCTGATTCCCTCAATGGTGGTCCTATTCTCAGTTCAGTGGTTTGCTGCTGGCATTCGCCTCTGTGTTTGCCGTATTCTGGCTGTGTCTCTCAGGAGAGATCTACATCCGCCTCCTGTCGGCCTGCACTACTTTGCTTCATCCATCTTGTCTAATTGGATGGCTGTATATGTATGGGCCACATGTGGGGTAGGCTCTGAATGGGTGCTCCTTCTGTGTCTGTTTTAATCTTTGCCTGTCTATTCCCTGCCAAGGGTATTCTTGTTCCCCTTTTAAAGAAGGAGTGAAGCATTCACATTTTGATCATCCGTCTTGAGTTTCATTTGTTCTAGGCATCTAGGGTAATTCAAGCATTTGGGGTAATAGTCATTTATCAATAAGTGCATACCATGTGTGTTTTTGTGTGATTGGGTTAGCTCACTCAGGATGATATTTTCCAGTTCCAACCATTTGCCTACGAATTTCATAAACTCGTTGTTTTTGATAGCTGAGTAATATTCCATTGTGTAGATGTACCACATTTTCTGTATCCATTCCTCTGTTGAAGGGCATCTGGGTTCTTTCCAGCTCTGGATATTATAAATAAGGCTGCGATGAACATAGTGGAGCACGTGTCTTTTATATATGTTGGGGCATCTTTTGGGTATATGCCCAAGAGAGGTATAGCTGGATCCTCAGGCAGGTCAATGCCCAATTTTCTGAGGAACCTCCAGACTGATTTCCAGAATGGTTTTACCAGTCTGCAATCCCACCAACAATGGAGGAGTGTTCCTTTTTCTCCGCATCCTTGCCAGCATCTGCTGTCACCTGAGTTTTTGATCTTAGCCATTCTCACTGGTGTGCGGTGAAATCTCAGGGTTGTTTTGATTTGCATTTCCCTTATGACTAAAGATGTTGAACATTTCTTTAGGTGTTTCTCAGCCATTCGGTATTCCTCAGCTGTGAATTCTTTCTTTAGCTCTGAACCCCATTTTTTAATAGGGTTATTTGTCTCCCTGCAGTCTAACTTCTTGAGTTTTTTGTATATTTTGGATATAAGGCCTCTATCTTTGTAGCATTGGTAAAGATCTTTTCCCAATCTGTTGGTTGCCGTTTTGTCCTAACCACAATGTCCTTTGCCTTACAGAAGCTTTGCAATTTTATGAGATCCCATTTGTCGATTCTTGATCTTAGAGCATAAGCCATTGGTGTTTTGTTCACGAAATTTTTTCCAGTGCCCATGTGTTCCAATAGCGCCCTAGGTTTTCTTCTATTAGTTTGAGTGTATCTGGTTTGATGTGGAGGTCCTTGATCCACTTGGACTTAAGCTTTCTACAGTGTAATAAGCATGGATCGATCTGCATTCTTCTACATGTTGCCCTCCAGTTGAACCAGCACCATTTGCTGAAAATGCTATCTTTTTTCCATTGGAGGGTTTTGGCTCCTTTGTCAAAATTCAAGTGACCATAGGTGTGTGGGTTCATTTCTGGGTCTTCAATTCTGTTCCATTGATCAATCTGTCTGTCTCTGTACCAATACCATGCAGTTTTTATCACTATTGCTCTGTTATACTGCTTGAGTTCAGGGATAGTGATTCCCCCTGAAGTCCTTTTATTATGGAAGATAGTTTTAGCTATCCTGGGTTTTCTGTTATTCCAGATGAATTTGCAAATTGTTCTGTCTAACTCTTTGAAGAATTGGATTGGTATTTTGATGGGGATTGCATTGAATCTGTAGATCGCTTTTGGTAAAATGGCCATTTTTACTATATTAATCCTGCCAATCCATGAGCATGGGAGATCTTTCCATCTTCTGAGGTCTTCTTCAAAGTCTTTCTTCAGAGTCTTGAAGTTCTTATTGTACAAATGTTTTTCTTGCTTGGTTAAAGTCACACCGAGGTAGTTTATATTATTTGGGTCTATTATGAAGGGTGTCCTTTCCCTAATTTCTTTCTCGGCTTGTTTCCCTTTTGTGTAGAGGAAGGCTACTGATTTATTTGAGATAAATTTATACCCAGCCACTTTGCTGAAGTTGTTTATCAGCTTCAGTAGTTCTCTGGTGGAACTTTTGGGATCACTTAAATATACTATCATATCATCTGCAAATAGTGATATATTGACTTCTTCTTTTCTGATCTGTATCCCCTTGACCTCCTTTTGTTGTCTGATTGCTCTGGCTAGAACTTCAAGAACTATATTGAATAAGTAGGGAGAAAGTTGGCAGCCTTGTCTAGTCCCTTATTTTAGTGGGACTGCTTCAAGTTTCTCTCCATTTAGTTTAATGTTAGCTACTGGTTTGCTGTATATGGCTTTTACTATGTTTAGGTATGGGCCTTTAATTCCTATTATTTCCAGGACTTTTATCATGAAGGGGTGTTGAATTTTGTCAAATGCTTTCTCAGCATCTAATGAAATGGTCATGTGGTTTTGTTCTTTCAGTTTGTTTATATAATGGATCACGTTGATGGTTTTCCGTATATTAAACCATCCCTGCATGCCTGGGATGAAGCCTACGTGATTATGGTGGATGATTGTTTTGATGTGCTCTTGGATTCGTTTTGCCAGAACTTTATTGAGTATTTTTGTGTCAATATTCATAAGGGAAATTGGTCTGAAGTTCTCTTTCTTTGTTGGGTCTTTGTGTGACTTAGGTATAAGAGTAATTGTGGCTTCTTCATAGAAGTAATTCGGTAGTGCTCCATCTGTTTCAATTTTGTGGAATAGTTTGGATAATATTGGTACGAGGTCTTCTATGAAGTTCTGATAGAATTCTGCACTAAACCTGTCTGGACCTGGGCTCTTTTTGGTTGGGAGACCTTTTTTTTTTTTTTTTTTTTTTTATCAACTTGAGTATTTCTAATATACATTTCGAGTGTTATTCCCTTTCCCGGTTTCCGGGCAAACATCCCCCTCCCCCCTCCCCTTCCTTATGGGTGTTCCCCTCCCAACCCTCCCCCCATTGCCACCCTCCCCCCATAGTCTAGTTTACTGGGGGTTCAGTCTTAGCAGGACCCAGGGCTTCCTCTTCCACTGGTGCTCTCACTAGGTTATTTATTGCTACCTATGGGGTCAGAGTCCAGGGTCAGTCCATGTATAGTATTTAGGTAGTGGCTTAGTCCCTGGAAGCTCTGGTTGCTTGACATTGTTGTACTTTTGGGGTCTCGAGCCCCTTCAAGCTCTTCCAGTTCTTTCTCTGATTCCTTCAACGGGGGACCTATTCTCAGTTCAGTGGTTTGCTGCTGGCATTCGCCTCTGTATTTGCTGTATTCTGGCTGTGTCTCTCAGGAGCGATCTACATCCAGCTCCTGTCGGTCTGCACTTCTTTGCTTCATCCATCTTGTCTAATTGGGTGGCTGTATATGTATGGGCCACATGTGGGGCAAGCTCTGAATGGGTGTTCCTTCAGTCTCTGTTTTAATCTTTGCCTCTCCCTTCCCTGCCAAGGGTATTCTTTTTCCTCATTTAATGAAGGAGTGAAGCATTCACATTTTGATCATCCGTCTTGAGTTTCGTTTGTTCTAGGGATCTAGGGTAATTCAAGCATTTGGGCTAAAAGCCACTTATCAATGAGTGCATACTATGTATGTCTTTCTGTGATTGGGTTAGCTCACTCAGGATGATATTTTCCAGTTCCAACCATTTGCCTACAAATTTCATAAAGCCGTTGTTATTGATAGCTGAGTAATATTCCATTGTGTAGATTTACCACATTTTCTGTATCCATTCCTCTGTTGAAGGGCATCTGGGTTCTTTCCAGCTCTGGCTATTATAAATAAGGCTGCGATGAACATAGTGGAGCACGTGTCTTTTATATTTGTTGGGGCATCTTTTGGGTATATGCCCAAGAGAGGTATAGCTGGATCCTCAGGCAGGTCAATGCCCAATTTTCGGAGGAACCTCCAGACTGATTTCCAGAATGGTTTTACCAGTCTGCAATCCCACCAACAATGGAGGAGTGTTCCTTTTTCTCCGCATCCTTGCCAGCATCTGCTGTCACCTGAGTTTTTGATCTTAGCCATTCTCACTGGTGTGCGGTGAAATCTCAGGGATGTTTTGATTTGCATTTCCCTTATGACTAAAGATGTTGAACATTTCTTTAGGTGTTTCTCAGCCATTCGGCATTCCTCAGCTGTGAATTCTTTCTTTAGCTCTGAACCCCATTTTTTAATAGGGTTATTTGTCTCCCTGCAGTCTAACTTCTTGAGTTTTTTGTATATTTTGGATATAAGGCCTCTATCTTTGTAGCATTGGTAAAGATCTTTTCCCAATCTGTTGGTTGCCGTTTTGTCCTAACCACAGTGTCCTTTACCTTACAGAAGCTTTGCAGTTTTATGAGATCCCATTTGTAGATTCTTGATCTTAGAGCATAAGCCATTGGTGTTTTGTTCAGGAAATTTTTTCCAGTGCCCATGTGTTCCAATGCTGCCCTAGGTTTTCTTCTATTAGTTTGAGTGTATCTGGTTTGATGTGGAGGTCCTTGATCCACTTGGACTTAAGCTTTCTACAGTGTAATAAGCATGGATCGATCTGCTTTCTTCTACATTTTGCCCTCCAGTTGAACCAGCACCATTTGCTGAAAATGCTATCTTTTTTCCATTGGATGGTTTTGGCTCCTTTGTCAAAAATCAAGTGACCATAGGTGTGTGGGTTCATTTCTGGGTCTTCAATTCTGTTCCATTGATCTATCTGTCTGTCTCTGTACCAATACCATGCAGTTTTTATCACTATTGCTCTGTAATACTGCTTGAGTTCAGGGATAGTGATTGCCCCTGAAGTCCTTTTATTATGGAGGATAGTTTTAGCTATCCTGGGTTTTTTGTTATTCCAGATGAATTTGCAAATTGTTCTGTCTAACTCTTTGAAGAATTGGATTGGTATTTTGATGGGGATTGCATTGAATCTGTAGATCGCTTTTGGTAAAATGGCCATTTTTACTATATTAATCCTGCCAATCCATGAGCATGGGAGATCTTTCCATCTTCTGAGGTCTTCTTCAAAGTCTTTCTTCAGAGTCTTGAAGTTCTTATTGTACAAATGTTTTTCTTGCTTGGTTAAAGTCACACCGAGGTAGTTTATATTATTTGGGTCTATTATGAAGGGTGTCCTTTCCCTAATTTCTTTCTCGGCTTGTTTCCCTTTTGTGTAGAGGAAGGCTACTGATTTATTTGAGATAATTTTATACCCAGCCACTTTGCTGAAGTTGTTTATCAGCTTCAGTAGTTCTCTGGTGGAACTTTTGGGATCACTTAAATATACTATCATATCATCTGCAAATAGTGATATATTGACTTCTTCTTTTCTGATCTGTATCCCCTTGACCTCCTTTTGTTGTCTGATTGCTCTGGCTAGAACTTCAAGAACTATATTGAATAAGTAGGGAGAAAGTTGGCAGCCTTGTCTAGTCCCTGATTTTAGTGGGATTGCTTCAAGTTTCTCTCCATTTAGTTTAATGTTAGCTACTGGTTTGCTGTATATGGCTTTTACTATGTTTAGGTATGGGCCTTGAATTCCTATTCTTTCCAGGACTTTTATCATGAAGGGGTGTTGAATTTTGTCAAATGCTTTCTCAGCATCTAATGAAATGGTCATGTGGTTTTGTTCTTTCAGTTTGTTTATATAATGGATCACGTTGATGGTTTTCCGTATATTAAACCATCCCTGCATGCCTGGGATGAAGCCTACGTGATTATGGTGGATGATTGTTTTGATGTGCTCTTGGATTCGTTTTGCCAGAATTTTATTGAGTATTTTTGTGTCAATATTCATAAGGGAAATTGGTCTGAAGTTCTCTTTCTTTGTTGGGTCTTTGTGTGATTTAGGTATAAGAGTAATTGTGGCTTCTTCATAGAAGTAATTCGGTAGTGCTCCATCTGTTTCAATTTTGTGGAATAGTTTGGATAATATTGGTACGAGGTCTTCTATGAAGTTCTGATAGAATTCTGCACTAAACCTGTCTGGACCTGGGCTCTTTTTGGTTGGGAGACCTTTTTTTTTTTTTTTTTTTTTTTTTTTTTTTTTTTTTTTTTTTAATTAACTTGAGTATTTCTTATATACATTTCAAGTGTTAATCCCTTTCCCGGTTTCCGGGCAAACATCCCCCTCCCCCCTCCCCTTCCTTATGGGTGTTCCCCTCCCAACCCTCCCCCCATTGCCACCCTCCCCCCATAGTCTAGTTTACTGGGGGTTCAGTCTTAGCAGGACCCAGGGCTTCCTCTTCCACTGGTGCTCTCACTAGGTTATTCATTGCTACCTATGGGGTCAGAGTCCAGGGTCAGTCCATGTATAGTATTTAGGTAGTGGCTTAGTCCCTGGAAGCTCTGGTTGCTTGACATTGTTGTACTTTTGGGGTCTCGAGCCCCTTCAAGCTCTTCCAGTTCTTTCTCTGATTCCTTCAACGGGGGACCTATTCTCAGTTCAGTGGTTTGCTGCTGGCATTCGCCTCTGTATTTGCTGTATTCTGGCTGTGTCTCTCAGGAGCGATCTACATCCAGCTCCTGTCGGTCTGCACTTCTTTGCTTCATCCATCTTGTCTAATTGGGTGGCTGTATATGTATGGGCCACATGTGGGGCAGGCTCTGAATGGGTGTTCCTTCAGTCTCTGTTTTAATCTTTGCCTCTCCCTTCCCTGCCAAGGGTATTCTTTTTCCTCATTTAATGAAGGAGTGAAGCATTCACATTTTGATCATCCGTCTTGAGTTTCGTTTGTTCTAGGGATCTAGGGTAATTCAAGCATTTGGGCTAAAAGCCACTTATCAATGAGTGCATACTATGTATGTCTTTCTGTGATTGGGTTAGCTCACTCAGGATGATATTTTCCAGTTCCAACCATTTGCCTACGAATTTCATAAAGCCGTTGTTTTTGATAGCTGAGTAATATTCCATTGTGTAGATGTACCACATTTTCTGTATCAATTCCTCTATTGAAGGGCATCTGGGTTCTTTCCATTTTCTGGCTTATTATAAATAAGGCTGCGATGAACATAGTGGAGCACGTGTCTCTTTTATATGTTGAGCCATATTTTGGGTATATGCCCAAGAGTGGTATAGCTGGATCCTCAGGCAGTTCAATGTCCAATTTTCTGAGGAACCTGCAGACTGATTTCCAGAATGATTTTACCAGTCTGCAATCCCACCAACAATGGAGGAGTGTTCCTCTTTCTCCACATCCTCGCCAGCATCTGCTGTCACCTGAGTTTTTGATCTTATCCATTCTCACTGGTGTGAGGTGAAATCTCAGGGTTGTTTTGATTTGCATTTTGGTTGGGAGACCTTTAATGACTGCTTCTATTTCCTTAGGAGTTATGGGGTTTTTTAACTGGTTTATCTGTTCCTGATTTAACTTCGGTACCTGGTATCTGTCTAGGAAATTGTCCATTTCCTGAAGATTTTCAAGTTTTGTTGAATATAGGCTTTTATAGTAAGATCTGATGATTTTTTGAATTTCCTCTGATTCTGTAGTTTTGTCTCCCTTTTCATTTCTGATTTTGTTAATTTGGACACACTCTCTGTGTCCTCTCGTTAGTCTGGCTAAGGGTTTATCTATCTTGTTGATTTTCTCAAAGAACCAACTTTTGGTTCTGTTGATTCTTTCTATGGTCCTTTTTGTTTCTACTTGGTTGATTTCAGCTCTTAGTTTGATTATTTCCTGCCTTCTCCTCCTCCTGGGTGTATTTGCTTCTTTTTGTTCTAGAGCTTTTAGGTGTGCTGTCAAACTGCTGACGTATGCTCTTTCCTGTTTTTTTCTGCAGGCACTCAGCGCAAGCGCAAGGCCCTGGGTTCGGTCCCCAGCTCCGTAAAAAAAAAAAAAAAAGAATTAATACTCTAATAATGTCAGAGTGAAATATTACTAAACTTTCAGGATTTGGGAACAAACAGACTGATTCCACAAGGATGTGTGGAATGTCATGTTTAAATATCTTCATTTTTTTCCTAAGCCTTATTTCTCTGTGCCACTGTATGATTTTTGTGTAAGATGTTTCATTTTTGTCACATTAAATTATTTCCACGCAGTTTTTGCCTAAGCAATATCTGGACTTTCTAGAAGCCACAGACAGTAAAATAAAATGAATAGTATTTATATTCTTATTATCTGCAAACTTATCCATATTCTAATGTACTTTCTTCAATTTTCACCATTTTAAATTGATTCTATACTTTTCTACTGAATACTTAGATTTGACATTTGATATTTCAGAATGTTGTTTCAAAATAAAAATATGGGAAATAACAAAACTCATTCATACCAACTTTCATAGTTTTTCAAACACCTTCTTGTAAAGGAATTTTAATTCAGCAACATGGCTGCTCTTGCTGGAATATAGACATACCCTTAGTGCATACCATTAATAACAAACAATGTAGATAAGATTGTTTGTAGAAGGAAGTAGCCATGTGTGAAAGTGATATCTAATTGAGGTGCAGACAAAGTGATGAATCAAATAAAGATTTCACAGAATGAGCCAGATATAGGATACTCCCAAATCTGATGAGAAGAGACAGGAAAAGGCAGCTACTTTAGAACAGTAGAGGAATTGATTTACATTTTTCTACATGCTGAATTCTGGTTGAACTAGCACCATTCATTGAAAATGCTATATTTTATTCCATTAGATGGTTTTAGCTCCATTCTCAAAGATCAAGTGACCATAGGTGTGTGGGTTCACTTCTGGGTCTAGAATTCTATTCCATTGATCTACTTGCTTGTCTCTGCACTAATACCATGCAACTTTTTATAAAGATTGCTCTGTAATACAGCTTGAGGTCAGGGATGGTGATTCCCCCAGTAGTTCTTTTATTGTTCAGAATAGTTTTCACTCACCTTCTTTGTTGTTTTTGTTGTTGTTCCAAATGAATTTGGTAATTGCATTTTCTAACTCTATGGAAAATTGAGTTGGAAATTTAATGGGGATTGCATTGAATCTGTAGATTGCCTTTGGCAAGATGGCCATTTTTACTATATTACTCCTGCCAATTCATGAGCATGGGAGATATTTCCATCTGAGTGTTTCTTTGATTTCTTTCAAAGGCTTGACATTCTTGTCATACAGATCTTTCACTTGCTTGGCTAGTAATGCAAAGGACACTGTCAATAGGACAAAACAGCAGCCAACAGACTGGGAAAAGATCTTTACCAATCCTACATCCAATAGAGGGATAATATTCAATATATATAAAGAACTCAAGAAGTTAGACTCCAGAGACTCAAACAATCCTATTAATAATGGGGTACAGAGCTAAACAAAGATTGCTCAATTGAGGAATATCAAATGGCTGAGAAGCACCTAAAGAAATGTTCAACATTCTTAGACATCAGGCAAATGCAAATCAAAACAACACCCAGAGTTCACCTCAAACCACTCAAAATTGATAAGGTCAGAAACTCAGGTGACAGTAGATGCTGATGATTATGTGGAAAAAGAGGAACACTCTTCCATTGTTGGTGGGATTTTTTTTTATTATTATTAACTTGAGTATTTCTTATATACATTTCGAGTGTTATTCCCTTTCCCAGTTTCCGGGCAAACATCCCCCTCCCCCCTCCCCTTTCTTATCGGTGTTCCCCTCCCCACCCTCCCCACATTGTTGGTGGGATTTTAAGCTGGTATAACTACTCTACAAAGTTTCTCAGAAAATTGGACATACTACAACTCAAGGACCAAACTATATCACTCCTGGGCATACACCCAAAAGATGATCCAACATATAACAAGGACAGTTGCTCCACTAAATTCATAGCAGCTTTATTTGTAATAGTGAGAAGTTTGAAAGAGCCCAGATGTCCTTCAACAGAAGATTGGATACAGAAATTGTGGTACATTTATACAGTGGGGTACTACTCAGCTAAAACAATGACTTCATGGCATTCTTAGGCAAATGAATGGAACAAGAAAATATCATTCTGAGTGAGGTAACCCAGTCACAAAAGAACATACATGGTATGCACTCACTAATAAATGGATACTGGTTCAAAGTACCCAAGAAACCATCCATTCACAGACTATCAGAAGCCCAAGATGAAGGAACACCAAAGTGTGGCTGTTTCCATACTTCTTAGAAGAAAGAGCAAAATACAAGAGGACATACAGTGAAAAAGAGCAGAGCAGTCACCAACTAATAGGTCATCCAGAGACTTCCCCACATGGTTTTCCATCTCATATGTAGCTATCAAACCCTGACATTATTGTTGATGCCAATAAGTGCTTGCTGACAGGAGCCTTGTATGGATGTCTCCTGAGAGGCTCCGCCAGAGCCTTACTGGTCCAGATGAGATCTGAGCATGGAGATCACAATGGAGGAAACAGAGAAAGGACTAGAGGAACTGAAGTGGTTTGTAACCCAATAAGACAACAGCAATATCAACCAAACAAACTACTCAGGGATCTCAGGACTAAAACACCAACCAATGAGTTCACATGGAGGGATACATGGCTCCAGCTACATATGTAAAAAAGGATGGCATTGTCTGCCATCAATAGAAAGAGAATCCCTTGTCTTGTAAAGGAATGCCAGGGTGATGGGGTGGGAGTGTGAGGGTGGGAGTGGGAGCATCTTCATAGAAGCAGGGTGAGAGGGGATGGAGAGTGGTAAAGGGGATAACATTTGAAATGTAAATACATAAAATATCCAACGGAAAAAAGGAAAAAAGTAGCAGGGAAAGAAGAGAGTTGAGTTTAATGCAACTTTGGGCAGTTCAATTCAGAATTGTCAGGCCGCTGGGAGTCCATTTTGTTCAGTAATTTGAATTCATTGCAGTTGTATTGAATCATTCAGTTGGGAGTAATTGCAGTGAATGCACAACAGATTTGGTGAGTTTTTTCATGAGTTCATGCATCTCAATGTAGGTCAACAGAGGCAGCTTGTCAATGTCTAGTGTGTTGGGGTCCCAAGGGTAGAGCCGCATTATCCAGGACACTGGGTTTGCATAGTAGAGTTAGTCAATGCATAGTTTATTAAAAGTTTCAACTTCTTTTAAAGGCAAAGCAGAATAAAGGTTTCTCACATTTTCTAGTTTTTAACCAGCTGCTATTTCCCTAGCAATAACTTATCTTGATTCAAAGTGACATAAATGTCCTTGCAGACTGAGACATATGTCAGCAGTCCAACTCTTAGATGTGTTGCTTCTTATCATCAAAAACAAAGTTACTTTTTCTTGAGGAAAGAATCCTGTAGGTCACTTTCTCAGACATGTACCAGGATTCTCTGCTTGAAAAATTATGCCTTCTTGGTGTCTCAGTATGCTAAAAGTCACAAAGATCTCATGTTGCCTTATATATAGCAAGCTAGTAGCAGTCACCTCACCACCTCACATTATTTTTCTATACAAGTTTAAGCCAGAGAATATGAAGGATGCAAAAATTGGATTAATTTGGCCGAATTAGTTTAAGGAGAAGCATAGCAATTCAGTGAGAAGCCCAGAGAAAGAAAATTGAATCAGTCAGCTGGAAAGGCAATTGAGCCAGAATAGTTGAGTTAAACCAACCAGCCAGAGTTCAGAAACAACTAGAAAGGGAGAGCTTATTCAGCGCTAATCCTATGAAAGATAACAATTACATCATACAAATGAAAGATAATTTTACACTTTTAATATGGTGTAATATTTGCATATCACCAAAGAAAATTATCCTATGGACTTATTTCTCTAGATTACTCACAATACTTCAAGTTGTATAAATTTCTTGTGCATAAGAGTTATGATAGTACATTGTTCATGGATCAATTGCAAGAAAATATGTCTATACATGTTTACACAAGTAGAAGTTTTCTGAGAGTTTTAATTTTCTTTATTAACTATAGATATATTTAACTGAAAGGGAGATCCATTTTCATATTGTAGAATCACAAACTAAAAACATTTCCAAGTTACATACTGCCATTATTTTCCCTATTTTTTTAAATTTATTCTCCTCTTTTAAATTACATCATTACATCCCAACTGTAATTTCCCCTCCCTTCTCTCCTCCCAGTCCCTACCCTCTACATCCATTTTCCCCAAATCTACTCCTGCTCATGCATTTTTATTTAAAAAAGTGCAGACCTTCCAGGGATATCAACCAAACATAGCATAACAATTTACATTAAATCTAGACACTTACCCTCATACAAATGCTAGATGACTGTTGCTATTTCTTAATTCCTGAAATGTAATTTAAAAGATTTTAAGATTTTTGAAGTAAAGCTTTGTTTCAATTTGAAGATGTTATAATAGACATAGTATTTTATCTGAAAGTTGATATCATTGAACAACATAAATGATGCAGGATATTTGATTATATGAACCTCAAGGATATGAAGTGGTGTGGTGTGTCTTCACACCTTTAATCCAAGAGGTAAATAAAGTCAATCTTAGGTCAAGGAGCACAGCAAGCAACTATCTGACTGGGAATGAACATAAGTAAGCAGAAAGGAGGCTCATTGAGTTGAAGGATTCCCTGGGATCTTCCTTGGAGCTCTGAAAATAAATCTCCACAGTACAGTGTATTAAGGGGCCTTCAACTCAAAGAGCCTCCTTTCTTTTTATTTTTGTTCACTCCCAGTCAGATAGAGGGATACATTACTCAAACTACATATGTAGGAGAGGATTGCCTTATCTGGTATCAATGGCAGGGGAGACCCTTGGTCCTGTGGAGGCTCGGTGCTCCAGCATAGAGGGAAGGAAGAG
Organism: Rattus norvegicus; assembly: GCF_021556685.1. NCBI lineage: Eukaryota > Metazoa > Chordata > Mammalia > Rodentia > Muridae > Rattus > Rattus norvegicus. The sequence continues at coordinate 91,055,010 of NC_141554.1, forward strand.
GGGTAAGTCAGGAGTGTGGGGGTAGGGGGAGGAGCACCGTCATAGAGGTAAGGAGCAGGGGGAATGGGATGGAGGTTTGTGGAGGGGAAACAGGTGAAAAGGACATTTGAAATGTAAATAAATAAAATAATCAATAAAAATGTGGGAAAAGGACAGTTTGGAGAATAAGAAAGAGCTGTTTCTTTATGGTACATAGGTAGAGTATGAAGGTCAGCTAGGTGCTTCCTCTGCCTTTCTGAGCTACTGAGTCTTCATTGGTAAAATTATATGGTTGAAATTTTGCTTTAAAAATATTTTTGCACCCAACTGTAGAAATATGTCCTGATTCATTCCTACCAGCATCATGATCCCATAAATAAGATTCAGACTCAAAATATATTTACAAATGCTTTGGCCATATAGCTAAGCTCTTCTCTGAGTAGATCATAACCTAAAACAACCCAGTTATATTATCCTATTTTCTGCCACGTGGATTGTTACCTGTGTGCAGGTACCATCTACCTGTCTTGTGACATGTTATCTATGTGAATCATTGAATCTGCTTCTATCCCAGACCCTTCCTGCCTCCCAAATATCACACCTTCCATTTTCTGTCTAAGCCATCAGATTTTTATTGACAGATGCAACATCCATGTAGACACAGACATAAGATAATCTCTGTATGCTCAATGTGGTTCAGGAACCCATGACCCTGACATTAAAAGTCTCATGGTGTACCAACTGAGGTACCTGGGAAAATCTCATTTTGATTTCAGTAGGACAAATCTGTAATTTAAAAGCAAGAATACTATGGAACAGACACTGACTCACTGAGAATAAATAATACACTATTGGACAAATAAATAGTCATTGATGAAGCCAAGCAGGAAAAAAGAACATTTCTAGAATTGAATGAAAATTTAAAGAAAATGTAAACACAATTTACCACAACCTCTGAGATACCATGAAAGTATCCTTAAGGGGAAAACTTATAGCTTTAAGTAACTATATTAAAAAGAGAGAGATCTAAAGTGAGTAACTCAATAATATATTTAACATTTAAAAGAAGATGAACAAACCGAACGCTAAGGCAGGAGATGTAAAAACAAAGAGTTGATTCATTCAACAGCCAAGACAAACATACCCTTAACTAAACTAAGTAAAAACAAAAGATGAAAAACACAAATTAATAAAATGAGAGATGAAAAGGTAGATACTAATGAAATCCAAAATATCATCAAGTTTTATTTTGAACAAATTGGAGAATAAAAAATTATGTTTAAATTTCTAGTTGGATATGAATTACCAAAATTAAACATAGAATATATAAAAATTTAAACAAGTAACAAGTAAATAACAAGCAATTATATTGTAGCAAAATATTCCAGCTAAAATCTTGTAAGGCCCTGTAACTATTGCTTTTATTTCCTCAAATAATGAGAAGCAATACCCAGGCTTTGTGAATATGTGGCTTGGGCTAAGCTCAGATCAATTCTAACTATCCTTAGGCCTAGGCCTGGAAGCTTCTAGGCTACATAAAATCTAACCTAATGTAGGCCCGGACTTTAAAGGTCGCAGCTTCCAACCTCCATCTGCTAACCTAGGCCTAGTATGTTTCAGCTTCTGAGACTTACTACTGAATAAACTCACTGTTTCTGAACTTTGCATGACTGATTCTACTCAGTTGTTCTGGCTCAAACTCCTCTCCAAGCTGATTAATTCACTTTGGCCTCTCTCAGTTTCTAAATGAATTGTTCTGCTTGAAAAACCTGCCTCTGAACTCCAGGAACTGAACAGAGCAAACTCAATTGCATCCAACTGAACTGCATATAATTCAACTGATTCTAATGAACTCAGTTGGCCCTCACTCCCTGCACTGCTCTTAAGTTACCTCTCTTTCATGTGTGTTCTCAAGAGAGTTATCTCTGACTCATCACTTTGTCTGTATCTCAAGTAGACTTTATTGTTTGGGATTAAATGTGTATACTAATTGCTTATCTATATTCTAGCCAGAAGGATTAATGTCATTGTTCTAGCAGGGTCACATAGACTCAAAAGTTCTTTAGATGTGATTCATTGCTAAAGCAGGCACGTTGCTGGATTGAAATTCCTCTACAAGGCCAAGATATATTCAATGCATAATTTACCAGAATCACAACAACAACAACAACAACAACAACAACAACAACAACAACAACAACAAATCCTAACTTTCATGTTTCTCATATTATTTAATAAGATAGAAGAGAGAGGAACACTACTACTTATTTTATATAAACCTGGGTATTACTCTGAAACCTAAAGTAAATGAAAACTCAACAATAAAAAAGAAAATTTAAGATCAAATTTCCTGATGAACTTAAATTCAACCATTCTTTTTTTCCCAATTCATGTGTTTGTGGTCTTATGTGCTTTTTATTAATATTGAAGATAGATTGTTGCCTCCTGCAATATATCACATCATCAGTTTCCCTTCTATTACCTCTTCCCAGACCTACCTCTTCTTCATTTAACTTAATAAAACAGGTCTCTAAGAGAAAACAACCAAGCAAAGCAAAATGGGATACAAGAAGACCAAGCAAAAGCCTTCTTATCGAGGCTGGGTAAGGAAATCCAATAGGAGAGAAAGTCTCAAGAGCAGGCCAAGAGTCAGAGACACACCTACTCCAACTTTTATTAATCCCACAAACACGAAGATACAAATTTATAACATATACAGAAGATCTGGTGCAGAACCATGCCAGCCCCGTTAGTGCTGCCTCGGTTTCTTTGATGCCTGCTTAGTTGAATCAGTGGGCCAGATTCTCCTGGTGTTCTCCATCTGCTTCAATCCCTCCAATCTTTCCTCTTCAGCTTTTGTGGGATTGCCAAGGGTCCAAGAGAAGGGGCCTGATGGAAACTTCCACTTTATAATATCTCTGGATGTCTCACTGATGGTCTTTGCTTCCACTCCCATTATTCCCCCCAGAGGAACATTTCTGATGATGACTGGGTAAGGCAAAAGTCTATAATTATCTATAATTACAACATTAGGAAGCAGTATAGGAAGCAGTATGGCATTAACAAGAAGTCTAACACTAGTAATTATTTCACTAAATTTTATTTCCTTTTCTCTTCCTTCCTTCCTTCTGTTCTTTCTTTTTCTTTTCCTTTCTTTCTTCCTTTTTCTTTTCCTTCCTTTCTTCCTTTCTTCCTTCCTTTCTTTCTCTCTCTCTCTCTCTCTCTCTCTCTCTCTCTCTCTTTCTTTCTTTCTTTCTTTCTTTCTTTCTTTCTTTCTTATTTTTCCACTCCTGTTTGGTTTTATCCTAGAGCTCTTGTCTATTCAGCCACATTTTCCTGTCTTCCTAGGCAGTGTAGGCCATGAACTTCCTCTCATGGCATGGGTCTAAACTTAAAGCAAACACTGATTGGTTTACGTCATATTCTATTCAATAATTTCCCCAGCACATCTTTTAGGCTGCACAGAAAGCATGTAGTTCCAGTGTCTTGTTGCTGGGTTTTTGACAATGTTCATCTTTTGGTACCCTGAAGAGTACCATCTCTGCCAAAGATATTAGAACATAGAGGTGACATATTCATGCAGGTCCTAGCTTATCCTCTCAATGTTCAAAGGTTTGTGTGAATGTTGTCCTCTGAAATGGGGTTCCTGCAGTCAGTTTTCAGAGAGCAATTCTCTGTTCGGCCTGGTTGTTTATGCGTTTCCATAGGCTCCCTTCAGCCAACAACTTGACCTAATGCAACCTAATCCAATTGTAGATGCCTAGCTACAAAAGCCTGTTCAGAATCACTAATGTCATTTTTTAGATTCTAGTTCCACTGCACTAAATTTCTATACCACTCCCCAAATCCAGGTCTTTCCCTTCATACTCTACCATCAGTCCCTGATCCTTCTCACTCCCATAGATATCATCCCCAAATCCACCTGCAAATTTATTTTATTTCCCTTTATGAGGTAGATCAATTTGTCCCTGATAGAGCCTTACTCTTTACCTAACCACTCTGGATCTTTAGACTGTAGCTTGATTATTAGTGGCTTAATAGACACGTTAAGTAAAATTATACCATATCTGTCTTTCTGGATCTAGGTTACCTCTCTTGGTATGCTTTTACTTTTGAGATGAGTCCATTTGACCTTGAATTTCATGATATCATTTTCTTAAATAACTAAGCAAGTTTCCATTGTGTAAATATACCACAAAATATTTATTCTTTATTTAAGAGGTATCAAGTGTTTTTTTTCTCATTTCCTGAATATTATGAATCAAGCTACAGAGAAATCAGTTGGAGACATGTTTTTGGGCATATGCTCATGAGTGGTACTCCTGGGTCTTGAGGTAGCTCAATTCCAATTTTTTTGAGGAAATGTTGCATTAATTTCATAATACCTGTACATATTTTCACTCCTGTCTACAATGGAGGAGTATTCCCTTTCTCCGCATCCTAACCAACATAGCTGGCAATAATGGCTTAGATCCTAACCATTCTGATAGTTGTAAGATAGAATTTCAAAGTACTTTGGCCATGCATTAATTGGATGACTAAGGATATTGAACATTTCATTGTTTCACAGTCATTTGAAATAATCTATGGTTTCTTTTATTTATTTATTTATTTTATAATATTTTTATTGGATATTTTTATTTACATTTCAAATGTTGGATCACACCATGCTCCAGCTCCTAAGACAGTAACTATGAATCAAATTTTGTGTCTACATTTAATTTTTGACCTTTTTTCTTTCAATGGATATTACACTTATATTTCTTTTTTATTTATAATTTATTTTTATTGGATATTTTTATTAAATTTCAAATGTTATCCCCTTTCCTGGTTTCCTGTCCATCAAATCCCTATATGATTTCCCCTCCCTCTTCTTCTGTGAAAGTGTTCTCCCACTGATCCATCCACTCCTTTCTGCCTCCCAGGCCTGATATTCCTCTATAATGAGGGGTTGTGCCTTGGGAGTAACAAAGGCTTCTCCTCCCATTGGTGCCCAATAAGTCTATCCTCTGCTCCATATGCAGCTGGAGCCATGGGTCTGTCCATGTGTACCCTTTGGATGATGGTTTAGTCCGTTGAAGCTCTGGTTGGTTGATACTGTTGTTCTTTTTTTTTTAATTTTAGAACTTTTTATTGCATTTTTTAATTTACATTTTAAATGTTATCCCAATTTCTGGTTTCCCCTCCAGAAACCTGCTATACCTTCACCCCTCTTCCCACACACTCCCTCCCACCTACCCACACTGGGCCATCAAGCCTGGACAGGACCAAGGGCCTCTCCTCACATTTATGCCTAATAAGGCTATCCTCTATACAAATGCAGATGGAGCCATAGATCCATCCCTTTGTTCACTTGTTTTTTTTTTTAAACATTATTTTTTTTATTAACTTGAGTATTTCTTATATACATTTCAAGTGTTATTCCCTTTCCCGGTTTCCCGGCAAACATCCCCCTCCCCCCTCCCCTTCCTTATGGGTGTTCCCCTCCCAACCCTCCCCCCATTGCCGCCCTCCCCCCATAGTCTAGTTCACTGGGGGTTCAGTCTTAGCAGGACCCAGGGCTTCCCCTTCCACTGGTGCTCTTACTAGGATATTCATTGCTACCTATGGGGTCAGAGTCCAGGGTCAGTCCATGTATAGTCTTTAGGTAGTGGCTTAGTCCCTGGAAGCTCTGGTTGCTTGGCATTGTTGTACTTTTGGGTCTCGAGCCCCTTCAAGCTCTTCCAGTTCTTTCTCTGATTCCTTCAACGGGGGACCTATTCTAAGTTCAGTGTTTTGCTGCTGGCATTCGCCTCTGTATTTGCTGTATTCTGGCTGTGTCTCTCAGGAGCAATCTACATCCGGCTCCTGTCGGTCTGCACTTCTTTGCTTCATCCATCTTGTCTAATTGGGTGGCTGTATATGTATGGGCCACATGTGGGGCAGGCTCTGAATGGGTGTTCCTTCAGTCTCTGTTTTAATCTTTGCCTCTCCCTTCCCTGCCAAGGGTATTCTTTTTCCTCATTTAAAGAAGGAGTGAAGCATTCACATTTAAATCATCCGTCTTGAGTTTCGTTTGTTCTAGGGATCTAGGGTAATTCAAGCATTTGGGCTAAGAGCCACTTATCAATGAGTGCATACCATGTATGTCTTTCTGTGATTGAGTTAGCTCACTAAGGATGATATTTTCCAGTTCCAACCATTTGCCTATGAATTTCATAAACTCGTTGTTTTTGATAGCTGAGTAATATTCCATTGTGTAGATTTACCACATTTTCTGTATCCATTCCTCTGTTGAAGGGCAACTGGGTTCTTTCCAGCTTCTGGCTATTATAAATAAGGCTGCGATGAACATAGTGGAGAACGTGTCTCTTTTATATGTTGAGGCATCTTTTGGGTATATGCCCAAGAGAGGTATAGCTGGATCCTCAGGCAGTTCAATGTCCAATTTTCTGAGGAACCTCCAGACTGATTTCCAGAATGGTTTTACCAGTCTGCAATCCCACCAACAATGGAGGAGTGTTCCTCTTTCTCCACATCCTCACCAGCATCTGCTGTCACCTGAGTTTTTGATCTTAGCCATTCTCACTGGTGTTAGGTGAAATCTCAGGGTTGTTTTGATTTCCATTTCCCTTATGACTAAAGATGTTGAACATTTCTTTAGGTGTTTCTCAGCCATTCGGCATTCCTCAGCTGTGAATTCTTTCTTTACCACTGAACCCCATTTTTTAATAGGGTTATTTGTTTCCCTGCGGTCTAACTTCTTGAGTTCTTTGTATATTTTGGATATAAGGCCTCTATCTGTTGTAGGATTGGTAAAGATCTTTTCCCAATCTATTGGTTGCCGTTTTGTCCTAACCACAGTGTCCTTTGCCTTACAGAATATTTGCAGTTTTATGAGATCCCATTTGTCGATTCTTGATCTTAGAGCATAAGCCATTGGTGTTTTGTTCACGAAATTTTTTCCAGTGCCCATGTGTTCCAGAAGCTTCCCTAGTTTTTCATCTATTAGTTTGAGTGTGTCTGGTTTGATGTGGAGGTCCTTGATCCACTTGGACTTAAGCTTTGTACAGGGTGATAAGCATGGATCGATCTGCATTCTTCTACATGTTGCCCTCCAGTTGAACCAGCACCATTTGCTGAAAATGCTATCTTTTTTCCATTGGATGGTTTTGGCTCCTTTGTCAAAAATCTAGTGACCATAGGTGTGTGGGTTCATTTCTGGGTCTTCAATTCTATTCCATTGGTCTATCTGTCTGTCTCTGTACCAATACCATGCAGTTTTTATCACTATTGCTCTGTAATACTGCTTGAGTTCAGGGATAGTGATTCCCCCTGAAGTCCTTTTATTGTTGAGGATAGCTTTAGCTATCCTGGGTTTTTTGTTATTCCAGATGAATTTGCAAATTGTTCTGTCTAACTCTTTGAAGAATTGGATTGGTATTTTGATGGGGATTGCATTGAATCTGTAGATTGCTTTTGGTAAAATGGCCATTTTTACTATATTAATCCTGCCAATCCATGAGCATGGGAGATCTTTCCATCTTCTGAGGTCTTCTACAATTTCTTTCCTCAGTGTCTTGAAGTTCTTATTGTACAGGTCTTTTACTTGCTTGGTTAAAGTCACACCGAGGTACTTTATATTATTTGGGTCTATTATGAAGGGTGTCCTTTCCCTAATTTCTTTCTCGGCTTGTTTCTCTTTTGTATAGAGGAAGGCAACTGATTTATTTGAATTAATTTTATACCCAGCCACTTTGCTGAAGTTGTTTATCAGCTTTAGTAGTTCTCTGGTGGAACTTTTGGGATCACTTAAATATACTACCATGTCATCTGCAAATAGTGATATTTTGACCTCTTCTTTTCCGATCTGTATCCCCTTGATCTCCTTTTGTTGTCTGATTGCTCTGGCTAGAACTTCAAGAACTATATTGAATAAGTAGGGAGAGAGTGGGCAGCCTTGTCTAGTCCCTGATTTTAGTGGGATTGCTTCAAGTTTCTCTCCATTTATTTTAATGTTAGCAACTGGTTTGCTGTATATGGCTTTTACTATGTTTAGGTATGGGCCTTGAATTCCTATTCTTTCCAGGACTTTTATCATGAAGGGGTGTTGAATTTTGTCAAATGCTTTCTCAGCATCTAATGAAATGATCATGTGATTCTGTTCTTTCAGTTTGTTTATATAATGGATCACGTTGATGGTTTTCCGCATATTAAACAATCATTGCATGCCTGGGATGAAGCCTACTTGATCATGGTGGACGATTGTTTTGATGTGCTCTTGAATTCGGTTTGCCAGAATTTTATTGAGTATTTTTGCGTCGATATTCATAAGGGAAATTGGTCTGAAGTTCTCTTTCTTTGTTGGGTCTTTGTGTGGTTTAGGTATAAGAGTAATTGTGGCTTCCTAGAAGGAATTCGGTAGTGCTCCATCTGTTTCAATTTTGTGGAATAGTTTGGATAATATTGGTATGAGGTCTTCTATGAAGGTTTGATAGAATTCTGCACTAAACCCGTCTGGACCTGGGCTCTTTTTGGTTGGGAGACCTTTAATGACTGCTTCTATTTCCTTAGGAGTTATGGGGTTGTTTAACTGGTTTATCTGTTCCTGATTTAACTTCGATACCTGGTATCTGTCTAGGAAATTGTCCATTTCCTGAAGATTTTCAAGTTTTGTTGAATATAGGTTTTTATAGTAAGATCTGATGATTTTTTGAATTTCCTCTGAATCTGTAGTTTTGTCTCCCTTTTCATTTCTGATTTTGTTAATTTGGACGCACTCTCTGTGTCCTCTCATTAGTCTGGCTAAGGGTTTATCTATCTTGTTGATTTTCTCAAAGAACCAACTTTTGGTTCTGTTGATTCTTTCTATGGTCCTTTTTGTTTCTACTTGGTTGATTGCAGCTCTGAGTTTGATTATTTCCTGCCTTCGACTCCTCCTGGGTGTATTTGCTTCTTTTTGTTCTAGAGCTTTTAGGGGTGCTGTCAAGCTGCTGACATATGCTCCTTCTTGTTTCTTTCTGCAGGCACTCAGCGCTATGAGTTTTCCTCTTAGCACAGCTTTCATTGTGTCCCATAAGTTTGGGTACGTTGTACCTTCATTTTCATTAAATTCTAAAAAGTTTTTAATTTCTTTCTTTATTTCTTCCTTGACCAGGTTATCTTTGAGTAGAGCATTGTTCAATTTCCACGTATATGTGGGCATTCTTCCCTTATTGTTATTGAAGACCAGTTTTAGGCCGTGGTGGTCTGATAGCACGCATGGGATTATTTCTATCTTTCTGTACCTGTTGAGGCCCGTTTTTTGACCAATTATATGGTCAATTTTGGAGAAAGTACCATGAGGAGCTGAGAAGAAGGTATATCCTTTTGCTTTAGGATAGAATGTTCTATAAATATCCGTTAAGTCCATTTCGCTCATGACTTCTCTTAGTCTGTCGACATCACTGTTTAATTTCTGTTTTCATGATCTGTCCATTGATGAGAGTGGGGTGTTGAAATCTCCCACTATTATTGTGTGAGGTGCAATGTGTGTTTTGAGCTTTAGTAAGGTTTCTTTTATGTATGTAGTTGCCTTTGTATTTGGGGCATAGATATTTAGGATTGAGAGTTCATCTTGGTGGATTTTTCCTTTGATGAATATGAAGTGTCCTTCCTTATCTTTTTTGATGACTTTTAGTTGGAAATTGATTTTATTTGATATTAGAATGGCTACTCCAGCTTGCTTCTTCTGACCATTTGCTTGGAAAGTTGTTTTCTAGCCTTTCACTCTGAGGTAGTGTCTGTCTTTGTTTCTGAGGTGTGTTTCCTGTAGGCAGCAGAATGCAGGGTCCTCGTTGCGTATCCAGTTTGTTAATCTATGTCTTTTTATTGGGGAGTTGAGGCCATTGATATTGAGAGATATTAAGGAATAGTGATTATTGCTTCCCGTTATATTCATATTTGGATGTGAGGTTATGTTTGTGTGCTTTCATTCTCTTTGTTTTGTTGCCAAGACGATTAGTTTCTTGCTTCTTCTAGGGTATAGCTTGCCTCCTCATGTTGGGCTTTACCATTTATTATCATTTGTAGTGCTGGATTTGTAGAAAGATATTGTGTAAATTTGGTTTTGTCATGGAATATCTTGGTTTCTCCATCAATGTTAATTGAGAGTTTTGCTGGATACAGTAACCTGGGCTGGCATTTGTGTTCTCTTAGGGTCTGTATGACATCAGTCCAGCACCTTCTGGCCTTCATAGTTTCTGGCGAGAAATCTGGTGTGGTTCTGATAGGTCTGCCTTTATATGTTACTTGACCTTTTTCCCTTACTGCTTTTAATATTCTTTCTTTATTTTGTGCGATTGGTGTTTTGACAATTATGTGATGGGAGGTGTTTCTTTTCTGGTCCAATCTATTTGGAGTTCTGTAGGCTTCTTGTATGTCTATGGGTATCTCTTTTTTTAGGTTAGGGAAGTTTTCTTCTATGATTTTGTTGAAGATATTTACTGGTCCTTTGAGCTGGGAGTCTTCACTCTCTTCTATACCTATTATCCTTAGGTTTGATCTTCTCATTGAGTCCTGGACTTCCTGTATGTTTTGGACCAGTAGCTTTTTCCGCTTTACATTATCTTTGACAGTTGAGTCAATGATTTCTATGGAATCTTCTGCTCCTGAGATTCTCTGTTCCATCTCTTGTATTCTGTTGGTGAAGCTTGTATCTACAGCTCCTTGTCTCTTCTTTTGGTTTTCTATATCCAGGGTTGTTTCCATGTGTTCTTTCTTGATTGCTTCTATTTCCATTTTTAATTCCTTCAACTGTTTGATTGTGTTTTCCTGGAATTCTTTCAGGGATTTTTGTGTCTCCTCTCTATGGGCTTCTACTTGTTTATTTATGTTTTCCTGGAATTCCTTCAGGCATTTTTGCGATTCCTGTCTTTAGGCTTCTACTTGTTCTCTAAGGGAGTTCTTCACGTCTTTCTTGAATCCTCCAGCATCATGATCAAAAATGATTTTGAAACTAGATCTTGCTTTTCTGGTGTGTTTGGATATTCCATGTTTGTTTTGGTGGGAGAATTGGGCTCCGATGGTGCCATGTAGTCTTGGTTTCTGTTGCTTGGGTTCCTGCGCTTGCCTCTCGCCATCAGATTATCTCTAGTGTTACTTTGTTCTGCTATTTCTGACAGTGGCTAGACTGTCCTATAAGCCTGTGTGTCAGGAGTGCTGTAGACCTGTTTTCCTCTCTTTCAGTCAGTTATGGGGACAGAGTGTTCTGCTTTCGGGCGTGTAATTTTTCCTCTCTACAGGTCTTCAGCTGTTCCTGTGGGCCTGTGTCTTGAGTTCACCAGGCAGCTTTCTTGCAGCAGAAAATTTGGTCTTACCTGTGGTCCCGAGGCTCAAGTTCGCTCGTGGGGTGCTGCCCACGGGCTCTCTGCAGCGGCAACAACCAGGAAGACCTGTGCCGGCCCTTCCGGGTGCTTCAGTGCACCAGGGTTCCAGATGGTTTTTGGCTTTTTCCTCTGGCGTCCGAGATGTATGTACAGAGAGCAGTCTCTTCTGGTTTCCCAGGCTTGTCTGCCTCTCTGAAGGTTTAGCTCTCCCTCCCACGGGATTTGGGTGCAGAGAACTGTTTATCCGGTCTGTTTCCTTTAGGTTCCGGTGGTGTCTCAGGCAGGGGTCCTGCCGCTCCTGGGCCCTCCCCCCCGGGAGCCCAGAGGCCTTATACAGTTTCCTCTTGAGGCAGGGATGTGGGCAGGGGTGAGCAGTGTTGGTGGTCTCTTCCGCTCTGCAGCCTCAAGAGTGCCCACCTGACCAGGCGGTTGGGTCTCTCTCTCACAGTGTCTGGGAGCAGAGAGCTGCTGTGGGCCGGGATCCTGGGTGTGGGACTTCCGGTAAACACAGAACGTGCCTGGTCCTAGAGGAATTCTGCTTCCGTGTGTCCCAAGCTCACCAGGCAGCTTTCTTGCAGCAGAACTGTTGTTCTTACCTGGGGTCCCGAGGCTCAAGTTCGCTCGTGGGGTGCTGCCCACGGGCTCTCTGCAGCGGCAGCGATACTGTTGTTCTTATGGGGTTGCACACCCCTTCAGTTCCTTCAATCTTTCCTCTAACTACTACAATGGGGACCCTGTTCTCAATTGAATGGTTGGCTGTGAGCCTATGTATGTGTCATGTTCTGGCAGAGGTTCTCAAGTAGACAGCTATGTCAGACTCATGTCAGCATACACTTCTTGGCATCAGAAATATTTTCTGGGTTTGGTGGTTTTAAGTAAATAGGCTGGATCATTAGGTAGGGCAGTCTCTGGAGGGCCTTCCCTTCAGTCTTTGCTGCAGACTTTGTCTATGTATTTCCTCCTATGAATATTTGTACCCCCTTCTAAGAAGGACTGAAGCATTGAAACTTTGGTCCTTCTTCTTGAGCTTCATGTGGTCTGTGCATTATATCTTGGGTAATCCAAACTTTTGGGTTAATATCCACTTTCAGTGAGTGTATACATGTATGTTTTTTGTGATCAGTTTACCTTACTAAGAATGATTTTTTTCTAGTTCCATCCATTTGCCTATGAATTTCATGAAGTCATTGTTTTTAACAGCTGAGTAGTAATCCATTGTGTAAATTTACCTAATTTTCTGTATCCATTCCTCTGTTGAAGGGCATCTGGGTTCTTTCCAGGTTCTGCCTAATATAAATAAATATAAATAAGGCTTCTATGAACATAGTGAAGAATGTATTTTTGTTATAGGAGGGAGCATCTTTTTGGTGTATGCCTACGAGTGGTATAGCTGGGTCCACAGGTACTATGACCAATTTTCTGAGGGACTTCCAGACTGGTTATGAGAGTGGTTCTCCCAGCTTGCAATCACATCAACAGTGGATGACTGTTGGACTTTCTCCACATCCTCCACAGCATCTATGATCACATGGATTTTTTTCCTCCATCTTTATTAAATTGGGTATTTCTTATTTACATTTCAATTGTTATTCCCTTTCCCGGTTTCTGGGCCAACGTCCCCCTAACCCCTCCTCCACCCCTTCTATATCGGTGTTCCCCTCCCTATCCTGCCCCCATTACAGCCTTCCTGCCAACAATCACGTTCACTGGGGGTTCAGTCTTGGCAGGGCCAAGGGCTTCCCCTTGCACTGGTGCTCGTACTAGACTATTCATTGTAACTTATGCAGTTGGAGCCCAGAGTCCGTTCATGTATAGTTCCAGGCTTAGTCCCTGGAAGCTCTGGTTGGTTGACATTGTTGTTCATATGGGATCTCAAGCCCCTTCAAGCTCTTTCAGTCCTTTCTAAGATTCCTTCAACGGGGTTCCCATTCTCAGTTCAGTGGTTTGCTGCTGGCATTCGCCTCTGTATTTGCTGTATTCTGGCTGTGTCTCTCAGGAGAGATCTACATCCAGTTCCTGTCAGTCTGCACTTCTTTGCTTCATCCGTCTTATCTAGTTTGGTAGCTGTATATGTATAGGCCACACGGGGGGCAGGCTCTGAATGGGTGTTCTTTCAGCCTCTGTTGTAAACTTTGCCTCCCTATTCCGTCCCAAGGGTATTCTTGCTCCCCTTTTAAAGAAGGAGTGAAGCATTCACATTTTGGTCATCCGTCTTGAGTTTCATGTGTTCTGTGTGCATCTAGGGTAATTCAAGCCTTTGGGCTAATATCCACTTATCAATGAGTGCATACCATGTGTGTTTTTCTGTGATTGGGTTACCTCACTCAGGATGATATTTTCCAGTTCCATCCATTTGCCTATGAATTTCATAAAGTCATCATTTTTGATAGCTGAGTAGTATCCCATTGTGTAGATGTACCACATTTTCTGTATCCATTCCTCTGTTGAAGGGCATCTGGGTTCTTTCCAGCTTCTGGCTATTATAAATAAGGCTGCTATGAACATAGTTGAGCATTTGTCTTTGTTATATTGGGGCATCCTTTGGGTATATTCCCATGAGAGGTATAGCTGGGTCCTCAGGTTTAATCTTAGTCACTTTAAGTGATGTGAGGTGGAATCTGAATATTGTTTTGATTTGCATTTGACTGAGGACTAAGGATATTGAATATTTCTTTTGCTGCTTCTCACCAATTCAGTATCTCTCAGTTGAGAGTCTTTAGCTCTGTACCTCATTTTTAAATTGGGTAATTTGATTCTCTGGAGTCTACGTATATATTTGATATTAGCCCTCTATTGGATGTAGTACAGGTAAAGATATTTTCCAAATCTGTTGGTGGCTGTTTTGACCCAGTGACTGTGTCCTTTGTCTTACAAAAATTTTGCAATTTTATGAAGTACCATAAAATTCTTGATTTTAGAGCATAAGTGTTTGTTGTTTTGTTCAGGAAAATTTCCCCAGTGCCCATGTGTTTGAGGCTCTTCCTCACTTTTTCTTCTATTAGTTTGAGTGTATCTAGTTTTATGTTGAGGTCCTTGATACACTTGAACTTGATATTTTACAGGGTATAAAAATGGATTGATTTGCATTCTTCTACAGGCTGACCTCCAGTTGAACCAGCACCATTTGTTGAAAATACTATCATTTTTCCACTGGATGATTTTATTGGCTTTGTTAAAAAAACAAGTTACTATAGGTCTGTGGGTTCATTTATGAGTCTTCACTTCTATTCCATGGATCTACCTGCCTGTCTCTGTACCAATACTATACAGTGTTTATCAGTATTGCTCTGTAATACAGCATGAAGTCAAAGATGTTGATTCCCACAGATATTCTTTTATTGTTGAGGTTAATTTACACTATCCTGTTTTTCTTTTTTATTCCAAAATAATTTGCAAATTTCTCTTTCTAATTCTATGAAGAATAGAGTTGGAATTTTGATGGGGACTACATTGAATTTGTAGATTGTTTTTGGCAAGATGCCTATTTTTATAACATTAATCCTGACAATCCATGAGCATGGGAGATCTTTCCATCTTCTGAGTTCTTCATCAATTTTTTTCTTCAGAGACTTGAAGTTCTTGTCATACAAATCTTTTACCTGCTTGGTGAGAGTTCCATCGAGTTATTTTATATTATTTATGACTATTGTGAAAGGTGTCATTTCTAAATTTCTTCCTCAGCCTGTTTATCTCTGAATAGAGGAAGGCTACTAATTTGTTTGAGTTAATTTTATATCCATCCACTTTGCTGAAATTGGTCATCAGTCTTAGTAGATCTCTAGTTGAACTTTGTGGCTCACTTAATTATACTAACATATATTTATATGCAAATAGTGATATTTCTCCCTTCCAGAATTTTGCTGTCAGATTCCTTGGGATAGGATTTTTAGAACTATATTGGATAGGTAGGGAAAGAGTATGTTGCCTTGTCTTTTCCCAGGTTTTAGTGGGATTACTTCAAGTTTCTCTCCATTTAGTTTGATGTTGGCTACTGGTTTGCTGTATCTTACTTTTATTATGTTCAGGTATGGGTCTTGAATTGCTGATCTTTCTAAAACTTTTAACATGAAAGGGTGTTGAGTGTTGTCAAATGGTTTCTCAGACTCTAATGAAATGATAAAGTATATTTTTTCTTTTGAGTTAGTTTACATAGTAGATAATGTTGATGGATTTCTGTATATTGAACCATCCAAGCAGCCTTGGTATAAGGCCTACTTGATCGTGATGTATGATCATATTGATGTGTCCTTGAAATCAGTTTTCAAGAATTTTATTGCACATTTTTACATCAAAATTTATAAGTCAATTGGTGAAGTGCTCTTTAATTTTTGGGCCAATATGTGCAATTGTGGCTTCATAGAAGGAATTTGGTAGTGTTCCTTATGTTTCTATTTTCTGTAATAATTTGGACAGTATAGATGTTAGGTCTTCTATGAAGGTCTGATATAATTCTGTATTAACTCATCTCGTCCTGGGCTTTTTTCCATTGGGAGACTTTTAATGACTGCTTCTATTTCTTTAGGAGTTATGGGAGTGTTTAGATGGTTTATCTGATCCTGATTTAACTTTGGTACCAGGTATCTGTCTAGAAAATTGTATATTTCATCCAGATTTTCCAATTATGTTGAGTGTTGGCTTTTGTAGTAGGATCTGATTTTTTTTTTAATTTCCTCAGATTCTGTTGTTATGTCTGGTTTTGTGAATTTGGATACACTCTCTGTGCCCTCTGGTTTGTCTGACTAAGTGTTTGTCTATCTTGTTGATATTTTCAAAAACAAAACAAAACAGTTCCTGATGTGTTGATTCTTTATATAGTTCTTTTTGTTTCTGCTTGATTGATTTCAGCCCTGAGTTTATTTCCTGTCTTCTACTCTTCTTGGGTGTATCTGCTTCTTTTTGTTCTAGATTTTTGGTATGCTCTTAAGCTTCAAGTGTATTGTCTCTTCAGTTTCTTTTTGGGGACACTCAGAGCTATGAGTTTTCCTCCTAGCACTGGTTTCACTGTGGCCCAAACTTTTGAGTATGTTGTGCCGTCATTTTCATTAAATTTTTAAATGTCTTTAATTTCTTTCCTTATTTCTTCCATGACCAAGTTATCATTGAGTAGAATGTGTTCAGCTTCCATGTGTATATTGGCTTTCTATTGTTTTTGTTGTTATTGAAGATGAGCCTGAATCTGTGGTGATCTGACGGAATGCATGAGATTAACTCAATCTTCTTGTATATGTTGAGGCCTATTTTGTGACTGATTATATGTTCAGTTTTGGAGAAGGTGCCATGAGGTGCTGATACTAAGTTATACTCATTTGTTTTAGGAAGAAATGTTCTGTGGATATCTGTTAAATCCATTGGTTTATGACTTCTGTTAGTTTCTCTATGTCTCTGTTTAGTTTCTGTTTTCATGGTCTGTCCATTGAGTAGAATGATGTGTTAACGTCTCCCATTATTATTTTGTGTAGTGCAGTGTATACTTTAAGATTTAGTAAAGTTTCTTTTATGAATCTGTGTGCCCATTATGAATAAATGTTTGGAGCATAGATATTCTGGACTTAGCTTCATCTTAGTGGATTTTTCATTTCATGAATATGAAGTGTTGTTCCTTGTCTTTTTTGATAGCTTTTGGTGGAAAGTTGATTTTACTCGATATTAGATTAGCTACTTAAGCTTGTTTCTTGTGACCATTTGCTTAGAAAATTGACTTATAGAATTTACACTGCAGTATTTTCTGTTAGTCTTTTTTTTTTAAATTGGGGAATTTAGTCCACTGATGTTAAGAGACTTTAAGGAATAGTGATTGTTGTTTCCTGTTATTTTTATTGTTATATGTAGAATTATGTTTGTGTGGCTCTGAACTTTTGGGTTTGCTGTAAGAAAATTACTCTCTTGCTTTTTCTAGATTATAGTTTACTTTTCTTGTGTTGGAGTTTTCCTTTGTAGGGTTGGATTTGTGAAAGATATTGTGTAAATTTGGTTTTTGTCATGCAATATTTTTTTTCCATCTATGTTATTGAAGAGATTTGCTGGATATTGTATCCTGGGCCGGCATTTGTTTTCTCTTAGGGTCTGTATGATATCTGTCCAGGATCTCCTGGCTTTCATAGTCTTTGTTGAAAAGTCTGGAGAAATTCTTATAAGTCTACTTTTATATTTTACTTGACCTTTTCTTCTAACGCTTTTAATATTTTTTATTTGTTTTGTGATTTTGGCATTTTGGCCTTTATGTGAGAGGAAGAATTTATCTTCTGGTCCAATCTATTCTGCATCCTGTAGGCTTTTTGTATGTTTATGGGAATCTCTTTAGGTTAGGAAAGTTTTCTTCTATAATTTTGTTGAAGTTATTTGCTGGTTTTTAAGTTGGGAATCTTTGCTCTCTTTTATAATTATTATCCTTAGGTTTGATCTTCTCATTGTGTTCTCGATTTCCTGAATGTTTTCGGTTAGGAGATTTTTCTGTTTGCATTTTCTTTGACTACTGTCAATGTTTTCTATGGTATCTTCTTCCCTTGTAATTCTCTCTTCTGTTTCTTGTATTCTGTTGGCAATGGTTGTATCCATGAATCCTGATCTCTTTCCTAGGTTTTCCAGGGTTGTCTCATTTGTGATTTCTTTACTGTTTTTATTTTGATTTGTAGATCATGTATGTTTTTGTTCAATTCTGTCACCTGTTCGTTTGTATTTTCCTGTGATTCTTTAAGGGATTTTTGTGTTTCTTTTTCCTGGGCTTCTACATATTCACCTGTGCTGTCCTGTTTTTCTTTATGTCCCCCTTAGAGTCCTCTATCATTATTATGTGTATCGATTTTAAATACATATCTTGCTTTTCCAGTATATTTGGGTATCCAGGGCTTGCCATGTTGCAGGAACTCAGTGTTGATGTTGCCAAGTAGCTGTTTTTTTTGTTGCTTAGGTTCTTGACCTTGCCTCTCACCATCTACTTATCTTTGGTGTTAGTTGGTCTTGCTGTCTCTGAAAGTGGCTTGACCCTCCTGTAAACTTGTGTGTCTGCTTTTTCCCAAAAGGATCTGGGTACTGAGAGCTGTGGAACAGGGTAGACTCTGGACACAGGTGGAAACTAGAAGGATCCTATCCCAGACTCTTCCTAGGTTCCGGTGTCCAGAGTACTCCAGGCGAGTTCCTCTTGGGTCAGGAATTTGAGCATAAGTGGTAGTCTCACCTGTGCTCTCAGGTTTTCTGCACTTCTGATAATTCAGCTCTCTCCCCAAGGGATCTTTTTTTAGAGAGCTGTGGCACCATGTCAGCTCCAAGAGCAGGCCCATTTGTCAATATTGTACTGAGAATCCCCTGTTTAGATTCATATTTTGCCTTATTTAATTGGAAATTTTAGAATTTTGCTGTTTGGTTTCTTGTGTTCTTTTTATATGTTGGCTATTAGTCTTATATCAGATGTAGATTTGTGAAAATAGTTTTCCCTTTTGTAGCTACCATTTTGTCCTGTGCATGGTGTCCTTTGCCTTACAGAAGGCTTTCAGTTTTATGTAGACCCTTGTATTGATTATTGTCCTTCCTGCCTGTAGTGTCAGTGTTCTTTTCAGAAAATTATCTACTTTAACAATTCACTTAAGACTATTCCTCCCTTTCTATTATGTTATATTTATTGTATCTTGTTTTATGTTGAGGTCTTTGATCCACTTGCAAATGAGTTTTGTAAAGGGTGACAGATATGCATTAATTTGCATTCTTGTACATGTTCACAACGAGTTAGTCCAGCATTATTTAAGGAAGATGCTCTCTATTCCCATTGTGTATTTCTGACTTTATTAAATATTGGGATTATATATATATATATATATATATATATATATATATATATATGTGTGTGTGTGTGTGTGTGTGTGTGGACTCATGACTGGGCATTAAATTTGATTCTTTGTATCAAATAGTCTGTCATAAGTGGAGGAAAAGAAAGAGTATGAGAGCTGGATGAAGTTTAGTGTTTTGAAGGGTATCATTAGCACATGACAAAATAATTGTGCTCATAAACTCACCAAAACTATAATCATCTTCATAAGACTGAGGCAAAAAGATCAGTAGGCATTTGAACAGGTAGCACTAATTGCTATCAGTTGGTTATTAAAATAGAAGAGTTATGATAGAAAAGACTTGTTTGCAATTTTTAAAAGTGTTACAGGTTCCAGTGAAGGTGAATGTTATTAAGACACATTGTTTACATTGATGAAGTTTTCAAAGGATGAATAAAAAATAGTTTTTCAAACATACTCAACCGAATTCTTAATCTTGGTATCTTAGTTAGGATTTTACTGCTGAGAACAGACACCATGACCAAGGCAACTCTTACAAGAACAACATTTAATTGGGGCTGGCTTAGAGGTTCAGAGGGTCAGTCCATTATCAACAAGGCAGGAACATGTCAACATTCAGGCTAAAATAATAAGGAGGAGCTAAGAAGTCTTAAGAAATATGAAGGCTACTAGCAGATTGCTGGCTTCCAGGTAGCTAGGTTGAGGTTATTTGAGCCCAGCCCCATCATGATGCACCTACTCCAACAACGCTATACCTACTCCAGTAGGGCCACTAATAGTGCCCTACTAATACCTTCTAATAGTGCCAGTTCCTGGAACAAGCATACACACCATCTCACATAGGTTATTTGTGAATAAACATACTGGTAATAATTTCTATGGACATGATACAAATCGCACTATGACTAGTAATATTCAATCCATTTTTTCTAGAAGTGTAGACAACATATTTCAAAAATACTCAAAGTGTCATTTTTAGCTTTTATTTAGTACTCAATAATAAGGATAACCTAAACATTCTTACATGTTACAAGTATCTTGAAATTTCATTGTAAAATTCTTTAATGTTGACTTAGTTTTGTACTAACAGTTAGTACATGTTTTAAATTTTTATAGTTTATCAACTAAGTTTGTTAAGGAAAAAAAATAATTTTCATGCCATTTTGGCAATGAGAAACAGGGTTGCTGAACATGAAAAAGGACTTAGAATTTTTTTTCCTCTAACATCAGGATCTGCACCATCTAGTGTTTCAACAAAATTACCATTTTATCAGAAACATTGACCTTTATTTTTTAATAGATTTTTATTAATAATTTTGACCTTTTAAAATGCTTTCTAGTGATGTAGTATTTCTTTGATACATTCAGAATGCATTCTATCAAGTCTTTGATTGTCCCAAAATATAGGACATTCACTGTCACTTTTTAGTTTGGTGCTGAAGATGGAAACCAGGTCTTGGTCCATGATAACCATGTGGTCTACCAATAAACCCAGCACTACATTTGTTTTGTTTTGTTTACTTTTAATTAATCTTTTTTTTAAACTCCAGATTTTATCCACTTCCTGACCTCCTGGTCTACCCTCTGACAGGTCCACATGCGAAAACCACTTCCTCCTTGTACACAAGCTGTCCCCACCCCAACCCTTCACTGCCCATCCCACCAAACATGCCCACTTCCTGGGGTGTTCAGTCTGTTGAGGTTTAGATTCATCTTCTCTGACTGAGTCCAGACTGTATAGCAGGTGTATGCCATATGGTTGGTGGCCCAGTGCCTGAGAGATCTCAGAGTTCATGGTTAGTTGCTACTGCTGGTCATCCTACAAAGTTGCCTTCCTCATCAGCTTCTTCCATCTTTTCCCTAATTCAAATACAGGGGTCAGTAGTTTCTGTCAATTTGTTGGTAGTAAATATATACTTTTGCATTTCTTTAGGTCTTTCTCAGCCATTCGAGATCCTTCTTTTGTGAGTTCTCAGTTTTAGTTCTATACCTGATTTTTGATTGAGTTGTTTGGTTTTTTTGGTGGTTAGCTTCTTGAGTTCTTTCTATATATTTGATGTGAGCACTCTATTTAATGTGCGGTTAATGAAGACTTTCCCCATCTGTAGGTTGCCGATTTGTTCTATTGACTATATCCTTTGCCTTACAGAAACTTTATGGATTCATGAGGTTCCATCTATCAATTCTTGATCTTAGTGGGTGAACCATTGGATTTCTGTTTAGGAAATTTCCCCCTGTGACAATGAGTTGAATATTCTTTCCCACTTTCTCTTCTATTTGATTTAGTGTATCTTGTTTTGTGTTGAGGTCCATTATCCACTTGGACTTGAGCATTGTGCAAGGTGACAAATATGGATCTATTTTCATTTTCTACATACAGACAGCCAGATAGACCAGCATCATTTATTTAAGATGCTTTCTATTTCCCATTGTATATTTTTTGCTTCTTTGTCTAAGATCAAGTGTCCATAACTGTGTGGTTCTATTTCTGGCTTTTCAATTCCTTCCCATTGATCAATGTATCTGTCTCTGTGCCAATACCATGCAGTTTTTAATCACTATTGCTCTCTAGTATAGCTTGAGTTCAGGGATGGTGATTCCCCTGAAGTTCTTTCTTGGGGGAGGCAGGAAGGGGTGGTTGGATAGGAGGAACACCCTTATAGAAGAAAGGGAAGGGGATGGGATAGGGGCTTATGGCCTCAAAACCGGGAAAGGAAATAACATTTGAAATGTAAATAAAAAATATGCAATAATAAAAAGACTTAAAAAAAAGAATTGTTTCACTATTCTGGGTTTTTTGCTTTTCCAAATGATTTTGAGAATTGTTCTTTTCATGTCTTTGAAGAGATATGTTGGGATTTTGATGGAGATTCCATTCAATCTTAGATTGCATTATTCATTCTACGAATCCACAACTATTCTGATACCTAAACCACACCATGAAACAACAACAACAAAAAAAGAGAGCTTCAGACCTATTTTGCTTATAAATATCAGTGCATAAATACTCAATAATGTTCTTGAAACTGAATCACTGAACACATCAAAATCATCATTCACTACATTTAAGTAGGCTTTATACCAGGGATGCAAGGATACATCATTAGATAAAAATCCAATAACATAATCCATTATTATATAAACAAATCCAAAGAACAAATCAAGTGATTATCTGCTTAGATGCTGAAAAAGCATTTGACAAAATACAGCACCTGTCCGTGTTAAAAATATTGGAGCGATATTTACTGCAATTTACTACAGAGCAACATACAGTATCAAATTAAATGGAGAAATACTTGAAACAACCCCACTAAAATCACAGACAATACAAGGATGCCCACTCTCCCCATTTCTATTCAATATAGTACTCAAAGTTATAGCTTGAGAAATAAAACAACAAAAATAGATCAAGGAGGAGGAGATAGAAATTGGCAAAGAAGAATAAAGGTATCACTATTTGTAAATGATATAATAGTACATATAGGCCACCCCCAAAATTCTACCAGAGAACTTGTATAGCTGATACAGAGCTTCAGCAAAGTGGCTAGATATAAAAATAACACAAATAGATCAGTAGCCTTTCTTTATACAAATGATTAACAGGCCAAGAAAGATATTGTGAAAGCAACATCCTTCACAATAGCCACAAATAATACAAAATATCTTGGGGTAACTATCACCAACCAAGTGAAAGACCTGTATGACAATACTTTCAAGTCTCCCAAGAAAGAAACTGAAAATCTCAGAAACTGGAGAGATCTCCCATATTTGTAGATTAGCAGAATTAACATAGTAAAAATGGGCATCCAGTTCTAGATATATCATATGTACTCAAGTTTAATAGTACTTGTAGTAAGTCTATGCTTCATTCACAACAACAGATATTCAGATTTTACTATGCTGACCCAAGGTGGAGGAGAAACTTTTAAATAAAATAATATTTTTGATAAAAGAATGCTCTCTAGTTGCTGCTTTTTTAAAGTGGCAGAAGATCTTAGAATCTTTCACTACTAAATGTATATAGTGTGACTAAATACTCTCACAGCAGGAAGTGTTACTTATTTTCAGCTGAATATCCTCCTAAATGTCTATGGGTTGACCGCCAGACTCTCCTCCACCTTGAATGACCTCCTGCTCCACTCTTTAGAGTTTTCAACTGATTACCAACAAACTGAACCCAAAATTGTCTGGAATTCCTTCCTCAGAAGAAAACAATTATGATTCTTTTCAGATGACGTATACTTTGTAAAAAATGTGCATATATATATGTATATATATATGTATGATGTGTCTTCTGCTTTTTATAAAAGTGTCTTATAAAAGTGTGTAAGTCAGAAGTACTTAGCCCAAAGCTCAGGGTCAAATTTTTGCAGAGTATTAAGGATGCCATATATCATATTTTGCTAAATAATAGACTTAATACATATTACAGATCCAGAGCTGCTCCTGTACGTTTCTCTTTGAGATCTTGACAAACTTCTCCATGCTCTCTTTGATCAACTAGGAGTGAAAGCTAGCTGTTTCTTAATTCTGTTCCTATTTCCATTCTCTTCTCATCATTTCCATGTATTATGCACTGACAAAAGAAGGCCTCTCATTCTATTCCCCTGGCTCTACTGGCAGCAGCTCTGCGCTCTGTCCCTAAGATTGAGTTCTGCTCTTCTTGCTCTGCTGCCTGATCCTCCATTCAGAGGAAATTGAGTCACATCCGTACAATCTCACTGTTCCTACCACTTACTGGCTCCTGGATTTTCAACATTTTCTCCTCAACTTCAATGCACCCCCTTTAACATGTACTTAAAAAGCATAGAGTATATGAATAGTGAGAATATCAATTACATCGAAATTGTACTAGATATGACACATAATTTTTAGGTAGTTCAAAGGTTACAAGTACTTGGTGCTTCCTATTTATCTTATTCAATATATGTTTATGTATAAACTATGTCTAGTGCCTATCAGAGAATTCTGGCAATGACAATTAATGTATTAAATCTTCATTTTATGTTATTTTGAGAATAGGTCTCATTCTGTAGGTGTGGCTTGCCTTGAACTCATGGGAATATGCCTGTCTCTACTTCATGAGTCCTAGGATTAAAGGCATCCACCACAATGTCTTGCCTCATTAAATATGCTTATTCTGGAAAATAAGTCAAAATTTATTAATCAAAGGCAAAAATATGATTGCCTTAGTTTCACATGACAATTTTGTAATGGATGAGAATAAATTTGTAAAACAATATCTTCTAAAATTTATATTAACTTATATCTATGTGGAGCAACTTGAAAAAACTATAAAGCTCATGACTATAATAAAACTTAGTTGTTTAATTTGGATATAGTATTTTATTTAACTAATTCAATGATTTTGAGAATGTTTCTTTTATATATATATATATATATATTCTGAAATTTTGTATTTTTAAAATATTATGAGCATGGCAATGATTTAATTCATTTCAAGGAAGCATGGCAAAAGAATAATTTCTCCATTCTTACTGAGCAAAATAGAATACAGCACTTGACATTGAAATTATATTCAAAATGAGTCGAAATATTTTATTTTATGCTTCCTTAAATAAAATATCTACCAATTAGTGTACCATAAGGTTTTTCGAGAGTCTTATCATGGTATGGCTGTGACCATACTTTAACTTCTGTTTTCCACTAATATCAGTTTACATTAAAATAGTATAAATATATTTTCTTCTATTTAGTTTTTGTAGAAGGCAAGAATGACTTTGAACTTCTAATCCTCTTTTCTCCCCCTCCTGAGTCCTGGGATTACAAGGTTGTACCATCATACCTCATGGCCTCATGCATACTAAGCAAGCACTGTACCAGCTGAGCTACATCACCATTGAAGTTTCTTCTGAAAGAATTTCTTTTGGGTAAATCATAAAGTTAGCAGAGTAACACAGAGATAAAGCACATAATATTCTTGTCTTTAAGCGTTGTCTTATGTTGTTAGAAACATATCTTTGCTCCCCTTTTGTATGTAAAATATTTCCAGAGATAATCAAATACATCAAAAAAGTCAAAAGTAGAGTTGAAAATTATTTTATACATATATATATATATATATGTGTGTGTGTGTGTTATTAATTTTTGAGTTAAGATATTAGAGTGGAATCAAAAATCTTAAAAATGAATAATAATACACCTAAATAAAGTTTGATTTAGTATTTACATTTATTTTGTTTGTATGTCTTCATGCCATTCTGCATGCATTCTACTTTAATGGAACTTATATTCCAGGGGATAACATAAATCTTTGCCAAATAATTAGATGACTGTTGTTAAATTTTATTTCTTATAATTGCTGTAAGGGAGAGGAGTTATGAAAAATTCAGTATAAAATTTTAATATATAACCTAGTGAGGCAGACTTTCATTGAGTATTTGTAACTAAATGATCTAATGAGCTCTTTTAATTATGTTTTCTATTTATTTTATGATTCTAGTAGAGATAAAATTATTAAATGAATTAGCATAATACTGATTGTACAATGTTTTTTGACAGATTTTCTTCTTTCTAGTTTATAATCTCATTGGAAAAATAAAGGAACAAAGGAACATATTTTTGTTTTATTATCCTAATAATGCTATTTCATGGAAGGAGACAACAGCTATTACCTAATTATTATACTTACATTTGATAGTTTTATGAACTTGCATATTTACATATAATTGTCTTCATTAGCTTCTCTGTCAACCTTTCCTTACCTTGAATTTTCCTATTGGAAAGAAAGCCATAGCTGAGGAATTGCCTATGTTATATTGACCTATCAAGATGTCTGTGGGGGTTTGTTTTGACTGGTATTTGATATAGAAAGAACTATCATGCCAAAAGTAGATATTCCTGAACATTTTAATGTGTCTATTCTTAAAATGTGTCATTAGCTGGTCACTGAACATTAGAAAATAGCAGTGTGTATGGCTCCTGCTATATTTCTTTGGCTGTGAAATGAGTTTCTTGGAAAAAAATAATGCCATGTGGAATAACAAGCAAAGCCTGACTTCAATTGCTTGTCATGAGTTTCTGCATTGGCATCCCTCAGTAATAGATGATGAACCGGAATTGTAAACTTAAATAAACCCCTTTCTCTTTAGTTACATTTGGACAAAGTATCATAGCAATGGAAATGAAACTAGAAAAAATAATGGATTGCTTACCCCAAACAATAAAATCATGAAAGCATTTGTTATTCAATATAGTAGAATAAACATTACTTATTGAAAAGAAAATAAGATCTGAACATTAAAATAAGTCTTTACTGTGAGTGCATTGCTTCAGTGTTGAGTGGGAACACTAACCTGATTAACAAAAATGACATCAAGTACTAGAAAAATTCCAATAATAACATCTAATAGATTTAAGTTTGTATTTGATATGAAAGTGTTGACATAATCATTCATATAAGTGAACCACTAAACTCACATCCCTACATCTGTTAGTCCAGCACAAAAATTTATTGATAGTAAGAAAATTCAATTCTAAGTAATAATTGTTAAAGGGTAATAATGATTTGGTATTAGGAGATATCTCCATTCTATGGGTAATTAGTAAATCATGATTTCTTCATTCCATGAGAACATTTAACATATGTAGCAATTATTTTGATTTCCTTCACATGACTGTAGGAGAGTTAGGCTCCAATAAATACTTTCCTTCTTATATCAATTTTGAGTGGAATGATAGTTTACAATTTTTTAAAAAGTCACATACCAATAAGCTGTATGGGAGGGCATCACATAGACACCTTGAAATAATAGCACATGGGAAGACCTATCTTTTATGTGATAGATAATGTCTCCGTGAAGTAGCAGTCTGTAGTCCACACTTCTGCTTAAACTTTTCAAAGGATATTTATGTAGGCAAAAAATACATTGTTCTTAGAATCTTTGTCCTGTATCTATTTTTACATTTTTGTTACTACCATATAGAAAGAGTATAATTTGATGTTTCCCTCAATAATCAGAAAAACTTAGGTAAAAACTTAGGTTCAATTTAACTTTTCTATATCTTAAGAAAGCGGTTTATCTATCCTGAGACTTAGTTTTTCATCTGAGAATATATCTAAATAAATAAATATTTTAGAAAACGAGGTGAAAAAGGACAATTTCTTTAAATTTAATTTTTCTGGGATATCTTATGTATTTACATTTCAAATGTTATCCCCTTTGCCCCATCTCCCATACCCCTTCCCCCCTCACCCTGCTCCTATGAGAATAATCCAACTTCCACCCATAATTCCAACCTCAATACCCTGGCATTACCCTATATTGGGAAAATGAGTCTTCACAGAACCATGAATTTTTCTTCCTATTGATGCTTGACAATGCCATCCACTGCTATATATGTGGCTGGAGCCATGGAGATGTGTACTCATTGGTTGGTGGTCTAGTCCCTAGGAGCTCTGATGGGCTCTGGTGGGTTGATATTGTGGTTCTTCCTATAGAGTTGCAAACAACTTCAGGTCCTTCAGTCTTTTCTTTAACTCCTCCATTGGGGTCCCTTGTTCAATCCAATGATTAGCTGTAACCATTCTCATCTGTATCAGTAGGGCTGTCTCCTGCAGAGCCTCTCATGAGAAACCCATATTCAATACCTGTCATCAAGCACTTCTTGGCATCAGCAATAGTGACCGGGTTTGGTGACTGCATATAGGATGGATTCCCAGGCTCTGGATGACCATTTATTCAGTTCCTCCTCCATTCTTTGTCCTTGTATTCCCTCCTGTACATATTTTGCTCTCCCTTCTAAGAAGGAATGAAGCATTCACATTTTGGTCTTTTTTTTCTTGGGCTTCATATGATCTGTTAATTTTTTTTTAGTTATTCCAAGCTTTTGTGCTAATATCCCCTTACCAGTGAGTACATACCATGTGTGTTCTTTTGTAACTGGGATACCTCACTCAGGATGATATTTTTTAGTTCCTTCCATTTGTCCAAGAATTTCACATAGTCATTGTTTAAATAGAATAGTATTCCATTGTGTAAATGTACCACATTTTCTGTATTCATTCCTCTGTTGGAGGACATCTTGGTTCTTTCCAGCTTCTGGTTATTATAAATGAGGCTGCTATGTACACAGTGGAGTATGTGTCTTTTTTATATGTTGGGGCATTTTGTGTATATGCCCAAGAGAGGTACAGCTGGGTCCTCAGGCAGTTCAATGTCCAATTTTCTGAGGACCCCCCAGACTGATTTCCAGAATGGTTGTACCAGTCTGCAATCCCACCAACAATGGAGGAATGTTCCTCTTTCTCCGCATCCTCGCCAGCATTTGCTGTCACCTGAGTTTTTGATCTTAGCCATTCTCACTGGTGTGCGGTGAAATCTCAGGGGTGTTTTGATTTACATTTCCTTTATGACTAAAGATGTTGAACATTTCTTTAGGTGTTTCTCAGCCATTCGGCATTCCTCAGCTGTGAATTCTTTGTTTAGCTCTGAATCCCATTTTTTAATAGGGTTATTTGTCTCCCTGCGGTCTAACTTCTTGAGTTCTTTGTATATTTTGGATATAAGGCCTCTATCTGTTGAAGGATTGGTAAAGATTTTTCCCAATCGGTTGGTTGCCATTTTGTCCTAACCACAGTGACCTTTGCCTTACAGAATATTTGCAGTTTTATGAGATCCCATTTGTCGATTCATGATCTTAGAGCATAAGCAATTGGTGTTTTGTTCAGGAAATTTTTTCCAGTGCCCATGTGTTCGAGATGCTGTCCTAGATTTTCTTCGATTAGTTTGAGTGTATCTGGTTTGATGTGGAGGTCCTTGATCCACTTGGACTTAAGATTGGTACAGGGTGATAAGCATGGATCGATCTGCATTCCTCTACAATTTGACCTGTAGTTGAACCAGCACCATTTGCTGAAAATGCTATCTTTTTTCCATTGGATGGTTTTGGCTCCTTTGTCAAAAATCAAATGCCCATAGGTGTGTGGGTTCATTTCTGGGTCTTCAATTCTGTTCCATTGGTCTATCTGTCTATCCCTGTACCAATACCATGCAGTTTTTATCACTATTGCTCTGTAATACTGCTTGAGTTCAGGGATAGTGATTCCCCCTGAAGTCCTTTTATTGTTGAGGACAGTTTTAGCTATCCTGGGTTTTTTTTATTCCAGATGAATTTGTAAATTGTTCTGTCTAACTTTTTGAAGAATTGGATTGGTATTTTGATGGGGATTGCATTGAATCTGTAGATCGCTTTTGGTAAACTGGCCATTTTTACTATATTAATCCTGCCAATCCATGAGCATGGGAGATCTTTCCATTTTCTGAGGTCTTCTTCAATTTCTTTCTTCAGAGTCTTGAAGTTCTTATTGTACAGATCTTTTACTTGCTTGGTTAAAGTCACACCGAGGTACTTTATATTATTTGGGTCTATTATGAAGGGTGTTGTTTCCCTAATTTCTTTCTCGGCATGTTTCTTTTTTGTGTAGAGGAAGGCTACTGATTTATTTGAGTTAATTTTATACCCATCCACTTTGCTGAAGTTGTCTATCAGCTTTAGGAGTTCTCTGGTGGAACTCTTGGGATCACTTAAATATACTATCATATCATCTGCAAAAAGTGATATTGTGACTTCTTCTTTTCTGATCTTTATCCCCTTGACATCCTCTTGTCTGATTGCTCTGGCTAGAACTTCAAGAACTATATTGAATAAGTAGGGAGAGTGTGGGCAACCTTGTCTAGTCCCTGATTTTAGTTCGATTGCTTCAATTTTCTCTCCATTTAGTTTAATGTTAGCTACTGGTTTGCTGTATATGGCTTTTACTATGTTTAGGTATGGGCCTTGAATTCCTATTCTTTCCAGGACTTTTATCATGAAGGGGTGTTGAATTTTGTCAAATGCTTCCTCAGCATCTAATGAAATGATCATGAGGCTTTGTTCTTTCAGTTTGTTTATATAATGGATCACGTTGATGGTTTTCCATATATTAAACCATCCCTGCATGCATGGGATGAAGCCTACTTGATCATGGTCTATGATTGTTTTGATGTGCTCTTAGATTCGGTTTGCCAGAATTTTATTATTTTTACATCGATATTCATAAGGGAAATTGGTCTGAAGTTCTCTTTCTTTGTTGGGTCTTTGTGTGGTTTAGGTATAAGAGTAATTGTGGCTTCATAGAAGGAATTCGGTAGTGCTCCATCTGTTTCAATTTTGTGGAATAGTTTGGATAATATTGGTATGAGGTCTTCTATGAAGGTCTGATAGAATTCTGCACTAAACCCGTCTGGACCTGGGTTCTTTTTGGTTGGGAGACCTTTAATGACTGCTTCTATTTCCTTAGGAGTTATGGGGTTGTTTAACTGGTTTATCTGTTCCTGATTTAACTTCGGTACCTGGTATCTGTCTAGGAAATGGTCCATTTCCTGCAGATTTTCAAATTTTGTTGAATATAGGCTTTTATAGGTAGATCTGATGATTTTTTGAATTTCCTCTGAATCTGTAGTTATGTATCCCTTTTCATTTCTGATTTTGTTAATTTGGACACACTCTCTGTGTCCTCTCGTTAGTCTGGCTAAGGGTTTATCTATCTTGTTGAATTTCTCAAAGAACCAACTTTTGGTTCTGTTGATTCTTTCTATGGTCCTTTTTGTTTCTACTTGGTTGATTTCAGCTCTGAGTTTGATTATTTCCTGCCTTCTACTCCTCCTTGGTGTATTTGCTTCTTTTTGTTCTAGAGCTTTTAGGTGTGCTGTCAAGCTGCTGACATATGCTCTTTCCTGTTTCTTTCTGCAGGCACTCAACGCTATGAGTTTTCCTCTTAGCACAGCTTTCATTGTGTCCCATATGTTTGGGTATGTTGTACCTTCATTTTCATTAAATTCTAAAAAGTCTTTAATTTCTTTCTTTATTTCTTCCTTGATCAGGTTATTGTTGAGTAGAGCATTGTTCAACTTCCACATATATGTGGGCGTTCCTCACTTATTTTTATTGAAGACCAGCTTTAGGCCGTGGCGGTCTGATAGCATCCATGGGATTATTTCTATCTTTCTGTACCTGTTGAGACCCGGTTTTTTTGACCAATTATATGGTCAATTTTGGAGAAAGTACCATGAGGAGCTGAGAAGAAGGTATATCCTTTTGCTTTAGGATAGAATGGTCTATAAATATCTATTAAGTCCGTTTGGCTCATGACTTCTCTTAGTCTGTCTAAGTCTCTGTTTAATTTCTGTTTCCATGATCTGTCCATTGATGAGAGTGGGGTGTTGAAATCTCCTACTATTATTGTATGACATCCTACTATTATTGTGTGAGGTGCAATGTGTGTTTTGAGCTTTAGTAAGGTTTCTTTTACGTATGTAGGTGCCCTTGTATTTTGGGCATAGATATTTAGGACTGAGAGTTCATCTTGGTGAATTTTTCCTTTGATGAATATGAAGTGTCCTTCCTTATGTTTTTTGAAGACTTTTAGTTGAAAATTGATTTTACTTGATATTAGAATGGCTACTCCAGCTTGCTTCTTCTGACCATTTGCTTGGAAAGTTGATTTCCAGCCTTTCACTCTGAGGTAGTGTCTGTCTTTGTCTCTGAGGTGTGTTTCTTGTAGGCAGCAGAATTCAGGGTCCTTGTTGTGTATACAGTTTGTTAATCTATGTCTTTTTATTGGGGAGTTGAGTCCATTGATGTTGAGAGATATTAAGGAATAGTGATTATTGCTTCCTGTTATATTCATATTTGGATATGAGGTTATATTTGTGTGCTTTTCTTCTCTCTGTTTTGTTGCCAAGCTGATTAGTTTCTTGCTTCTTCTAGGGTGTAGCTTGCCTACTTATGATAGGCTTTACCATTTATTATCCTTTGTAGTGCTGAATTTGTAGAAAGATATTGTGTAAATTTGGTTTTGTCATGGAATATCTTGGTTTCTCCATCTATGTTAATTGAGGGTTTTGCAGGATACAGTAACCTGGGCTGGCAGTTGTGTTCTCTTAGGGTCTGTATGACATCAGTCCAGGATCTTCTGGCCTTCATAGTTTCTGGCGAGAAGTCTGGTGTGATTCTGATAGGTCTGCCTTTATATGTTACTTGACCTTTTTCCCTTACTGCTTTTAATATTCTTTCTTTATTTTGTGCATTTGGTGTTTTGACTATTATGTGACGGGAGGAGTTTGTTTTCTGGTCCAATCTATTTGGAGTTCTGTAGGCTTCTTGTATGCTTATGGGTATCTCTTTCTTTAGGTTAGGGAAGTTTTCTTCTATTATTTTCTTGAATATATTTACTGGTCCTTTGAGCTGGGAGTCTTCACTCTCTTCTATACCTATTATCCTTATGTTTGATCTCCTCGTTGAGTCCTGGATTTCCTGTATGTTTTGGACCAGTAGCTTTTTCAGCTTTACATTATCTTTGACAGTTGAGTCGATGATTTCTATGGAAACTTCCGCTCCAGAGATTCTCTCTTCTATCTCTTGTATTCTGTTTGTGAAGCTTGTATCTACGGCTCCTTATCTCTTCTTTTGGTTTTCTATATCCAGGGTTGTTTCCATGTTTTCTTTCTTGATTGCTTCTATTTCCATTTTTAATTCCTTCAACTGTTTGATTGTGTTTTCCTGTAATTCTTTCAGGGATTTTTGTGATTCCTCTCTGTAGGCTTCTACTTGTTTATTTATGTTTTCCTGTGTTTCTCTAAGGGAGTTCTTTATGTCTTTCTTGAAGTCCTCCAGCATCATGATCCAATATGATTTTGAAACTAGATCTTGCTTTTCTGGTGTGTTTGGATATTCCGTGTTTGCTTTGGTGGGAGAATTGGGCTCTGATGATGCCATGTAGTCTTGGTTTCTTTGCTTGGATTCCTGCGTTTGCCTCTCGCCATCAGATTATCTCTAGTGTTACTTTGTTTTTCTATTTCTGACAGTGGCTAGACTGTCCTATAAGCCTGTGTGTCAGGGGTGCTGTAGACCTGTTTTCTTTCAGTCAGTTATGTGAACCGAGTGTTCTGCTTTCAGGCGTGTAGTTTTTCCTATCTACAGGTCTTCAGCTGTTCCTGTGGGCCTGTGTCCTGGGTCCACTAGGCAGTTCGCTTGGAGTAGGAAGGTTTGTCTTACCTGTGGTCCTGAGGCTCAAGTTTGCTCATGGGGTGTTGCTTAAGAGCTCTCTGTGGGGGCAACAACCAGGAAGATCTGCCCCGCACTTTCCGGGAGCTTCTGTGCACCAGGGTTCCAGATGGTGTTTGGTGTTTTCCTCTGGAATCAGTAATGTGTGCAGAGTGCAGTCTCTTCTGGTTTCCCAGGCCTGTCTGCCTCTCTGAAGGTTTAGCTATCCCTCCCATGGGATTTGGGTGCAGAGAACTGTTTATCGGGTTGGTCCCTTCAGGTTCTGGTGATTTCTCAGATGCAGTGGACCTGCTGCTCCTGGGCC
Organism: Rattus norvegicus; assembly: GCF_021556685.1. Taxonomy (NCBI): domain Eukaryota; kingdom Metazoa; phylum Chordata; class Mammalia; order Rodentia; family Muridae; genus Rattus; species Rattus norvegicus. The sequence goes on from NC_141554.1 coordinate 91,088,486, forward strand.
CTCCTCTATGGGAACCCAGAGGCCTTATACAGTTTCCTCTTGGGCCAGGGATGTGGGCAGGGGTGGGTAGTGTTGGTGGTCTCTTCTGCTCTGCAGTCTCAGGAGTGACCCCCTGTCCAGGCGGTGAGGTCTCTCTCCCACGGGGTTTGGGAGCAGTGAGATGGTGCGGGCAGGGACCCTCGGGTTTGGGACTCCTGCTACAAACCGGAAGTGCCCGGTCCTAGAGAAATTTTGCCTCTGTGTGTCCTGAGTTCAGCAAGCAGGTCGCTTGGAGCAGGAAGGTTTGTCTTACCTGTGGTCCCGAGGCTCAAGTTTGCTCATGGGGTGCTGCCTACGAGCTCTCCGCGGGGGTAGCAACCAGGTGGAAGGTTTAAATTTTAAGAAACTGCTTCTTCATATAGACTTCATATTCATTGCCCATTTAAAAATATGATTTTCTCCATGATGTATGAGGGATATTTAGTGCTTTCTATATTCATAGTATCACATAGAACCTGCTCAACTAAATTATTTATTCAATAAATATATTAATGAATACAATATCATTCTCCATTCATTTGCCTCAAGAGAGGGCCTTGCCAAAAACAAAACAACAACAACAACAACTAAAAAAACGGTATTCATACAAGATTTCAACAGACATTGCTCAGTTATCCTAGAAATAAATATCTCTTGGGACAACCTGTCTTACCTTGAAGAAACAACTTCAGTAAGGAAAGACCACAGCACAAACCTATGGGCAATTTGCTGTAACAATATCCTGATTTGTAAGACTATGCTACCCCACCAAAAAAGTTACAACCATGTGTTTCCCCTCGCATATGCCTCAATTTACTGCAACAGTGAAGCTTCCCTTTCTTTTTGTGCTAATAATCTGTCCAGTGTGCTGAATGCCAAGGTTTTATCTCTTTCTGCCTACTGCCCTTTCAAGGTGTGTCATAAATTTAACAGAAGTCAGGTTTTTTCTCTGACTTGAACAAATACTTTCATATCTCACCTGTCTGTAGGAAATCAAGTTAGTAATAATGCATCATTAATCACATTAGTGTAGGTGAACAGGAATCACACCACCAATATGGACGACATTGATTTTGACCTTTGACTCTAGTGATAATAAATTAAGCATTTCCTTTTTATTTGATATATATCTTTCATTAGAAAGGCTTTATAATTTAATGTTAGCACTAATTATTCACTACTAATTTTCATACTCTAACAAAGTCTGGAAAATGGAGTGGGAGGAAAAATAGAGAAAAGATGAAGAATATGAATGAAAATATAAACATCCATCAAAGTGAAAGTCTAAGAGTTGGACCAAGTACCTGATAGGGAGACATAGGAAGAGGAGCATGATGAGATAATAGAAATGATGATCCTTCAATATGGCTGGTTTCTTGCTTACCTTTATGACCTGAGACAAAATCTGGCATCTTTAAAGTAAAGATCAGGCATTTTATAGAGCCAGTAGACCAGTCTGACAAGTTAAATGTAAGATTAAGTTATGTTTACTGCAAATGTGTGAACTCATCAGACTCTGAAATTGACCAACCCTAAATTGGGGTGAAGGATCCCCTCCAAAGACCCTTAACACTCTGTCTATACCTAAAGGAGAGAGTGTAGGCAGCGTTCTGAGTCCCATTCTACTTTCCATGGTTCTTTTTTCTCTCAGTGTCTCTTCATATGCATTTCATTAATCCAAATTATATTTGTTACAAACTGATTCTGTATCCTGCTGTCTCCTGTATCTGAGTGATCCTTCCCATGTCCAGCCAGCCAACATTCCTGCCAAAGTATAGTACTCAAAAATTTTCCTGCCTTGTATTTCTTTAACTGGAAGAGAAGAGGAACCCAGTCAAGACCCCTAGTGTGGCAAGAAGACAGTATGTGATTTGTCTCTTTCAAATACAAGTGGAATAAATGTCAGGTTAAAACTACCAAGTGCATAATTTTATAATCTCAGCCCCTACTGCTGAGATTATAGGTATGAGACAAGAGACATAGCTGTAATAAAATACTTTGAGAGGAGTGTCTCAGCTAAGCTATACAATTTCCTACTCTAATCTTCATATCTGTTCAGATATCTGAAATATGTACTTAAAAAACATGTTATTTCTATAACATATATCTTAAATCTTTAAGCTAATAACAGAAGGCCCCAAATGCTATATTAGGGAAGTAGATACTTATGTGTTCCGATTGCTGTAATCAAGTCTCTTTTACACATATGGTTGTAAAACTTCTAAATGACACAAATTTATGCTCTGGGGTCTAATAAAGTTAAATGCAGCATTTTCATTTACTGAGAAGAGAATTAAAAGATAAATGAAATGCCATCGAATTGAGAGATATAACTTTTGTTCTACCCTGGGTCTGATAACTGGCCCTCAATAAATGAATTAAAGAAGCCAAATTAAAAGAAGAAATTAAGAAATATGACAACATTGGGAATAGGGGCAAAAAGATCCTGCAAACATATTGAGTTTCTAAAGTTAGATTAAAGTTTAAAGAGAGATATATTCCATACTGTCTCAACTCTGAAAGACCCCTCTCCTTCTCCCTATATGAGTTTCTTGAGGAAATTCCATTTTTAAATTGTCCATTATTGCAATCATTTGCTAGTTAGACTGAGAAATGGTAGGAGATCTTTAGACTACCTTTTGTTTGGCCTGATCTAAAAGAAAAACTGGATATTTTTCATGTGTGGTCTAGGATGATTGTTCATTGAATATTCTAGTACAGATGGAAGATACTTACACCATTTAGAAACTCTCTTTGGTGAATTCATAGAGACCTTTGCAACCAAACTTTTTTAATGTACAGAGATATTTTTTACATTGTATGAGATAAGAACAAACTGACAATATTTAAATATATATTAATATAAAATTATCAGGCTTGATCTACTTGAACACAGCAACGTATGAGAAAAATTGGGTGTGCTCAATTTGTGTATATGTATGTGTGCATATCTGTGTGCATGTGCATATGTTAATAATTAAGGGATAGGTTTTCAATTTAAAAAGATGGGATATTGGAGTATTTGGTTAGAAGAGAAGGATTGACATAGATATAGTACATTTCTCCAAAAGATCAAAATTATTAAACAATAAAAATCTAAATCTATTTTAAATAACATTATATGTCTTTATTATATAGTTGGGATATATACATGTACCCACATACATTTATCTTTGTTTTATTGTTTGTCTGATTTTTAAATAACTTTGTCATTGAAAATTATATAGATGCATACAATACATTTTGATCAAATCCACTCCATTCCAATTTGTTGCCTATTCATTTTGCACTTTTCCCTTTCAATTTTATGTGCTCTATCTTTCTCTTTTAACTCAATGTGTTCACTTAGAGATGCCAGTATGAATATGGATGCATGAGCAGCCATATCCCTAAATAAAACTGTTTAGTTTTTTGCTTGTGTATTTTGTGACAGTGTCTTTCAAGGTTGGCCTTAAACTTTGCAAAGAAAGATACATTTTATATTCCATTTGCAATTGCCAAGGTATCTTGATTAAGCTCCTTTTCTATCAATTAAAACATTTAAATACAGGGAAAAATCTGAAGCAGGGCACAGAGAAGCAGTAAAAATCTTATAGGAGGCATAATCTACCAGTGATTAAAGTGATGAAGTGAAGAAACATACACACACACACACACACACACACACACACACACACACACACAGGAACACAGATACAGAGAGGGTTAGGGGAGGGAAAGAGGGAAGGGGAGAGGGAGAGGAAGAGGGAGAGGGAGAGGGAGAGGGAGAGGGAGAGGGAGAGGGACTGACACCAACATAGAAATACCCTCCACACCAGTGGAAGGGGAAACCCTTGGTCCTGCTAAGACTGAACCCCCAGTGAACGTGATTGTTGGGCAGAGGGCAGTAATGGGGGGAGGATGGGGAGGGGAACATCCATATAGAAGGGGAGGGAGAGGGGTTAGGGGGATGTTGGCCCGGAAACCAGGAAAGGGAATAACATTCGAAATATATTTATAAGAAATACTCAAGTTAATAAAGAAAAAAGGAAAAAAAAAGAAAAAGAAATACCCTCTAAAGTGTAGAAGAGAGACTAAGGAAGCTGAAGTATAGTCTTTCTTAGAGGATGAGCATTAAGGTTCTTTGAGGAGTTTTCCTTCATAAATTGGTATTTCTCGGTTTGAATATAAAATGGAGGTTGGCACATGTGCCAAAAACATTGAGATAAGCATGTCTAGATCTGTGTTTTAACCTTTGTCTGTCTGCCAGTGAAAGGGTACTAGCAACTTAAGTCCACTAGGCCTTTGCTTTAAAATGCCAGGCATTTGTTTTGGATTAGGACAGTGAAGAAGAAACTATAATGGAGGATAGACTTCCTTTTTAGAGAGCAGAGATCTAACTTTTAATCTCTCACTTCTACCTGGGATTCCAGGCTTGGTTCACCATACATTCCCTCAGTTTATACCTTACGAGAATTATTACGTTATTTTCTGTTTTCTTTGGTCATAATGGAGTGACAGTATAACAGCAAAATAGGACAAAATTTTCTATTGACATTTTCTAAGATGTATAATACTTGCTAATTTCTTTACATCAACTTGGGCGAAAATATTTTAGCAAAATAATTTATTAATAAAAATTACTTGTTCAATTATGCAATTAAATACATCTGTGACATTGTGTATTCGTGTCTAAATCATCATCATCATAAATGCACATTTATATATGCATGCAAGTATATTTTTCTCTGTACTTAAAATATGTGAGCAAATACTGTGAATAAAATGTAAATAAATATTTTCATCAAAGCACAAAACAGAAAATATTTTGTTTCTATGACTGCTACTGAACATAACTAGTGAATAGTTCTTTAATGTTTAGGAATATATCAAGAATTAAGAAAACATGAATTATTTGTGCTTTCTTGTGGTTCTAGCATCTTTCAAGTAGAGGGAGGAAGTCCAGAATTTCAAAAGCAACCTTTCAGTCAAAGCCAGTTCAACACCTGCCTATGCTATAGAAAGCTTTACATAAAACAGAATAGAAAGACATAAAGAAACAAAGAAAGAAGATGCAAATACTAATGGTCATTGCTATAAAGATTTTTTTACTGAATTACATCCAACCTAAGCATCAATTTTAATATTGGTAATCCTACATTGTTGCAGAAATGCAGGACATTACATTTCAAAAAAATTCTCTAAAAAATTTCTCTATAAAGCCTTGATCTGCCCAAGCATAATGTCAAAATTTCCATTTACATTTTAACACTGTAGTTACATCACGCTTTGCTCTCACTGTAATTACTTAGAAGAAAATTAGTACCATAAAGTCCTTCATTTATCATCCTATGGAGTTCTCATTTTTTGATCTAGCTTTTATGAGCTTGCATTCAGCTAGAAGTTTATTATTACCCATTTATAAGTAGCCAACAAAATAGTAAATTATGCATTTGAAAGCCCTGCTGGCTGACATTTTTAAAGTTCATTGGACACTTTTTTTTTCCTGTAGCGGGAATGAGCTGCTAGCACTCAAGGTCTGCAATCTGATCCCCATTTAGACTTTGTTAAGAGGTAACTGCAATGAGCTCTTATGAATATTTCATGACTAAGTGGGCCATACTTTGACACTGCCGTTTTGTAGTCATTTGTCCTACATCTAAAGAGCACCTTATAATCCAACAAGTGTATTCTGGTAGTTATATTAAGCAGGATTAGATTTCATTTTCTTCACAAAGATGACTGTGGTATTCATGAATCTTCAAGTTTGTCCTTTTTTATTGTATATATTGGTATAGGCAGCATTGGATATATGACAGTATGGCAATAAGATTAACATTAATTGTAGACATTCCTGATAATTATAAAACAAGAGAAACACACACACACACACACACACACACGCACACACGCACACACACACACACACACGCACATGCACATTCCACACAAACAGAAATAGTGCATGACACAAGTTTCGTGCAAGGACAAACCGAAAAGATATTTGTGGTGATGTGAAGTCTAACGAAATAAGTAGGCTTTTGACAAATTCATCCTAAAAAAGTACAATGAAATAATAATATAGGAACCTGATCATGTCCTCCTGACTTATATTCCTTACTCTGTTTCTGAACTCCACTTTCTTGCTAGGTATAAGGCAGGAGCCCTCTCAATTGACAACATCAGCAAATCATTTCCTAGGAATTGTTTTTAAAGGTAGTGTTTTCTGAGCACCACTAGAGTGATGCATGATCAAGAGCAAATAAACCACACTTTGGCAGATTTTTTAAATAGAATTAGATATTGCCTAAGGCAGGTGAAAATAACTGTCAAATATACAAGTTATATTAGTCATCAAAATGATTTCAAAAGAAATCCATATCACTTCAGTGATGGATTGGTTTTAGATATTTCAATGTAAAAAAGTTAAGCTTTCATCTTAAAGTAACTAAGAGATTGTTTATTCTGGTGCCATTTTGAGTGACCATGGTGCAGGAACATAGAATACTATTATTCCAACTTTGAAGTAGTTCTATGAAGTTTTATTGTTTTACCAAAAAAATTATATTAAGGCAAATTAAAAATGCACTGGTACGTACACCAGAGAGGCATCAACAATGAAATTGGGTAGCTTTTCTCTAGGCCTCAGGTGATATCTGATTACATTCTTAGTATTTGGGTGGGCAGAAAATAGTGGTCTGTTAATTTGATTCCAGATATTTTTAAATTGATTAATCATGGGATATTTGTTTGAACACAGAGTTGGCTAAAATATGGCTGTCCTATAAGGCTTAAGTAGGCCAAAGATAAGGTAATTAGGCTCTGAAACTGCAACATACCATCAGTGCCACATCAGCATAATTTTAACCAATCAATCAGTCCCTGCAGATTGATTGCAGCGTTTACAGTCTTTCCCATTTCTTTCCAGGAATTCTCATCCACAACCATGCCAAAACAAATAAACTAATTCCCCACACATTGCATTTATTTGGAACAAATAAATTTCTTTGAATTTCTGCAGTATTACTTTTCCTAATGACTAAGTCTAAAAAGTAATGGAGAAATCTACCTGCAAATTATAAGCTGTCTTTTCTTTTAAAGAAACAAATATTTGGTAAACTATCAGTTAACAGCAGCTAAGAGCCCTTGCTACTCTTCCCAAGACTCTAGTTTGGTTCTCAGAACATACATCAGGCAGCTCAAAACAACTGTAACTATAGCTCTAGGTAGATCTGATAGGCCTATACTCATGTGACATATTTTAATACACATAGACAGCTAATTAAAATTTTTTAAAGAATCTCAAAATAATAATTTATCAGAGCTTGCCTTCATATTCAAATCAGTATTGGTCATAAGACATAAGATACTCCTTTTTTCTGATTTATTGCTATATTTGCTATTAAACATACTAAAAAATGATATATGAACTTCCAATATTTTATAATTTTAGTTGTATAGGTTGAGGTGTTTCATTTTGACATTTCAATACATGCTCTAACATCTTTTGATCATACTCATGTGGCCATTTTCTCTTTTTTCTCTCTTTCCTCCCCATTTGTTCTTTCCACATAACTAATAGATCTTTTATTTTCATGTTCTTTTACTTTTCATTTTACTTTTGATTGCACATATGAGAAAATTATATATGCTGGTTACTCTTATGTCAACTTGGCACAAGCTAGAGTCAAAGGTTGTCAAAGGGTATCTCAATTGATAAAATGTCCCAAGAAATGTACCTGTGGTATATATTTCTTGATTGGCAATTGATATTGGATGTCCAAGCTCACATTAGGCAGTAACACCATGGTCAAATTTTCTTGAATATTATAAGAATTCAGGCTGAGCTAGCCATTAGAAAGCAAGCAACTTTACAATGTTCATCCATAGCGTCAATTTCAGTACCAGTTTCCAGGTTACTAGCATAGTTCCTTTCCTGACTTCCTTGGATAATGGACTATAATGTGTAAAAGGAAATAAATACTTTTCTCCTGAAGTTATTTTTCATTATGCTGTGTTGAAATTTTAACTATGACAATATATAATAATTGTTCTCATAAATAAGTTTGGAGCTGTCCCTTCTCTTACATATTGAAACAGTATTAGGAATAATGCTGCTACTTTCCCTGTACAAAGGCTGGAGAGATGGCTCAGTAAATAACAGTACTTACTGACCTTACAGAGGTCCTGGGTTCAGGTCCTAACACAAACATACTGGCTCAGAACACTCTGTAACTAATTTTAGTGGAGCCAATGACTCTTTGGATGCCTGAAGACATATGGAAAACAAACATATACACAGGAACGTACTTATATGCACAAACTAAAGCAAATAAAATCTAGCACTAAAATATAGCTGTCTGTGGTTTCCTTTCTCTGGATACTCAGTGTTTCAATCTCATTGCCCCTAGAGCATATATTGCCCCTACTTTTCTATATTGTCTTAGTTTAATTTTCATAGGTAATATAAGTCATTTTATGAATGCAATTATTTTCTGATATTTTAATTATAAAAATTGAAATTATTTCTGAATGAAAATCTAAAATGGAATGGTATGTAGTGTATAGTGCAGTATAATTCTGTTTATCTGTTAATTAGGATATGAATAGTAATATCTATAATTAGTTTTCTTTCTATGTGCTCTTTGACACATACAGTAGTATATGCTGTAAGCAATTATAAATAACTTCATTTTACAATATGTGTGTGATAAATGATAAATTATATAGATATTTATTTAGATAGATATTTGCAATACTAACAGTCTTTCTTAGCTAGGTTTTTAATGCTGTGATGAAACAATATGAGAAAATTACAAGTTACCTAGGAAAGGATTTACTAGATTTTCACTTCATGACTAAAGTAAGTCAAGACAGGGACATAAATAGGATGGAATCCTGGAGACAGGAGCTGACACAGAGTCTATGGAGAGGTACTGCTTCCTGGCTTGTTTTCTGTGACTTTCTCAATTTGTTTTCTTATCGAATCCAGGAACACCAGCACAGAGGTGGCACCATCCACAATGCAGTGGGCCTTCCCCAATCAACCACTAATTAAGAAAATACCTTATAGCTGGATCTTAGGAAGAAATTTTCTCAAATGAGGTTCTCTCTTTTCAGATAACTCTAATTTGTATGTCGAGTTGAGTAAAAATAGCCAGTTTACAGTCAATGTATAGTTTCTTCCTTTTTGCAATATCTTCTGATTTATTTGAAATTGAAGTCTATGTGTGTATGTATATATTTATGTATATATGTATGTATTCTTTATTTTCATATTTCATTTACTTGGCACATGAAATTCCACCCTGTCACTTTTGACCCTTATGTGTCTACGGCAATAAATTCTTTTATATTTTAGACAACAAAGAATTAGGTCTCATATTTTAATCTAACCAGAAAATCTGTATCAGAAATTTAAAGTCAATATGATATGAAGATGTTCTTTTCTGGTTATGATTTGGCCTTCTAAATTTTTATACAAACTCCTTTTTTCTCTAATATTCATGTTCTAGTTTCAAATATTTTGTTTTATGTATCTTATTTGCAGCAAAAGTCGATGACATACACACACAATGCACATACTCACACGCGCACACACACACATACACACACACGCATATGTATACACATATGTATACTCACTAAGGGATAGTAGAACGTAAGTGAAAAGGAAGAAAAGAAACTCAGAGAATTAAAAAATTAAATGAGCACATGACTATTGTGTATCAGAAGAAGAGAATAAAAGGCAGGTTAGAGGTTTATGGATACCTACAAATTAGTAAGATAATTTCAAAATACAACTTAGTTTGCAGAGAATTAGCCTACACGGATGTTCCCAGAAGCCATGGTGTATTAAATGAAAGTAGCAGTTCTTGGTATGGGATGTTTACCTATGGTTATTGATCGAGTCCCTAGAGGTCTTCTTCAAAACAAATACAAACAAAACAAAACAAAACAAAACAAAAACAAAAACAAAAAAGCTATTATCATTGCTTTTATTAATGACTATAAATAACTAAGAGGTCAGACTCTACTGATGAAGATGTCATACATTTTAGCTAGAAGACATGAAAAAATTATTAGAAAACAACTTGGATACTTCCTCCCTGCTTGCTGATTTTATGGTGCTGTAAGCTGCTATGGAAGCCTCTGTGTAAGAAATCTAAATGATCTTATCCAACACTGGACTCGATGTGCTATGATAGTGAATACCCACACAATGCATATCTTAATGTTACAATAGTGGCATGACGTTTACGGGATAACTAGCTTGATTTGTTCTAGTTTTGAGGCTTTCTCCACAGGAGAGAATAAAGTTCATGATCTGAGAGTTCATAGGCCTTAGTCTAGAACTTGCTATTGTCATTTTACTGAATGGTCAGTCACATTATAAACTATATTATAAATATTTATGTTTCTATGTGTAGACCTGAGCAGTGTTCAGTATTGGTCAAAAAATCATTTCACAATTAATAATACTCAATAGTTGTATAACTTGTCAAAGTACTAAGAATCAGAGAACACATAATCAGGCTTAATTGAAAAAAATCTATATATTTATTTATTATTTTCTTTTATTGGATTTTTTATTTACATTTCAAATGTTATCCCTTTTTCAGGTTTGTCCTCTGCAAATCCACTATCCCATCATCTCTCTGCCTGCTTCTATTAGAGTGTTCCCCCAACCATCTACCCAGTCCCTCGCAATTCCCCGTTCTGTCATTCCCCTACACTGGGGCATCAAGCCCTCATAGAACCTAGGACCTCTCACTGATGCCCAACAAAGACATCCTTCCATACATATGCAGCTGGAGCCATGGATCGAATCATGTGTATACCCTTTGATAGGTGGTTTAGTCCCAGGGAGGTGTGCGGGTTGGTTGGTTGATATTATTGTTCTTCATATGGGGTTGCAAATCCCTTCAGCTCCTTCAGTCATTTCTCTAACTCCTCCCTCTCTGAGCTCTTTCACAGTCCAATGGTTGGCAGTAAAAATCCACATATGTATTTGTCAGGCTTTGGCAGAGACTCTCAGGTGATACCTATATCAGGCTCCTGTCAGTGTGCACTTCTTGGCATGCCCAATAGTGTCTGGGTTTGGGGACTGTATATGGGATGAATCCACAGGTAGGGCAGTCTCTGGATGGCCTCCATATTTCCTCCTGTAAGTATTTTGTTCCCACTTCTAAAAAGGACTGAAGCATCTACACTTTTTTTTTTCTTCTTGAGCTTCATGTGGTTTAGAAATTGTATCTTATGTAGTGCAAACCTTTGGGTTAATATCCACTTATCAGTGAGTGCATATCATGTGTGTTCTTTTCTGATTGGGTTACATCACTCATGATGATGTTTTCTAGTTCCTATTGTCCAAGAATTTCACAAAGTCATTGTTTTTAATAGCTAAATAATACTCCATTGTGTAAATGTACCACATTTTCTTTATTCATTCCTCTGTTAATGGGTGTATGGGTCCTTTTAGATCTTGGCTACTATAAATAAGGCTGCTATGAACATAGTGGAGCATGTGTCCTTGTTTGTGTTGGAGCATCATTTGGGTATACACCCAGGAGTGGTATAGCTGAGTCCTTAGGCATTATTATGTCCATTTTCTGAGGAACTGTCAGATGGATTAGAAGAGTGCTTGTACCAGCTTGCAATCCCACCAACAATGGAGGAGTTATGTTCTTAATGTTCTTTCTCCACATACTCCCCAGCATCTGCTGTAACCTGAGTTTTTGATCTTAGTAGCCATTCTGACTGGTGTGAGATAGAATCTCAGGGTTGCTTTGATTTGCATTTCCCTGTTGACTAAAATGTTGAACATTTCTTTAGGTGTTTCTTAGCCAATAAAAGTTCCTCAGTTGAGAATCATTTGTTTTGCTCTGTAGCACATTTTTAGTAGTGTTATTCGATTCCCTGGTGTCTAAGTTCTTGAGTTCTTTGCATACATTGGATATTAGCTCTCCATTGGACGTAGGATTGGTAAAGATCTTTTCCCAATATGTTGGTTGCCCTTTAGTCCTATTGGTGGTGCCCTTTGCCTTGAAGAGGCTTTGCAACTTTATGAGGTCCCATTTGTTTATTTTTGATCTTAGAGCATAAGCCACTGGGGTTCTGTTCAAGAAATTTTCCACTGTTCCCATGTTGTCAAGGCTCTTCCCACTTTCTTTTTCAGTGTATCTGGTTTATGTGTATATCCTTGAACCATTTTGATTAGTCTTTAGATTAGTGTACTGAGGAAGTATGAACAATTGTCAGAGTCATATTGTCTGTTCTGTTATTCCTTTTGTTTCTAAATCATGGCATATATATATATATATATATATATATATATATAAAGTTTTATGAAGAGTATTCTTTGTGGGCAGGCATTACTTGGGTCAATAAGTCTTGCTACCAGTCATAGTCAGAAAATCAGATTGAATAAATAAAACCATCAGTTCAGGAGGCTGGAAAAATGGCTTAGATGTGGCTTGGTTTCATGTACTCATTTGAAGGATCACCAATATCTGTAGTACCAATCCCCAGGAACACAATGTGATCTTTTGCTTTCCAAAGGCACCAGAATTATGCAGAGTTATGGATGCTACAAATACTTATAAGGAGGGAAACATTCACATACATAAAATAAATATAAATTCTTTTAAATTCAAATCAAATGTATAGCACATAATTAAATGTACTTGTGGTGGATTGAAAGAGACTATCCTCGATAGGTTCATAGATCTGAATGACTGGTCATCAGGAAAGGACACTATTTGAAATGATATAGAACTGTGACATCTTGGAGGAAATGTGTTACTGGGGTAGGGCTTTAGGTTTCAAAACCTCAAGCCAGATTCTGTGCTTGGCCCTCTCTTTCTGCTATTTGCAGATCTCAATTTTGGAGTCTCAGCTTTCATGTCTGCCTGTGTACTGCCATGATCCCTGACATGAAAATAATTGATTAACCTTTAATAATAGAAGCATATTAAAATTAAGTTCTTTCTTTTATAAGAGTTGCTATGATCATAGTCTCTCCTCATATCATTAGAACACTGGATAACACAGAATTTGGTACCACACAGTGTGGTATTGCTGTGTCAGGCCTGACCATGCTACATGCTGGTTAGTGTGGATTTTGCAACTTTGGATTAGGAAAGCATTTGAACATTTTAAGCGGCTTAATGAACTATAATTTTAGGAACATGTAAGATGATACTGAGGACAATTTGAGCAGGGTAAGCTCAGCTCAAGAAGTTTTTCAGGGGAAGAATATTAATGAGTAGCCTAGAGATAATTCTTGTGACATTTTGTAAATAATGTTACTGCTTTCTGCTACTATCCAGAAAAATATTCCTGAAGCTAATGTGTTTGGGAGATTCACCAATATACAACAAAGACACATGCTCCACTATGTTCATAACAGCCTTCTTTATAATAGCCAGAAGCTGGAAAGAACCCAGATGCCCTTAAACAGAGGAATGGATACAGAAAATGTGGTATATCTACAAAATGGAATACTACTCAGCTATCAAAAACAATGACTTTATGAAATTTATAGGCAAATGGATGGAACTGGAAAATATCATCCTGAGTGAGGTAACCCAATCACAGAAAAACACATATGGTATGTACTCACTGATAAGTGGATATAACCCAAATGAGCAAATTACCCAAGATGCACAGAATACATGAAACTCAAGAAGGATGATGAAAATGTGGATGCTTCACTCCTTCTTTAAAAAGGGAACAATAATCCCTTAGGAGGGGATAGTGAAGCAAAAGTTTAGAACAGAGCCTGAAGGAAAGCCCATTAAGAACTTGCCACATATGTGGTCCATACATATACAGTCACCAAACTATATAAGATGGATGAAGCAAAGAGGTGCAGGCTGACAGGAACTGGTTGTATTTCTTTCCTGAGAGACACAGCTGGAATATGGCAAATACATAGGCAAATGCCAGCAACAAACCACTGAACTGATAATGAGAACCCCGTTGAAGGAATCAGAGGAAGGACTGAAAGAGCTTGAAGGGGCTTGAGACCCCATATGAACAACAATGCCAACCAACCAGAGCTTCCAGGGCCTAAGCCACTTCCCAAAGACTATACATGGACTGACCCTGGGCTCCAACTCATAGGTAGCAAGGAATAGCCTAGTAGGGGCACCAGTGAAAGGGGAAGCCCTTGGCCCTGGCAAGGCTGAACCCCCAATGAATGGGATTGTTGGGGGAGGGCAGTAATGGAGGGGGGAGGATGCGGAGGGGAACACCCATACAGAAGGGGATGGGGAGGAGTTAGGGTGATGTTGGCCTGGAAACTAGGAAAGGGAATAACATTTGAAATGTAAATAAAAATACCCAATTTAATAAAGATGGAAAAAATAAAGAAAAGTAAACCTTTAACAAAGAATATTGGCAGAGGAGACTTCTAAGGAGTTTCGTTTGACTGTGTCATGTGGATATTAGTGGTCACTCTTATGCATATCTATTACGAAAAGTACAAAGGTGAGCAAGGAAATGTAAAATTTGTAGTTTGAGGAGAAAATGAGCAATAGGACATGTGATGGAGTAAAGTCCACTCTTCAAGAAGATAAAAAGATAAAAGAAAATCCTGATGTTAAATAAAATAAAGGAAGTCATGACCTCATTATAAGATTCCACCCAACTAACCTTTGAACTTGAAAATATGTGGAGAGGAATAAAGAAAATCTTAAGCACAGAATCAAACTGTGGCTGGACTTTGCTGCTTTGTGAGTTCTTTTTCTTAGCCTTTGTTTCTCTACTTTCTTTAACACTGTACAGGAGAGAAACATGGATAGAAGGGAAAGGGGATAGGTAGGTACGTACGTAGGTAGGTAGGTAGGTAGGTAGGTAGGTAGGTAGATAGATAGATAGATAGATAGATAGATAGATAGATAGATAGATAGAAAGATAGATAGATGGATAGAAAGATAGATACAAAGAGAAACACAGACAATGAGAGAGAGAGAGAGAGAGAGAGAGAGAGAGAGAGAGATCCTTGAATCAAAATTCTTTCCTTTTGTTTCTTCTTTGACTGTGGATGCTAGAAATCATCAAAAAAAAAAAAAGCCTTCCTGAATGACCAACAACCAGTCACCACCCCTTGTGTCCCTCACATTTATGTACACTTTGAAAATTTCCCCAAATCCTAAATGTCACACCATCTCAGAAACTATCTGCAGCTGGCAAAACCATGCTTTTGCTAGAGCATGAGACAAAACATGATCAGTTTTTACAGACCGTCTAAAGCAGCTCCACATTACTGCAACAGAAATTAAAAGGAAATATATATTCTTAAAACTTTCTGTATTTTCTCAAAGATACCAAAATTATACAATTCTCAAAAAAATCACAACAGGAAGCTATCAAAATTAGAAAAATTGGTAAAAAGATATTTGAAAGAAGAAGCCAAGTTTTGACAGCTTCACTTGGCTGGTTTGGTCATGATTTTGGCTTTAGAGTCAAGGATATAAGAAACAGGTAATGGAATCTCTTCACTAAAGGAAAGTTACTGAGGCCAGGTGTTTATTAGGGCTGTCTCAATATGGAAGCCCAGAAACATCATTGCATAAAACTTTGAAAGTGACACATGGATATTTCAGGAGACTCCAAAATGTTAGAAATGCCATATTAATGATGACATACCGGTCATGAAGAACTGCTAAAAGGGTATATAGGGCCAACCTAAGAGAGAAAGGTATATTGCAGTCAACAAAGCTAAACGGAATAGGGCCTGAAGAGCCCTTTGACATCAGATATGAAGACTCAGAATTTGAAGTTTGCTCTGCTGGGTTTTGGTCATATTTTGTTCTAATATTTCCTCCTTATGTTCTCCCCTTTTGGAATTGTAATGTACATGATGTACCATTGTTTGAAGTATATGACATGCTTTTATATTTTGTTTTTGCAGGGGGTTACAATTAACAGTTTATTTTGAGTCTGAGAACAGACTTTGGTCTTTAGATTTTCAAATAGTGCTAGAAATATAATTGACTATGAGGACTTCTGAAGTTTGATTAAGTATATATTTCATTATTATATAGCTATAGGCCTATGGAGGGTGTGAAGTGTGGTAGTTTGGAAGAAAGCGTCCCTGAGAGGTATATATATTTGATTGCATAGTCACCAGGGAATTGCACAATTTGAAAGGACTAGGAGTAGGACTTGTGGTCTTGTTGGAGGAAGAGTGTCACTAGGGGAGGGTTTGATGTTCCAAAAGCCCAAGGCAGGCACCGTGGTTGCCTCTCTTTCTGTTATCTATGTATCAGTATGTAAAACACTCAGCTTCTATATCTGCCTATGTGCTATCATGTTCCCTGCCATAAGGATAATGGATTGAATTTCTGAACCTGTAAGCAAACTCTGATTAAATGTTTTCCTTTACAAGAGTTGCCATTGGCAAAAAGTCCATTCACAACAATATAACACTGACCAGGACAGTACAAAAATAATTGAAAACATCAATGGAATACAAAGTAAGACTAAAATTGAAAATGCCTAAGACATTTATGTTATAAATTCACAAATTATCAAAGACTTGCTTCCGTAATTTGGTCTCATTCTACAAGAGATGTTTCTATAGTTATAGTATAGGAAATCTTCAAGCATCAGGCAGTTTCTAACAAATTTTCCAAATGCTTCTAGATTTTATGGAGTCATCAGCAACAACCATATGTCTTATTTCCACTCAACTAGTCTTTCCTGTTTCATAGTATTTGGAGCTCTGTCATCTTTCAAGTGATTCAAATACCTTTTTCATCTCTCTGTAGCATAGTTTGGCTTATACTTCCCACCCAAGCTGACATTGAGTCTGAAGTCCATTCCAAACCAGTTTCATGATCCAAATCTGATGCCCTGTGTCACTGCTTACAGGAGACAGACAGTGTTTGTGCTTTGGAGATGCCAAAATCATTTTTTTAAACTCCCAGCTGAAACATTATATTGTATGATCTGTCTTAAGATATCTTCTCCCTAAGGCACCATTTTTCAAGCTAGGATAAAGAGCAAGGTCCCAACATTCAATGCCAGTTTGCCTTACACTAATATTCCATTTTAAACTAAGCTTTCTACAAGGTGTTTTCTACTAAACTTTTCCTTACATTGCCAGTGAAAGGAATGTCACTTCTTCCTGAAGGTTCTGTCTAGTACTCAAGTTATTGCTCATTGTTTCTTTTACAAATTTATGGTTAAATACGTCTGAAATTGATCTGTTCTCAGTGTGCTGGTTACTGTTGCCTTCCCTTGACTTTTCAGGTCACCCATGTTATATTTTATCTGCTACACTCACTAAGATGTTTCTCATATGAGGGGACACTTTACAGTGTTGCTGTCTTTAACCTACCATCTTACCTCTTCCTGGAAATGGAGTATTTTAAACTGACTTTGTAACAACAACTCAGCTTATAATTTCAACTATTGTTCTACATGTGTCAGTGCATATAAAACAAATGAGAAATTAAGTTTACCTTCTTTAGACTTTCAAAAATATGCACCTGACTTTTTAAAAGATAGATATATTAGGATTTTGGCTTACAGAACCTTTGGAGTTTTATGAGGTCCCATTTGTCGATTCATGATCTTAGAGCATAAGCCATTAGTGTTTTGTTCAGGAAATTTTCCCCGGTACCCATGTGTTCGAGACACTTCCCTACATTTTCTATTAGTTTGAGTGTCTCTGGTTTGATGTAGAGGTACTTGATCTACTTGGACTTAAGCTTTGCACATGTGATAAGAATGGATTGATTTGCATTCTTAACATGCTGACCTCCAGTTGAACCAGCATCATTTGTTGAAAATAGTATCTTTCTATCATTGGATGGTTTTAGCTCCTTTGTCAAAGATCAATTTACCATAGTTGTGGGGGTTCATTTCTGGGTCATCAGTTCTGTTCCACTGATCTATATGCCTGTTTCTGTACCAATAGCATTCAGTTTTTATGATGATTGCTCTATAATGCCGATTGAAGTCAGGGATGTTGATTCCCCCAGAAATTCTTTTATTGTTGAGTATAGTATTCACTATTCTGTTTTTTTTTTGTTCTTCCAAATGAATTTGCAAATTGCTCTTTCTATCTCTATAAAGAATTGTGTAGGAATTTTGATGGGGATTGAATTGAATCTGTAGATTGCTTTTGGGAAAATGGCTAACTTTACTATGTTGATCCTGCCAATCCATGAGGGTAGAAGACCTTTCCATCTTTGGAGATATTCCTCATTTCTTTCTTCAGAGACTTGTAGTTCTTGTCATACAGATCTTTCATTTGCTTAATTAAAGTCACACCAAGATATTTTATATTATTTGGGAATATTGTGAAGGGTGTCATTTCCCTAATTTCTTTCTCAGCCTGTTTATCCTTCGAGTAGAGGAAGGCTACTGATTTGTTTGAGTTAATCTTATATTCAGCCACTTTGCTGAAGTTGTTTATCAGCGCTAGGAGTTCTCTGCTGGAATTTTTGGGGTCACATAAGTATACTACACATCATCTGCAAATAGTGACATTTTGACTTCTTTCTTTCCAATTTGTATCCTTTTTCACCACTTTTTTCTTGTTTAATTGCTCTGACTAGAACTTCAAGTACTATATTGAATAGGTAGGGAAAGAGTAGGCAGCCTTGTCTAGTTCCTGATTTCAGTGGGATTGTTTCAAGTTTCTCTCCATTTAGTTTGATGTTAGCTACTGGTTTGCTGTATATGGCTTTTATTATGTTCGCCCATGGACCTTGAGTTCCTGATCTTTCCAGGACTTTTATCATGAAGGGGTGTTGAATTGTGTCAAATGCTTTCTCAGCATCTAATGAAATGATCATGCAGTTCTTATATTTGAATTTGTTTATACAGTGGATTACATTGATAGATTTTTGTATATTAAACCATCCCTGCATCCCTGAGATGAAGACTACTTGATCATAATGGATGATCGTTTTTATGTGTTCTTGGATTTGGTTTGCAAGAATTTTATTGAGTATTTTTGCATCAATACTCATGAGGGAAATTGGTCTGAAGTTCTCTTTCTTTGTTGGGTTTTTGTGTGGTTTTGGTATAAGAGTAATAGTGACTTCATAAAAGGAATTTGGTAGTACTCCGTCTGTTTCTATTTCATGGAATAATTTGGACAATATTAGTATGAGGTCTTCTATGAAGGTCTGATATATTTCTGCACTAAACCCAACTGGTCCTCGGCTCTTTTTTGGTTGGGAGACTTTTAATAACTGCTTCTATTTCTTTAGGAGTTATGGGGTTGTTTCGATGGTTTATTTAACTTTGGTACCTGGTATCTCTCTAGAAAATTATCCATTTCCTCCAGTTTTTCCAGTTTTGTTGACTGTAGGCTTTTGTAATATGATCTGATGAGTTTTTTTCTTTATTTTCTTCTTATTCTACTTTCATGTCTCCCTTTTCATTTCTTATTTTGTTAATTTGGATACATTCTCTGTGACCTCTGGTTAGTCTGGTTATGGGTTTAGCTATCCTGTTGATTTTATCAAAGAACCTACTCATGGTTTTGTTGATTCTTTGTATAGTCCTTTTTATTTCTACTTCGTTGATTTCAGCCCTGATTTTGATTATTTCCTGCCTTCTACTACTATTGGGTTCATTTATTTATTTATTTATTTTTGTTCTAGAGCTTTTAGGTGTGCTATCAAGCTGCTGATATATGCTTTCTCCTGTTTCTTTTTGCAGGCACTCAGAGCTATGCGTTTTCCTCTTAGTACCGATTTCATTGTGTCCCATAAGTTTGGGAATGTTGTGTCTTCATTTTCATTAAATTCTAAGAAGTCTTTAATTTCATTCTTTATTTCTTCCTTGACCAAGTTGTCATTGAGTAGAGCACTGTTCAACTTCCATGTATATGTGGACTTTCTGTCATTATTATTGTTATTGAAGACCAGTCATAGTGCGTTGTGATGTGATAGGATGCATGGGGTTATCTCTATCTTTTTGTGTCTGTTGAGGCCTGTTTTGTCACCAATTATGTGGTCAATTTTGGAAAAGGTACCATGAGGTGCAGAGAAGAAGTTATATCCTTTTGATTTAGGATGGAATGTTCTATAAATATCTGTTAAATTCATTTGGTTCATAACTTCTGTTAGTTTCTCTATGTCTCTGTTTATATGTGTAAAATCCAGGGCATGGAAACTCACATTATTAGGTAACTGTTATCAATTGTGTATGAATTTGTGAGGTAGGAAAAGGATACTTTTAATTTTTAAAGTATTTTTAATTCACATATGAAAGCAAATGTGATTTACTTTGTCCAATGTCAGTTTTCAATATCTACTATGACAATTGTTGCCACTTTCTTATTAACAATAAAAGAATTAGTCACACAGAAAAGGTTGATTTATAGTTCAAATACTAAAGTTAAAAATATTTGCCATTAAATATCCTAAAACTTTTTAAATGATCTCAAAATAATAAGTTTAGAGTTTTTCTCTTAGTTTTCAATTTTAAGTGAATCCTTCACACAAAATGTTGAACTGATATTCAATACTTAGAGCAAGTTTTCCTTTCTGTAAAAATTCAGACTTGATAGGATGATAAGTTCTAATTGATAGAATCTGATATCTGCTCTCATTTTGGTGATGTTTACTTGGTTTGCATGCTTAGTTTCTTGTGCTTTTAGGTCTTGCATATCACATAGATAAACATGTGAAATAATATCATTTTCATAAGTAGGTACACAGCTTAAATTGGTGAAATTAAAGGCAGTCTATACTGACATAAACACTCTATATAAGATATTTTAATACAATAATTCAAAAATACTTAAAAATTTAACATTTTCTATAATTGTGCTATTTCTTTTGCTCTGGGGAATGATGTTCATTTCTAGCATTTTAGCCACTGACTTTGAAAATTGAAAGGGTAATTGATGTGTAGTCATCCATTTAAACATGACAGTTCTTGTAGTGATTTCATCTAATTAATTCAATTATCACCATGTACCTGATAAAAATATAATTATCTCAAAACATAAATGCCTTCAACAGAAAAAAATTAATATGCAATTTACACTATATGTAAATATTAGACAGGACATGTGGTTTAATTCATTGTTAAAAAATGATTTCTTGAACCCAGGTTGAAGATCATAGTTGAAATTTGATATTATACTAATATTAACATTTTTCTTTTATTATAAAAATAGTTTTTTGGGTCCCCAGTGAGAGGAATTAGAAGACAGTCTAAAGGAGCTGAAGGGGCTTGCAACTCCATAAGAACAATAACAACAACCCACCAGAACTCCCAGAGACTAAACCGCTACTCAAAGACTACACCTAATCAAACCCATAGTTCCAGCTGCATATGTGGCAAACGATAGCCTTGTTGGGCACCAATGGAAGGAAAAGCCCTTGGTCCTGCCAAGGCCAGGGAATGTCAGGGGTGGTGGGAAGGGAGGGTGTTTGAGGAGGGGCAATATCCTCATAGAAGAATGGGAGGAGATTGGGATAGGAGGCTTGTGGCTGGGAAACAGGGAAAGGGAATAACATTTCAAATGTAAGTAACATTTGAAATGTAAATGAAAAAATCCAATAAAAACATTATTTTTTAAGGAGGATAATCTAAAGAATTTTTCCAAATTTGTATTTATACTTATATAACTCTTTAAAAACAAAATATGATGAGGGAAGAAAAAATAAAAACTAAAATATTTTAGCATCTTAATATTATATATAACTTTTATTATTAAAAGTACAGACATTTGAGAAATCATATGATATATTCATTTTAATTTTCTATTAATTTAGATGTGATAAATATAATTATTGAACAAAAATGTATCTTACCAAGTTTTTGGATTTTAGGAAATTATAATCTTAGACTTTCTGAAGCAAAATTACATATTTGATGTTCTGCTGAATGAATGCTATTCAATTTGAGATTGCCTTTAAAAGATTTGTACAAGGCTATATACAGGTAGCATAACCAACAATGAGTTAAGTTTTTTTCAGAAACTAAAATGTTAAAATTTCAGTTACTTCTAAAGGAGTTTGTAAAGTAATAATCACATATTTATACATATATATGTATATATATATTTGAGTAAGAGGAAAATAGACATTTGTTTGACATAATAAAATCTTAAATCCATATTCAAGGAAATAATGTAAGGTATCATAAGACTTACTAGTATAATAATTACAACTATAAATACAATTTACAATGATTTAGTAATTATTTGCTTGAGAAAAACAATAATTAGTAAAATATTTTTATTAATTTGATTATGTTAAAGTTTAATTATATGTTTTTAAAAGATTTTTTGACATGTATTTCCTTAGGTCAATCTGGACACACATATATTTAAGCAGTATATTATGGCAAAGACTGATGCTATGTTAAAAAGAATTCTGAAAGAATACACTTAAGACAACACAAATATCATCAATTTAAAATAGTAATGACAATCCATGCCTAGATCTGGGGCTATACCACAGACTTCTGGGCCCAAAATCTGCCCTCAGAGAGCTGGTCTCCTAGGAGCATTCCTACTCCTAAGCCCATAGTAAGGACCCCACTTTCACTCTACGGACTGTTCAAGGAGTGACCTGTCAAGAGCACACAGGTCTATGGATCCTCAGGACGCCTGAGACAGGAACCTTCCAGTCTCCATTTGTGCCCAGAGCTCTGGCTGTCCGATAGTCACCGAACATCAAAACATGCCCACAGAGAGCTGGTCTCCCAGGAGATCATAAGATCATAAGATCATAGGCTCACAGGCCCACAGTAGGGACAAGCTCCAATCAGAGACAGCAAGAACAACTTATATCAGAGATAAACAGTTGGTGAGAGGCAAGCACAAGAACCTAAGCAAAAAAACCAAGACTATTTGGCATCAGAAGAACACAGTTCTCTAAACACAGAAAGTATTAGATATCCCAACACACCAGAAAACCAAGATTTGGATTTAAAAAAAAATCACATCTTATGATGATAAAAGACGACTTTAAGAAAGACATAAATAACTCCCTTAACAAAATACAGGAGAACAAGGTAAACAGGTAGAAGCACTTAAAGAGGAAAGACACATCCATTAATGAGTTACAGGAAAACAACAACAACAACAACAAAAAAGAAATATGTGAAGGAATTGTGCAAAACCATTAAGAATCTAAAATGGAAATATAGAAATCACAAAGAGAAATGATCCTGGAGATAAAACACCTAGGAAAAACATAAGGAACCATACATGCAAGCGTCATCAAAAGTATACAAGAGACTGAAGAGAGAATATCAGGGAGAGAATACCATAGAAAACATTGACACAGTAGTCAAAGAAAATGTAAAAAGTAAAAAAGCTCCTAAACCAAAACATCCACAAAGTCCAGAACACAATGAGAAACCAAACCTAAGGATAATAAGTATAGAAGAGAACAAAGATTCCCAACTTAAAGGGCCAGTAAATATCTTCAACAAAATTATAGAAAAAAATAACTCTCCTAACCTAAAGATAGAGATGCCCGTAAACATACAAGAAGCCTACAGAACTCCAAATAGACTGGGCAAGAAATAAAATTCTTCCCACCACATAATAGTCAAAATACCAAATGAGCAAAACAGAGAAAGAATTTTAAAAGCAGTAAGGAAAACATGTCAAGTAACATATAAAGGCAGAACTATAAGAATTACCCCAGACATCTCATCAGAGACTGTGAAAACTTGAAGATCCTGGACAGATATTATACAGACCCTAAGAGAACACAAATACAAGCCCGGCTACTGTATCCAGCAAAACTCCTAATTAACATAGATGGAGAAACCAAGATTCCATAACAAAACCAAGTTTACACAATATCTTTCCACAAACCCAGCCCTACAAAGAATAATAGATCAAAAACTCCAACACAAGGAGGGATATTACATCCTAGAAAAAGCAAGAAAGTAATCTTCTTGTAACAAATCCAAAAGATCTGAGCCACACAAACATAATTCTACCTCTAACAACGAAAATAACAGGAAACAACAATCACTATTCCTTAATATATCTTAACATCAATGGACTCAATTCCCTGAGAAAAAGGCATAGACTAGCAGAATGTATACATAAACAGGACCTAGCATTTAGCTACATACAGGAAACCCACCTCAGTGACAATGACAGGCACTACCACAGACTTAAATGCTTGAAAATATTTTCCAAGCAAATGGTCTGTAGAAACAAGCTGGAGTAGCCATTCTAACAATGAAAAAAATGACTTTCAACCAAAAGTTACCAAAAAAGATATGGGAGGACACTTCATACTCATAAAATAAAAAATCTACCAATATGAACTCTCAATTCTGAATATTTATGCTCCAAATGCAAGGAATCCCACATTCATAAAAGAATCTAAATCTCAAAGCATACATTGCACTACACAAAATAATAGTGGTAGACTTCAATACACAGCTCTACTCAGGGACAGACCATACAAACAGAAAATAAACAGATACACAAAGAAAATAATAGAAGATATGAACCAAATTGATTTAACATATATCTACAGAAGATGATTTCATCCAGAAGCAAGAGGGCCCAGGACCAGATGGATTTTGTTTAGAATTTTATCAGACATTCAACAAAGACTTAATAGCAATACTCTTTAAACTATTCCACAAAATAGAAACATAAGGAAAACTACCTATTTCATTCTTTGAAGCCACAATTACTCTCATACCTAAACCACACAATGATCCTTCCAAGAAGGAGAACTTCAGACCAATTTCCCTCATGAATATCAATAGAAAAATATTCAATAAAATTCTTGAAAACTGAATCCAAGAGCACATCAAAACAATCATTCACTATGATCAAGTGGGCTTCATCCCATTGATAAAATGATGATTAAATATACAGAAATCCATCAGCAAAATCCAGTATATGAACAAACTCAAAGGAAAAGAAAAACACATGATCACCTCTTTACATCCTGAGACAGCATTTTACAACATTACCACATCTTCATGAGAAAAGTCTTGGAAAGGCAAGGAATTCAAGGCCCTTACATAAGCACAGTAAAAGAAATATACAGCAAACCAGTAGCTAAACATCAAACTAAATGAAATGAAACTTGAAGCAATTCCACAAAATACAGGGACTATACAAGGCTGCCTACTCTCTCCCTACCTATTCAATATAGTACTCCAAGTCCTAGCCAGAGCAATTAGAAAACAGAAAGTCAAATAGACTCGAATTGGAAATGAAAAGTCAAAATATTACTATTAGCAGATGACATGATAGTACAATTAAGTGAATGCAAAAATTCCGTCAGAGAACTCCTACAACTGATAAACAACTTCCAGAAAGTGGCTGGATGTAAACAAAACTAAAATAATAGCCTTCCTCTACTTAAATGATAAACAGTCTGAGAAAGAAATGAGGGAAAAGACACCCTTTACAATAATCACAAATAATAGAGAATGCCTCAGTGTGACTCTAACCATGAAAGTATAAGATCTGTAGGACATGAATTTTACGTCTCTGAAGAAGAGAAAAGGTCTCAGAAGATGAAAAGATGTCCCACGTTCATGTATTGGCAAGATTAATAAACTAAATATTGACATCTTGCAAAAAGCAATCTACAGATTCAATTCAATCCCCATCAAATTCCCACTCGATTCTTCAGAGTTACAAAGAGCAATTTGCAAATACATTTGGAATAACAAAAACTCAGGATAGTGAAAACTATTTTTAAAAATAAATGAAATTCTGAGGGAGTCACCATCCCTAACCTCCAGCAGTATTACAGAGCAATAGTAATGAAAACTGTGTGGTATTGGAACAGAGACAGGCAGGTAGATAAAGGGGATAAAATTGAAGACCTAGAAATGAACTCAAATTCTTATGGTCACTTGATTTTGACAAAGGAACTAAAAACATCCAGTGGAAAAAAGGCAGAATTTTTAACAAATGATGCTGGTTCAACTGGAGGTCAACATGAAGAAGAATGCAAATTGACCCATTCTTTTCTCCCTGTACAAATCACAAGTCTAAGTTGATCAAGGATCTCCACATAAAACCAGATACACTGAAAGTAATAGAAGAGAAAGTGGGGAAGATCCTTGAGTACATAGGCACAGGGGAAAATTACTAAACTGAACACCATCCACTTGTTCCCTAAGATCAAGAATGCACAAATGTGACCTAATAACATTGCAAAGCTTTTTTTTGTAAGGCAAAGGAAACTGTCAATGGAACAAAATGACAACCAAAACATTGGGAAAAAATCTTTACCAATCCTATATCTGTTAGAATGCTAATATCTAATACATAAAAAGAACTCAAAAAAGTACACTCCACAGAATCAAATAACCCTAATAAATGGGGTTTAACTCAGCTATTAAAAACTGACATCATCAAATTCATAGGAAAATGGATGGAACTAAAAACATATCACCCTGGGTGAGGAAACACAATCACAAAAAAAATGTATACACCACATGAAGCTCAAGAGGAAGGACAACCAAACGGTGGATGCTTCATTCCTTCTTAGAAAGGGGGAACAAAAATATTCATAGCAAGAAATATGGTGACAAAGTTTAGATAAAAGACTGAAGGAAAAGCTATCCAGAGACTGCCCCACTTGGGAATTCAGCCCATATACATCCAGCTACCAAACCCAAACAATATTGCTGATGTCAAGAAGTACATGCTGACAGGAGCCTGATATAGAACATGATGGATACAAAGGTGTATGCTCACAGCCAATCACTGTACTGAGAACAGGATCCTCATTGGAGGAGTTAGAGAAAGGACTGAAGGAGCCGAAGGTGTTTGCAACTCCACAACAACAATACCAACCAACTAGAGCACCCAGGGACTAAACTACCATCCAAAGAGTACACATGGACAAATCCATTGCTCCAACTGCATACGTATCAGAGGATGGCCTTGTTGGCCACAAATGGCAGGAAAAGCTTGACCCCCCAGTGTAAGAAAATGTCAGAGAGGGGAGGCAGGAATGAGTGGTTGCATGCATGGTAGAATATTCTCATAGAGGTAGGAGGCAAAGGATGGGATATTGGGTTTATTGACATGAAACTGGGAAAGGGAATAATATTTGAAATGTAAATAATAAATATCTAATAAAATGTGGTACAGAGCTAAACAAAGAATTCTCATCTGATTAATAAAAAATGGATGAGAAGCACTTAATGAAATGTTCTACATGCTTAGTCATCAGGGAAATGCAAATCAAAATGACTCTGATATAACTTCATACCAGTCAGCATGGGTAAGATCAAAAACCCAGATGAGAGCAGATACTGGCAAGGATGTGGAGAAATAGGAAAACTCCTCCATTGTTGGTTGCAATTTAATGCATCCACTGTGGAAATCAGTCTGGCAGTTCCTCAGAAAAATGGATATATTACAACTTGAGGACTCAGTTATACCACTCCGGGGTATAAAACCAAAAGATTCTCCAACATATAACAAGGACACATGCTCCACTATATTCATAGCAGCCTTATTTATAATACCCATTGACCAGAAAAAATCCCAGATGTCCTTCAACAGAGGAATGGATACCGAAAATGTGGTACATTTACCCAATGGAATACTATACAGCTATTAAAAACAATGACTACATGAAAATTTTAGTTAAATGGATGTGTCTAGAAAATATAATCCTGAGTGATGTAACCCTATCACAAAAGAATGCACATGGTATGCACTCATTGATAAGTGGATATTAGCCCAAAGGTTCCGAATATCCACAATTCAATTCACAGACCATATGAAGCTCAAGAGGAAGGAAGACCAAAATATGGATGCTTCATTCCTTCTTAGAAAGGAGAACAGAATACTCTCAGGAGAAAATACATGGACAAAGAGTGGATCAGGGACTGAACAAAAGCTCATCCAGAGTCTGCTTCACCTATAAATACATCTCATATGCAGCCACTAAATCCAGTCCCTATTGTTGATGCCAAGAAGTGCTTGCTGGCAGGAGCCTGATGTGGATATCTCCTGAGTGGCTCTGCAACACCCTTACCGACAGTAAGATGCTTGCAGCTGTCCATCAGACTGAGCAAGGGGATAGGAAGAGCAAAAAATATCAACCAAACAGACCCCACCAGAGTTCCCAGGGACTAAACCAGAAACTGAAGAGTACACATGTGGTGTCCCATTGCTCCAGCCACATATGTAGCAGAGGATCGTATTATTTGGCTTCAATTGAAGGAGAAACCCTTAGTCCTGTGTATGATCATTTCCTCAATGTAGGTGTGTTTAGGTGGAAGTGGGTGCATAGGAGAATGAGCATCTTCATAGAAGCAGGGGAAGGGGGAAGAGGAATGGGGAGAGGCAAAAGGAGATAATATTTGAAATATAAATACATAAGCTATCCAATAAAAAATTAAAAGAATAATGACTGACAGCCACTACATACTGTGACTTTACAATATTCTTTTTCAAATTTCACTCCTGAATATATATTGTTAATTTTTTCCCTATCACTGTAATTAATACTTAAAATGCACATTTTAAAATTTTTTTCTCCATCTTTATTAACTTGGGTATTTCTTATTTACATTTCAATTGTTATTCCCTTTCCCAGTTTCCAGGTCAACATCTCCCTAACCCTTCTGCCTTCCCTTCAATATGGGTGTTCCCCTTCCCCATCCTGTCCCCATTACCGCCCTCCACACAACAATACCGTTCACTGGGGGTTCAGTCTTGGCAGGACCAAGGGCTTCCCATTCCACTGGTGCTCTTACTAGGCTATTCATTGCTGCTTATGCAGTTGGGGCCCAGGGTCAGTCCATGTATAGTCTTTGGGTAGTGGCTTAGTCCCTGGAAGCTCTGGTTGGTTGTTCATATTGTTGTTCATATGGGGTCTCAAGCCCCTTTCAAGCTCTTTCAGTCCTTTCTCTGATTCCTTCAACGTGGTTCCCGTTCTCAGTTCAGTGGTTCAATGATGGTATTCGCCTATATATTTGCTGTATTCTGGCTGTGTCTCTCAGGAAAGATCTACATCCAGTTCCTGTCAGCCTGCAATTCTTTGCTTAATCCATCTTATCTAGTTTGGTGGCTGTATATGTATGGGCCACATGTGGGGCAGGCTCTGAATGGGTGTTACTTCTGTCTCTGTTTTAATCTTTGCCTCTCTATTCCCTGCCAAGGGTATTCTTGTTCCCCTTTTAAAGAAGGAGTGAAGCTTTCACATTTTGATCATCCGTCTTGAGTTTCATGTGTTCTGTACATCTAGGGTAATTCAAGCATTTGGGCTAATAGTTACTTATCAATGAGTGCATACCATGTGTGTTTTTCTGTGATTGGGTTACCTCACTCAGGATGATATTTTCCAGATCCATCCATTTGCCTATGAATTTCATAAAGTCATTGTTTTTGATAGCTGAGTAGTATTCCATTGTGTAGATGTACAACATTTTCTGTATCCATTCCTCTGTTGAAGGGTATCTGGGTTCTTTCCAGCTGCTATGAACATAGTGGAGCACGTGTCTTTTTTATATGTTGGAGCATCTTTTGGGTATATGCCCAAGAAAGGTATAGCTGGGTCCTCAGGTAGTTTAATGTCCAATTTTATGAGGAACCTCCACACTGATTTCCAGAATGGTTGTACCAGTCTGCAATCCCACCAACAATGGAGGAGTGTTCCTGTTTCTCCACATCCTCTCCAGCATTTGCTGTCACCTGAGTTTTTGATCTTAGCCATTCTGACTGGTGTGAGGTGGAATCTCAGGATTGTTTTGATTTGTATTTCCCTTTTGACTAAAGTTGTTGAACATTTCTTTAGATTTTTCTCAGCCATTTGGCATTCTTCACATGTGAATTCCTTGTTTAGCTCTGAACCCCATTTTTAATAGGGTTATTTTTCTCCCTGTAGTCTAGCTTCTCGAGTTCTTTGTATATTTTGGATATAAGCCCTTTATCAGTTGTAGGATTGGTAAAGATCTTTTCCCAATCTGTTTGTCATCATTATGTCCTAACAAGAGATTCCTGTGCCTTACAGAAACTTTGCAGTTTTATGAGATCCCATTTGTCGATTCTTGATTTTAGAGCATAAGCCACTGGTGTTTTGTTCAGGGAATTTTCTCTAGTCCTCATGTATTCGAGGTTCTTCCCTACATTTTCTTCTATTAGTTTGAGTATATCTGGTTTGATGTGGAAGTCCTTGATCCACTTGGACTTAAGCTTTGTATAGGGTGATAAGAATGGATCGATCTGGGCTGGAGAGATGGCTCAGCGGTTAAGAGCACCTGATTGCTCTTCCAGAGGTCATGAGTTCAATTCCCAACAACCACATGGTGGCTCACAACCATCTGTAAAGAGATCTGATGCCCTCTTCTGGTGTATCTGAAGACAGCTACAATATATATATATATATATATATATATATATATATATAATAAAAATCTAAAAAAAAAATAATGGATCGATCTGCATTCTTCTACATGTTGACCTCCAGTTGAACCAGCACCATTTGCTGAAAATGCTATCTTTTTTCCATTGGATGGTTTTGGCTCCTTTGTCAAAAATCAAGTGACCCTAGGTGTGTGGGTTCATTTCTGGGTCTTCAGTTCTATTCCACTGGTCTATCTGTCTGTCTCTGTACCAATACCATGCAGTTTTTATCACTATTGCTCTGTAATACTACTTGAGTTCAGGGATAGTGATTCCCCTGGAAGTCCTTTTATTTTTGAGGATAGTTTTGCTATCATGGGTTTTTGTTATTCCAGATGAATTTGCAAATTTTTCTGTCTAACTCTAAGAAGAATTGGGTTGGAATTTTGATGGGGATTGCATTGAATCTGTATATCGCTTTGGGTAAAATGGCCATTTTTACTATAATAATCCTGCCAATCCATGAGCATGGGAGATTTTTCCCTCTTCTGAAATCTTCTATTTCTTTCTTCAGGGGCTTGAAGTTCTTATCATACAGATCTTTCACTTGCTTTGTTAAAGTCACACCAAGATATTTTATATCATTTGGGAATATTGTGAAGGGTGTCGTTTCCCTAATTTCTCTCTCGACTTGTTTCTCTTTTGTGTAGAGGAAGGTGACTGATTTATTTGAGTTAATTTTACACCCAGCCACTGTGCTGAAGGTGTTTATCAGGTTTAGTAGTTCTCTGGTTGAACTATGGGGATCACTGAAATATACAATCATATACTTATGTCTACAAATACTGATATTTTGACGTCTTCCTTTACAGTCTTTATCCCTTTGATCTTCTTTTGTTGTCTGATTGCTCTGGCTAGGACTTCGAGATCTATATTGAATAAATAGGGAGAGAGTCGGCAGCCTTGTCTAGTCCCTGTAAAATCCACATTTAAAAAGTATTTGATATCCTTTTTGGCATAAATGTATAGTGAGTAAAATAGTTAAACATTAAGCAGTGCCAGGGAGAGAGAGGGAGAGATAGAGAGAGAGATAGAGAAAGAGAGAGAGAGAGAGAGAGAGAATGAGGTAGAAATATATATTCATATTCTGCATATTAACATAGCTTGAATATTTTACCTAAATTGCTTGATTTTTGTGCTAGTTTGTAAATAGGTAAAACGTACATACTATCCAAAGTTTTCTTTATATTCAGTCCAATATTTCTATACAGTAGTGAAGAATATTAATTATGGTCTCTACCTCAAGGATCAGAATTGTATCAATGTTTGATTTAGTGTTAAATTGACTTCCTCAGTAACTATCTTTATGATGTAGTAACCAGAATAACACCTATCAAAAGTTGTTCTGATCACAATAATACTAATAAAATCAAAACAATAGTAAAATCATATAAATTTATTACCCAATCTGGGAAAAGGTGTTTTCTTTACTACACTCTGATTTTTTTACATCATCAAATATATTTGAATAGCAATATTTTTATCTTTTCACTCTACAATAATGAAATCTTTTAGTTTCTCAATTTTGTTGTAGTAATATTAGTATTTTTATTATTAATGAAATGCATACAATTCTTTCTGAAATGTATTTTTTAGGAAAAAATTAATTAGTTATTTCAGAATGATGATATATCTTGTCTATATTTAGAAATCATGATTCTAATTAAAATTGTCACCACCACCTTAATTATTACAATTTTACATCTTATTCAGCAAAAGATATATTTGTATTATTTTTCAAATTAAGAGATTCATTATAATATTAATTTAGTTTAGCTTCGAAGGTAGATGAATTGCTGTTTTTAGGTAACCCATAAAGCTTACCTCAATATGCCTAAATACCACAGGCTCAATTCATCCTGCTACCCACAAACTCTTTTCCTATGCTATATAAATATACCTACCAGTTGTTGCCATATATCAATGGCAGTTCAAAAACATTAGAGAAAAACTGAATAAAATGGGGAATGGAATTACATAGGCATTTTTCAAAAGGAAATATACAAAAGAGTAAGTATGTAACAATGCCAAATATCAGAGAAACAAACAAAAATAATGCTTATGAGATACAAACTCATCCCATAACATGTGTGTTCTAGCTTGGTTTCTATTGCTGTGATAAAGAACATTACCAAAAGTAGCATATGGAAAAAGTTGTTTTTGGATTATGGTTATGGAGAGTTTAGAATTCCGTCATACAACAGTCAGAATGGCTAAGAACAAAAACTCAGTTGAAAGTGGAAGCTGGCATGAATGTGGAGAAAGCGCAATAATCCTCCATTCCTGGTGGGATTTCAAGCAGGCAATATCACTTTGGACTTCAATCTCGTGGCTCCTCAGAAAATCAAAGATAGTGCTACATAAAGACCCAGCTATACCACTCCTGGGCATATATAACAAGGAAACATTTTCCACTATGTTTATAGTAACTTTATTTATAATAGCCAGAAGTTAGAAACATACCAGATGTTCCTCAACAGAAGAATGGATACAGGAAATGTGGTACATTTATACAATGGAGTACTGCTCAGCTGTTAAAAACAATGACTTCATGAAATTCGTGGGCAAGTGGATGGAACTAGAAAATATCATCCTGAGTGAGATAACCCTTACATCAAAGAACACAAATGGTATCTACCCTCTGATAAGTGGATATTAGCCCAAAATTTCACAAAGTCCATGATACAATCCACAGATCATATGGAGCTTAGGAGGAAGACCAGGGTGTGGATGCTCTTCAGTCTTTCATTAAGGGGGAACATGATGATCTCAAGAGGTAGAGAAAGGGAAATACCTGGGGGGGAGAGAGGAGGGGGAGGAAATAAGGGGGCCATTATCAGCTACTGGAGGGGACAGAAGGGAGTACAGTAGAAAGGGTCAGGAAATTGAATAAAAACATGTAGAGGAGTATGATGAGGAACTGGGAAGAACCATTGATGGATCTCAGATGCCAGGGAAATGAGAGGATCCCAGGATCCATCGAGGACAATTTTAGCAGAGAAGTGCAGGTAAAACCTGTAGAGACCACATCCAGTAGATAGGCATAGCTCTTGTTTGAGGGATGGGGCCACACACCCATCTCAAAGTTTTTAACCCAAAAAATGTTCCTATCCAAAGAAAGAACAGGGACAAAAATGGAGTAGAGACTGAAGGAAGGGCCAACCAGAAACTGCCCCACCTGTGGATCCTCCTGTCTGCCGACACACAACCCTGCACTGTTGCTGTTGCTAAGAGGCACTTGCTGACAGGAACCTGTTATGGCTGCTCCTTGGGAGGTTCAGCCAGCAACTGACCGAAGCAGATGTGGATGCTTGGAGCAAACCATCAGACTGAGATGAGGGACCCTAGTGGGGAAGCTATTGGAACAATTGGAGGAACTGATGGGAATTATAATTCCATAGGAATGACAGCATGAGATGCCTATAGCATCTAGTGCTCCCAGAGACTAGAAAACCAACCAAGGAGTGATGCATGGCTTCAGATACGCAAGTAGTGGAGGGTGGCCTTGTCTGACATTGGTGAGGGTAGAGGCCCTTAATCTTTTGGAAGTTAGATTCCTGGTATAGGGGAAGGTTGGAGGGGTAGGGTGGAAGTGGGTGGGTGGGTGTGTGGAGTAGTACCCTCCTAGAGGCAAAAAGGAGGGAGGAGAAGGAGGTTGTGGGATGGGAGGCTTGTGGAGGGGTAACCTGGAAGTGGGTTATCATTTGAGATGGAAACAAATGGAATGATAAATATATAAAGAGATATAAAAATGTAGGTATAGAGATAGATAGATAGATAGATAGATAGATAGATAGATAGATAGATAGATAGATAGATAGATAGAAAAAAGTGAATTTTTCCATGAAGAAAAAGTATTGGAAGAGATAAACATATTTTACCAGATTTAAACATCTTTCAATATATCCAGGATAACATCATGCTACACTATTAATACATACAACTTTAATGATTTTACACATCAGTTAAAAATAGCAATATAAATTCACAAAAAATATGGAACTGTGTGATAAAACTATTTGACATTCTTTTCCCAGTAGAATGTTAAACTCAAATATGTTGTGCTTCTTATGTCTGAGTTATTTCCCCACAGATGTCACTTGTATCACTTCTTACTTTTGTTACTATTAAACTTTGTATGTTTAAATCATTTTCTAGATTGTTGCCCTAATAGCATGTACACTGTAACATATCATAATTATATTCTTCTTAGGAGGTTTGGCTGCCTTTATTCTGTTAAACTTTATTAAAAGAAGAAACAAACTTGTTTTGGGCTCTTATTTGCAAGAAAACAGTTGAAATGTTTTCTTCTGTTTATGTTCTATTTGAAATGGAATTATTAAAGGGTGCCTTCTTTTGTCCTTCTAATTTACCAGGTAAATTTCAGAGTTGTTTAGATTTTCAGAAATCTGTTGGCTACACAAAGCTGGGTAATATATTTACTCTTATAATGTCAAGTTCCTGATTGATAATGAAACGATTCTGTTTATAACTTACAATCTTACATTGTGTATCGTGTATGAAATGTCTATTTGCATAGTTTAATTGGGTTATCCAGAATTTTAAATGTTCCATAAGCTCCCCAATTAGAGACCAAATGAGCCTATGCATTATATTCTCATTCAAAACACAATAAGGGATGACTTAATTTCTACTCCATAGATATAAGGAGGCACCATATCCAAGGTGACTCTCATGAAAGAAAGCAATTAATTGGTGAATTGCTTACAGTTTCAGAGGTTTAGCCCATTATCATCATGGCGAAGAGTTTCATAGGAGGCAGGTACTGAAGCAGTAATTGAGAGGTAACATATTGGTGCATAGTCAGCAGGAAAAAAAAAAAAACAGACTGTTGCCTGGCATGGGCTTTTGAACCATCAAGGTCAACTTCCAATAATGTCAATTATTATTAGGTTCCTCCAGTAAGGCCAATCTCCTAATCCTTCTAATCCTTTTAAAGAATTCCAATCCTTGGTGACTAAGCTTTCAAATATAGGAGCCTATAGGGGTTATGAAATTTACTTTCATTCTATTTTTATTTTTTATTAAATTTACTTTTAGTCTTTAATTGTTTTGTACAGTCAAGACTTCATCCCGTTCCTGGTCTGCTCCCCTGTTCCCTATCCATTACCCCTTCCCCTTTTCTCTAAGAAGATGTCCCCATACCACATCCCCAAACACACCAGACATCCCCACTCCCTGGGGCATCCAGTCTCTCCAGTGTTAGATGCATCTTCTCTGACTGAGACTAGACTAGTCAGACCAATGCTGCATATGTAACAGGAGCTTCATATCAGCTGGTGCATGCCACCTGGTTGGTGGCTCAGTGTCTGAGAGATTGGGAGGTTCCAGGTTAGTTGAGACTGCTTGCTGTTCTTCCTATGGGGTCACCCTCCTCCTCAGCTTCTTCCAGCTTTTCCCTAATTGAATCATTCCTTGGGTAGTAGGGTCTGTATCTGCTGCTTCTTGGGCCTCTCAGAGGTTTCATTCTTATTCAAAGAGTTATATACCCATATCCCACACTGGATCTATCTGTGGCAGACATAATCTTTGGTTTGAAAACTAAAGACTGTACTGATTGTCTTGAACCTTTATGTGTGAAATGTACTTTTATACAATAATGGTCATCTTGGAGTTTGGGGAAGAGAAAACAATGGTCAAATATTTTCTGGATCTTTCAATTGTGTTTTATGTATATGTGCTGTATGCATGCTAGAAACATGTATTAGATCTTTTAAAACTGGAGATACAGATGGTTGTGCATCACAACATATATCGTGAACCAAACTTATGTCTTCCTCAAGAGCTGCAAATGGTCTTAACCACTAAACCATCTCTCCATTCAGTTTCTTTTTAATTTTCATTGACTCTGAGTAACTAATTTTAAGTTAAAGATCTGAGATTTGTATTGGAGTTTCTCTTTTTGCCACATTGGTGTTTGGAGCATGTGTGTGTCTCTGCCTATGTGTATGCTTGTCAGCGTCTGCATGTGCATGTATCTGTTTTCTTGTTTATATTGACTTTTTAAGATGGACTCTTTTTGTGTCCCCTACAATAGACCCCAAATCACTGTACAGACCAGATTTCTGGTGACTATCTATAAAGCACTGAACATACACATAATATCACCATGCCTGGCAATGAAGATTCTCAGAAAGGAAAAAAATACAGAAAATTCTCTTTGTAGACAGTATCCTAAGCATAATGCAAAGTATTCTCTGACATTTACAAGATGGATTTGGTTCATTAAAACTCTTGACCAAAGTTTATATACCTAAATTGAGCTTCCGCATTTGACTATTTTTTTCTTTTACATCAAAACTTACCGGTATATTAGTAATCAGATAGTTGACTTTTGCCCAAATTGTGTCTCATAATTTCTGTTCTATGAGTCATTCAGTGACACAAATGAAGAGACGTCAGTTATTTCAATAAATCATTATCCTCTACAGATGGTATTTACACAGCATCTGTGAAGCCAACGAGAGATGGATCTGTTCAGGGGGTGGTGAGAAATAAACAGTGTTATAAATTAATTGAGCTTCCTTGGTTCCAGTCATAAGTGAGCTTTCTTTGTCTGGAGATCAGGCATTGCATCATTAAATGTTCTGTCAGGCCTCTTTGTAGATTTTTTCACAAGAGGGAAGTTTTAGCTTTTCTTCTGTTTCAAGCAAAAAGATAGGAGTATCAAGTCTTTTTTCCAAAAAACTCCCACAATTTCCTGTATGCTCTTCTTAGACTCTCTCAAACACTTTCATCTTCTCTTTTTCTTTGATGAAGAGTTACTTTTTAACAACAGTAAGATCAATCTTCCTCTTTAATTTTTGCATTTGTGCACGTGTGTGTGTGTTTGTGTATGTGTGTGTGTGTGTGTACATGTGCACCTAATTTGCTATCTTTTGAGACCCAAATTCTTTATGTGTATTTGTTCCCTCTTTCATTTCCAAACTCTCAATTCTTTATTTTTTGTTCTCTCTCTAACAAATATATGACTCCTCCAGTTTCAGAAGCAGATATTGAACATTGCTCCCATCATTGTTTCTTTACCAACTCTCTTCTTGCATTTATCTTCTTTCTTCCTTCTTCACACATATCACAAGGCTAGCTTATGAATGATTATCAATTTTTAATTTAATATTTTTATGTTAAGTGTATAAATGTTTTGCTTACATGTATACCTCAGCACCCTATGAATGCAATGTCTTAGGAAACCATAGAAGAATATTACATTCTCTGGAACTGGAGTTGCAGTAATTTGTATGCCACCATATCGGTACTAGGAATCAAACCCAGAACAGTAAATGCTCTTACCTGGTGAGCCACCTCTCCATACCTAGTTAATTAAATTTTCATGTAACATTCATCCAATAAATTATGAGTTCAAAATTTTATATATATTATTAAAATTCTTGTCTCACAAATCAGATTGAATGTCTTCAACACTTCTGAAACCATGTCTAACTGCAGAACATAATTTCTCAATGGGACCACTCATTTTGATCATTATTCGCTTGCTCAAAATATCTTCTTTGTGTTCCATGGCCCTTCTGTTTCTCATCCTTTCTCAAAAATAATTATCCTTTGACTCTTTATGTACTTTTTTATATTTAGACCAACATCACTCTCATTTTTCTACCACTACTATTAACCACCCCTAGTATCACCCAGGTTAAATTAAGTGACTTGGAAATATTGGCTGTTGGTTGTATTACAGGTTATTGTAGTTTGTTTTCTGTTGCTTTGAGAAACATCACCACCAGAATCAAGTTAGCACAGAAATAGTTTTAGTTGGCTTATGCTTCTAGGACTCAATTTATCATTGAAGGATGTCTGGGCAAGAGCTCAAGTCAAAACCTAGAGGAACTAATCAAGAAAGAAAGTTGTCTATTTTGCCTGTTTGTGATTCACTCACTATCAACCATATACATCCCATGGCCATCTGCTTAGAGATAGTGCCATTTACTTCAATAACTAATTAATGTAATCTCTCATGCTCACAATGAAATTAATTAAAAACAATTATTCATTGAGACTATCTTTTCATGTGAGTCTAGGCTATGTCATATTGACAC
The DNA here is from genome assembly GCF_021556685.1 of Rattus norvegicus. NCBI lineage: Eukaryota > Metazoa > Chordata > Mammalia > Rodentia > Muridae > Rattus > Rattus norvegicus. The sequence goes on from NC_141554.1 coordinate 91,126,913, forward strand.
TTAATATGAATTAGTGCAGAAATAAACTCCTCTCTGGAATCATGTCTTCTCTTAGAAGATTATTTTTGGATATTTTATTTATCTGCATTTTAAATACTATCCTCTTTCCAGTTTCCCCTCCAGAAACTCCCTATCCCATCCTCCCTCCCCCTGCTTCTATGAAGGTGCTCCCCCACCCACTCACCCACTCCTGCCTTCCAGCTCTGGCATTCTGCTACTTGGGGCATCTTGTTTTCACTGGAACAAAGCCCTCTCCTCTCACTGACAATATACATTTCCCACTCCCTGCTGACATTCTTATGCTGGTATTTAAATTTAATGATGAAAAAATTCAAATACATGTAATAAATGAAGATATCCAAATATATGAGTAGTCTTTCAAATTCATGTTTCTTACTGTATTTATATGCATTACTGGGGTCAATCTCTTTCAGAAATTACAGTACAGTATTGAATATGAGATTATTATCATACATATGATATTTTATTATTCCCTAATAAACTTTCAAGAGATAATAGATTTGACTTTTTGAGATATTTTTCAACCTATTTTAAAAATTGTCATTTAGAGGTTGGCACAATAGCTAAGGTTGTACAGACCCATGTGAAACAAGCCAGAATTCAACCCCCACTCACCTAAAGGTAGAAGGAGAGACCCAACTCTTAACAGTTTTCTTCTGATCTCTGTATGGAAACTGTGGTACAGGCATATGCATTTCCCATTATACATACCATCCACACAAAACATTTAAGAGCAAATTTTGATGTGTTGAGATTTCCTTCTGCTTTCAGTACAATATATTTTTAAATAACATTTGATATCAAACTTAGAGTTAAAAAGCACTGGAGATATTACTTCTTTTATCTCTCTGGAAACACAAATGTTTATGGCCAGCGAGTTAATTTTAAAAGAGATGCAGAAGAATTTATCAGAATATTGAAAGACTTCTTGTCACTCCCCACCAACAAATAAAAATGCTATGCTTCAAAGACACATATGTTAAATTTCTCATATATGCAAATTTTACCAAAAGAAAACACAAAATATTTTTCTTCAGTTCTAAAGATACAATTCCAATACTTTACAAAAAACACTTTATTATATTAGTAAAGACAATAAATTGGGCATTAATATAAATAAGAAATACCCACTTTAATGAAGGTGATAAAAAGAACTGTAAATAAGAAATACCCAAAGACACCACCGGAACCTGAAGGAAACAGACCGGATAAACAGTTCTCTGCACCCAAATCCCGTGGGAGGGAGAGCTAAACCTTCAGAGAGGCAGACACGCCTGGGAAACCAGAAGAGACTGCACTCTGCACACACATCTTGGACGCCAGAGGAAAACACCAAACGCCATCTGGAATGGAATCCTGGTGCACTGAAGCTCCCGGAAACGATGGCGTAGATCATCCTGGTTGCTGCCGCCGCAGAGAGCTAGTGGGCAGCACACCCCGAGTGAACTTGAGCCTCGGGACCACAGGTAAGACCAACTTTTCTGCTGCAAGAGACCTGCCTGGTGAACTCAAGACACAGGCCCACAGGAACAGCTGAAGACCTGTAGAGAGGAAAAACTACACGCCCGAAAGCAGAACACTCTGTCGCCATAACAGGCTGAAAGAAAACAGGAAAACAGGTCTACAGCACTCCTGACACACAGGCTTATAGGGCAGTCTAGCCACTGTCAGAAATAGCAGAACAAAGTAACACTAGAGATAATCTGATGGCGAGAAGCAAGCACAGGAACCCAAGCAACAGAAACCTAGACTACATGGCACCATCGGAGCCCAATTCTCCCATCAAAACAAACATGGAATATCCAAACACACCAGAAAAACAAGATCTAGTTTCAAAATCATATTTGATCATGATGCTGGAGGGCTTCAAGAAAGACGTGAAGAACTCCCTTAGAGAAACACAGGAAAACATTAATAAACAAGTAGAAGCCTACAGAGAAGAATCGCAAAAATGCCTGAAAGAATTCCAGGAAAACATAAATAAACAAGTAGAAGCCCATAGAGAGGAGACACAAAAATCCCTGAAAGAATTCCAGGAAAACACAATCAAACAGTTGAAGGAATTAAAAATGGAAATAGAAGCAATCAAGAAAGAACACATGGAAACAACCCTGGATATAGAAAACCAAAAGAAGAGACAAGGAGCTGTAGATACAAGCTTCACCAACAGAACACAAGAGATGGAAGAGAGAATCTCAGGAGCAGAAGATTCCATAGAAATCATTGACTCAGCTGTCAAAGATAATGTAAAGCGGAAAAAGCTACTGGTCCAAAACATACAGGAAATCCAGGACTCAATGAGAAGATCAAACCTAAGGATAATAGGTATAGAAGAGAGTGAAGACTCCCAGCTCAAAGGACCAGTAAATATCTTCAACAAAATCATAGAAGAAAACTTCCCTAACCTAAAAAAGAGATACCCATAGGCATACAAGAAGCCTACAGAACTCCAAATAGATTGGACCAGAAAAGAAACACCTCCCGTCACATAATAGTCAAAACACCAAACACACAAAATAAAGAAAGAATATTAAAAGCAGTAAGGGAAAAAGGTCAAGTAACATATAAAGGCAGACCTATCAGAATCACACCAGACTTTTCGCCAGAAACTATGAAGGCCAGAAGATCCTGGACTGATGTCGTACAGACCCTAAGAGAACACAAATGCCAGCCCAGGTTACTGTATCCTGCAAAACTCTCAATTAACATAGATGGAGAAACCAAGATATTCCATGACAAAACCAAATTTACACAATATCTTTCTACAAATCCAGCACTACAAAGGATAATAAATAGTAAAACCCAACATAAAGAGGCAAGCTACACCCTAGAAGAAGCAAGAAACTAATCGTCTTGGCAACAAAACAAAGAGAAGAAAAGCACACAAACATAACCTCACATCCAAATATGAATATAACAGGAAGCAATAATCACTATTAATAAATATCTCTTAACATCAATGGACTCAACTCCCCAATAAAAAGACATAGATTAACAAACTGGATACGCAACGAGGACCCTGCATTCTGCTGCCTACAGGAAACACACCGCAGAGACAAAGACAGACACTACCTCAGAGTGAAAGGCTGGAAAACAAATTTCCAAGCAAATGGTCGGAAGAAGCAAGCTGGAGTAGCCATTCTAATATCAGATAAAATCAATTTTCAACTAAAAGTCATCAAAAAAGATAAGGAAGGACACTTCATATTCATCAAAGGAAAAATCCACCAAGATGAACTCTCAATCCTAAATATCTATGCCCCAAATACAAGGGCACCTACATACGTAAAAGAAACCCGACTAAAGCTCAAAACACACATTGCACCTCACACAATAATAGTAGGAGCTTTCAACACCCCACTCTCATCAATGGACAGATCATGGAAACAGAAATTAAACAGAGACATAGACAGACTAAGAGAAGTCATGAGCCAAATGGACTTAACGGATATTTATAGAACATTCTATTCTAAAGCAAAAGGATATACCTTCTTCTCAGCTCCTCATGGTACTTTCTCCAAAATTTGCCATATAATTGGTCAAAAAACGGGCCTCAACAGGTACAGAAAGATAGAAATAATCCCATGCGTGCTATAGAACCACCACGGCCTAAAACTGGTCTTCAATAACAATAAGGGAAGAATGCCCACATATACGTGGAAATTGAACAATGCTCTACTCAAAGATAACCTGGTCAAGGAAGAAATAAAGAAGAAATTAAAGACTTTTTAGAATTTAATGAAAATGAAGGTACAACATACCCAAACTTATGGGACACAATGAAAGCTGTGCTAAGAGGAAAATTCATAGCGCTGAGTGCCTGTAGAAAGAAACAGGAAAGAGCATATGTCAGCAGCTTGACAGCGCACCTAAAAGTTCTAGAACAAAAAGAAGCAAATACACCCAGGAGGAGTAGAAGGCAGGAAATAATCAAACTCAGAGCTGAAATCAACCAAGTAGAAACATAAAGGACCATAGAAAGAATCAACAGAACCAAAAGTTGGTTCTTTGAGAAAATCAACAAGATAGATAAACCCTTAGCCAGACTAATGAGAGGACACAGAGAGTGTGTCAAAATTATCAAAATCAGAAATGAAAAGGGAGACATAACTATAGATTCAGAGGAAATTCAAAAAATCATCAGATCTTACTATAAAAGCCTATATTCAACAAAACTTGAAAATCTGCAGGAAATGGACAATTTACTAGACAGATACCAGGTACCGAAGTTAAATCAGGAACAGATAAACCAGTTAAACAACCCCATAACTCCTAAGGAAATAGAAGCAGCCATTAAAGGTCTCCCAACCAAAAAGAGCCCAGGTCCAGACAGGTTTAGTGCAGAATTCTATCAGACCTTCATAGAAGACCTCATACCAATATTATCCAAACTATTCCACAAAATTGAAACAGATGGAGCACTACCGAATTCCTTCTATGAAGAAGCCACAATTACCTTATACCTAAACCACACAAAGACCCAACAACGAAAGAGAACTTCAGACCAATTTCCCTTATGGATATCGACGCAAAAATACTCAATAAAATTCTGGCAAACCGAATCCAAGAGCACATCAAACAATCATCCACCATGATCAAGTCGGTTTCATCCCAGGCATGCAGGGATGGTTTAATATACGGAAAACGATCAACATGATCCATTATATAAACAAACTGAAAGAACAAAACTACATGATCATTTCATTAGATGCTGAGAAAGCATTTGACAAAATTCAACTCCCCTTCATGATAAAAGTCCTGGAAAGAATAGGAATTCAAGGCCCATACCTAAACATAGTAAAAGCCATATACAGCAAACCAGTTGCTAACATTAAACTAAATGGAGAGAAACTTGAAGCAATCCCACTAAAATCAGGGACTAGACAAGGCTGCCCACTCTCTCCCTACTTATTCAATGTAGTTCTTGAAGTTCTAGCCAGAGCAATCAGAGAACAAAAGGAGGTCAAGGGGATACAGAGCAGAAAAGAAGAAGTCAAAATATCACTATTTGCAGATGATATGATAGTATATTTAAGTGATCCCAAAAGTTCCACCAGAGAACTACTAAAGCTGATAAACAACTTCGGCAAAAGTGGCTGGGTATAAAATTAACTCAAATAAATCAGTAGCCTTCCTCTACACAAAAGAGAAACAAGCCCAGAAAGAAATTAGGGAAACGACACCCTTCATAATAGACCCAAATAATATAAAGTACCTCGGTGTGACTTTAACCAAGCAAGTAAAAGACCTGTACAATAAGAACTTCAAGACACTGAAGAAAGAAATTGAAGAAGACCTCATAAAATGGAAAGATCTCCCATGCTCATGGATTGGCAGGATTAATATAGTAAAAATGGCCATTTTACCAAAAGCGATCTACAGATTCAATGCAATCCCCATCAAAATACCAATCCAATTCTTCAAAGAGTTAGACAGAACAATTTGCAAATTCATCTGGAATAACAAAAAACCCAGGATAGCTAAAACTATCCTCAACAATAAAAGGACTTCATGGGGAATCACTATCCCTGAACTCAAGCAGTATTACAGAGCAATAGTGATAAAAACTGCCTGGTATTGGTACAGAGACAGACAGATAGACCAATGGAACAGAATTGAAGACCCAGAAATGAACCCACACACATATGGTCACTTGATTTTTTACAAATGAGCCAAAACCATCCAATGGAAAAAACATAGCATTTTCAGAAAATGGTGCTGGTTCAACTGGAGGTCAATATGTAGAAGAATGAATATCGATCCATGCTTATCACCCTGTACAAAGCTTAAGTCCAAGTGGATCAAGGACCTCCACATCAAACCAGACACACTCAAACTAATAGAAGAAAAACTAGGGAAACATCTGGAACACATGGGCACTGGAAAAAATTTCCTGAACAAAACACCAATGGCTTATGCTCTAAGATCAGGAATCGATAGATGGGATCTCATAAAACTGCAAAGCTTCTGTAAGCCAAAGGACACTGTGGTTAGGACAAAATGGCAACCAACAGATTGGGAAAAGCTCTTCACCAATCCTACAACAGATAGAGGCCTTATATCCAAAATATACAAAGAACTCAAGAAGTTAGACCGCAGGGAGACAAATTACCCTGTTAAAAATTGGGGTTCAGAGCTAAACAAAGAATTCACAGCTGAGGAATACCGAATGGCTGAGAAACACCTAAAGAAATGTTCAACATCTTTAGTCATAAGGGAAATGCAAATCAAAACAACCCTGAGATTTCACCTCACACCAGTGAGAATGGCTAAGATCAAAAACTCAGGTGACAGTAGATGCTGGCGAGGATGCGGAGAAAGAGGAACACTCCTCCATTGCTGGTGGGATTGCAGACTGGTACAACCATTCTGGAAATCAGTCTGGAGGTTCCTCAGAAAATTGGACATTGAACTGCCTGAGGATCCAGCTATACCTCTCTTGGGCATATACCCAAAAGATGCCCCAACATATAAAAAAGGCACATGCTCCACTATGTTCATAGCAGCTGGAAAGTACCCAGATGCCCTTCAACAGAGGAATGGATACAGAAAATGTGGTACATCTACACAATGGAATATTACTCAGCTATCAAAAAGAACGAGTTTATGAAATTCGTAGGCAAATGGTTGGACCTGGAAAATATCATCTTGAGTGAGCTAACCCAATCACAGAAAGACATACATGGTATGCACTCATTGATAAGTGGCTATTAGCCCAAATGCTTGAATTACCCTAGATGCCTAGAACCAATGAAACTCAAGACCGATTATCAAAATGTGAATGCTTCACGCCTTCTTTAAAAGGGGAACAAGAATACCCTTGGCAGGGAAGAGAGAGGCAAAGATTAAAACAGAGACTGAAGTAACACCCATTCAGAGCCTGTCCCACATGTGGCCCATACATATAAAGCCACCCAATTAGACAAGATGGTTGAAGCAAAGAAGTGCAGACCGATAGGAGCTGGATGTAGATCGCTCCTGAGAGTCGCAGCCAGAATACAGCAAATACAGAGGCAAATGCCAGCAGCAAACCACTGAACTGAGTATAGAACCCCCGTTGAAGGAATCAGAGAAAGAACTGGAAGAGCTTGAAGGGTCTCGAGACCCCATATGTACAACAATGCCAAGCAACCAGAGATTCCAGGGACTAAGCCACTACCTAAAGACTATACATGGACTGACCCTGGACTCTGATCTCATAGGTAGCAATGAGTATCCTAGTAAGAGCACCAGTGGAAGGGGAAGCCCTGGGTCCTGCTAAGACTGAACCCCCAGTGAACTAGACTGTTGGGGGGAGGGCGGCAATGGGGGGAGGGTTGGGAGGGGAACACCCATAAGGAAGGGGAGGGGGGAGGGGGATGTTTGCCTGGAAACCAGGAAAGGGAATAACACTCGAAATGTATATAAGAAATACTCAAGTTAATAAAAAATAAATAAACATGTAAAAATAAAAAAATAAGAAATACCCAATTTAGTAAAAATGTAAGAAAAATAAAAAAAATAAAATTTTTAAATAACCACACTTTTAAGCTTCAATGTGTTTGTGCAGTCTCTCTCTCTCTCTCTCTCTCTCTCTCTCTGTCTCTCTCTCTCTCTCTCTCTCTGTGTGTGTATGTAAATATGCTCATGAGTAAATTTTTATTTGTATGTATGTATATATGTGTGATGTAAGGAATGTCAAATGTTCTCATCATTCACCTAGTACCATACTATTTGAGAACAGATATTTTTATGAACCTGAAAATAAAGAGATGGCCTAAATGATCTCCTTGACATCTTTCCAATTCAGAAATTATGGATATATAATTCTATGCATAGGGATCCAACCTTAGATTCCCATGACTTTTTGGCAAGCAGTAACTAAATAAGCCATGTCTTCTACACCAAATTATGTTTCAATATAATAGAAATGCCATTAGAGAGGTTGAATAATGGAGGTAGAAAATGTTAAACAAAGAGAGGCACAGTATTATGGGGGAAAAAAGGTAGAAGGAACAGAAACCAAAAAGATTTTATGAACACATCAAGTGGAAGTCTCTTTCACAATCTAATTAAAAGGTATAATTGTAGGAGCAGTAGATCTGTATGAAGTGGAAAGAATACTGGAGTTTAATAGGTCTGAGGTAGTCAAGTAGAGAGAGTAGATAGGTGTACTAATTTAGATTATAGATTAATGAGAATGCTTTATGGACACTATCCAATTAGTAATTTATTTTCAAAATACAAATATAAAAAATTAATTCAAATACAGGTGGGTGCCATACATGGGTAGATACAATGTTTATGAAAAGTAGTAAGAACTGAACATTGCAGTACAAGGCATGGAATACTTCTCTATGAGTTACTGGCCAGGGAGACATCAGAGTTCTCTAAAACAACTCATGCTATTTTAATGGCCTGTGGTTATAACAACATAATAAGGTCCTTTGCAGAAGATACTACACTTTGTTTGCAGGACATAGAGAACTCACTTGAAACAGGAAATTTCTTCCTTTCTGGCTAGATTTTGTAGTGCTAGAAGGAATGACAAAAACTTGGTGGAGTAGAAAACACATTAACTGTCTTACATTGTTAAAATCTGAGAATCACTTTGGACCTTCCATTTCTCTCTGATATCTTCACAAACTGCATTATGAGACATCCCTAGATTAATGTCATGGATTATTAGTCTTAAATTTTCAGACCATCCCTGACTTTTCTAACTAATAACATTGTCTTTATTGTTTACATATTTGTATAACTCAGGAAATCTCACTTTAGGTTTTAGGTAATTATATCTTATCTTGTCAAGAGATTTTTCTTATTCTTGTTTAACTAAAAGCCTTATTTTTTTAAATCAATAGTTCATACTGACTTTTATCAATTTCTATTTTAGTATAAATAGAAATAACTTTCATGACTTTATTCTTAGACTATTTAATGTAATGTATTATTTCTTTGCAAATTTGTAATATCTAATTTACATATTAAAATAAACTTTGTTTTGTGAACTTTCATTGTATTAAAATCTATTTGAAATTTTCTAAGTATGTTTAGAAAATATAGATATAATGATGTAGGTTTCTAAATATTTTTATTGTTATTTTTTTTCAGTGTTAGGGATTAGAACATAGGCACTCACACATGCCAAGTACTCTAGCCCCAAGATATATTGCTCTGTTGTAAAGGTTTTGATTATTTGTTTGTTTGCTTTTCTTTAAATTGAAAATAGGTTCTTCTCTCATACAATACATCCTGACCACAGTTTTCCTCCCTTTACTTTTTTAAGATATCTACCACCTCTCCTCTCTCCTAGAGGTACTTCTGTTCCCCTTCAGAAAAGAACAGGCTTCCAAGAGACAACAGTCAAACAAAATAAAATAAGATATAATATGACAAGGCAAAAGACCTCATATTGAGGATGTACTAGGCATACCCAAAGAAGGAAATCAGTCACAAAATCAGGCAACAGAGTCCGTGACATATCTGCTCCCACTTTTAGCAGTCCTACCACGCTAAGATCTGTCAACATATATGCAGAGGACCTGGTGTGGGCCCATGCATATTCCATAATTGCTGCTCTAGTTTCTGTGAGCTCATGTGAACCCTCCTTAGCTGATTCAATGGCCAATGTACTCCTGGTATCCTCAATACACTCTGACTCCTACTATTTTTCTTTCTCCTCTTCTGCTGGATTTCCTCAGTGATGTGGGGAGGGACGCAATGGAGACCTTCAATTTAACCTCTTTCTATATATTGTCTATGAGTTCTTAATGCAGTTCTTAATATAGTGTATGTTTTCTTCATTGATACACTTAGAAACACTTTAAATACATTTGGAACTATTTAGTTCCTTATGAATTTCAAGTGAACGTCAATATTAATTGAATTATTTCAAGAGAAGGAAAAAGAAATTTTGGAATTCATGGTTTTGTTTTATTTCCCTTTGTGGAAGTAGTCCATTTGGAATTTCTGTCTTTTCTAGAGTGAAGTTTTGCAAGTTATGTCCTTTTACTTTTAATGTCTTGCACAAGACAAATTCTTATGGAAAAAAGAGACATTATACCTTCCACTTATCCCTGCTTTCACCTTTTATTTTCATAGAAATACCATGTATAACATGATAAAAAGTGTAAGGATGGGCATTTCAATAATGTTCACATGGAAAAGTTCAACCCTATTTGTTATATAAAAATTGATGAAAACCATCAGATTCAGTAGAAGAACAATGACACAGTGATAACTGTTCTTGCAGAGGTCCTGATTTCAATCCCTAGTCCCCACGTGATGGCTAACAACTACCTCTAACTCCAGTAGCAGAGAATCAAATGCCCTCTTCTGGCCTCCATCAGCACTGCATGCATGTGGTTTACAGATGTATTCAGAGGCAAAATATCTTTGCATATAAAATAAAGACCAATAATTCTCTTTTTATAAAAAATCTGGATATTACACATGTGAATTAAAATGGAATTTTAAGTGAAACATGAAATATAGGTAAAAATGCAGAGAACCAGAGTCTGTCATGTATGGCTGCCAGGAAGGAAACAACATTATTTCAAAAATCAGTTTGAAATGCTAAAGATAATGCTTGGGGGTTAAAAATCTTTCTACTCATTTGGAACATCAGAATTCAGGTCCTAAGACACATAACATGTGTCTCAAATATATACCTATAACTACAATTCCAGGGCATATGGACTGGGCATATAGAAACACAATCTTTACTACTCTGAACAATTACCTCCATAGACGTGGGTTATACACAGACATAAGCATATAAATTAAAATAATTTTTAAAAGTATCTCTGTAGTTCTTATATAGTAAATCACACATTTGTTTGTTACATGTAACCCAGCCATAGATATTTTCCAAAGGGAATTAAAATTGACATTAAACGAATTCTGTCAGAATGTTTATAATTGCTACAGCCATAGATATTCAATTGGTTTAAAGATAAGCTTTCATAAAATAAACAGTTATTTAAAAATTACATACTATTGAGTAATTAAAACTAAATGTTCCACTGTGTTCATAGCAGCCTTATCTAAAATAGTCAGAAGCTGGAAAAAGACAAGATGTCCCGGAACTGAAGAATGGATACAGAAAATGTGGTCCATTTACACAATGTAGTATTACTCAGCAATTAAAAACAATGGCTGTATGAAATTCTCAGGCAAATGAATATAACTAGAAAATATCATCCTGAGTGAGACATCCCAGACACAAAAGAACACACAAAGGGACACAAAGTCCCTTTGAGGGACTTCCCTACTTTGGCATCCATCCCACCTGCAGACACCAAACCCCTGACACTATTACTGATGCCAAGAAGTACTCAGTGGCAGGAGCCTGATATAGCTGTACCCCGAGAGGCTCTGCCAAAACCTGAAAAATATAGATATAGATATCCACAGCCAGTTATCTGACTGAGCATGGGGACCCCAATTTAAGAGTTAGGGTAATGAGTGAAGGAGCTGAAGGGGATTACAACTCCATAGGAAGAACAATATCAACTAACCTGACCACCCAGAGCTACCAGTGTCTAAGATCATCAATCAAAGAGTACAGGTAGAGGGACCCATGTCTCCATCTGCATATGTAGCAAAGGATTGTCTTCCTTATCTGTCATCAATGGAACGGGAGGCACTTGGTCCTGTGGAAGCTTGATACCCCACTGTAAGGCGAAGCTAGAGCTGTGAGGCAGAAATGGGAATGTACCTGTAGGTTGATGAGCACCCTGATAGAGGCAAAGGGCAGGGAGTTGGGATAGAATGTTTGTGGAATGGAAACTGGGAATGGGGCAACATTTGAAATGTAAATAAGTAAAATAACCAATAAGAAATAAAATAAAACAAAATAAAAAGAAAATGCATTTCAAATATGTGCAAAAGCATGAATTAATCTTAAGTATTATCTAAAGAATTTAAAAAGATATCAAAAAGGCTAAGTTCTATTCATTTTTATTAGTTCCATTCTTAAATACAGAGAGAGAGAGAGAGAGAGAGAGAGAGAGAGAGAGAGAGAGAGAGAGAGAGAGAGAGAGAGGAGAAGGGGAGAGGAGAGGGGAGACAGAGAAAGAGTGGCAGACAAACTGACTGACTGACTGACAAATGGGCATGCATACACTCAAAGAGTAGAACAAATAGATAACTGGGGATTGCCATGAATAGACAAGAAATACTGAATATATCCAGGATTATGAAATGTTTTAGAATTTAAGTATTAAATTGCCATGATTCTTATAAAACTATGTGATAGACTGTGTTTGTCCAAATTGGGCAGAGGGTAAATGCAGTAACAGTGATTACTTAGTATGTGTTTGTTTTGGTATGAAACAAGCAATCTTAAATTGTTTTCCTGTTGGTTTCTTTGGGAAGTAAATTAATTTAAGTCTGAATAAATATTGATAAAAGTTTTATATTGAAGTGAAGAAATGAGTTACAATATCCTTTCAAAATAGATATTTTTAAATAAAAAAATCCAAAAAATAGAATCTAGAAAGACAGCTGAGTAGTTAAGTGTACTTGTTACTTGTTCAGTGGACCCAGTTTTGATTTTCAGTACCCATATGTTATAACTCCAGTTCCAAGGGATTGACTGACTTTTTTATCACTAAAGAGTATCCATACATCTCCTGATACTGAAACATACATTTAGTTAATACACTCACACAAAAAATAAAATCAAAGCAAAATTAAAAATAAGCAAACATTAGAATACAATATTATTCAACTATCCAGTCAGAAACATGGAATTCGGAAAAATTTTGTATATATTCAAGTAAGAAATATTTGGTTGCATAATTTACTTTATAATTGCATAATTAATTTTATTATAAAATTTCTTTTTACTATTTTAAGATGTTAATTTAGTTTTTAAATTATAACTTCGAATTTTGGCTACATATACAATTTGAAGCTTGTGAATTTATGCACAACTTTCTTTTTCATATTTTTAATTTGTTATTTTATTTATTTATATTTCAAATGTTATGTTCCTCATTTTCCCTCCACATGCCCCTATACCCAGCCCTTCCCTATACCTATATTGAGTCCTACCCAACGCACCCACCACCTTTCTAATTAGACTCAAGTGTGACACTGAGCCACCAACCAGGTGGTCCAAAGTCCCTAATACATATACAGCAGAGGGCTGCCTGGTCTGGCCTGAGTGGAAGAAGAGGCACTTAACCCTCAAGAGACTTGAGTCCCCAGGGAGTAGGGGAGCCTGGCGTGGGAGGGGTGCTTCCTCTTGGAGATGGGGAAGAAGCAATGAGATGAGAAACTATGAGAAGGTGGACCAAGAGGGGTGTAATGCCTGGAGAGTAAAAATATAAAATTAATAATAATGAAAAAGTAAAACCGTTCAGGTTCCTTTCTTTTGTCAAGTTGTCTGATGTTCATCTTATGTTTCTGTGAGTTTATGTTGGATACTTATAGTAATCTGAAGCCTGGATAGGTTCATAAACTAGCTTTAAACATGATATGGAGGATCAAATCATAGGAGTAGTGTAATGATAAATAACAAAAGCAAATAGGGACTCTGAATTCTGACATGAAGAATGGAAAATAAATATATAATTTTCATTCTCTTTCAAAAGTTTCCTGAAAAAGGATAACAGATATCTAAAATGGTTGTACTTCCACATGTGTATAAAATTTTCAAAATCATAATTCGGTGACTCCACTGGGACACATGATATACTGATGATAAAATCCTATACATAAAATTATTAAAGTTAAATTTCTGTAAAAGGCTCTGAATGGACATTTTGCTTAACAAAGTTTAATACTTTTTTTAATAAAAGGCTCTAAAGAGATTTTTGTTTATCAAACTTTTAATCATTTCAGTTATTTGTTATTTATGTATTTTGATTTATAAATCTTCTATTATTTTTATTTTTCTGTGGTTTATGATTTAATATAAGGTAGGTGCTAAGAAAGGTACATTTGTACATGTAAGAAATAAATTAACGGTTTTCAGGGTACACTATATCATTTTTGTCTGTCAATGTAAAAAATACTAAATGCTCAGCTATGCTTAATTTTTATTTTAAAATTAATAAATTACAAACTGGCTTTCATTTTAAGTAATATAAACATACAAACACAGATTCACAGACACACACACACACACACACACACACACACACACACCCATATGTATTATTGTGATTTATTCATGTGCTTGCTAATGAGTCACATATGTATTTATTTATTTCAATATATATAGAGAAAATGCTATCATTTTTCATATATTTTAATGACTAAATTACAAATTTTATAAAATAAGTTTTTAATACATATTGTATAAAGATATATATGTTCATATATTTCTCTTTTTTATAGATAATCATTGCTTTATTTTATATTTCCTGTGTTCACAATATATAATAAATTACTTTTATAGTTAGCTAAATTTAAAAGATGTAATATTCAATACTTATCTTGTCAATTACCAATATAATAATTGGGAAGTTGCAAAGTATATATTAATTACATTTTTAGTAATGTACTTTCATGAAAATTTCAGAGATAATATTCATCAAGTTAAGTCTTTGTTCTGTAAAGTCATTAATAATTTAAAATTGATATAATATGGATTTATAAATTATTAGTATATCTACATAAATAATTCTAAATAGTATATATTTCAAATGCAATTTTTAGAATTTACATTTTCTATAAGAAACTTTCGGTAGTTTTATCCTTAATTTTAATGCCTTCTTAGTAATAAAACTCATATTCACATCTTACACATTCATGCAGTGTGGTACCTTATTCTTTGTCACACTGATTAAGATTATTTGTCATTTACCTATATCTTGTTACAGATACAAATTATTTTCTTGCTTTCCCTTAAGCATTCATCGATCTTTTACAGATGTATAGTATTTGGTGTTTACTAAGACTTTTATGCTTCCTGAAGCATTAATTTTACTATGTCTAATATTTCTTCTGGTAACCACCACTGTTCAATTTTTTGTTCGTTACCTATGATTTTTTTAAATATAGGCATATATTCATACATATAAGCATATATGTACTGTAAGCATAGATAAGCATATTTATCCATAATGTGATGTGCCATGTGTTAATAAACTAATTAGTGATGCTTCCTAGAAGGCAAATTTAAGTTTCAACTATAGATTAAGCTTCTTCTACAGAAGTAAAACAACCCAGAGTTAAGAGTTCGAAGTTAGAAACACATTGTGAAGTTTGGAAATATACATATACCACATCTTATGTACTTAAATAAAATTTTGAAAGTAATTCACATAATTTTCATAGAGGAAAAATACTTTCAATTAACTTAATTAAGTGGGGTTATCATAAATTCACAGCAGTATTTATTTCAAGAGACCTAAGGTAATTAGGCCAATAGATGAAGGGAGGATATGAGAACTGAGAGTATTATCATTATTACTGTTCTAAGTTTCCTCATTTCATTTATTTCTTAAAATTAATGTGTTGGGAAACTATTAATATTAAATCAGATAAGGGGAGAAAATTTAATATCAATTTGTATTCTAATTAAATGTTACTTTGTGATTTTAGCAAATTTTTACTTTAATTAACCAGTCAAACAATCTGGGACATACTGATTATTAAAACAGCATTACTCTGAGCTCCTAGACATATGCTACCTATTAATTTTATCAGTATAAAATGACAAGCATGAATTTTTCTAACACAGAAGGTATAAAGTTCAATACACTTAAATGTACTTACTTACCCCAGCTGGAAAGGTGTTTCAAAGAGTGATTTCAAAGATGTAGCAAGTGAGTTTAGATCTTATCCAATGAAAACATTTCATATTATGGAAAATGCATCTACCCAAATACGTAATTGCAAGACAGTCCAAAATTTAGAAATTTTATCATATAATATGATTATCATATAACATCTTATAATAAAATTTACAGTTGTAAATCAAACCCATAACCATTTGTATTCTCTAGAGTTGCTTTTATCACACACTAAATGTATGCCTTAAATATTTGAAAATGTTTGTGATGAAACATCTACTTGTATGACTGAATAAAATGAGAAAATACATACCTCTTTTTAAACTGTATTATATTTAGTAAAGGACAAAATTAAGATTTCTCAAATAGAACAACTAACTTTTCTTTCAGAGCTGACCTGCCAACACTACATCAAGCAACATAACTAACTCTTCAGTTTGAAATAGACTCACAATTTTTTTTTAGGAAGACATTCTAGCTATCAGGATATTGTAGGTATAGGAAGAGGGAATAGAATAACATCATGTAAAAGTAAGCTTTTTCACAAATCTATTAAGTAGCTAATATTATCATTCATTTGACATGTATTGTACAGTTAGACATGTAGACATTGTTGTTTCAAATGCTATTAAAATAGAGAATAGAGTGGGCAGCCTTGTCTAGTCCCTGATTTTAGTGGGATTGCTTCAAGTTTCTTTCCATTTAGTTTAATGTTAGCGACTGGTTTGCTGTATATGGCTTTTGCTATGTTTAGGTATGGGCCTTGAATTCCTATTTTCCAGGACTTTTATCATGAAGGGGTGTTTAATTTTGTCAAATGCTTTCTCAGCATCTAATGAAATGATCATGTGGTTTTGATCTTTCAGTTTGTTTATATAATGGATCACGTTGATGGTTTTCCGTATATTAAACCATCCCTGCATGCCTGGGATGAAGGCTACTTGATCATGGTGGATGATTGTTTTGATGGGCTCTTAGATTCGGTTTGCCAGAATTTTATTGAGTATTTTTGCGTCGATATTCATAAGGGAAATTGGTCTGAAGTTCTCTTTCTTTGTTGGGTCTTTGTGTGGTTTAGGTATAAGAGTAATTGTGGCTTCATAGAAGGAATTTGGTAGTGCTGTATCTGTTTCAATTTGCTGGAATAGTTTGGATAATATTGTTATGAGGTCTTCTGTGAAAGTTTGATAGAATTCTGCACTAAACCCGTCTGGACCTGGGCTCTTTTTGGTTGGGAGACTTTTAATGACTGCTTCTATTTTGCTAGGAGTTATGAGGTTTAAATGGTTTATCTGTTCCTGATTTAACTTTGGAACCTGGTACCAGTCTAGGAAATTATCCATTTCCTGAAGATTTTCAAGTTTTGTTGAATATAGGCTTTTGTAGTAAGATCTGATGATTTTTTGAATTTCCTATGATTCTGTAGTTATGTCTCGCTTTTCATTTCTGATTTTGTTAATTTGGACACATTCTCTGTGTCCCCTCATTAGTCTGGCTAAGGGATTATCTATCTTGTTGATTTTCTCAAAGAACCAAGTTTTGGTTCTGTTGACTCTTGCTATGGTCCTTTTTGTTTCTACTTGGTTGATTTCAGCTCTGAGTTTGATTATTTCCTGCCATCTACTCCTCTTGGGTGTATTTGCTTCTTTTTGTTCTAAAGCTTTTAGGTGTGCTGTCAAGCTGGTGACATATGCTCTCTCCTGTTTCTTTCTGCAGGCACTCAGAGCTATGACATTTTCTCTTACCACAGCTTTCTTTGTGTCCCATAGGTTTGGGTATGGTGTACCTTCATTTTCATTAAATTCTAAGAAGTCGTTAATTTCTTTCTTTATTTCTTCCTAGACCAGGTTATCATTGAGTAGAGCATTGTTCAGCTTCCATGTATATGTGGCTGTTCTTCCCTTACTGTTATTGAAAACCAGCTTTAGACCGTGGTGGTCAAGGCTGCCCACTCTCTCCGTACTTATTCAATATAGTTCTTGAAGTTCTAACCAGAGCAATCAGACAACAAAAGGAGATCAAGGGGATACAGATCGGAAAAGAAGAAGTCAAAATATTACTAGTTGCAGATGATATGATAGTATATTTAAGTTATCCCAAAAGTTCCACCAGAGAACTAACTACTAAAGCTGATAAACAACTTCAGCAGAGTGGCTGGATATAAAATTAACTCAAATAAATCAGTAGCCTTCCTCTATACAAAAGAGAAACAAGCCGAGAAAGAAAGTAGGGAAACGACACCCTTCATAATAGTCCCAAATAATATAAAGTACCTCGCTGTGACTTTAACCAAGCAAGTAAAAGATCTGTACAATAAGCACTTCAAGCTTCTGAAGAAAGAAATTGAAGAAGACTTCAGAAGATGGAAAGCTCTCCCATGCTCATGGATTGGCAGGATTAATATAGTAAAAATGGCCATTTTACCAAAAGGGATCTACAGATTCAATGTAATCCCCATCAAAATACCAATCTAATTAAAAGAGTTAGTCAGAACAATTTGCAAATTCACCTGTTATAACAAAAAACCCAGGATAGCTAAAACTATCCTCAAAAACAAAAGGACTTCAGGAGGAATCACTATCCCTGAACTCAAGCAGTATTACAGAGCAATAGTGATAAAAACTGCATGGTATTGGTACAGAGACAAACAGATAGACCAATGGAATAAAATTGAAAACCGAGAAATGAACCCACACACTTATGGTTACTTGATTTTTGACAAAGAAGCCAGAACCATCCAATGGAAAAAAGATAGCTTTTTCAGCAAATGGTGCTGGTTCAACTGGAGGTCAACATGGAGAAGAATGCAGATCGATCCATGCTTATCACCCTGTACAAAGCTTAAGTCCAAGTGGATCAAGGACCTCCACATCAAACCAGATACACTCAAACTAATAGGAGAAAAACTAGGGAAACATCTGGAACACATGGGCACTGGAAAAAATTTCCTGAACAAAACACCAATGGCTTACGCTCTAAGATCAAGAATCGACAAATGGGATCTCATAAAACTGCAAAGCTTCTGTAAGCCAAAGGACACTGTGGTTAGGACAAAATGGCAACCAACAGATTGGGAAAAGATCTTTACCAATCCTATAACATGTAGAGGTCTTATATCCAAAATATTCAAAGAGCTCAAGAAGTTAGATAGCAGGGAGACAAATAACCCTATTAAAAATGGGGTTTAGAGCTAAACAAGGAATTCACAGCTGAGGAATGCCAAATGGCTGAGAAACATCTAAAGAAATGTTCAACATCTTTAGTCATAAGGGAAATGCAAATCAAAACAACCCTGAGATTTCACCTCACACCAGTGAGTATGGCTAAGATCAAAAATTCAGGTGCCCGCAAATGCTGGCAAGGATGTGGATAAACAGGAACACTCCTCCATTGTTGGTGGGATTGCAGACTGGTACAATGATTCTGGAATACAGTCTGGAGGTTCCTCAGAAAATTGGACATTGAATTACCTGAGGACCCAGCTATACCTCTCTTGGGCATATACCCAAAAGATGCCCCAACATACAAAAAGACACGTGCTCCACTATATTCATAGCAGCCTTATTTATAATAGTCAGAAGCTGGTAAGAAACCAGATGCCTTTCAACAGAGGAATGGATGCAGAAAATGTGGTACATCTACACAATGGAATATTACTCAGCTATCAAAAACAATGACTTTATGAAATTCATAGGCAAATGGTCGGAACTGGAAAATATCATCCTGAGTGAAGTAACCCAATCACAGTAAAACATACATGGTATGCACTCATTGATAAGTGGATATTAGCCCAAAAGCTTGAATTACCCTAGATGCACAGAACACATGAAAGTCAAGAAGGATGACCAAAATGCGAATGCTTCACTCCTTCTTTAAAAGGGGAACAAGAATACCCTTGGCAGGGAATAGGGAAGCAAAGATTAAAACAAAGGCAGAAGGAACACTGATTCAGAACCTGCCCCACATGTGGCCCATATATATACAGCCACCCAATTAGATGAGATGGATGAAGCAAAGAAGTGTAGGCTGACAGGAACTGGATGTAGATATCTCCTGAGAGACACAGCCAGAATACAGCAAATACATAGGCGAATGCCAGCAGCAAACTACAGAACTGAGAATGGGACCCCTTTTTGAAGGAATCAGAGAAAGGACTGGAAGAGATTGAACGGGCTCTAGACCCCTTATGAAAACAATGCCAACCAACCAGAGCTTCCAGGGACTAAGCCACTACCCAAAGACTATACATGGACTGACCCTGGGCTCCAACCTCATAGGTAGCAATGAATAGCCTAGTAGGGACACCAGTGGAAGGGTAAGCCTTTGGTCCTGCCAAGACTGAACCCCCAGTGAATGTGATTTTTGGGGGGAGGGCGGTAATGGGGGGAGGATGGGGAGGCGAACACCAGATAGAAGGGGAGGAGGAGGGATTAGGGGTATGTTGGCCTGGAAACCGGGAAAGTGAATAACATTCATAATGTAAATAAGAAAATACTCAAGTTAATAAAGAAAAAAAATAAAAAAATAGAGAATAGAAAGAAAAAAACAGTATTACAAATCAACTTGGATTATAAAAATAATCTAATAATGAAGCAGTAATAAAAATAGTTTCAAAGGTATTTCTTCGTTAAATTCCATAACAATATTATTTCAATGACAGTATGGAGGCATATAAAGTTTTATACTGTGATCTTTTGTAGTTATTCAGCTTATGTTTTATAAGTGAAATATTGTGAACTGTAGGGTTTCAGGCTGTGAATGGTACCATGATTCCTGGTTGAGATAGGTCAAATCCCCA
Source organism: Rattus norvegicus (assembly GCF_021556685.1). Taxonomy (NCBI): domain Eukaryota; kingdom Metazoa; phylum Chordata; class Mammalia; order Rodentia; family Muridae; genus Rattus; species Rattus norvegicus. Next base: position 91,147,463 of record NC_141554.1, read on the forward strand.
AGGACCCTAAAAGGGACAGCAGAGCATTCCTTGTCTCCCAGGAGATCAGGACCTTCATAGCTACAGGCCCCCATAGGCCCCTTTAGAGAGGTCTGAGAAAGATCAGTCATATAAGGCAACGCCCCAAGCCCCTACTCCACAGGTGAGGTCGTGACCATAGGTCACATAGGCTCAAGATGGATCAGTCATAGAAGTAGGACTACTAATGCTAACTAAAAGTCAAAATACAGAATACTACATACACTAAATTCAAGTTACATGCTACCTCGTGTAGATTCATTTAAAAATTGATATCAGATAACTTCTCAAAATAATATAATAGAAAATAAAAATCTAAATCACTTATCAAAATAAATGCATTAGTATAGAACTTGTCATAAAATATAGTATACTTTATATTAATCATCTTTACTAAAGAAGAACAATGTGTTCTTACAAATAGAATGAGATACTAGATACTTCATGTGTCTAGCTACAAAATATTCAACGCAAAATTGTATAAACTTGAATTTATCATGTGAGTTTTAATTTACTTTTTCAAGTATGTTGTGCAAATTTTGAGTTCATGAATATAATGGTGCCTTTTAAATAGTTCTATTAAGTCTTAAGATGGTCATTATATCTTTATTTTAATAATTTTACCCAGTCAAAAGAATTTCAAATACCTATATTTACACCTATTTTATCCAGAATATGAGCAACACTATTATTTTGTTCTGTGACTCTGAGTTTTCTAGACATTTCATAAGAAAGTAATCCATCCATATGATATCTCACATATAACTTACTTCACTTACCTAATACTTTTTAAATTCTTCTATAGCATAGAATATGGCAATATTTTGCTCCATTCTATTGATGAACTTTATTCAGTTGAACAAAATTATCTCATTTGGGTTTCCATTTAAAGGTTAATAGGCTTGTTCTAATCTAGCTGTAATTTTCCCACTATATTTACCAAAGTTCTCAGTAATAGTCTCTAATAATCGCCATTTTATTTTGGAATGTGAGAAAGGGGCAGGAATGGCCAGAGAGAGAATGCAGGCCTCCCACATTCTTGGTCAATGCCCTATCACTAAACTATACTCCAGGCTTCTCCTCTTTTTTGCTTCTCTGGGTTCAGCTTTGACTCCTCACAAGAGGATTGCTCAAACTACTGTCTCTTTTTGCACCTAATGTATTATCATGTAGGTTCACTTATCTTAAATGAATAGCCAGATTTCCTTTTGCTTGTCTCTGCATACAAAAAGTGTTCACCAATTCATTTGTTGCGATATTTTAAATTAATTTCATAACATTTTTCAGTAATGTAGGTCTGAATAGGAGAGTGCTAATGTTTCTCAATTACAGTTTCCATTTCCTTCACATATGTATGCAGAAGTAAAATTGCTGTCTCATAGAGTAGGTGGTATTTTTGGAAGTCAAGGATTAGCCTGAATTCCAGATGTTACTTATAATCCATATTTCCCTTTTAATCATGCCAAATGTAGGGGTATACCTTCATGCCTGGCTTAGTAGTTCTACTTTTTTAAATTTTTTGAGAAACCTCTATTTTCAGCATTGGCTATACAAATAATGTACAAAGAGTTTCTTTTCTCCAAGCTCACATAAGTTTTCTCATGAGAGTGAATATTTGTATTGGTTACTTGTCACATTGCTTTTACAAAATATTCAACAGAAGCAGCTTAAGGATGGTCATATTTTGGTCCAAATTGTGAAGGTTAACCACTATAATGATAGAGAAGACATTTTGTAGAAGCTTAAGGAAGCTGGACACAATTCATCCATAGTCAGGAAGTAAAAGCTTACTCCTTCTTATTTAGTTCATATCCCTTCCCAACGAATGATGGTATAAGCAATTAAAGAGAAACATCCCAACACAAATAACCTAACCTAGATTATTTATTACAGGAATGCCCAAAGGCTGATAAAATCTAGACACTCCCTTATTGCTCTGTTCAGATTATTGTCACCTTGGTGATTCTAGATCATGAGTAATACCAACAGCATTAGCTTCTACACTATATTAACAGGTGTGAGGTGATAAATCATTACAGCTTTCATTTACATTTTTCGCACAACGAATGATATAGAATGTTTATGTGTATGTTTGAATATTTTTGTTTTTGAGAAATGTCATTACATGTCTATATTTTAAGTACATTATGTTTATGCTTTCCTTCAGATTTATACTTCTATATTTCACAATTAAATTTTTGATCTTGAGCTGATTTTTACAAATTTAGTGAGAGTGATAGCAAATTTTATTGTCATGTATTATCCTTTATGCTTTGATACCTTGTAAAGGCTTATTATTATTTTATGTTTATTAGTGTTTCCCTAGATATATGCATATGTATTACAGGTATGCAGGTGGGTGCCTGCATTTGTGGACACACACACACACACACACACACACGCACACACACACACACACACACACACACATATATATATACATATATATATATGTATATATATATATATATATATATATATATATATATATATATATATGCAGGTGATCTTGGATGCCAGAAGAGGTTTCAGGTCCCCTTGAAATAGAATTTCAGGTAGTTGTTTGTAGCATGTAGTTTTTGCTTTACCCATCTCAGCTCCAGAAAGTACCCACATTATCGGACCCCTCCTTGAATTCCTTGAAAAAACACACACATATAGTTATTCATTTTCTATTTTTCTTCTTGTCAAAATTGCTAGGCACTACTATGTCCCATGTGGATACACATGCTCTTAATTCTTTAACACTTTACCTGCCACCTCCCCTAAAGTTATGTGGTTAGTCTGTTCCATCTAGGCCATGCCAAACAACCTTGACCACATTCCAGTAGTAGTGACCACACAGACCCTAGCTCCTCCTGAGCCCTCACATGGTTGCCCGGTTTTATGCTCTTCAAAGCGTGGTGAACTCTGTTCTTACTTGTATCTCCCAACCTGCCTCCTAGGACCTGGAAGTCGAGCCTATTCATTCAGCCCAGCAATTGGCCAATGGCTTACTTTACTAGTAGATCAAGAACCAATTGGGGAACAGAACCTCAGCTTCAAAAGTGCACCTAGAGTTGTTAGCTTCCATATAGGTACTTGGGAGCCTCCCTTAGATGTTCTGCAAAAAAACAAGTACTCTAAATCATTGACCACCACAAAATGCCTCACTGGTCATTTTTGACCCTTTATAGGAAGACCAATCATCACCAGGTCTACATCTTTACTTTTAATTTACTTTTCTGTTTGTCAATATGTTCATATTTCTATCCTGCTAATCCTATTTTCATTAATATAGACATATTGCAGATTTTAAGATAATTTATGGTGACAAGTTGATATTGGATCTTTTGGTTCATATTTTTTTAAATATTGAAAGACTATGCCTTCCTATGAATTTTAGTGTTTTATTCTATACATGTAAAAACACCGCTGTGATTTTAATAAATATAATAGTATGTAGATTTATTTTGCTATTTTTATATTTAAAATATTAATTACCTTGTTAACATGAGATATATTTGCATTTATATTTGTTTTCTTTTATTCATTTCATAAATGTTTTATTTTTTAAATCACTAGGGTCTCTTTCTAAGTATTTTTGTGATTCTATCCTAGATCAGATTATATACCTGATTTGTTTGGGGAATGTGTTTAATAGTGCATCAAAACACCATTGAATTTTTCATGTTTTATTCCTATGTTGTGTTTTTAAATGTGGGTATTTATTTTGATTTTGAATTTCTTTTTTATTAAACTTTTCAGGCTATTCTGGATATAAAATTGTGATGCCCAAAATACAGATAAATTGTGAATTCCTTTTACAAATTAGAAATTTCATCTTGATTAATTAATTGATTGGGCCAGAACAAGGATATACAAACCACTAACTATGGGATGCCTACGACACAACTTATTTATATATTCGACTTTAGTACACAAACTAAACCAACTTAAGGTACATTTCTTTTCCAATTTTTAAGGCTTTGTGACATTCTCAAAAATATTCACAATGCAGATAACAATGTTATGTCACAGTTCCAAGTGAAATAAATGAATGTATACCATCACTATTTGCAAGCATGCATGATTCAGTTTCACAGGTAGCATGTGGCTAACAATATCTTGTCTCAAATGACTTCTGATTTAATTATTGAGGGTACTTTGCATCTTGATGGCACATCACACTTTGCCTTCACTACTTTATAGTCAGTCTTCTTATTTTTTTTCTGAGCTAGCAGCTGAGATATGAGAGGATGCAAACCATGATTTATATTCTATTATCAATAAATTTGAATAATGCACATGAATTTGGCCTCTCATCACTTTATTCTTAGCAGCAAGGTGAAGCCCCTGAGAAGAAAAGTTAGAGATGAAGAAAGATTGTTCAGCAATAGTAAACAGATAACTTTATCTTTGTTGAAGAAAACAGTAAAACATTACTTAGATATATTCATTTTCCTTTTTTGAGTCACAAACCTAGGACTACGTTAAAGTCTTGGAACAGGTGTCCCATAACTTGTAGATGCTTTACTCACCTATGGTTATAGATACAACAGCAGCAAGAATACAAACAATAATGCTACATATTTATTGTTTTCTCTCATTAAGTTCTGGGTTTTTTTTACATTTTATAATTTTATTTTTCTTGGTTATTTTATGTATTTACATTTCAAATATTAACCCCTTTCTTTATTCTCTGATACCCACCCCTTTTCCTCTGCTTGTATGAGGATGCTCACACTCTAACCCACCCATTCTACATCAATGCCCAAGCTTTCCCCTCAGTTCGGGAAATAAGTCTTCATAGGAACGAGGGCTTTTCCTCCTATTGATTCTGGGTAATGTCATCCTCTGCTACATATATCACTGGAGCCATGGGTCCCTCCATGTGTACTCATTGGTTGGTGATTTAGTCCCTGGGAACTCTGGTGGGTTCTGATTGGTTGATATTGTTGTTCTTCCTATGGTGTTGCAAACCCCTTCAGCTCCTTCAGTCTTTTATCTAACTCGTCCATTGGGATCCCCTTTGTTCAGCCCAATGGTTAACTGCAAACATCCTCATCTATATGAGTAAGCTTATGGCAAAGCCTTTTAGGAGACACCCATATCTGGCTCCTGTCAGCAAGCATATCATGGAATTAGAAATAGTAGCTGGATTAGGTGACTGCATATGGGATGAATCCCCAGGTGAGGCAGTATATAGATGAACTTTTCTTTAGTACCTGCTCCACTCTTTGTCCCTGTATTTCCTCCTGTTGAGATCTTTGTCCTCTCTTCAGGAAGGAATGAAACATCAACATTTTGATCTTCCTTCTTGAGCTTCATATGATATGTGAAATTTTCTTAGGTATTCCAAGATTTTGGGTTAATATTCACTTACCAGTGAGTGTGTGACGTGTGTTATTTTGACACTGGGTTACTTCACTCAGGAAGATATTTTCTAGTTCCGTCCATTTGCCTAAGAATTTCAGGAAGTCATTGTATTTAATAGATGAGTAGTATTGCATTGTGTACACATACCACATTTTCTGTATGTATCCTTCTATTGAAGGACATCTGGGTACTTTTCAGCTTCTGGTTTTATAAATAAGGCTTTTACAAACATAGTGGATCATGTGTCCTTGTTATATGTGGTAGCATATTTTGGGTATAAGCTCAAGAGTGGTATAACTGGTCCCAACGTAGTACTATGAACAACTTTCTGAGAAAATTTCAGACTGATTTCCAGACTGGTTATATCAGCTTTCAATCCCACTAACAATGTAGGAATGTTCCTATTTCTCCACATCCTAGCCAGCACCTACTGTTACCAGAGTTTTTGATCTTAGCCACTGGGACTGGTGTGAGGTGTAATCTCAGGATTGTTTAGATTTGCATTTCCCTGATGACTAAGGATGTTGAACTTTCCTTTATGTGTTCCTCAGCCATTCGATATTTCTAAGTTGAGAAGTCTTTGTTTAGCTCTGCACCCTAATTTTTTAATAGTATTATTTGATTCTCTGGAATATAACTTCTTGAGTTTTGTATATATTAGATATTAGCCCTCTATTGGATGGAGGATTGGTAAAGATTTTTTTTCCAATCTGTTGGTTGCTGTTTTCTCCTAACAACACGGTTTTTGCCTTACAGAAACTTAGAGATTTTATGAGGTCCCATTTGTCAATTATTTATTTTAGAGCATAAGTAATTGGTGTTTTGTTCAGGAAAATATCCCCTGTGCTTTTGTGTTTGAGGCTATTTCCCACTTTCTCTTCTACTAGTTTCAGTTTATCAGGTTTTATGTGGAGTTCCATGATCCACTTGGTCTTGAGCTTTGTACAGGAGATAAAAATGGATATATTTGCATTCTTCTACATGCTGATCACCAGTTGAACCAGAAGAACCAGAACCATTTGTTGAAAACACTAATTTTTCTCTGGGTGGTTTTAGCTCCTTTGTAAAAATCAAGTGACCATAGGTGTATGGGTTCATTTCTGGATCTTCAATTCTATTCCACTGATCTACCTGCCTGTCTCTGAACCAATACCATGCAGTTTTTATAAAACAATGCTCTCTAGTAAAGCTTGAGGTCAGAGCTTTTTATTAACACAGGGATTCTTTTATTGTTAAGAATAATTTTTGCTGTCCCAATTTTTTTGTTTTTCTAAATGAATTTGCAAATTGTTCTTTCTACTTCTATGAAGAATCGAGTTGGAACTTTGATGGGGATTGCATTGAATCTGTAAACAATTCTTTCCACAAGATGGCCATTTTTACTATAATAGTCCTCCCAATCTATGAGCATGGGAGATCTTTACATTTTCTGAGATCTTCTTTGATTTCTTTCTTCAGAGACTTGAAATGCTTGTCATACAGATCTTTCACTTGCTTGCTTAGAGTCACACCAACCTATTTTACATTATTTATGGCTATTGTGATGGGTATCATTTCCATAATTTCTTTCTCAGCCTTTTTATCCTTTGAGTAGAGGAAGTCTAGTGATTTGTTTGAGTTAATTTTATATGCAGACAGTTTGCTGAAGTTGTTTATCAGCTGTAAGAGTTCTCTGGTAGAATTTTTGGGATTACTTTAGTATACTGTCATAGCATCTACAAATAGTGATATTTTGACTTCTTCCTTTCCAATTTCTATCCATTTGTCCTCCATTTGCTGTCTAATTGTTTGGCTTAGGGATTCAAGTACTATATTGAATAGGTAGGGAGAGAGTGGGCAGTCTTATATAGTCCCCGATTTTAGTGGGATTGCTTCAAGTTTCTCTGCATTAAGTTTGATGTTGGCTACTGGTTTCCTGAACACTGCTTTTACTATGATTAGGTAAGGGCCTTGAATTCCTGATCTTTCCAAGGTATTTATTATGAAGGTGATTTGAATTTTGTCAAATCTTTCTCAACATGTAATAAAATGACCGTGTCTTTTTTATTCCCTTGAGTTTGTTTATATAGTGGATTATGTTGATGGATTTCCATATATTGAGCCATCCTTGCCTCCCTGGGATGAAGTCTATTGATCATTGTGAATTATTATTTTAATATGTTCTTTGATTTTGTTTGTGAGAATTTTATTGTGTATTTTTCCATTGATATTCTTGAGGAAAATTGGTCTGAAGCTCTCTGTCTTTGTAGGTACTTTCTTTGGTTTAGGTACAACTTTAATTGTGACTTCAAAAAACATATTTGGTAGTGCTTCTTCTGTTTCTATTTTGTGGATTCATTTCAAGAGTATTGTATTAAGTCTTCTTTGAATATATAATAGAATTCTATACTTGACCCATGTGGTCCTGGGCTTTTTTAAATTGGGATACATTTATGACTGCTTCTATTTCTTTAGGGGTTATGGGACTGTTTAGAGGTTTATCTGATGCTGATTTGACTTTTTTAAGTGGTTTCTGTCTAGAGAGTTGTACATTTCCTCCAGAATTTTCGTTTAGTTCAGTACAGGCCTTTGTAGTAGGTTCTGAGACACACACACACACACACACACACACACACACACACACACACACACATTTAATTTCCACAGTTTATGTTGTTATGTTTCCCTATTCATTTCTGTTTTTTTTGTTTGTTTGTTTGTTTTTCATTTTGATATTGTCTCATTGACCTCTTTTTAGTATGGCTAAGGTTTTATATATCTTGTTGAATTTTCTCAAAGAAACAGCTCCTGGTTTTGTTTATTCTTCACATAGTTCTTGTTACTTGGTTGATTTCAGCTCTGAATTTGATGATTTCCATAGTCTACTCCTCTTAGGTGAATTTGCTTCCTTTTTCTCTAGAGCATTCATGTGTGCTGACAAGCTATTAGAGTAGGCTCTCTCCAGTTTGTTGTTTGAGGCACTCAGAGCTATGAGATTTCCTCTTAGCACTGCTTTCATTGTGTCCCATAAATGGGTTATGTTGTGCCTTCATTTTCATTAAATTCTAAAAAATATTTAATTTCTTTATTTATTCTTGACCAAGTTGTCATTGAGTAAAGCATTGTTCAGCTTCCATGTATATGTGGCCTCTCTTTTTTGTTATCAAAGACCAGCTTTATTTAGTCCATGGTGATCTGATAGGGTGCATGGGATTATTTCAATCTTCTTATATTTGTTGAGGCCTGTTTTGTGAACGATTATATGGTCAATTTGGAGAAGGTATTATGAGATGCTGGGAAGAAGTTATATTCTTTTGTTTTAGAATGAAATATTCTATAAATATCTGTTAATCCATTTGGTTCATAACTTCTTGCCCTTGATTTGGATCATATTCAGAATTGAATGTTCATCTTGGTAGATTTTTCCTTTGATGTTTATAAAGTTTCCTTCCTTGTCTTTTTTGATAATTTTTAGTTGGACATCAATTTTATTCAATATTATAATCGCTACTCCATGTTATTTCTTGGAACCATTTGCTTGGAAATCTTTTCTTCTAGCCTTTTTCTCTGAGGTAGTGTCTGTCTTTTTCACTGGTGCATGTTTACTGTATGCAGGAAAATGTTGGATCCTGTTTTAAGACCATTCAGTTATTCTTGTCTTTTTATTGGGAAATTTAGTCCATTGATGTTAAGAGATATTAAGGAATATTGATTGTTGATTTTTGTTATTTTTGTTGTTAGAGGGTGAGTTATATTTGTTTGGCTATCTTCTTTTGGGCTTGTTGAAAGAGGATTATCTTCTTGCTTTTTCTAGGGTGCAGTTTCCCTCCTTGTGTTGGAGTTTTCCATCAATTATCCTTTATAGGGTGGGATTTGTGTAAACATATTATGTAAATTTGTTTCTTTTCAAGGAATATCTTGATTTCTCCATCTATGTTAATTTACAGATTTTCTGGGTATTGCATTTGTGTTCTCTTTGGGCATATATGAAATCTTCTGAATCTTCTTTCTTTCATAATCTCAGTTGAGATGTCTAGTGTAATTCTAATAGGTCTGCCTTTATATGTTACTTGATATCTTTCCCTTACCCCTTTTAATATTCTTTGGTATTTTGACTATTATGTGGCAAGAGGAATTTCTTTTCTGGTCCATTCTATTTGAGTTCTGTATGCTTCTTATACATTTATGTGCACCTCTTTGTTTAGATTAGGAAAGTTTTCTTCTATAATTTTGTTGAAGATATTTACTGACCCTTTGTATTGGGAGTTGTTGCTGTCCTCTATACCTATTATTCTTAGGTTTGGTCTTCTTATTGTGTCCTGGATTTCCTGAATGATTTGGGTTATGAGCTTTTTTGGTTTTTGCATTTTCTTTGACTACTGCATCAATGTCTTCAATGGTTTTTTCTGCCCATGTGATTCTCTCTTCTATCTCTTATACTCTCTTGGCGATCCTTGTATTTATGACTCCTGATCTCTTTCCTAGGTTTTCTATCTCCAGTGTTCTCTCTCTTCGTGATTTCTATATTGTTTCTATTTCCATTCTAGATCCTGAATGGTATTATTCAGTTCTTTCACATGTTTTGTTGAACATGTAACTCTTTAAGAGATTATTCTATTTCTTCTTAAATGGTTTCTAAGTGTTTACCCATGTTCTCCTGTATTTCTATAAGGGAGTTATTTATATTCTTCTTAAAGTCCTCTATCATAATCAAGAGATGTGATTTTAAATACAAATTGTGCTTTTCTGATGTGTTGGGATATCTAGTATTTGCTGTCATGGGAGAATTGGGTTATGCTGATACCAAGTAGCTTTGGTTACTTTTACTTATGTTATTGTGCTTGCTTCTTGCAATCTGGTTATCTCTAGTTTTACCTGACATTGCTATCTCTGACTGCAGCCTCTTCCTCCTGTGATCCTGATTGTGTCAGAACACCTTGGAGTCCATCTGTCTCTGTGATCCTGTGATCCTTTGATCCTGGTTGTATCCAATTTCCTGAGAGTCGAGCCTCCTCTGTGATCCTTTGACCCTATGATCCTGGACATTTTGAGCACCTCTATCCTGGGAATGTTATAGCACTTGGAAGTCTGGCTTCCTCTCAGTGTTGTGATTCTTGGTTGTAGACACAGTGTCCAAGGTCTGCTCAGGACACTGTTTCAGACCAGAAGGAACCTGTGCCTATGTCTGTGTGGGGGGATCCTGTGATCCTGGATCCTGGGGTTACAGTTACTCCCAGTGCTGGGGCAGTTATTGTAACCACCACACCTCTCATCCTGTGTGTATCAGAGTACCTTGGAGTCGGACTTCCTCTGGGTGTTGTGTGAGTGGGTGGGGAGCCAGGGCCCAAGGTCTGCTCTGGGTACTGGTTCAGACTAGAAGGGACCCATGCCCCTGGCTGGGCAGGGCTTCCTGATTCCCTGGTTCTCTGAGGACACACTTACTCCTGGTGTTGGGGCAGATGTTGTTGTCTCCTCACCTTTGATCCTAGGCTTAATAGAGCACCCGGGAGTTGGGCTTCCTCTGGGTGTTGTGGGACTGGGTGCAGAATCAGCATACAAGGTCTACTCAGGACACTGGTTCAGACCTTAAGGCACCCATGCCACTGGCTGGGTGGTAGTCTCTTCTATTTTCATCTAAATGTTTAATATTCATGTAAATACCATATTTTTGGTAGAACTACTCAACGAAAGTCCCTGAGCTTGAAGGGGCTTGAGACCCCATATGAACAACAATGCTAAGCAACCAGAGCTTCCAGGGACTAAGCCACTTATACATGGACTGACCCTGGACTCTGACCTCATATGTAGCATTGAATATCCTAGTAAGATAATCAGTGTAAGGGGAAGCCCTGGGTCCTGCTAAGACTGAACGTGATTGTTGGGGGGAGGGCGGCAATGGGGGGAGGATGGGGAGGGGAACACCCTTAAAGAAGGGGAGGGGGAGGGATTAGGAGGATGTTGGCCCGTAAACCGGGAAAGGGAATACCACTCGAAATGTAAATAAGAAATACTCAAGTTAAAAAAAATAAAATAAAATAAAATTAAGTACTTAATTAATTTTATTGAAAATAAATTCTTCTTTTATACATCACAATAACATTTTCCACCAATCCATATCTCCAAGCTCTCCTTCCCTTACCTTCTCCCTGATTGACTTCCCTCCATTTTCCTTAAGAAAGGAGCAGATTTCCAAGAGACAACAACCAAATTCTACAAAACAATGTACAATAAGACAAGACAAAGCCCTTATATTGAGGCTGGACTAGTCACTAGGAGGGAAATAATCACATGCACAAGCAAAGAGGTCAGAGACACTCCTATTCCTTTTGTTAGGAGGCTCACAAAAGCACTGAGACAATAGCCAGAACATATATGCGGAGGATCTGATGCATACCCATGCATGCCCAGTGTTTAAAGCTTCCATTCAGTCAACCTACATGAGGCCTGATTTGTTGATTTTCTCTTCATTTTCTATGAGTCCTACAGTTTTTCCTTTCACTCCTTCTCAAACATGAGGGTTCCATGAGCACTGAGGGTAGGGACCAGACGGAAAATTCTGATCGTCTTATGTCTGATTTCTATATATCAGCTCCCATCTGCTGCCATAGGAAGCCTCTCTAATAATGACTAGACAAGGCAGAGATCTATGAGTATACAATCATTTGCTGAAGATGCTTTCTTTTATTCAGTTTGTATTTCTGGGTCTTTAGAAAAAAATACTGTCCATCAGTGCCATCAGTGTATGAATTTGCTTTTCATTTCAATTCTACTGACTGGTGTCAGGTGGAAACCTAGGTTTTGTTTGTTTGTTTGTTTGTTTGTTTGTTTGTTTAATTTCCATTTCCCTGATGACTAAGGATGTAGAATATTTCTTCAGTTGCTTCTCAGACATTAGGTATTCCTCACTTAAGAATTCTTCATTTAAGGGTTGGGGATTTAGCTCAGTAGTAGAGTGCTTGCCTAGCAAGCACAAGGTTTTGGTCCCAAGCTCCGGAAAACAAAGCAAAACAAAACAAAACAAAACAAAACAAAACAAAACAAAACAAAACAAAACCCAAGAATTCTTCAGTTAGCTCGGTTCCCCATTTTTTAAATAAGGTTATTTGGTCTAACTTCTTGAGTTCTTTGTATATATTGGATATTAGTCCTGTATTGGACGTAGGGTTGGTAAATTTATTTTCCCAATCTGTTCTTTTTTGTATGTTTTTATACCAATACCATGCAGGATTTATTACTATAACTCTGCATTACAACTGGAAATCATAATGGCAATATTTCCAGCAGTTCACAAATTATTCAAGATTGTTTTCTCTATACCAGAGGTTTTGTTTTCCATATGATATTGAGAATTGTACCTTCAAAGTCTTAAAGAATTGTGTTGGAATTTTGATGAAGATAGCCTTGAATTTTTCATTGTATTTGGTAGGATGGTCATCTTTACTACATCAATCCTACTGATTTTATGAACATTGGTGATATTTTCTTATCCTGTTATATTCTTCAATGTCTTTCTTCAAAAAACGTGAAGTTTTTCATACAAGTATTTCACTTGCATGGTTAAAGTTACCCCATATATTTTATCTTCTTTGAGGCTATTATGAAGGTTGTTGTTTCCAAGATTTCTTTCTCAGTACATTTGTTATTTGTATATAGGAGGACCTCTGAATTTTTTTAAAGGTAATCTTGTATCCAGATACTGAGCTGAAAATGTTTTTCAGATGTAGGATTTTTCTGGTGAAAAATTTATTGTCACTTTTGAATACTATTACATCATCTCCAAATAGGGATGCTTTGACTTGTTCCATTTTAATGTATATAACCATGTTCTTTGGTTTTCTTATTGATTAGAATTGGAGAGAGAAAGAGAGAGAGAGAGAGAGAGAGAGAGAGAGAGAGAGAGAGAACAACTTTGCTTTGTTCTTGTTTTTTTTTTGTTCTTGTTTTTGATACAATTGTTTTTTGAGTTTCTCTTCATTTCATTTGACCTTTGCTATTTGCTTCCTGTGCATTGCATTTATTATATTTATGTATGTCCCTTGTTTCCCTAATATCCCCATCACTTTTATCATGAAGAGGTACTGAGTTTGGTATCTAAATAAATGACCACGTGATCATCTTCTTTCAGTTTACTTATAAGGAGGATTGGATTTACAGATTTTCCTATGTCAATCTATTTCTTCATCTCTGAGATGAAGACTACTTAATCATGGTAGATGATATTTTGTTCTGTTCTTGGATTTGTTTTGGAGGTATTTATATTTGTGTTTAAGTTCATGAGGGAAATTGGACTATATATTTGTTCCCCCCCACACCACCAGAGCTGAGAATCAAACCCAGGCCTTGTGCATGATAGGCAAGTGCTCTACCACTAAGCTAAATTCCCAACACATATATTTGTTTTTTGAGTCTTTTTGTGTCTTGAGGGTCAAGATAACTGTAGTCTCATATAAGTGTAGTCTCATAAAATAAATTGGGCTATGGTTTTTTCAGTTTCTACTTTGTGGGTTAATTTGAAGATTATTGGAATTCACCCCTCTTTAAAAATTTAGTAGAAATCTGTGGGACATCTATCTGGATGTGGAGAATCTTGTTGTAGTCATTAGGTGATTTTTAATTACTGTTCTATTTTACTATGAATTATAGTTCCATTTACATTGTTTATCTGATTTTCATTTAACTTCAAGGAAGTAAATTACAAATTTCTTTTATATTTTCCAATTTTATAAACTATATGTTTTTGAAGTATGTCCTCAGGATTCTCTAGATTTCCTTGACATCCATTGTTATGTCCTCTTTTGTTTCTGATTTCATTCATTTGGATATACTCTTTCAAACTTTTAGTTAGTTTAGATAAGTGTGTGTCTATCTTAATGGTTTTTTAAAAGATTCAATGCCCTTTTATTGACTCTTTGCATTGTCTTTTGTTTCCAACTTATTGACTTCACCCCTCAGCTTGATTATTTCACACTTTCTGCTTCTTTTGGGTGTGCTTACTTCTTTTAATTCTAGAGTTTCCATGTGTGCTCTTAAGCTGTTAGTATGACATTTCTCCATTTTTTAAATGTAGGCACTTAGGGCTATGAACTTTCATTTTATTATGACTTCCATTGTGTGCTATAACTTTGAGTATATTATATAATCATTTCTGTTTTTTATTGAATTCCAGAAAGCCTTTCATTTGTTTCTTTGTTTCTTGAGCTAGATATTTTAAAATATATACTGGGGACTAGAGACATGGCTCCATAGCTGTTCTGAGTACCCTAGTTCTGTGTCCAGCAGCAACATCAGGATTGTCATAAATGCCTATACCACCAGCACCTGCAGATACAGCACCATCATAGAGCTTCTGTTGGTACATCTCCTCATGAGTAAATTAGCAATAATGATGTCTTTTTCTTTAAATATTGCCTTAATTCAGATGAAGTACCCTTACTCTCTTTTGTTTGTCAGCTTCAGCTTCAAGTCTATTTTGTCATATATTAAAATAGTGACACCTTTTGCTTCCTTGTCCCATTTGATTTGAGTAATTTCTTTCAGTGTTTTTCTCTAAGGTGGTGGATATATTTAAAGCTGTGATATGTTTCTAAGAGATGAAAGCTACATTGATCTTTTTTCTTGATCCATTCCACCAATATATGTTCTTTGATTAGATTATTTGAAGCATTAACATGAAAGTTTTATAGCCCTGTGTTGTTGATATTTTATGTTTTTCCCCTCATGATACTTTGTGATTCAATAATTATATCTCGATTCATTTTCTTTTCATAGTCTCTTGGCTATGGTCATTCTTTTCTTCATTTTGAAATAGTGCTTCTTGTATCTTGTTTTCTTTTTCTATTACATATAATATAATTCAAAGGTAAAAGGTATAAAGGGGTTAAATTCTAGAACATATTTTAAAAATTATCAGTACAAACCATTAAAAGTTAGTCAAAAGAAAAAAATCAAGTACACAATTCACAGAAGAAACTTAGGCAACTGATAAGCACTTAATTTGCAGCCACATGAATAAAGAACATATTAATTAGGGTTTCCATTGCTGAGAAGAAACAGCATGATGATGGCATCTACATTATCTGGGGCTGATTTACATGTTCAGAGGTTTGGTCAGATATAATGACAGGAAATAAGGCAGCACACAGGCAGATGACACTGTGCTGAGGAAGAAGCCAACAGTTCTGCAGCCTGATCTGAATACATTCATAAGACTATTGCTAGTTATCTAGGAGAAGGGTCTCAAAGCCCACCCCCAGAGTGACACAATTCTGCCAATAAGAACACACCTACTCCAGCAAGGCCAGACTTCCTCATAGTACCACTCCCTTGGCTAAACATATTCAAGCACAAGAGTCTATGGAGGCTAAACCTATTCAAACCACTACATTCCACTCCCCGGTTCCCATAGGCTTCTTCAAACACATGAGTCTATTGAAACCATACCTAACCACAGCATAGTACAAAATACATTAAGTCTAAGTTCACAAGTCCCCACAGTCTATAGCAGTCTCAACAATACTAAATATCTAAATTTCAAAGTCTGTTTTGAGATTTATAGAATGCCTTAATCTTAATCCCATATAAAATAAAAC
Organism: Rattus norvegicus; assembly: GCF_021556685.1. Classification (NCBI taxonomy): domain Eukaryota; kingdom Metazoa; phylum Chordata; class Mammalia; order Rodentia; family Muridae; genus Rattus; species Rattus norvegicus. Next base: position 91,163,407 of record NC_141554.1, read on the forward strand.
CCAAAAAGCAGATCTGCATCCTGATCTGAATACACAGTATGTGATCACATACTACCAATTGCACAAATATATGTTGCTCATTCTAAAATGTTATAGTGAGGAAATACTGGACCAAAGCAAGAGTAAAAACTAGTTGGGGAAACCCAGACCTTTGCATCTCTGTCTGATGTCAAAATATTCTTCAGATTTCCAACTCATTTTATGTTTTCTGACTGCAAAATTATTCTTTCTTTGGGCTAGTTTCATTCCCTGTTAACAGTTTTCCTTGGCAAGTATCCCAGTGCTCTGGCTTCTCAAATTTCTTGCAGTCTCCAGGGGAGCTTCAACTTTATAGCTTCTTGTTCCAATGTATGGGATCAACAGATGATCTACTGGGCTACTCCAAAGGGCATGGGTCACATTTCTAGTTCTTCCTTCTATAGAACTCCATGGTCTGCTTGATGCCTCTCCATTGCTGCTGCTATTTTTGAAAGTATTCTCATGATACTGGCATCTCTAATATGCTTTGGTTTTCTGCTGCAACTAGGATTCACGAATAGTTTCTTATAGGTCCCTTTGTGGTGTCAATCTTCAACTTCTAAGCATAACCACTTTAGTAACGGACTGTCACCTGCAACTGAGGCTGCACCTTCACCAATGACATTTTCTGGCCTCTCATAGTACCAAGCCTCAGCTCCTCTCCATGATCATCATATCTTCAAAAGCAGTACCACCTGGGGATTCCTAAACATTATCAAGTCCAGTTACAAATGAAATACAACTTTGGCTATCTCAGGAGCATAGCTTCCTTGTTTTTTCAGAAAACCCTTGTCTTAAAATTTCTCCTCAGTGATGCTGGTTTCTTCTTAATTATTGTTAATCTCTTAGCTCTAGCTCACCAGGTTCAATTAACTCTATAGACAGTATCTAACAGCCAAAACTACTTGTTGAAGCTGGAACATGACTCTCTTTTTCTGCTGCTTCTTCATCACCTTTCAGATTTTGATGATTTCCTTCATTGTATAAGCTTAGCAGTCCTGGATCTTGCTCTGTATATTGACTTTGAACTCAGAGACCTGCATGTCTCTGTCTGCTGAATTCTGGAAGTAAAGGTGTGTAGCACCAGGCCTCCACTTAAGATTTTTTCTACCTGGAACTTGCATTATCCAAGGCTGGCCTTGAACTCAGAGGCCTACTTGCCTCTGTCTTCTAAGATTAAAGACTTGTACCACCACGAATGGACCTATGTTTTCCATGGACACTATTCCTCAAGATTTGGATAAAAAGCATTGTTTTCTAGTCTGAAAAATCTACATCACAGGTGTGCCCTCGGTTTTGGGATTGTAGTTCATTTTAGATTTAAAAAGTTCAAATAAAAACAATAACTATGTAGTAAGCCTATCACTGTATAACCAACACTTATTCAACTGCAGTTACATAAACAATAAATTCAATCTATGTGTGAACTTGCCCCAAATTTCACCACTTTCTTAATCTCTTTATCTTCTTTAACATAGGATTCAGCTCGATTCTACATTCTAGTCCTCCTTGATGACTTAAACCATATATTTTGTATTTTTTCTTTCTCCATCTTCTACACTTGATATAAATGCTCTTTTTAAGATTGAACCACAACACAGAATCTAAACTAGGTTATTTTAAGACCTTCTTTGTCAATGCAATTAATTTGACTCTCCTCACTTTATCCCCAGGCAAACTCCTCGGACAAAGAAAATACCACAAGAACAATCTCTCAGTCATATACTAAAATTCTTTTCCTCTAAAACCTCTAGAGCCAGGTTTCCACAGTTCAAATCACCTGCAGCAATAACATATTCTATATACCTATTTGAATAGCTCATTAAGATCAACTTAATTCATTCCAATGCTTTCCAGATCCAAAGTCTTCAAATCTACATTATTGCAAACAAAAGTGTGGCCAGACCTATCATAGCAATACCCCTGTCTCTGGTAAAAGTTTCTCTTTTAGTTTGGGTATATTGCTGTGAAGAGACAGCATGACAAAGGCAACTCTTAGCAAGGCAATTATTTAATTGGGGTTGGTTTACAGTTTGAGAGGTTAAGGCTATTATCATTATGGTAGGAGGCATGCAGGTAGATACATTGCTGAAGAAGCTGAGAGTTTTACATCATGATCTGAGGGCATCCAGGGAGGGATTCCATTTGCAGGCAGCTAGAAAGAGGCTTTCTTCCACACTGGATGGTACCTGAGCATAGGAGGACACCCCAAAAGCCCACTCAGGCAGTAAAACACTTCCTCTTTAAAAGCCCATATTTCCCCATATTTCCTAATAATGCCAATTCATGGTCAAGTATAATCAAACATATGAGTCTATGGAGTCTATTCAAACCACTATAGGACACTAATGCATTATGTCATGAACTGTTATGAAATTCTATCACTAGTACAAAAGATATTGTGGTAGAGAAAATTGTCATAGGACATCTTGATTGACTTGTCCATTTCATTTGTACTGATAAGCTTATTGACATTTTTCTGCCCAATTGGTTTTTTTTACAGGGTTTTTTCCTTTATTTCTCAAGGTGCAACTGAATTGTTCTGCTCTTACCTTCAGGAGCTATAATCAGGTTGAGACTATAGTACTTTGGATTGTAGTCTTGTGCTAGATTAGAGACATATACCTAGAGAAAGAATGTACCTCGATGAACTCCATAGTCTTGTTTAAGTAAGCTCCAAATGTATCGATTTACAGATTAAAGTTGTAAGATATGCATTTTGGCATTTGAACTTCTGCTTGTAATTCATGTTTAATTTTTTTCTGTTTTTCTATTTTATTACTCAATAGTTTACATTGCCGGGAGAAAGAGTTTATGCTCTCTTGTAAAAATAAACAAAAAAAACATACTACATATTTAAATGACAGGATAGTAAAAAGAGACTATGAAGCATAGAGCAAATGTATTTTAATAGAAAAGTGATTTATACTTTTGATTGGTCAGTGAAAATAGAAACTTATGGAGGTGCACATGTTGCTTCATAAAAATATGCTATTATTTGCTATAGCAAAGATTATGTGATAGTGTGTTTTAAAGTATCATTATATTTTGATATTAGCAAAAGGTTCTTGTTTTTTCCCCATGGAAATATTGCCAGTTTCAGAGTTAGTGTAGTTTCTATAACCACTTGGCAAATACTTTCTTACTTATTTTTAATCAAGTTTAGAATTGAATGATTCAAATTATGTTTTCATTGCCATCATATATCAATAGTAAAGTTCAGAGAATTGACTCATAAAACACATTAGGGCATAATATTTGAATAGTTCATTCAGTCTACCACAATTAAGCAAAGGCACTGAGCCTTTTGGTGAAAATATTTAGTATTCTGTTGTGAGAAAAAAAAATGAGGAAAATATGTGGATTCTGGTCAAGTTTTGAAAGGATTTTTAAGTATAAAATGGCAACTCATGTGAAACAGTTTTACAAAATCCAAGGGAGGGTATGTGTGTGAATTTTGAAGAAAGGCTGGATTTTCCTTTTTATGTGAATATTTTTTTAAAACTGTTGCCATCCCCAGACTACACAGGATGCCTTATGTGGCAGTGACTTTCATGACATTCAAATTTTGGGGGTGAATTCAGATTATAAATTATCTGATACACTTTTATAAGAATTGAGCTTTAAAATGAGCTTTAAGGTTCAAACTTGGTTTAAGATAATTTAATGATGATAAAAAAAACCAAACAAAGAAACACCCCATTACTTGTGACCTGTGGAGATGATTCCATAAGAATACTTGCTATGTGAGCATGAAGATTTCTGTTCAGATCAACAGTGTCCATATAACATTGCTTTAAATGCCCACATGCTCGATTTATACCTGTCTTTAAAGAACTAGCTAGAGAGAGCAGGCAGTTGATGATTGGAAATTACTGAACAACCAGAATAACCAAATATATGTGAAGTCCAATCTCAGAAAGAGAATATATCTCAAGGCTGAGAACAAGAGATCACTCACACCTGACTTTATCTTCTGGCCTCTAGACTGAGGTCAGACCCACACAAAGCACTCACACACACACACACACACAGACACACACACACACACACACACACACACACAAACACATATACACACACACAAACACACACTATCATTTGATGCAATTATACTTTAACATAAAAGGAAAAATTTCAAATGGTGAATTTTGTGATATATTTCTGATTTTTTTTTCTGAAAGCAAAAGGAACTATGAAATATATATTTATTATTTTATACTCAGTGGCAGAGCAGGCAATTTAAGGCTTTAAAGAAAATAAGTAATATTTCTGACAGGATTAATTTTAGGATCAGAACATAGCCAATTTGATGGCTTTTTGTCCCAGCTGAGAAGAGTAATTGAAAAATCATGGTTGAAAAGCACACACAAATCATTATTCTTTTCTGATCTGCTTTTTATTCCCGAAGGTTGATTTTTCATCTCTCAATTACAATCAGGAAGATTAAGAAATTTAATATATAGAGGATTACAGATTGTCTATTTTTAACAACAGGATATAATTACTAAAGTATAAATCTCCCACCACGCACAACAGGAGATAAGTATTATTTTCATGTATTCATCATCCTCACCACTCACATGTTCATTGCACATCACCTACTCCCAGTAAGCACAAGGCAGCCTTCCCTACAGGATGGGAAAGTGCATGTAGAGAAAATGGCAGGGGATCAATGCTTACAATTTAGGTGTTTTTAACCAATTTGCAGCAAAAGTATCTTTATATGTATTGCTTAAATAAATTCAAGGTTGTTCTTTAACAAAATACATTTGAATCAAAGGGTGAGGTTAACAGGATAATACATTTGATGGTTCTCTGGGGAAAATTTTCAATACAGTAAATCAGATTCAGATTTAACTACTTAATAGCTCACTTTATATCCAGAGAAATTAAAAGATACAAAAAACATAAGTGGTATATAACATTTACATGTGCAATATAACTTTAGAGTTACTCTTACTAGAGTTGAGATTTTTCAATTTTGTACTTCTTAAACATTAGAGTGACTAGTAATTTAATCCATTATCCAAGTAAATTGACAGCATGCTTTTTGGGGGAAGTTATTGGAGAATTATTGCTCATAACATACTGTTTTCAAGATGAAAATTTCAGAATTAAATGGAATGTTTTAAAAATGTTTGAGCTATGTCATGCTGATAAATAATGACTTCGTATCAAGTGATTTAAAGGCAAAAAGCCAGCAATTCTTATTTGCATGGCATAAAGAGATGGGTAGGAATGATTTCTAAAATTATAACAAGTACCTCAATTGTGAAAAATAAATTCAGGCTGTCAACTCAGGAGTCAAGGTAAGAACAAAGAATGCTGTTTGAATTTATCAAATAGGTAAACATTAAGTATAGCAAATTTTTTAGACAAAATTAATTTAGTACAGAGGTATCATTTGACTTTTCTAGATGTAGTTGTTATGAGCCAATTGGATACAGGGTCATCAACTATTTGTTCTACTAATCCTAGTATGGACCTTGGACATTTTATCATAACTATAATGGTATTATATATAAAACAAAAAAATATGTACTAAGAAACCCATGCCACAATGAGAATTGAAAGTAAATGTTATGTTTCAAATCAATTTTTAGAAGCTATAGAAGTAAGCAGCTGTGTGGCTTTCTCTCTATGCCTTTCCTTGATTCTTTCCTCTACTGTATTGCAATAATACTCTCATAATGACTTCTGATTATTTATATATTTTTAAACTAACCTTATAGAATTTTTCAGTTTTATTAAGACATTTCATATTCTGATCAAAAATATTTTCATCCTTACCATTAAAATAAATCTCTGATTTTTTAAAATTTCCTCCAGAGTTCAATTTCCTTCTCATTTTTGTTGTTGTTTTTGCTTTGTTTTTTCATTGTTACATATCACTGCACTTTTCCACAGAGTCTATTTCTTTAAAATTTGTCATATTTTTCCTATATTCATCCTTGCTGTTACCTTTCTTGGTACATTTATTCCTTATCCTTCTCTTGCCAGTTTCCTTCCTGCCATAGTCTCCCTTCTTTCATGTCATTTTATATAAAGGTTGTCTTTATTCTGTAAAGAAATTTCTTGTATTTATCTTTTACTCTTTAGTTATCATTTATCGTTTTAAAGATAATTTCCTGTTTAGCAAACAGTAATCACACAATAAACATGAAGGAATGCTCTTTGGCTATTACAAACAAAGATATCATGAAATTCACAGGCAAATGTAAGGAAATAGAAAAGATAATTCTAAGTATATAAGTTAGACCCAGAAATAATTGCATATATGTATTCACATGTAAGTGGACATTGACCATAAAGTACAAGATAACCATGTTATAATCCATAAACCCAAAGAAATTTGTAATAAGGAAGTCTAAGGGAGGAATGAATCTCCCATGAATCTCAATCAGAAGGGGGAATAAAATAGACATTGGAGGTAGATGAAGGGAAGGAATCAAATGGGAGAGGACTGGATGAGAAAGGGAGTGAGGAGGGGAAGAGGAATGCAGATCAGGTGTTGGGAGGGGACAAGAGAAGGCTGGGGGTGGGAATAGAGATCAGATGGGGCTATTCTGAGACTCTCTGGACACCTGGAGCTGGGGAGGCTCTTGGGAGTTCATGGGGATTAACCTTGCTGAGACTTTTCGTAGCTGGGAATATGGAGACTGAAGGAGTCACCTCCTGTAGCACACAGAACTGTCAGTGGTGTGGCAAGGACAACAACCAATCCACAAAACCATCAACCCAAAATTGTCCTGCCTACATGATGCTCAGGGATCAGGATGGAGCAGAGATTGAAGGAATGGTCAAGCAATGACTGGCCCAACTTGAGATCCATCGCATGGGACTCAAAACAGTCCCTGACACTATTAATGATACTTTGCTATGATTGCTCCCAGAAGCCTACTGTAACTGTCTCCCACAAGATTTCATCAAGCAACTGAAGGAAACAGGTGTAGATATGCATAGCTAAACATCATTGGACCTCAGGGAGTCTTGAGGAAGAAAAGGGAGATAGGATTGAGAGAACAAGAAAACCTACAGCGTTAACTAACCTGGGCTCATGGGGCCTCACAGAAACTGAACTACCATCCAAAGTGCATGCAGGGCTAAACAAATTTGAAGCATCCATGCAGCTTTGTCTTCATATGGGTCTCCTAACAATTCATACAGGGGCTGTCTCTCACTCTGATGTATGCCACTGGATCTCCTTCCCTTAGTTGGACTGACTGGTTGAGCCTCAGTTTAAAAGGATATGCTTTCCCAAATAATTTCCCAACATAGAGCTTACCCAAGGGAGGCTGCCCTTCTCTAAGGAAAAGGATAAGAGGAATTGGGATGTGTGTGCATTTGTGTGTGTGTGTGTGTGTGTGTGTGTGTGTGTGTGTGTGTGTGTGTGTACAGATTTGTAAGAGTGGGATTTGAAGGAGAAGACAGAGGGGCTGCTTTTAGGATATAAAATGAATAACTGTAAATTAGTAAAAAATAATTAATTCTTCATCTCAAATTTTGGTAACAAATGTACATAAATAGAATTTATGGTTTGGCAAAATCATCAACTCTTCTATAGCTCAATCTTTGTAAATTTTCAAGTTAGAGTGTGTCTTGATTATTTGATTGTGTATGAATAGTGTGCTTTTATGAGTATATTTGGTTTTTCATGAAGATACCCATTTTTATGCAACAGAAAATTAGATATTGTTTAAATGTATTAACATTAGTAGGATATTTATATCGAAATATCTTCCCGTAAACAATGAGAACTAATTCCCACATATTCTTCAATATCTACATGTGTACAATGGAGCATATATGTGAATGTATAAAAATAAGGTATATATAAAAATAAAAATGAAATATGTTAAAAGGCAAAGGGCTTTGGTGTACAGCATAATACTATGAATTACAAATTTATCACAGTTAATATTTCCAGCAACTATTAGAAGTCATGTGGTGGTTTGCCTGAGAATGACCACAATAGGCTTATATGTTTGAAAACTTGGTCCCCAGTTACTAGAAATTTTAGGAAGAATTAGGAGGTGTGGCTTTGTTGAAGGAGGTATGTCACTGGGTGATTTTTGAAGTTGTAAACACTCATACAAGGCCTAATTCATTCTCTCTCTCTCTCTCTCTCTCTCTCTCTCTCTCTCTCTCTCTCTCTCTCTCTCTTTCTGGCTGTTGCCTGTGGGCCAGGATGTAAAACTAAGTCTGTCTGCTTTCTGCCATGATTGCCATGATGATAATGGGCTAACCCTCTAAATCTCAAAATAAGCCATCCATTAATCACTTTGTTATAAGAGTTATCTTCTTCATGGCATCCCTTCACAGTATTAGGACAGTGACTTAAGTTACAAGTTGTTACTAGGGATTGGAGAATTGCCATAACAGACCTGACCATACTCTTTAGAGAAATAAAGAGGACATTGAAAGTTTAGATTATAAAAGCAGTATAATGTGATAATCAGGTCTTTTTAAAAATCATTTTATTGGTTTATATTTCAAATGATATCTCCGTTCCCTGTTTTCCCTCCACAAAACCCCATCTCATCTCCCCTCACTTGCTCCCCTTTGCCTCTATGAGGGTGCTCCTCCACCCACTCATTTATTTCTGCTTCACTGCTCATAATTTCCCTTCCATAGGCAAGCATACTTAAATTTCTACATTTAAAGAATGAACTCTTACAATTTACTTACATTTTACTACTACAGTAGTTTGAATGAGAAATGTCCACTATAAGCACATTTATATTTGTGACTGCTCCACAATTGATGGTGGTATCAGAGAAAATTTTGAATTATTTTAGGTATTGGACCTTTGCTTAAAGATGTATTTCACTATGTGTTAGCTATACAAATTCCTAGCCTCAGCCACACTTCCACTCTATTCTTTCTGATTAATGTTTGTATTTTGTAGTTGATCTGGCTCTTCCTTGATGACTGCTGCTGACAGCAATGCCTCACCTACCATGACAGACTCATAGGCCTTTGGAGCCATTAGCCGAAAATTGTTAACCCATAAATTTCTTTGGTCATAACAAATGATCATAGCAACTGAAAAATAATGAATACAAATGTTATAAGTGAATGTATGTAATTATTTTCATCTTTCCTACCAATAATTATAATTCTTTGCGGTTTTCCTGAATTACATTCTCTGAGCTACTTGTTTCTATTTCAATATATGTTTCTTATGATTCAAGAGACATGTTGTTGAGGTCAAGCACCTTGTGAGAAGGGGTTTTTCTATAATCTGATTAAAACAGGCATTTTTATTTGGTTTAATATTTTGAAGATTTCCCCTGTATGTAGTACTTTCACATTCTGCCATGTCCACTTCTTTTTCTAAGTTAATTGTCTTCTTAAAACCAAATACTTGGCTGGACACAGTTTGATTGTATAGTGTCCAATATTAAAGTAGACATGTTGTAGCCTATAGTAGTGGAGTAATGTGGCTGAGATTTCTCATATTATATGAGTAGAAATGGAACTAAGATGTCTTTTCTTCTTTCATCCATTTTGCATAGTTCATGGGATGGTGCCACTGATGGGTCCTCACTCCTAAATTAAGCCTCATTAGAAATAACTTCTCATACCCAAAATATATACCTCATTAATATTCAATATATATCCAAATACAATCAATTCAAAATTGACATTATACAAGTTGCATCTTGGACAAAGAAGCCATGTGACTTTAATTTTTATTTTTCATTGAAAATTTATACAACATATTCTGATCACAGTTTCTAACTCCTCACAGATACTTTCAACATCCACATGAATCAATCTGCAAACCTTCTTTATCTAGCTATTTAGAAAATGGGCAAAAATCAAACAAACAACAAAACAAAAACAAAATCAAGCAAACCAGAATTAAAAGAATCAACACAACAAACAAAAAAGAAAACAGTAGACACAAGAAAACACACAGAGACCCGTACATGCAAACTCAAAACTCATTAAAAAAGAAAACCCACAAAATCAGAAACCATGTTATACGAGCAAAAGACCAATGAGATTAAACAACACAAACACAGATATAGACACACAGACACAGACACAGACACACACACACACAGACACAGACACACACACACACACACACACACACACACACACACACACACACAAGCAAATCAATATGAGGGAAAAAAAATCAGCAAACTACCAAGTTCATTTTCTTGCTGTCCATCTGCTGCTAGTCATGAGGCCAATTCTTTTTTTTTTTTTCTATTTTTTTCTACATCTTTATAAACTTGGGTATTTCTTATTTACAGTTCAATTGTTATTCCCTTTCTCGGTTTCCAGGCAAAAGTCTCCCTAATCCCTCTTCCTGCCCTTTGATATGGGTGTCCTCCTCCCCATCCTTCCCCCATTACCACCCTCCTCCCAACAATCTAGTTCACTGGGGGTTCAGTCTTGGCAGGACCCAGGGCTTCCCCTGCCACTGGTGCTCTTACTAGGCTATTCATTGCTACCTATGAGGTCAGAGTCCAGGGTCAGTCCATGTATAGTCTTTGGGTAGCGGCTTAGTCCCTGGAAGCTCTGGTTGGTTGACATTGTTGTTCATATGGGGTCTCGAGCCCCTTCAAGCTCTTTCAGTCCTTTCTCTGATTCCTTCAACGGGGGTCCCGTTCTCAGTTCAGTGGTTTAATGATGGAATTCGCCTCTGTGTTTGCTGTATTCTGGCTATGTCTCTCAGGAGAGATCTACATCCGGCTCCTGTTGGCCTGCACATTTTTGCTTCATCCATCTTATCTAGTTTGGTGGCTGTATATGTATGGGCGACATGTGGGGCAGGATATGAATGAGTGTTCCTTCAGCCCATGAGGCCAATTCTTAAATGTGGTTTATTATCACTGGTGAAATTCCTGGAAGAAAACTGATTTTTCATGCACATCAGTTTGTTGAAGAGAGATAGCTTCTTAATCAGAAATGTGGGCTTTTGTTCAATCTCCCTGTCAGTGCTGAACCTTTGCATTCTGTCAGAGTCTCTGTGTGTTCACAGTTTGCAAGCCCTGTTGCATGTAGAAGGCCTTGCTTCCCTGATGTCTTCCATTCCTTCTGGCTCTCAAAATTTTTCCACCTCCCCTTCTGCAGCTTTCCCTGATCCATGAGCATAAAGTTTTGATGAAGATAACTTTTTAAGGATAGAGTGTTCCAAAATCTCTCACTCTCTATTCACTGTATAGTGCCATGTGATTTTAAACCATAACATTCTACTCTTGGTCTCCATGGTAATATGATCACTTCATAATGCAAAATATATTCTTTCTAATTTCAATTTTCCCCACAAATTTTACAAAATTTCTTCTTTATAGATCTTTATAATGTTTCTTTTAAAGACAAATTCTAATATGAGTCTGTATTTAAAAACAAGTACATATACAAGGTACCTAAGGAAAGATTCTTGGAAAATATTCTCGTTTCAAAGGAGGGGAAAGGACCATTGTATATGACAAACTATTAGGTCAAAGCAAGTCCTAAAAACAGACTACACACCAAATCCTATCACTCTGTCTTATGTCTGGAGTTCTTAGTGACATTTGAATTTCAAAATCCTTGAATTGATCTACCCTTCCAATTCTACTGCCCACAGATTTAATTAGCAGCCATATCACAGTCAACATTGCAAACATCTTCAGAATTCTATCACAATTTAGGCTTAACCTTTATAGGCTCCTGAAAAGCCTCACAAAACTTCCTAGCAGGGAATCTGCCCCAGCCATGGTATGCCTGACCTGAGCAGTTTTCAATAAACTGGAATAAAAAATCCTATTACTTCAGAACTCCTTACATTGTTCGGTTTGAACAACTAGAACCATGTTGATGATCCGGCCATATACTCTTGCTAGATAAGAAATAATCTGTAGTTTGGACCCTTTCTACTACAGCTATAATAATTTTGGCAAGCTGTAATGTCAAAACCTGGAACTATACTCCCCGAGAGAGTTGGTTTTTAGTAGGAAACCTGTTTGGTAGCATTCCCAGTTATTCTTTCAGATTAATGTCTAGTATTAAAAAATTTGAACTGCTGCTAAATTAAGCTAAAGCTTCTGTTGTTCTAATGCTAGTTTTTCCCAATACAGTATAACTTTTCTCTACAATTGTTCTAATATCTTTAACATATATGGGTATTTTTTCGGTATGCTCATTATTCAAAGCTTTAAAATTTCTACTTTTCTACACATTACATTTTATATTTTCAGTTGTTCCTGCTCCCATATCACTTCTTATTCACTGTTAACTTGGATAAGAACAAGGAACATTAACCAGGCCACAAGGTCATTACTATATTGTCTTGTAATTATTTTTGCCAAACATTACATTTTTATTCAAAATTTAAAACTAGTATATTAATGAAGTTTACAGTGCTTCTTCATACATTCTTTTGATTTCATGATCCTCCTTTCGGTTTTGATTCCTCAGTCTTCCTGAAACATCTCGCTAGTCCCATTGTCTCCTCAGTTGTCCTATTTAGGCATTCATACCAAATATTTTGACTTATTTTCTCCTCTCATGATCCCCGTGTACAGTTTCAAGACCTACATGTTGGTATACCCCACATATGTGAAATTTAAATGTAGTATCCATATACAAGAGAAAACATTTCTAATTTGTCGTTTTGAATCTGCCTGGATTAAATATTTTTTTTTAGTTTCCATGAAATATGAAACAAGTTTCATTAAAATTAATTTCATAAAGTCATGTAATGACAACTTGGTTATATGAAATTCAAATGTATATTTTACCAATTCTAAAGATTATTTTAAAATTTTTATTTCTTCTTTTCTCATAGAATACATCCTGCCTACTGTTTCCCATCTGGCTACTACTCCCAGTTCTGCCATCTCCACTCTCCCTGAGATACACTCCTCTTTCCTGCAATCCTCATCCTCAAAAAGATGGTTCACAAAGGGCATCAACTGAATATGACACAGGTGCAACACAAAAAGATAAAATAAGACCAGGCACAAACCCTCACATTATAGCTGGACAAGACAATCCAGTAGGAGGGAAAGGGTCCCAAAAGGTTGCAAGAATGTTAGAAACATTCCCACTACTAATGTTAAGAGAGCCCCCAAAACAAGCTAATGACCATAAAGTATATGCAAAAGACTTTCCAGAGTTCTTTGATTGCTTCTTTCCATCTCTGTGAGCTCCCATGATCCCAGCTTAGATGATTTTATGGGTCATGCTTACCCAGTGTCCTCCCTCTTTTTCTTTTTTTTTTCTTTTATTTCTTTTTTTTATTAACTTGAGTATTTCTTATATACATTTCGAGTGTTATTCCCTTTCCCGGTTTCTGGGGAAACATCCCCATACCCCCTCCCCTTCTTTATGGGTACTCACCTCCCCATCCTCCCCCCTTCTCGCCCTCCCCCCAACAATCTGGTTCACTGGGGGTTCAGTCTTAGCAGGACCCAGGGCTTCCCCTTCCACTGGTGCTCTTACTAGGATATTCATTGCTACCTATGAGGTCAGAGTCCAGGGTCAGTCCATGTATAGTCTTTAGGTAGTGGCTTAGTCCCTGGAAGCTCTGGTTGGTTGACATTGTTGTTCATATGGGGTCTCGAGCCCCTTCAAGCTCTTTCAGTCCTTTCTCTGATTCCTTCAACGGGGGTCCTATTCTTAATTCAGTGGTTTGCTGCTGGCATTCGCCTCTGTGTTTGCTGTATTCTGGCTGTGTCTCTCCGGAGAGATCTACATCCAGCTCCTGTCGGCCTGCACTTCTTTGCTTCATCCATCTTGTCTAATTGGATGGCTGTATATGCGTGGGCCACATATGGGGCAGGCTCTGAATGGGTGTTCCTTCTGTGTCTGTTTTAATCTTTGCCTCTATTCCCTGCCAAGTGTATTCTTGTTCCCCTTTTAAAGGAGGAGTGAAGCATTCACGTTTTGATCCTCCGTCTTGAGTTTCATTTGTTCTAGGCATCTAGGGTAATTCAAGCATTTGGGCTAATAGCCACTTTTCAATGAGTGCATACCATGTGTGTTTTTCTGTGATTGGGTTACCTCACTCAGGATGATATTTTCCAGTTCCGACCATTTGCCTACGAATTTCATAAGGTCATTTTTTGATAGTTGAATAATATTCCATTGTGTAGATGTACCACATTTTCTGTATCCATTCCTCTATTGAAGGGCATCTGGGTTCTTTCCAGCTTCTGGCTATTATAAAAAAGGCTGCGATGAACATAGTGGAGCACGTGACTTTTTTATATGTTGGGGCATCTTTTGGGTATATGCCCAAGAGTGGTATAGCTGGATCCTCAGGCAGTTCAATGTCCAATTTTCTGAGGAACCTCCAGACTGATTTCCAGAATGGTTGTACCAGTCTGCAATCCCACCAACAATGGAGGACTGTTCCTCTTTCTCGGCATCCTCACCAGCATCGGCTGTCACCTGAGTTTTTGATCTTAGCCATTCTCACTGGAGTGAGGTGAAATCTCAGGGTTGTTTTGATTTGCATTTCCCTTATGACTAAAGATGTTGAACATTTCTTTAGGTGTTTCTCAGCCATTCGGCATTCCTCAGCTGTGAATTGTTTGTTTAGCTCTGAACCCCATTTTTTAATAGGGTTATTTGTCTCCCTGCAGTCTAACTTCTTGAGTTCTTTGTATATTTTGGATATAAGGCCTCTATCTGTTGTAGGATTGGTAAAGATCTTTTCTCAATCTGTTGGTTGCCATTTTGTCCTAACCACAGTGTCCTTTGGCTTACAGAAGCTTTGCAGTTTTATGAGATCCCATTTGTCGATTCTTGATCTTAGAGCATAAGCCATTGGTGCTTTGTTCAGGAAATTTTTTCCAGTGCCCATGTGTTCCAGATGCTTCCCTAGTTTTTCTTCTATTAGTTTGAGTGTATCTGGTTTGATGTGGAGGTCCTTGATCCACTTGGACTTAAGCTTTGTACAGGGTGATAAGCATGGATCTATCTGCATTCTCTAACGTGTTGACCTCCAGTTGAACCAGCACCATTTGCTGAAAATGCTATCTTTTTTCCATTTGATGGTTTTGGCTCCTTTGTCAAAAATCAAGTGCCCATAGGTGTGTGGGTTCATTTCTGGGTCTTCAATTCTGTTCCATTGGTCTATCTGTCTGTCTCTATACCAATACCATGCAGTTTTTATGACTATTGCTCTGTAATACTGCTTGAGTTCAGGGATAGTGATTCCCCCTGAAGTCCTTTTATTGTTGAGGATAATTAGCTATCCTGGGATTTTTGTTATTCCAGATGAATTTGCAAATTATTCTGTCTAACTCTTTGAAGAATCGGATTGGTATTTTGATGGGGAGTGCATTGAATCTGTAGATCGCTTTTGGTAAAATGGTCATTTTTACTATATTAATCCTGCCAATCCATGAGCATGGGAGATCTTTCCATCTTCTGAGGACTTCTTCAATTTCTTTCTTCAGAGTCTTGAAGCTCTTATTGTACAAATCTTTTACTTGCTTGGTTAAAGTCACACCGAGGTACTTTATATTATTTGGGTCTATTATGAAGGGTGTTGTTTCCCTAATTTCTTTCTCGGCTTGTTTCTCTTTTGTGTAGAGGAAGGCTACTGATTTATTTGAGTTAATTTTATACCCAGCCACTTTGCTGAAGTTGTCTATCAGCTTTAGAAGTTCTCTGGTGGAACTTTTGGGATCACTTAAATATACTATCATATCTGCAAAAAGTGATATTTTGACTTCTCCTTTTCCGATCTGTATCCCCTTGACCTCCTTTTGTTGTCTGATTGCTCTGGCTAGAACTTCAAAAACTATATTGAATAAGTAGGGAGGGAGTGAGCAGCCTTGTCTAGTCCCTGATTTTAGCCGAATTGCTTCAAGTTTCTCTCCATTTAGTTTAATGTTAGCAACTGGTTTGCTGTATATGGCTTTTACTATGTTTAGGTATGGGCCTTGAATTCCTATTCTTTCCAGGACTTTTATCATGAAGGGGTGTTGAATTTTGTCAAATGCTTTCTCAGCATCTAATGAAATGATCATGTGGTTTTGTTCTTTCAGTTTGTTTATATAATGGATCACGTTGATGGTTTTCCGTATATTAAACCATCCCTGCATGCCTGGGATGAAGCCTACTTGATCATGGTGGATGATTGTTTTGACCTCCATCTTTTTCAAAAAATATTTCTACCCCATCCAGTTTTATTTAATTGAAAATGAATTAATTTATTTAATTAATCGGAGGGTCAGTTATTTTTAAACCTTAATACCAAATATATACTTATGCCTTCTTTTCAATCCTTAAATGAAAATTTTGGAAAATCTGTCAATTATTTTAGTAACTTGTATAAAGAGTTACAAAAAACATGTTATTCTATATATGAGTTTTTCAAATGTGCTTAACTCCATGTAATATGAATATACTCATAATAAAAGTAAATTAATATCTTTTAATTTTATCTTTAACAAAAAATTCAGAGAGTACATTTTATTCCAATTATACTAAGTTGAATAAATATAAAATCAAACTGTCAACACAAAATTTTCAGAAATGGCATTATTGATATATTTATGATACATAAAATTAGAAGCTTCAGGAGTCCAACACACACACACACACACACACACACACACACACACACAAATCTTAGGAAACACACAAATCTTAGGGAACTACAACACTGTTATAGATCACTTCTTCCTTGTCCTCAAAGGATCACATTTTATAGCATTGTTTGAAGCTTGTGAAGTGGTAGCATTTTGAGGTAATAAAATAGTTGCCTTTCAGTTGGTGTGATAAAACACCATAGACGAGGAAACTTATATAAAAAAGAAAGTTTATTTGGGCTTATGGTTATAGAGGAATAATATTCCATACTCACTGTGAAACATGGGGATAAATTTTAGGTATAATATCAGAGCAGGAATATATGAGATTACACATTTTACTATAAGCAGGAAGCAGAGAGAGTGAGTTAGGATTAGAGTAAATCTGTACATTTTCTTAGCCCACAACCAGTGAGTGACTTACTTACACAAGAACCACACCTCCTAAACTTCCTGAGACAGCATCACCAACTGGCTTCAAAGTGTTCAAATATCTGAAATTATGGGACATAATTTTTCAATCTACTGTATTCTACTCCCTGACCTCCATAGTTTCATAGACACATCATAATAAAAACTACATTTAATTCAATTTTAAGTGCCCCCATAGCATTTCAGAGTCTCAATATTGCTCACTTAACTTTGATAAAATCACACAATGGAATTTCAGGTCCTTTTATGGAAATATTTCTTTGCCATAAGAAGCCTGGCCGCATTTTCTATATAAAATATGGGGGAAAATCCATATCTGCTTCATCCCTCTAAAACAAATACCACATGAAGTACCTTCCCAAGTCTGGTTTACAGTTTAGAATAGAATTCTGCTCCTTGAGCATCTCAAAATCTCTTTCACTCATAGTAGAAGCTTATCTGGGTAGCATCTGGCCATGAGGATAACCCTGCCTTTATTCCAGTGCAATGCAAGTCTCTCCTTAATGACAATAACCTCCTTAACAATTTAGCCTCTCTTCAGGGAAAAACTTTGGATATAAAAGTAAATTTCATACTCTCCAAAATGTATTTCTTTCTGTTATAATTGTTCTTTTTAACTGTAAACTCACACGAACAGCATAAGTTACACATATGCCACAGATTCAATATTATACTGCCTTGATAAATCCTTCAGCAAATCATTTCATCTATTGCCTTTAAATTTAGCCTCAGAGAATATATTAAAATGAGGGCGGAGGCAGCTATATTTTTTTCCAATATATCACAGGAAAGGCCTCTAGTCCAGTGTCGTTAAAGTCCTTGCTTTCCTCTGGGATCTATTCAATCTGGACTGTATAATTGGCTTTGCTTTCAGCACTGTCTTCCAGGATCCTGCTAGGAAGTCCACTTTTCTTTTCTTTTTTTTTTTTTTCTTTTCTTTTTTTTCGGAGCTGGGGACAGAACCCAGAGCCTTGCGCTTGCTAGGCAAGCGCTCTACCACTGAGCTAAATCCCCAACCCCGGAAGTCCACTTTTCTATCCCAAAGTTCTTTAGACTTCCGTTTTCTTACAAAAGTCAACATAGTTGGGTTCTTCACAGTAATAACCCACTCTAAGCACCAATTGCTACTTTACTTTTATGTTCGTTGCTGCAATAAAGCATGGTGACAATCTTAGTCACTATTCTGTTGCTGTAGAGCTGCAGGTGAAAGCGGTACATCTTGATTCTAACATAGCAAGACAGCAAAACAGCTGAGTGTGGACTCTTAGAATCTCAAAGCCCAGCCCTAGTGACCAACTCTCTTCAAGACCAATCCTAATTCCCACTTCTCATATAATGCCATCCTTGGTGAATAAGCATTTAAATATATGAGCCTGTCGGGACTGTTCTTATCAAATACCTCAATGACAGGGGCAACATGTAAAAAAAGAGTTTATATGAAATGACTAGAAATCAAAGGGTTCATCATGGAGAGAAAGCATGTCAGTAAATTCAGCCATGAAGTCAGGATGAGAAAGATGAGAGATCATATCTTTTACTATAAACATAATGTAAAATGAACTGGAAGGAGGGTGAGACTATATATTCTCAAAGCCTGTCTCCAGTGACTTAACTGATTCTAGCAGGGCACACTCCCTAAACTTCCTGCCAAACAATGCCAACAACTAGGTATAAAGTATTCAAATGACTGGGCTATTTCTCATTCAAACCACCATAGGTGAAATTAATGGGATGTTTTATAATGTGAAGAGATTGCCCAAAATCTGGGTATTTGGGCCTTGTTTCTTTTCCTTCTTTTAATTTCTTAACCACTAAGGAATACCTGGTAATTTTCTGTCCTGTACTCTTGCCAAAAAGAATTATCTCATAAAAAACCTTAAAGGTATCAAGGTCAATTAACCATAGCATGAAACCTTAGTAATGTAAACCAAAATTAATAGTACCCAATTTTTTGTTGGATACTATTGAGTTTCTCATGTACTTTGTTACACTGATAGAAAGCTAACATGACCCTCATATTATTATATTATTTAAATACCATAGTTCTAGGCCATGAATAGTGATATTTTTTTAAGAAATATTCCATTATGCCTTTATCAGGAGATGAGAGAAAGAGAATGGTAATTATATTGAAAAAGACTAGAGCCTTCTATCAAACAAATGTTTATTCCCCATAGCAAAATACATCTTTAAAGACTTCTCTCAGTTGAAGCAAATGTTTTGATCCAAATTCAGTCCATTTCTGATTGTAGGCAATAGTAGAAAAGCTTCAGTGAGTCAAATTGAGATCACTTCAGCTGGAAAAGAAAGTGAGTTACAGAGATAAGAAAAGATTTCATTTTTTTCTGAGAAACACTTTTGATATGTCTGGGAAAATAGATCCACTAAAGAAAGCTAAATCAAGAGGTTACAAAACTCTAAATTTTGCTGAAGGCATCCATATAACAATGCATAAAAAATGAAGAGCTGTTCATAGCAGGTTTTCTCTGAGAACCAGTACTTAGGAAAGTGAAACATACTGTGGGGACAAAAGCAAGGGAATCAGAGAGTAGAAACTTTCGCTCTTTTGACATAGAGATTTTTGTGCTACAATAATATAATATGAAGTAATATCAGTGTCATACTTCAGCTCTTCTACAAAGGTGGGGCTGCATCTGGTGAGCGCCTTCATGCTGTGTGAAAAGAAAGTTGGAGTGGAAGATAACAAGGAAAAAGAAAGATGAGATGAGTAAATACAATGGGAAAAAGAGAATGGAGAAATATGAATAGTTCTACACTCATGTGTAAACAACTGAAATAATGATTTCAAGCCACTCAGGATGACAGAACTGCTATAATTTAATTACTCAGAAACTGCACTACTGTATTATGAATTAAATTGTCAAATTGCAAAGTATGAGGTTACATGTAAATCATACCATTTTTACCTAGAAACTCAAAATTTGAGTCTTTGTCACATGTAAGCATATTGATTCTACCTTAGGAGATCTAAGTATTTTATCTGAACTAGAATTTGAAAATCAGAAGTTCAATAATAATAATTAACATATGCAATATGAATTATGCAGACTCATTCCTCAGCCATCTATGGACCAATAAATTCATATAAAGACATGTACTTTCCAAATACATTGTTGAAGCTGGCATTGAATATACAATTACATTGCAAAAACAGTGAGGAAAAATAATAGGTAACATGATTCAAATAAGTCCAAATTTGAAACTGGAAAGCCATATTCAGATCTAAACCTGTGGGCTGATCTCAGTTGCCTCAATGTTAAATATTCCGGAATCTACAGAGCAGTTACTGGGCCTTCAAGATCTCAGGCAGTTCTTACTTCATTGCATTGCTAGAATCAGTCTAGACAACAGGTTTCTCTTTGTAGTCTCCTGTTTTTAGGCCAGATCCTGGAACTGGTGGCACTGAAGCTATGTGATCTCAAGGGCTGCCTCATGTAATTTAGGAACTGTACTAGGTGACTATTCTTTATGGATGCTATATTTTATGGCTCAGTTAGCTATCTCCTTAGTAAGATTTTTTTTTGATGTCTCACCTTCTGAGCATGTCTCTGCCTGAGATCTACCCTATATAATGATATCCTTTGGAATCTTGTAGACTCCATTATTCTACTTCAGTTAAATGACTTTATGTATCTGCTACTAGAACAAAATGTATATCACAAAAATATAGTCCTTACAATTTGCAAAGTCCCTCATAGGTATACGTGGGTATACATGAGTTATGACATAAACCAATAAAGAAAGCAGTGCTACAATGAGAGAAGCCATGTCCTGAGGCAGGGTAGGGCAAGAGATGCTGACATACCAACGATACTTCTGTGTATAATTTGATCTGAAGCCCTTAGCTACCTGCAGAGATCCCTGAAGTGTCTTTAGGGACACTTCTCTATTCTATTAAACAGAGCCTGTTCCTTTCTGTACAATTGTCTCTTTCATAATGTTTATTTGGTCATTACTTTGTTTTCTTCTCAAAAGATATTATTTTAATGTTTATAAGAGCAGATTGCAAATGTTGAAAACAAATCAATATGGTTTTCAGTTTAATGATGACTCCAGTCCTTGAATGTCTTTCTTCTTATATAATAGTATATTCACATAAAAAGCTACTTAGTTTCTTTAATATTTTGCCTGTAATTTTTTCTATCATATATACTAGCTGATACCTCCTTAATTCAGCACTTTTCAAATCCATAGTAATAAATGCATTTCAGCCAAGTATGTCTTTTTTAACAAGTATGTCTTTAATTATAGTTTTCAGTACCATGTTCCTTACTTTTGCCAGTGCTTTCATCAGACTTGGTTTTATCTTCCATTTTTTTTTTATCAAAATTCTTTTTTTCTGTGTTCTTTTTTGTATTAATCATTCAATTCCTTTACATCTCAAATGATATTTTACTTCCCAATTATACCTCCACCAACCTCCCACCCTGTATCCACCCTCACTCCTCTAAAATTCTTCCCTTAATAATTTCCTTATTTTCTAAGTAAACTTTAGCTTCCCCTACAATTCATATTTCTTCATTATCTTTATCTTAGCTGATATGTCTATAATGTTCACATTCAAAACAATACAAGCTTTATCTGTAATTCACATCAAATTTATGGCAGTCACTTCTATCTTTTCAGACATATGTTTTGTTGTAACACACACACGTACACACATACACAAACACACACACACATTCATACACACATATATATATTCCTACCTAAATATATTATGATATTATGATGCCAGGGGTCAGTCTCAGTGGTTTTTCTTTCTTGTTCTTAGTTCTTCTTGAGACAGTGGTAGTGTCTTGAATAATGTCTTTCTTCTTATATAATAGTATATTCACATAAACAGCTACTTAGTTTCCTTAGTTTCTTTAATGTTTTGCCTGTAATTTTTTCTATCATATAAATACCTCCTTAATTCTGCATTTTTTCAAATCCGTAGTAATAAATGCATTTCAGCCAAGTATGTCTTTTTTAACAAGTATGTCTTTAATTATAGTTTTCAGTACCATTTTTCTTACTTTTGCCAGAGTTTTCATCAGACTTGGTTTTATCATCCAATTTTTTTAAATTTTCTTTCTTGTTCTTAGTTCTTCTTGAGACAGTGGTAGTGGAAGAGTGTTAGCAGGGGTAAGACTTGTTCTTACTAGATATTTAGGGTTGCTGTATAATAATAAATCATTTACCTATATACATCTAAGTCACTTTGCTACATAGCTGACCTGTCTGGATCTCTCTGAGGCCAGAAATTGCAGTCTCTGGCATTTAGCACCTCAGTGTAAAACAGCAGGGCCTAAGTAAGGGATTAATTTCTTGAGCCTTTTTCCTTTTGGCCAGGTGACTCTCCTTTGTCAGGCTAGGGGGAAGTGTGGAGCAATAATCTTCTATTGAGTATATAAGAAATACTCAAGTTAATAAAAAAAAATAATCTTCTATTGAATCAGGAGAAGAAAGTCACACTATCTGAAATAAAAGCATATACATAAACTAATATGGATTAAACTCACATGAATTCATTTTTACAGATTCATTCATACACTTTATTAAATATCCATTCAAACTAGATGGGCTCATTTTTCATATTAACTCATAATTACACACACACACACACACACACACACACACACACATCCATATTTTCATATATAGAGAGAAAAAGAACAGGCACCAGTGCAGAAAGAACTTACTCATTCTGGATAAAAATGAGCTACAATCTTTATTGCATAGAGAAAAAAAGCATGTACCCTTTTATTGTGAAATGAATTAAACCCAAGTCTGTAAGAAGAAATCATCATTTTCTTTAATAAGATTAAGCATATTTTGCTATTAGGAAATGAACTATTCTATCCCATGGTAAGGAGAAACCTGCCAACTCCTACTCTTTTTTTTTTTCTAATCTCATTTTTAAAACTTATGTGTGTATGTGTGAACCTGCAAGATTATGTGCAACATATGCATCAGGAGCCCATAGAGGCCAGAAGAACTTATCAATCTCCTGAAACTAAAGTTATGGGCAGGAGGTTATAAGCCATATTGCACGTGCTGGGAGCAGAACCCATGTCCTCTTCAAGAGCAGCAACTGCCCTTAACTGCTGAGTCTCTAGTCCCAGCTAAACTCATCTTTGAATGATGGCAATATATTAAACACTTTAAAATGTCTCTGAAGTTCACACATGACACATGCTATCTATGCAACAGATTTAGTCCTCATCTGGCCAGTTTCAAGACTCTACATCCTGTTATATCCTAATTTTTTTTTGGGGGGGGTCTGTTGGTTGGATTTTTTGTTGTGGTTTTGTTTTTCTTTTAATTTGTTTTTTTAATTTTCATCTTTATGTTTATTGGATAGTTTATTGATTTATATTTCAAATGGTAACCCCTTTCTCAGTTCTCACCTCTCCCATTCCCCTCCCCCTGTTTCTATGATGTTCCTCCTCCCATCTACCTACTCTTACCTCAACTCCCTATCCTTCCCTTATACTTGGGAAAACAACCTTCACAAGATCAAGGGCTTCTCCTCCTATTGACACCAGAAATTGCCAACCTTTGCTCTATATGTAGTTAGAGCCATGGGTCCCCACATGTGTACTCTTTGATTACTGGTTTAGTCCCTGGGAGCTCTGCAGAGTTGATCTTGTTGTTTGTTGTTCTTCCTATAGGGTTGCAAAAGATGCAGCTCCTCCAGTCCTTTCTCAAACTCCTCTTTAAGGTCCCCTCGCTCAGTTGGATGGTTAGCTGCAAGCATCTAAATATGAATCAGTAAGGCTCTGGCAGAACCTCTTAGGAGATATCCATATCAGGCTCCTGTCAGCAAGCACATCTTGGCATGAGCAAAGGGTCTTGGTGGCTACATATGGGATGGATCCATAGGTGGGGCAGTCTCTGGATGACTTTTCTTTCAGTTTCTGCTCTACACTTTGTCACTATATTTACTCTCATGAGTATTTATTTACCCCCTCTAAGAAGAACTGATGTATCCACATTTTGGTCTTGCTTTTTCTGGAGCTTCAAATGGTCTGTGAATTGTATCTTGGGTATTGCAATCCATTCTTATCTCCTTGTACAAAGCTCAAGTCCAAGAGTATCAAGGACCTCCTCATAAAACCAGATACAGTGAAACTAATAAAGACAAAGTGGAGAAAATCCTCAAATGCAGAGGAAAATTTACTGAAGAGAATGGCTTATTCTCTAAGATCAAGAATCAACAAATGGAGCCTCATAAAATTGCAAAGCTTCTATAAACTAAGGACACTCTCACTAGGACAAAATGGCAACAAACAGATTAGGAAAAGATCTTTACCAATCCTGAATTGGATAGAGGGATAATATCTAATTATACAAAGAACGCAAGAAGTTAAACTCCAGAAAATCAAATAACCTTTTTAAAAAATGGGGTACTGAGCTAAACCACTGGGGAATATTGAATAGCTGAGAAGCACCTAAAGAAATGCTCAACATCCTTAGTTATCAAAAAAATGCAAATCTAAACAACCCTGAGATTCCGCTTCATACCAGTCAGATTGCCTAAGTTCAAAATCCCAGATGACAGTCGATTGCTGGTGAAAATGTGGAGAAAAAGGAACATTCTTCCAATGTTGTTTACATTGCAAGTTGGTACAAAAATTTTTAAATCAATCAAGCAGTTCCTCATAAACCTAGCCATAGTACTAGGACCCAGATATACCACTTCTGGTCACGTACCCAAATTTACACATACATTAAACTTTTAAATTGAATAAGAAGTTTGCAATGGAGAATATTTACATGCATATCCATTAGGAGTAGTTATCTAGCTAAACATATATTACCTGTCACCAGCTCTGCAGGTTCATGCAGAGACAAAAATCGTAACTTTTGTGACCATGGTATTAGCGAAGTTTTGTATAGAGAAATGAAGTCAAAATTCTATCTTTTATATTAGTAACTACAGTAAATTGTTAGTTCCCTTTATATGACTTTTGGTTAATAGTTTTACAACCTGTTGTAATGTGCTCTGAACAATAGATGCCTGCTCGCAATTTCAGAAGCAGTTAACACATAGTACTAAAGATTGTCAGAGTTATCATTGCAGTTTTGACTATATGAAAATTTTAAATGGCAGTTTATTATAAAAGAGCTAATAATTAATTTTAGGAATTCTTATAGCATCATCATAAAGTATTAACAAATCATGTATTTGTCTATATAGCATCACTATATGATAGTACATTTATGTTGTCCTTCAGAGATATGCTCAAAAGTGTGTGTTAATACCTAGTGAGTATTGTCTATTTAATAATAACCAGAAAAGCATATTAAATAGCAGGAATCTTTCCTAAAATGGATTTCTCCTGGATCTTGCCTAAGAGCCCAAATCCATTGTAGTTATTTTTTTCTTTGATTTTTGATCCATCTCAGGAGAACACCTACTAGATTTTAGCTTCTACTGAATGGCTCCTGACAATATTGTAATTTGTTTATATCTTGATGTTCCCTCAAAGGCTATTTATATACTTGGCCCCTAAAATTTTAGCATATGGTTCAATTTAGGTCAAAATGCCCTAGAACAAGGAAACAAAGTAGTCTCAATAAGATGTGAAGGTATAAGATTCTAAGAAGCCACTTAGGTAAATCATCAAGTACAGATTTGAGAGAGCCCAACATTCTTGTTTCTAAAGTTAGGGATAGAGGCTGTAATCCCATGAAATTAGAAAATTGTATTTCTTCCCCTTCCTTTGCTGTAATAGGACTTCTACAAGATTGGATTATATCCAATCACACTGGCTACAGAGTTTTATTACCTCATCAAGTTACTCCCCAATCTCCTGCAGAGACACTATAAAAAATGACGTTTTATAACATTTTTATATGTGTGATGGGTATTTTTTGAAGAGATAAATGTTATAATTTATCTATTAGATAAAACATCCCAAAGCTGAAGCTGACTATGCACCAGTAAAATTTAAGAAAAGCTATTTTGAAATAACACAAGCAAAAAATATACAATATAGTTATGTGTCTTCTACTTACAAAGCCTCAGGATACAGCTTAAGCACCCTATGTTCTCTGCCCTAAGATTGGTTTTCTTTGCTCCCTCTCTGACTGAATCAGCTTATCACTCTCACTTGCATTCTTGTATAGTAAAGCATCTTTCCCACATTGTTAAGCCAGGAGTGGCCTTGTAGGTCTTGGGACACCTGGATTCCCTAAGCCTGAACCAATTCCTAGCATCTTCAGCTGTAGGCTTTTCCACTATTCCCTGTGTATGATCATGAAAGAAATTTCATGTACCAGAATACTCTAACACATTTATGAAGAATGAACAAAGATTTAAAACAAGTTGAAAACAATCTAAATATCACTCATACACAGAATGAATAAATACATTTTTTACTAAGTAATACTTTTGAAATTGGCTATCATATTCAGTCATTTTGGTTAAGTCAGGACTAAGAGCATTCTTGAATTTGAATGGAGTACTGAGGATAAAAGTAGGAAACACAGTTCTTTTTTTTTATCTTTAGAATTGTTTCTTTTTTTTCTTTTCTTTTCTTTTTTTATTTACTTGAGTATTTCTTATTTACATTTCGAATGTTATTCCCTTTCCCAGTTTCCGGGCAAATATCCACCTAATCCCTCCCCCTCCCCTTCTTTAGGGGTGTTCCCCTCCCCATCCTCCCCCCATTGCCGCACTCCCCTTAACAATCACGTTTTCTGGGGGTTCAGTCTTAGCAGGACCAAGGGCTTCCCCTTCCACTGGTGATCTTACTAGGATATTCATTGCTACCTATGAGGTCAGAGTCCAGGGTCAGTCCATGTATATTCTTTAGGTAGTGGCTTAGTCCCTGGAAGCTCTGGTTGCTTGGCATTGTTGTTTGTAAGGGGTCTCAATCCCCTTCAAGCTCTTCCAGTTCTTTCTCTGATTCCTTCAACGGGGTTCCTATTCTCAGTTCAGGGGTTTGCTGCTGGCATTAACCTATGTATTTGCTGTATTCTGGCTGTGTCTCTCAGGAGAGATCTACATCCGGCTCTTGTCTGCCTGCACTTCTTTGCTTCATCCATCTTGTCTAATTGGATGGCTGTATATGTAGGGGCCACATGTTGGGCAGGCTCTGAATGGGTGTTCCTTCCGTGTCTGTTTTAATCTTTGCCTCTCTATTCTCTGCCAAGGGTATTCTTGTTCCCCTTTTAACGAAGGAGTGAAGCATTCACATTTTGATCAACCGTCTTGAGTTTCATGTGTTCTATGCATCTAGGGTAATTCAAGCATTTGGGTCAATAGGCACTTATCAATGAGTGCATACCATGTGTGTTTTTCTGTGATTGGGTTACCTCACTCAGGATGATATTTTCCAGTTCCAACCATTTCCCTACGAATTTCATAAAGGCATTGTTTTTGATAGTTGAGTAATATTCCATTGTGTAGATGTACCACATTGTCTGTATCCATTCCTCTGTAGAAGGGCATCTGGGTTCTTTCCAGCTTCTGGCTATTATAAATAAGACTTCTATGAACATAGTGGAGCATATGTCTTTGTTATATGTTGGGGCATCTTTTGTGTATATGCCCAAGAGAGGTATAGCTTGGTCCTCAGGTAGTTCAATGTCCAATTTTCGGAGGAACCTCCAGACTGATTTCCAGAATGGTTGTACCAGTCTGCAATCCCACCAACAATGGAGGAGTGTTCCACTTTCTCCACATCCTTGCCACCATCTGTTGTCACCTGAGTTTTTGATCTTAGCCATTCTCACTGGTGTGAGGTGAAATCTCAGGGTTGTTTTGATTTGCATTTCCTTTATGACTAAAGATGTTGGACATTTCTTTAGGTGTTTCTCAGCCATTCGGCATTTCTCAGCTGTGAATTCTTTGTTTAGGAAACACAGTTCTTAAGGAACATACTACATGACTGTCTAGTAATAATAATGCATTGTTGAAACTTCAGGCCAGAATATGCATAAGCAAATGCTTCATGACAGTTTTACTTCTTTCATAAGTATTCTTTAACCTTTCACCTTAAAATAATCATACAGTGCAATTTTATTTACCAAAATTTACTCCTGTGAGACTGAGCTTGATATCAGCATTGGTTTGAATGAGAATGTTCCTCATAGAATCCCATAGACTCATATATTTGAATCCTTATTCCCTAATATTTAAGACTATTTTGGAAGGCATTAGGAGGTATCATCTTGTTGAAAGAGGTGTGTCTGAAGACATCTAGGAAAGGTACAAGGCTAACAGCTGATTTTCCTGAGATGTTTTCACTGTGGACTGTAGACTGTGGATGGTTATGAATGAACCCTTGCAGGACAGACTCAAGGAACAACATTTCAGGATTGATTTATGCTATTGGTATGACATTCCTGTTAATATTAAATATTCTTGGGTAACAGCCCACCCTATTGGGAAGATTTTCTGCAGATCAGCAATGATGAACCCTGTTATGGTGATGCTATAGACAAATAGAAGATATCTTAATTCCCAATGATAATTATATACGTATTCCCTAATTTATGCTAGTAATTAATGAGCCCTTTATAATAGGACTGCAACTAATGCCCTCTGTGATATGAATATTGCAATTATGTCTCTGCAAATCTTCACATGGCATAGGCCATTTGCCGTAAGAAAGAAAGCAGGCAGATTCATATAGTCTTACATTTTTCAAAATCTACTTTAATAAGAGTTCTCAAATGCTTTTACCCCTCTTCTAGCCCACCATCCTAAGGTAGGGGAGAAAAGACAATAAATAGTAAATGGGGATGTGGACCTGCTTGCAGTTAGTTCTTCAGGGTGATTCCAATCTATTCCATTGATCAGGACACTGAGGGTATAGTTTAGTAGTGTTAGGATACCAAATGTGAATCAGTAGCAGTGGTGAGATTCAGCAGAAATCACAAGGACCACACCTAATTGGCACAGGTCAACAGGTATAACCAGGACCAGACAGAATGTCAGGAGGTCTCTGCTGTGTCCCTCTCAAGATATGAAGATCAACTGAACCAGTCCCAAATCTCCCTGCACCAAAATCCCATTGAGGAGAAAACGGGACTTTCAGAAGAGCAGACAATGCTGAAAACTCAGAGGAAACAGCTACTTCTATCCACATTCCTGACCCAAGAGGAGCATGCCTACTGTCCTCTGTACCCTCTGGGCACAGGGAACTAGGGGCAGTCATGGGCAGGACACTTTGGGATTCTACCTATGCCAAAAGCTGGAAGCCAGTCACCAGGAGTGCCAACAAACCCGAGAGGAGAGGTAAGACCAACTCTTCTGCACCAATCAACCAATCTGGAGGCTTAAGGTCAGACAAACCAACGAGCAGTACTTTATTCCCAGATCTGGGTGAAAGAAAACAGGTCTACAAGACTGCTGACACACAGGCTTATAGGAGGGTCAAGCCACTGTCAGAGACAGAAAAACAAGCTAATACCAGAGATAACCTAATGGCGAGAGACAAACTCAGGAACTTACGCATCAGAAAATGAGACTACTTGTTTTCATAAAGAGCCCAGTTCTCCAATCAAAGCAAATAGTGGATTTCTAAACACACCTTAAAACCAAATTTGGATTTGAAATCATATCTCATGATGATGATAGTAGACTTTAAGAAGGACATAAATAACACCCTTAAAGAAATACAGGAAAACACAGGTAAACAAGTAGATGCCCTTAAAGAGGAAACACAGAGATCCCTGAAAGAATTACAGGAAAACACAATGAAACAGGTGGAGGAATTGAAGAAAACGATCCAGGATTTAAAAATGGAAATAGAAACAAGAAAGAAAACACAAAGGGAGACAACCCTGGAGACAGAAAACCTAGGAAAGAGGTCTGGAGTCATAGATGCAGGCATCACCAAAAGAATACAAGAGATAAAAGAGAGAATCCCAGGGGCAGAATATACCATAGAAAACATCAACCCAACCATAAAAGATAATGTAAAATCCATAAATCTCCTACCCCAAAACACCCAGGAAATCTAAGACACAATGAGAAGATCAAAACTCAGGATAATAGGTTTAGAAGAGAGTGAAGACTCCCAAATTAAAGTCCAGTAATTTCTTCAATGAAATTATAGAAGAAAACTTCCATAACCTAAAGAAAGGTAAAAAACCTACAGAACTCCAAGTAGATTGGATCAGAAAAGAAATGCCTCCTATCACATAATAGTCAAAACACCAAATACACAAACAAAGAATTAATATTAAAAGCAGTAAGGGAAAAAGGTCAAATAACATATAAAAGCAGACCTAACAAAATTACAACAGACTTCTCACCATAGACTATGAAATAAAGAAGATCCTGGGCAGATGCCATACAGAACCTAAGAGAAAACTAAGGCAAGTCCAGGCTACTATACCCAGCAACATTCTCAATTAACATAGATGGAGGAACAAAGATATTCCATGACAAAAACAAATTTATACAATATATTTCTACAAATCCAGACCTACAAAGGATCACAGATGGAAAACTTCAACACAAGAAGGGAAAGTATACCCTTGAAAAGACAGGAAAGTAATCTCCTTGCAACAGAAAAAAAGAAAGAAAGAGAGAGAGAGAGAGAGAGAGAGAGAGAGAGAGAGAGAGAGAGAGAAAACATAATTCTGCTTCTAACAACAAAAATAAAAGGAAACAACCAACACAATTCCTTAATATCTCTTAACAGCAATGGACTCAGTTCCTAAATAAAAAGACATAGCCTAACAGATTGGATGTGTAAAGAGGACCCAGATTTTTTCTGCATCCAAACAAAACAAAACAAACCAAAACCAAACCAAAACAAAACAAAATCACACACCTCAGAGACAAAACAGACACACTACCTCAGAGTAAAAGACTGGAAAACAACTTTCCAATCAAATGTTTCAAAGAAAGAAGCTGGAATAGCCACTTTAATACCGAATAAATCAACTTTCAAACAAAAATTATAAAAATAAGGAAGGACAATTCATATTTATCAAAGGAAAAGATGAATTCTCAATCCTAAATATCTATACTAGAAATGCAAGAGCAGCTGCATTCATAAAAGAAACCTCACTAAAGCTTAAAGCACATATTGCACCTCATAGAATAATAGTAGGAGATTTCAACAGTAGGAGTTTCTGGAAACAGAAATTAAACAGAGACATGGAGAAACTAACAGAAGTTATGAACCAAATGGACTTAACAGATATTTGTAGAACATCCTAAAACCAAAGTATACACCTTCTTCTTAGTACTTTATGCTCCCTTCTACAAAATCGATGATATAATGATCACAAAACAGGCCTGACCAGGTATAAGAAGAAAAAAATAATCCGATGCATCCTTTCAGATCACTACTAAGGCCTGTTTTCAATAACAAAAATGACATAAACCCACATATACAAGGGATTTGAACAACACTCTACTCAATGATAACATGGTCAAGGAAGAATTAAAGAAAGAAATTAAAGAAATTTTAGAATTTAATTAAAATGAAGTCACAATATAACCAAACATATGGTACACAATGAAAGCAGTGTTAAGAGGAAACTCATGATTCTGAATGTCTCCAAAAAGAAACATTAGCAAGTTCACAGCAAACCTAAAGCTCTAGAACAAAAAGAAGCCAACACACACAAATAGAATAGAAGCCAGGGAACAACCAAACTCAGGGCTGAAATCAACCAAGTAGAACCAAAAAGGACTATGTAAAGAATCATCAAAATCAGGAGTTGGTTATTTGAGAAAATAAAAAATATAGATAAACACTTAGCCAGAATAACCAGCGGGTACCTCACACCAGTCAGAATGGCTAAGATCAAAAACTCAGGTGACCTCAGATGCTGGTAAGCATGTGGAGAAAGAGGGACATTTCTCCACTTTTAGTGGGATTGTAAGCTGTTACAACCTCTTTGGAAATCAGTCTGGAGTTTCCTCAGACAATTGTACA
This sequence comes from Rattus norvegicus, assembly GCF_021556685.1. Taxonomy (NCBI): domain Eukaryota; kingdom Metazoa; phylum Chordata; class Mammalia; order Rodentia; family Muridae; genus Rattus; species Rattus norvegicus. The sequence continues at coordinate 91,195,331 of NC_141554.1, forward strand.
CTGTGCTAACTGTGGTCCCAGTTATACCTCTCCTGTGCGTACAACCAAAAGATACTCCAACAAAGAACAAACGTACATACTCCCCTATGTTCATGGCATCCTTATTTATAATTTATAATTTCCAGAAGTTAGAATGAATCCAGATGCCCTTCAACAGAGGAATGGATACAGAAAACACAGAATATATACACAATGATATACTACTCAGCTATCAAAAACAATGACTTCATGGCTTCATATGCAAATAGAAGGAAACAGAAAATATCATCATGACTGAAGTAACCCAATAACAAAAACAAAACAAACAAACAAAATCTCATGGTATTCACTCACTGCTAGGTGGATATTAGTCCAGAAGCTCAAATTACCCAAGATACAATCCGCAGACCACATAAAGCTCAAGAAGATGGAAAAAGTTCAGATGCTTCAGTCCTAAATACTAGGGTGAACAAAAATATTCATAAGAGGTAATATGGAGACAAAGTTTGGAGCAAAGACTAAAAGGGATGGTCATACAGAGCCTGCCCTACATGGGTACACAGCCCATGTATGTATAGCCACGAAAACTAGATAATATTGATGAAGCTTAAGGAGTGGATGCTGCCAGGCACCTGATACAGCTGTCTCCTGAGAGTCTCAACCAGAGTATGTCTAATACAGAGGTGAATGGTAGCAGCAAACAATTGAACTGAGAACAGCATTCCTGTTGGAAGAGTTAGTGAACAGATTGAAGGAGCTGAAGGGGCTTGCAACCTCATGACAACAGCAATACCAACAAACCAGAACTCACAGGGACTAAACCTCAACCCAAAGACTACACATGGACAGACCCATGACTCCAGCTGCATATGTATCAGAGGATGGCCTTGTTGGGCATCAATGAGAAGAGAATTCCCTGGTCCTATCAAGGCTGGACCTCCCAGTTTAGAATGTCTGGGGTTGGGTGTGAAGGAGGGTGGTTGGGGTGGGGAACACCCTTATAGAGGAAGGGGGGAGGGACGGGATAGGGGGATTATGGCAGGGAAATCAGGAAAGGGAATAACATTGGAAATGTAAGTTTAAAAAAACACAATAAAAAGAAAAAAAGAAGTGAAAATCAGGAAGATGTGAGACCAAAGAAGCCTTGCAAGGCAAGCTATACAAGCACTCCATTTCTTTCTTTTTATACTCTCTTCAAACATCACATGTCCTTATACAGGTTTTCGCCTCAGTAAAATAACATTCTTTAATGTTATAAAACAGTTAACCAAAGGTTATAAAATGGGACAAGTGCTTTAGTGTAACTGCATGTTGAGAAGATAAGATAATGATTAGGTTCATCTGTAAGTTACCCATTGGTAAGTAAGACATAATAATTATAATTTTTAACTATTAATGAAACTGTGGAACTAAAATGAATGTGGACAGAAAATGAATGCCTAATTAGTTAACTACTCTTAATGAAAATACTTGTACACATCTCTATTTTAAACTTTGGATTTATGATTTGAATTTATATTTAGAAATAATGAACTTTGAAATGCATACCATGTTATAATGTATTCTGAAAAACTGTATAAGAATTGAGAACCATGAGAAGAAAGCAGAGTAATGTAGAAATTGAGAGCAGATAATCTGATAGTTTCCCCACCCCACTTTATTTCTCTTAGAAATAAAGATTAGATTCTCTTCTAAAAGTGTCACTTTACTTCCTGTGAATGACTTTCTCCAGCTAACAAAGTCCCAGCCTTAGGATCTAGGGATTGGAAGACAGAGAAAAGAACAAAGGGTCTCTTTATTTAATCCTCTGCTACAACAGCTATAAATCACCCAAGCCAGCAGTTTTTAGCTCCAGAATAAGGAAGAACATTTTTTTTTCAGATTTTTTAGAAGCCATCAGATTCAGCATTCAGCATAATTTTGAGAGTTTAAAGCCTTCTAGTTTTGTCAATCTCTGTGGCCTGCTTCAGTCCATTCCAGGCCAGGCAGGATCCCAGGAGAGGTATGTCACTAAGAGTTGGCTTTAAAGCTTCAAATGCCGTATAAGATCCAGTGTTTGTTTGTTTGTTTGTTTGTTTGTTTGTCTATTTGTTGTTAGCTCTGGTCTACTATTCTAGCATCATATTTGCCTGTATGCCAGCTGTCATGTTCCCTTCCTCAAAGATCATGAAATCAACTTCTGAAATTATATGCAACTCCCTATTAAATGCTATTCTGAAAAAAATATTTTGATTACAATGTCTCTTCATAGCAATAAAAATAAGACAGTAACAGTATAAGTATTTAATGCATTTATAAAAAAAGAAACTTTCTGACTTCAAACTTCTGAAAGACTCTAAATCTCAACTTTATTGCATTGGGCTGAATAATCCAGTACATCAAAATTGAAAATTTGGAAGACATTGAATGAACCTTTATGATACCTATAAATATCTGCCAATAAAAGGAAAGAAAATCCTATTTATCAAATATTCTTTTCTGTAATTGAATATTTGACTTGGGATACATAATATTTGCCTTTGAAAAATATACCTGTTATAAAGTAGTTTGATGTACAAGAAAATACTGTCTTACTATTCAAAATATAAACACCATAATAAGATTGATAAATAATAATCATACTGGATTTATGAAAAAAAAGAGTTTTGAGAACAACTAGCAAATGTTTCAAGGCTAAATCAATGGACAAAAGAATACAACATCAACAGAAACTGAAAGAAATGCTAAGATAAAAATCACAGGGGGATAACAGAAATTGATAATATTGTATCATCAAAAAGACCCTTTATGGACTCACTGCACAGATATAAAAATATTAATAACTTTAGTAATAAGCTGAGGAAATTTTATCAAACTGGAATATGAAGACATAACAAATAGGAAAACTGTCAGAAAAGTAAGATAAGTTCAAAAGTTATAACCCATGCTTAATTAGAATTACAAAAAGTGAGAAGAGAGAAAAGAACATAACACTCTGAAGTATGAATGCCTGACAACTTCCAATTAATGACAACAGATCACAGCCTCAAAAAGTAAAGATAGCGTAAAGCAGTACAATGAAGCTAAATTCTAAGGCATATCAAATTTAGCGTACTTAAAATTACAGAAACAAGAAAATGTCTCCTGTAATCTAAGGGTAAATGTAACAGCTATTTTACAAAGGAATACAGATAAAAATTGCAATGACTTCATTAGAAAATATATATAAGAAATAAAATATAATAAAATATTGAAGGATATGGATTAAAAAAAAGTTCCAAAAACCAAAATATCTACATTCAAAGACATTAATCTTCTACAATGAAGAAAAACAAAACTTAAAACAAATTATTTTGTTATCTCTTCCGAAAGATAGTCATTATTTAATATATAGGACTAGAAATGACTTATTACTGCATGAATTTTAGAACGAATATACAAGTAGGTGATGTGACAATGTCACAGAGATGGGGAAAATATGTTAGCAATAATCTGCTACAATTAGCCTTCGATACATATAAACATGTACACTCTTTATTTGAATATTGAATACAATTACTTCAAATGCATAACATTGCATGAAAATATACATTATGATATGTCTGAATCTAGCACAATGTAGTTTGTGCACATTTGTTAAGACATAAAATAAAGAGCTTAATTAAAATCAGAATTTGTTTGAACGAAAAAAAAAGAAAATACAGGCAATGGATGGAAAATATATAGCTACATGTTAGATGGTAAACCAAATATATCAGTAATCAAATGATTATTGTTCTAAACCATGTACATTTAAAAACAATTAAAAAAAGGTATAGTTTTCTGAGAAGGAAAGAAATAGCAATTACTCTGTAGCTCAGAATCTTCCTCCAAATTTACCCATATGTATTTAAAGGTAAATGATGAGGTAGACATTGAAGGTAAACTTAATCTAAAGATTTAAATGTTTATGCTAATGCAAAACAAAATCAGGTTTAACACTTGAACATTGAAGTGGCAAATATATAACAAAATAAAAAGTAATTAACAATGCTTCATCAAAGTACATGATGGAAGAATTATTTACTTGGGAAGGGGAAAAATTTCATTAATATGTTTGAGAATACCATTGCTTATTTTTCAGATAATGATTGGTAAAATGGGCAGAATAAACATGATTATCAGTACATCAATTTAAATAACTTCATAAGAATATAAATAGAACTGTCTAAATATACCATCTGTGTTTTTCGTTTATCTTTGTTCATTGCTCTTTTCATTAGAAAATACCAGTCTAAATGTTATGAAGATCATTTTTAGTAGCTTCATATAAATAGACTATATTATTTTGTAAATACTTTTAGAATGAAGCACTGAATAATACAATTGAATTGCATATGCATTATATTTAATTTCCTTTCTAAATTGCTTTTTTTTTTGTTTGTTTGAATTTGGGTATGTGTGTGTGGCAGAACGTTCCCCTAATGAATTAAGATTTCGGGGGAGCAATCACTGGGTAAGGAGTAGGCAGGACTTCTGGGTTGCAGAGAGGAAGATGAGAGGAAAGAGAAAGATAATTCCTTTTGGACAGGAAAGCTGATGGAGACAAAATGTAGGTAGGGGAGGCCCCTGGTTCAAGTGGCAGATCTGTTGGGATCTGCTACTGGAAGAATTATAATTTAGAATAGCTTACAAATTAGGATGCTAGTTGCTATGCTCAGCAATTGTGTTACCTCTTGACTCTAAACTAAGATTATGTGGTGTTTCCCTTCATGTGGTGACACAGTTTTATTCCAGAAAGAAAGGTATGGGAGCAAAGCATGGGTTTTCAAGAAAGGCATCCAAGCCAGCCATGGGAATTTGGAAGTGTTGGAGCTGGTGTGGAAGCAATCTGTCATTGGAACATAGTGAGCTAGGTAGACAGATTTCAGAGCTCTGAGGTCAGAGAGTCTACAGGGCTAAGAGACCAGGCTTACCTATCTGCCCTTGGCTTGGGATTGCCACTTTTTTATTTCATAATACAGGGGATTTTAGGTTGGTTGGTTTTCATTGAAAATGGATTCATCTCTCACAAAAAAATTGACTCCATTTTTCCCTCCCTCTATTCCTCCCAGCTTCTCCACAATTCTGCTCTCCTCTAGACCCACTCTCCCTGTTTCCTCTTCACCAAAGAACAGTTTTTAAGAGACAAGTGCCAAACAAACGAACGAACAAACAAACAAACAGGATAAAATAAAGTAGAGCAAAGGCCCTCATATCATGGCTAGAGAAAACAACAACTCAAGAGGAAGAGCAGGCAAAAGGCAGATATACCCACCCCTTCAGTTAGGAATCCCACAAAAACACCAACTAAGCAGCCATAATATATAACAAAGAGGACTTGGTATAAAATGATGGATACCCCAGCTTTCTGGTTATTATCCCTGAGGCCATGCAAGCCCTACTTAATTGATTCAGTAGGCCATATCCTCCCAGTATACTCAAAGATCAGGGAATTCTGGTGAAGAGGGGGAGGAAAGTTTTTAGGAGTCACATGGTCAACTTGTTTTTTGTTTATTTTTTCCTTCATAACTTCAAAATCATATTTACTTCCTCAGTAGAAATACCTGCAACCAGGATGTAGACTTTGTTTTTTTTTTCTCCATTAAGCAATAGTAATGATAGACCTGAACCTGAACATTACCTTTTACATAATAGCATTTAGTGGTGTGTAAGAAGCAGTGATAGACTCTTAGGATGTTGCAGATTAGGTTCCTGAATGTCCCTTCTTTGTTTGTTTGTTTGTTTGTTTTGTTTTGTTTTGTTTTTCCTATGGCTCTGGGTTATTGTGTCTGCTAACAGGTGAGTTTGCTAACTGTTAATCAAGATATAAAGCTTTAAAGGAGACATGTTTTGCATTTACACTAGCAAAATTGACTCAGGTGAGTGTTTGAGGGGGTGCGCACATGCATGTGTCTGTCTGTCTGTCCGTCAGTCGGTCTGTCTATATGTGTGCCAGAATTATCCTTAATTCTAAGGGTAGATGATTTGCAAAAATTTCTCCAACAAAAAATTTCTTCAGCAGTTTCTTTTTTTTCCATTAATTTATTTACTTATTCAATTTACATCCCAGTATTTTCTTCCCTTCTCCATGTCCCCTCCCATAGTTCCTTCCCCATTCCACTCTGTCCTCCTCTATAAAGGGGGAGTCCCTACCTGTATATCACCACACCCTTACACATCACATCTCTGTAGGACTCAGCATATCCTCTCCCACTGAGGTCAGACAAGGTCGCCCAGTTAGATAGATAGGATCCAGAGACAGGAAACACATTCAGAGATATTCTCTACTTCAGTTGCTGGGGGACCAACATGAAGACCAAGCTGCACATCTACTTCATATGTGTGGAGTCTAGATCCAACCCATGCTAGCTTTTTGGTTGGTGGTTAAGTCTATGGGAGCCTCCAAGGATCCTGGTTACTTGACACTATTCATCTTCCTTTGGACTCCCTATCTTGTTTAGGTACCTCAATCCTGCCTCCAACTATTCCACAAGACATCGTGAGCTCCAGCTAATGTTTTGCTGTGGGTCTCTGCATCTGTTTCCATCAACTGCTGGGTTTAGCGTATCAGAAGACACTTATGCTAGGATTCTCTGTTCAAGCACAACATAATATCAATAGTGTCAGGGAATTACTATTATCCATGGGATTGGTGTTAATTTGGAGCAATTATTGGTGGACCATTTCCTTCAGCTCTACTTCATCTTTCTCACTGTATATCTTGTAAGTAGGATACATTTTTTGGGTCAAAGCGTATATGAGCTGGTTGTTGTACTTATCTCTCCACTGGGAATCCTATCTGGCTAACAGGCTAGGAGGTCATCACATTGGGTTCCATATCCTCATTTCTAGAAATCTCAGGTAGAGATACCTCCATAGACTCCCTGGGGCCTCTCTGTGTCCCCAGTCTTTGCCACATCCTAGAGATGACCCCACCTGCCCACTGCTCTCCCTACAACTATCCCTACAGCTGATATCCCTGCTCTATTCCCCTCCCATCCCCTCACCCAACCAGTTCACTCCCTCCATGTACCAACAATATCTATTTTTTTTTCTGTTCAAGCATCTTCCTTTGGACTCTTCCTGTTATTTGGATTCTTTGTATCTGTGGATTGTAGTATGTTTATCCTATCCTTTATGGACAATATAAACTTGTAAATACATATTATATATGTCCTTTTGGGTCTATGTTACCTCACTCAGGATGATATTTTTTACTTCCATCCATTTGTCTGTAGAATTTGTGATATCTTTTCATTTAATAGCTGAGTAATATTCCACTGTGTAAATGAATCACATCTTCTTTATCTATTCTTTGGTAGAGGGACTTCTAGATTATTTTCAGTTTCTGGCTATTATGAATAAAGCTTCTACAAACATAATTGAGCAAATGTACTTGTGAAATGGTAGAATGTCGTTTGGGTATATGCACAGGAGTGGTAAAGTTGTGTCCTGTGGCAACATTGTACCTCAATTTTCTATGAAACTGCCAAATTAATTTCCAGAGGGGCTTTGTAAATTTGCATTCCCACCAGCAATGTAAGAGTGTTCCCTTTCTCTACATCCTTGCCACTTCTCATTCTAATGGGTATTAGATGAAATCTCAGAGGTAATTTGATCTTTATTTTCCTAATATGTAAAGATGTTGACTATTTCTATAAGTGTTTCTCAGCCATTACAGATTCCTCCATTGAGAATTATCTGTGTATCTTTGTAAGCCATTTTCCATTGGTCATTTGGTTGGTTGGTATTTAGATTCTTGATTTCTTTATATAATATGTTGGCAGTAATTTTATCATGTAGATGGTGTTCTTTGGCTCATAGAAACTTTTAAGTTTTATCAGGTCTCATTTATTAATTGTTGATCTAAGCACCTTAGCTATGATGGGTGTAATGCTCAGGAAGTTGTCTCCTGCACCCATAAATTCAAGGCAAACTTTTACTTTCTGTTCTACTACATTCAGTGAATGAGTTTTGTTGTTTAGGTGTTTGATCAATTTGGACCTGAGTTTAGTGCAGGGCAAAAAATATGGATTCATTTGCATTCTTTTTCATATATACATCCAGTTACATCAGGAGTGTCTGTTGAAGATGTTCTCTCTTTTCCATAGTTTTGACTTTGACAAAAGTCAATTGTATTTGTGTGGTTATATTTCTGGGTCATTCATTCAATTCCATTGATAAACTTGTTTCTATACAGAGACCATGCAGCATTCATTACAATTTTTCTGTAGTACACCTTGAAGTCAGGGATAGTGATACTTCCACAGGTTCTTTCGTTGTACAAGACTGTTTTAGCTATCCTAGGAGTCTTCTTTTTCCATATAAAATTGAGATTTTTCTTTCAAGGTCTGTGAAGAATTTTGTTTGAATTTTGATGGGAATTGCATTGAATCTGTAGATTGCTTTTGGTAAGATTGCCATTTTTACTATGTTATTCTTATAGATCCATGAGTAAGGGAGACCTTTCCATCTTCTGAGGTCTTATATTTTCTTTTTTCTTCAGGGACTTGAAGTTCTTGTCATGCAGGTCTTTCATTTGCTTGATTAAAGTTACATCAACATATTTTATACTATTATTGACTCTGAAGAAGGGTGCTGTCTCCCAAACTTCTTTCGCAGCCTATTTAAGATTTATATAAATAATGGTTACTTATTCTTTGAGTCAGTTTTTCATCCAGCCACTTTTCTGAACATGTTTCTCAGCTGTAAGAATTCCTTGGTTGAAGGTTTGGATCACTTATATATATATTATCATATTATCTATGAATAGCGATAGTTTGACTTCATTCTTCCAATTTGTAGCCCATGATCTCCTTTAGTTGTCTTATTACTGTTTCTAGGACTTTCAGGTACTATAGTTAATAGATAAGGAAAGAGTGAATAACCTTCTATTGTCTCTGATTTTAATGGAATTCCTTTAATATACTATTCATTAAATTTAATGTATATTATCTACCTGCTCTATGTTGCTTTACTGGCTGGTTTTGTGTGTCAATTTGACACAAACTAGAGTTATCATAGAGGAAGGAGCCTCCATTGAGGAAATGCCTCCATCAGACCTAGCTGTAAGCCAATATTCTCAATTAGTGGTCAAGGGTCAGAGGACCCAGTGTGGGGTGCCATCGCTGGGCTGGTAATCTTGGATTCTATAAGAAAGTAAGCTGAACAAGCCAGAGGAGGCAATCCAGTAAGCATCTTTCCTCCATGGCTTCTGCATCCACTGCTGCCTCCAAGTTCCTACCCTGTGTGAGTTCCTGCCCTCACTTTGGTGTTGAACAGCCATGTGGAAATATAAGCTGAATAAACTCTTTCCTCATCAACTTGTTTCTTAGTCATGATGATTTGTCCAGGAATAGAAACCCGGATTAAGACAGTTGTTTGTATTTTATTTAGTTTTGTGCCTTTTATTCCTGATTTCTCCAAGACTTTTAGCATGAAGGGGTGTTGGATTTGGTCAAGGGCTTTTCAGCATCTAATGAGTTGATCATATTTCTTTTCTTTCTTTCAGTTTGTTGCTATGTTTAATTATATTGATTGGTTTTTATATGCTAACCTTAACTTGTATTCCTGGGATCAATCCTACTTAATCGTGATGGGAAATATCTTTATTGTGTTCTTGGATTCTGTTTGCTAATATTTCATTGAGTACATTTGTATCAATGTTCATAAGGGAAAATGACCTGATTCTCTTTCTTAGTTGAGACTTTTTGTGATATAGATACATGGGTGACTGTAGCCTCTTAGAACACATTTGGCAATATTCCTTTTTGTTTCTATGTCCTGAAATAGCTTGAGGAGTATTGGTTTGTATCTTCTCTGCATGTTTAGTAGATCTCAGTGCTAAAAATATCTGTCCCTGAGCTTTTTGTGGTTGGGGTACATTTAATGTCTGCTTCTATTTCCTTAGGTATTATAGAATGATGTAGATTGTTTACCTAATCCTGATTTAACTTTGTAAGTGGAATTTACCTAGAAAATGATCTGGTCTTTCCAATTTGTGGAGTAGAGGTTTGACATAAAGATTTTTTAAACTTCCTCAGTATCTGTTCTTTTTTTTTTTTTAATCCTTTTTTTTTTTTATTATCTTGAGTATTTCTTATATACATTTCAAGTGTTATTCCCTTTCCCGGTTTCCGGGCAAACATCCCCCTCCCCCCTCCCCTTCCTTATGGGTGTTCCCCTCCCAACCCTCCCCCCATTGCCGCCCTCCCCCCATAGACTAGTTCACTGGGGGTTCAGTCTTAGCAGGAACCAGGGCTTCCCCTTCCACTGGTGCTCTTACTAGGATATTCATTGCTACCTATGGGGTCAGAGTCCAGGGTCAGTCCATGTATAGTCTTTAGGTAGTGGCTTAGTCCCTGGAAGCTCTGGTTGCTTGGCATTGTTGTACTTTTGGGGTCTCGAGCCCCTTCAAGCTCTTCCAGTTCTTTCTCTGATTCCGTCAACGGGGGACCTATTCTCAGTTCAGTGGTTATGTGTCCCTTTTAATTTTAATTTTTCTTATCTGAGGTACTGTCTCTTTGCCTTTTAGTTGGTATGACTAAGTGTTTGTGTATCTAAGGGATTATGTATCATGTTTATTTTCTCAAAGAATTTGCTCTTGTTTTGTTTATTCTTTATATTGTTCTATGTGTTTCTAAATGATTGACTTTAGACATGATTTGGATTATTGCCTACTATATAGTCTTCCTTGGTGTGTGGTCATCCTTTTTTTCCCTAGAGCTTTCAGTTATACTTTTAAATCACTTGTATGAGAGCTTTACAAATTCATTATAAAATTACAGTACCCAATACTATGAACTTCCTTCTTATCACTGTTTCCATTTTGTCTGATAAGCTTGAGTATTCTGTGTCTTCATTTTCATTGAATTCTAATTAATTTTTAATAATTCGAGTGGCATTGCCTTTGTTGCATAGACTTTTGGAATTGAGATGTCATGTTGGTTGAATTTTCCTTTGAGTATGAGGTTTTTTTGCATCTCTTTTAATTGCATTTTAATAAATTATTTTAATTAAATATTAGAATATATACTCCAGCTTGTTTCTTGGTTCCATTTACTTGGATAACCTTATTCCAGCCATTTACTCTGAAGTAACACCTATCTTTGTTTCTGAGGTATATTTCTTGTATACAGTGGAATGATTTATCCTGCTTCTGTCTCCATTGTATTACCCTGTTTCTTTTTGTGGGGGAAATGAGTCAATTGATATTGAGAGGTCATAATGACCAGTGGTTGTTACTTCTTGTTATTTTGATAGTGGTAATGGTAGTGTGTGTGTGTGTGTGTGTGTGTGTGTGTGTGTGTGTGTGTGTCTTCTTTTGGTTTTGTAGTGAAAATATATAGCATGTATCCTTGGGTGTGCTGACCTCCCTTTTGTTGGGAGTTTTCCTTTTAGTATCCTCTGTAAGGATGTGTTAGTGGAAGGAGGCTACTTAAATTTGGTTTTATCACGGAATATCTTTTCTCTGCTTATAGTGACTGAAAGACATGTAGTGTATAGTAGTCTGAACTGGCATCTATAATACCTTAGAGACTAAAAGTCATCTGTCTCGGCCGCTTAGGCTTTAATGTCTCTGTTGAGAAGTCTCATTTACTTCTAATAGGTCTGCCTTTATATTTTACTTTTTATATTTTACTATATTTGGCTTTTTATATCTTTAGGACTTTAATATTCTTTTTGGTTATATTCATTTATAGTATTGATTATTGTGTGATGGGAAGATTTCCTTTTTTTTTGTTTCACTCTAGCTGGTATTCTCTCTGTTTTATTTAATTTTAATTTTTATTTCTTCACTTTAGATTTTGCTCACTAACTGCTCCTGGTTACCTACTTCCACAATACTCTCCCCATCCCCATCTCACTCTCTGAGCTGGTAGGAGAGCCTATGTGAATCATCCCTCACCATGGCTCTTCAAGTCCCTGAGAAACTAGGTGCTTCCCCTACAACTGAAGCCAGAAAAGGCAGCCCAGTGAAGAGAACATATCCTACATAGAGGCAGAAGCTTTTGGGATAGCACCTGTTCAAGTTGTTCATGAATCACATGTAGACCATTTTGCACATTTGCTGCATATGATCGGGGAAGCTTAGGCTCACCTTGTACATCTTTTTTGATTAATGGTTGTGACTCTGATAGCCTAAAGGGTTGAGTTTAGTTGACTCTCATGGTCTTCCTGTAGAGTACTTATTTCTTTATGGGGCAACAATCTTTCATCTTATTCTTCCCAAACTTCATCCAATGATTGGCTAAGGGTTTCTGTATTTATCTGAGTTGGGTGCTGGGTGGAGTCTCTCAGAATACCACATGCTCCTGCCTACAAGCATAAGAGTATCATTAATAGTATTAGGGATTAATTCTCATCCATGTGATTGGTATTATTGTTGGGCAGGTTATTAAATGAAATGTCTGTTCGACAAGAACTTTCTTGTCTCTGAAGAAAGAAATTGAAGATATCAGACAATTGAAAGATCTCCTACTTCCACGTATAGGTAGGATTAACATATTAAAAATTGCCATCTTTCTTCCTCACTCTCACTCTTCCTCCGTTCTCTCTCTCTCTCTCTCTCTCTCTCTCTCTCTCTCTCTCTCTCTCTCTCTCTCTCTCTCTCTCTCTTCCTCTCCTCCTCTCCTGGCTTGACACAATAAAAAAAATTGCCATCTTACCATCTTACCAAAAGTATTCCACAAATTTAATGCAACCTCCATCAAAATTCCAACATATTTTTATAGACCTGGAAAGAGCCATTCTCAATTTCGTATGGAAAAAACAAAACAAAACAAAACAAAACACCAGGAACAGAACACCAGTGCTCTCAAAAATTGACATATGGGACCTCATTCAATTGCAAAGACAAAGGAGACTGTCAATAGGACAAAATGGCAATGAACAGATTGGGAATAGATCTTTACAAATCTTACATCCAATAGTGGACCAATATCTAATATATACTAAGAACTCAAGAAGGTAGACTTCAGAGATCAAATAATCTTATTAAAAATGGAGCACAGAGCTAAAGAAATAATTCTAAAACTGAGAAAAAACGAATTACTGAGAAGCACCTAATGAAATGTTCAATGTCCTTACTCATCAGGGAAAAGCAAATCAACACATCCCTCAGATTCCATCTCACACCAGTCAGCCTGGTTAAGATCAAAACTCACATGACAGCAAATGATAGCTAGGAGGTAGAGAAAGAGGAGCATTTTTCCATTGTTGGTGGGATTGCAAGCTGATACATCCACTGTGGAAATCAGTCTGGTGCTTCCTCAGAAAGCTAAATGTATTACTACCTGGGAACCCTCCTGGCTATACATAAAATAAGACACTCCAACACATAAAAAGGACACATGCTATATTATGTTCATAGCAGCCTTATTTATAATGGCCATAAGCTGGAGAGTACTCAGATATCCTTCAGTGGAGGAATAGATACAGAACACATGGTACATTTACACAATGGCATACTACTCAACTATTAAAAACAATGACTTCCTGAAATTCTTAGGCAAATGGATGGAACTTGAAAATATCTTTCTGAGTGAGATAACCCAATCACAAAAGACCACACATGGTAAACAGTCACTGATAAGCAGATATTAGCCCAAAAGCTCGGAATCTCCAAGATACAATTCACAAACCACATGAAGCTCAAGAAGTAGGAAGACCAAAGTGAAGATGCTTCAGATCTTCTCAGAAGGGGAGACAAAAATACTCATGGGAGGAAATATGGATAAAAAGTGTCAAGCAGAGACTGGAAGTCTATCCATAGACTGCCCCACCTGTGATTGTATTCCATATGCCTCCACTAAGCACAGACATTATTGTGGATGCCAAGAAGTGCTGGCTCTCAGGTCCCTGACATAGCTGTTTGGTGAGGGGCTCTGCCAGAGTCTTACAAATACAGAGGAGGATGCTAGCATCCAACCATTGAACTGAAAACAGGGTCCTCAATGGAGGAGTTAGAGATAGGACTGAAATAGCTGAAGGGGTCTGCAACCACTTAAGAAGAACTCAATATCAACCAACTAGGTCCCACAGAGCTCCCAGGGATTAAATAAACATCCCATGAGAACACAGGGATAGACCTCTGGCTCCATCCACATTTGTATCAGAGTATGGTCTTGTTGGGCATCAATGGGAGGAGAGGCCCTTGGTCCTTTCAATGCCACATGTCCCAGTGTAGAGGACTGTCAGGGTAGGGTGGTAGGAGGGAGTGGGTGGTTAGGTGAGGGAACACCCTCATAAAAGCAAGGGTGGGGATGGTGGGATAGCAGGTTTTTTGAGGGATCACTGGGAAATGGGATAATCTTTAAAATGTAAAAATGCAAAGTAAAACATGAATAAGAGTAAAATCTTTGCCACTGTTGTGTAAAGTATTACAATCACTTTGTAAATCAATTTGCCATTTTCTCAGAAAACTGGAAAGATTTCTAATACAAGACTTAGCTGTATCACTCCTGGCCATATTTGGTGTTATTTAAGTGCCTTTTATATTCATAAGCACCTGTTTCTTTAGGGTAGGGAGATTTTTTTCTATGATTTCCTTTAAGGTATTTTCTGGGCCTTTGAGTTGGGAGTCTTTTCCTTTTTCTTTCTTTATTTTTGTTTTATTTATTTTTATTTACATTTCAAATGTTATTCCCTTTCCCAGTTTCCCATCCATAAACCCCCCATCCCATCCCCACTCCCCCTTCTTCTATGAGGGTGATCCCTCAACCACCCACCCACCCCTTCCTGCTGCCATGCACTGAGATTCCCCTACATTGGGAGGTCCAGCGTTTGCAGGACCAAGGGCTGCTGCTCCTATTGGTGCCTAACAAGGACATCCTCTGCTACATATGCAGCTGGAGATATGGGTCTGTCCATGTGTACTCTTTAGGTGGTGGTTTAGTCCCTTGGAGCTCTGGTTGGTTGATATTGTTGTTCTTATGGGAATGCAAACCCCTTCACTTCCTTCAATTCTTTCTCTAACTCCTTCGATGTGGACACCATTCTCAGTTCCATGGTTGACTGTGAGAATTTGGCTCCATGTTTTTCGTGTTCTGACAGAGCCTCTCAGGAGATAGCTATATAAGGATCCTTTCAACATGCTCTTCTTGGCATCAGCAAAATTGTCTGGGTATGGTGACTGTATGTGTATGGACTGGATCTCCAGGTGGGCAGGCTCTGAACGGCCATGTCTTCTGTCTGTGCTCCAAAGTTTTTCTCCATATTTCCTCCCATGAAATTTTTGTTCCCCCCTTTAAGAAGGACTGAAGCATCCTCACTTTGCTCATCCTTTTTTGAGGTTCCTGTGATTTATAGATTGTATTTTGGGAAATTTGAGCGTTGGGGTTAATATCTGCTTATCAGTGAGTGTATACCATGTGTGTTCTTTTGTGGTTAGGTTACCTTACTCAGGATGATGTCATTGCTTTTAACAGCTGAGTAGTATTCCACTGTGCAGATGTACTACATTTTCTGTATCCATTCCTTTGTTGAAGGACATAAAGGTTCTTTCCTTTTTCTATTCCTATTAGCACTATATTTCAATTTTTTCAAAGTGTTCTAAATCTGTTGGATGTTTTGTATTAGAAACTTTTTAGCGTCAGAAATTTCTTTGACAGATGTATCAACTTCTCTACTATCTTCTATGCCTGAGAATCTATCTCTTGTATTCTGTTTGTGATGTGTGTGTCTGATTTCCTGTTCTGTTTCATAGGTGTTCCAACTCCAGGAGTCCCTTAGTTTGTGTTTTTATTATTGCTTCTCTTTCCATTTTCAGGTCTTGAAATGTTTTGTTCATTTCCCTTATCTGTTTCGTTGTATTTTCCTGTATGTCATTATATATTTTCTTCCTCTTAAAAGGCCTAACTGTTTGATTATATTTTCCCATATTTCATGAAGGGCTTTATTTTTCCCCTTTATAGGTCTCTATCATACTAATAAAATTAGTATCTGAACATCACTTTCTTGTACCCGAGGCATGTAATTAATTTCAGAACTTGCTGTCACGGGATATCTGTGTTCTGGTGGTGCTGTAGTTTCCAGAATTTTGTTTACTATATTCTTAGCCTGACTGTTAGATATTTGTTTGTCCCTGGCATTGGCAAGCCTGATGGTCCCTTCTGGAAGCAGGCTTTTATTGACCTTGGTCCAGTCTTCTCTCTTTTTGATCTGTGTTGAGAAGTCTGGTGTGATTCTGACAGGTTTCCCTGTATGTTACTTGAGAGATTTTTAATTATCTTTCTTTGTGCTTTGATTATTTTGTGATTATTCTGATCAAATCTACTTGGTGTGCTTTAGGCTTCTTGTACATTTATAGCCATTTCTTTCCTTAGCTTGGGGAGGTTTTCTTATGTGATATTTTGAAGATGATTTCTCGTCCTTTGAGCCTTTTCATTGTGTACTGGATTTCCTGGATGTTTTGGTTTAGAAGTTTTTCATGATTGTATTTTCTTTAACTGTTGGGTCAATATCTTCTAAAGTGTCTTCTAAGCCTGGGATTCTTTTTTTACCTCCTGTATTCTGTTGTTGATAATTTTATCTGTAGCTCCTGACCTCTTTCCTGGGTTTTCCATCTCTCCGGGTTGCATCCGGAATTTGGGATTTCTTTATTATTTGTACTTCCATTTTTAAGTCCTTACTTTGTTGAATGTCATCTCCTCTTTGATTGTATTTCCTGTATTTCTTTAAGGGATTGATTTCTTTCTTCTTTAAGGACTTCTAACCTGTTGGCCTGTGCTTTCCTGTATTTCTTTCAATGAGCTATTTATATCCTCCTTAAAGGACTCTATTTTATTCATGAGATAGGATTTTAGGTCATTATCCCAGTTTTTAGGTGCTGTTGGGTTATCCTGGGCTGTCTATAGTGGGAGAGCTAGGTTCTGATTGTGCCAAAGTATATTGACTTTTGCTGTTTGTGGTTTTGGACTTGCCTCTTGCTATCTGGTTATCTTGTGTTAACTGGCCTGTGTGTCTGGAGCCTGCCTCCTATGTCCCTGGGTTGCTGCAGTTCTCCTGGGAGATCTTTGGCCCTGGCTATAAAAGATCTCCTGTGAGGCCTTTAGACTGTGAGGTCTTCAGAGAGGTAGACACACTGCTTATCTGCCCTGGCAGGAGGCACAGGCCAGAAGGGAGGTGGGTTTGAGATGAGTGGATGTGTTCCAAGTCCGCTGGGTCTCAGGGCTCCCAGCTACTGCAGTTATTTGAGATCGTACCTTACCTGTTACCCTGGGTGCAGCAGATCTCGTGAGAGAATTTTTATCCATAATAATTTTGATGGGTCAAATGAAATCACTTTTTCTCTTCAAAAATTGTGCATTCTTCAGAGAGGTTGACAAACTCATGATCTGCCCTGGTGGAATGCATAGGTTGGAAAAGCAAAATTATATTTACTGGAGAATTTTTTTTGTAATTAATAAAACCTTATAAGGATATGTTGTTTTATGATATCATGGGTTTCAAAAATATGTATGTATGTATGTATATGAATGTTTATGCATGTGTGTTTGCATGTAAGCATGTATGGAGATAGAAATTCATATTAATAAATGAATATTTCAATGTTAATATTAGTAAATCTAATACTACGATTATTGGACCAAAAATGAAGAATTAGGAAATATTTAGTTTAAGCACAACAAAGATCTTCTTAAAGACTCATTAAAACAAAATATCAGGAGATCAAACTTATTTTTGAAGAGAGAAAGTGATTTCATTCAAACCACCAACATTATCATGGGCAAAATTCTTTTTTCAGTTAATTTTTCCAAATGTTAACCTCATCTCTAAAATATCTTATCCACATCCACAAATGTTTGTCTGCACATGCACAGGTACTTAGTCAAGGTAACTGCTAAATATATCCAATATAAGCGTACTAAATATCAATTAGACATACATTTGCATCCATATATAATAATAAATATAAAATATACAACACTAATGAGATTACATTTCTGGCTAACATGCATAGAGCTTTAATGAGATTATATTTCTGCCTAACATTGATAGATTTAAATTATACTAACTTTATGTGACAGTTCATTTTAATTATATACATCATTCAATTAAGGAATCTGTAAGTAATGAATAAAGTAAATTTCTGGATTCACTTACAATTAAATTTTGAGGAACATTCATCAGGGATCTGTTCTAATCAATGGGTTAATTTCTTTGTATGAATTATAAGTAGATTGACAATTTGTTGAATGACAGGAGATGAGGTCTAGGAAGTCTTTAAGGATATGGCTACGGAGTTATATCTTTTTAAATAATTTATTTTACTTTGTGGATAATGGTGTTTGCCTGAATATATAAATATGAACCATGTGTGAACCTGGTGTCTGTGGTCAGAAGAAGTCATGAGATGTCATGTTACTGGAGTTAAGGGTGGTTTGAGTGACCCAGTGAGAGTTTATAACTGAATATACACCCTCTTTGAAAGCAGTAAATGATTTTAACTTCTGAGTCATCTCTAGATCTCCAAATGGATATATCTTATGGTGATTACTATTTTGTTCTTTTTCTCATTCATATTCTAATATGATCTGATCTGTGTTGTTCTGCCACACCTTCCCTTTTGTGACAGATAAAACACCTATGAAACTTATTTAAAATAAACAATTCTTCCTTTAAATTTGCTCTGTCAGGCATTGTTTTCTAGGAAAATAACTAACATATGTTCCTTTGGCTATATATTTCTTTCATATTTAAATGATCTTCTTCATATCTAGTAAATTAAGGGCTGTGTTACAAGTTGTATTTACTTCTTTTTGTTATTTTTATCGTTGCTCTGACAGTTATATCTGATCAAACATGAAGGAGAATGATTTATTTTTATCATAATTTTGGAGTGTTCAGTTCATTGATGCTTGATGCTCTGTACTTACAGTAAATAACTGGGGGACTAGAACATGTGAAAAAGAGGCTTCTTCAGCTCATGGTAGAAAAGACATATCAAGAGCAACTCAAATTGTGGCATTAACAAACAAGAAAAAGAAGAAATATATAACAGAAAGGTACCAGAACAAAATATAATACTGAAAGATATCAGTTGCCCAGTAACAAACAGATTGTCTCCAACATGTCCAACATCCCACAACTCCACCACTTCCCAATACTCTTTGAGTTTTTTGAGAAATCAATATTCATCAAATCAGGACCCTCAAGATCTAATTTCTTCTCAATGATGCAACTCTATCCAGTTCAAAACCAAGATTAATTACTATAATATGGTATAACATTATGATATATTATGTCTTAGAATAAAGAGATGTAAGGAAGAGATAAAGGATGTTCATTAAATTTTAGTATAGAAACTTGTAAATTTGTTCACATGAAGTAAGAAAGAAATATTCACAACTATAGATTTTATTTTTAAAATTATTTAGATACACACACAAAACTTTCTTCTACATATTAAGATCACCTTTTTCTTTAATAACTACCTCATTGGTCATGAATATTTACATGCTAGGTTGATGAAAATTTTATTCAGAAGTGCTTCAATAATTGGTGTCTTTGTAAGGGTTAGGTTGTATATCTACATTAATGTTAGTTGCATGGCCTGGTAATGCTAATAAATGCCTTGAGGAATCTTCTGCGTGTGTGTGTGTGTGTGTGTGTGTGTGTGTGTGTGTGTGTGTGTGTGTGTTTTCGGAGCTGGGGACCGAACCCAGGGCCTTGCGCTTCCTAGACAAGCGCTCTACCACTGAGCTAAATCCCCAACCCCGATCTTCTGTGTTTCTGGTTCCTGTATTTCTTACTGTCATTGGCTAATAATGTTCATGGTAATTTAAATCAGTAATTTCTATACATTTGATTGTACAGTAAGATGACACTAGCAGACTTCATAATATGAAAGGAAAAAAAATCTCCTGAGGGCTCACTGTACCCAAGAAAGAAGTAACAACAACAAGGAATGCTAAGGATGGCAAAAATCCTTTCTCTTGAATAATCCCCAAAATTAATCCAATACCAAATAATCAGGTCTGAAATCATATATATATATGAATATATATGTATATGTGTATATATATTATACATATATTTGTAAATAATATTTTGTGTATCTAGCACATTGTACTTATATATGGTTACATACATAGAATATATGTAAAAATAAAAAGTAGAGGTATGTTAATTTGAAAGGGCAGAAGAAGTTCCATGGGAATTTTTGGAACAAGGAAAGAAAGTAGAAAACAATATTATTATGTTTTAACTTCAGAAAATTGTGTTATATGTGCATGTGCATATCTGTCATCTCAGCTAGCTCAAACTATGTGGAGCCCAACTATCTGGTTAATGTATTGATACCTCTAGGTTTTTGTACTCATTATATTTCTTCTGGGTAGAAATGGAAATGAAAAATATAAATTCATGGGAACAGATAACTTTTTTATAGCAGTATATATAAGTTCAGTCTATGGCATCAATGAAATCATGTACTAGGGGATGGTTCATAATTTAAATAACACTCTTAATATTTTCTGCTTGTTCTCCAAAGTATATACCTCTAGCTGATACTATTTAACTGCTCTGTCTTTACAAGGCTACATCACCAGCTTACTTTTCAGCAAAGTAGAAAATAGGGCAATTATCAGTAAGTTTCAAGAACATGAGCCAATGCTGTATTTTATTTTTTGTGATTTGAGTAATTTGATTGGAAGACATGAATGTGAATTCCATCGTTGATAAATAAGACATTTGTAAATGACTACAATAATCTTATCAGCAACATTTTATACATGAATAGTAAGTCAAAATTCTTTGAGTTTATTCTAGCAAGAACAGAACATTTCCATTTTAATGACTGAAGTTTCCCAATGTTAGATTTTGTAAGTTTACTGGCTGAACAAACAAGATGATACCACATAGAGGAACAGTGTACTGACTGTTTTTTTCCAACTTGTAAGGAGCTAGGACATTACAAGGGAGGGAGCCTCAGTTGAGATCATGCCTCCACAAGGTTGGACTGTAAGTAAAAGAAATTTACTTAATTATTTTTGTGATAATGGCTAGCCCATGCTGTATTCTGCCATTCTGGGTCCTATTAGAATGCAGACTGAAAAAGCCATGGAAAGCACTAGGCAGCATTCCTCCATGCCTCTATATCAGCTCTTGCTTTCAGGTTGCTGCTCTTTTTGAGTTCCTGTTCTGAATTTTGATGAAGAGTGATATGGATTTTTAAGGCAAATAAACCCATACCTCCCCAAATTGTCTTTGGTCATGGTATTCATAACAGCAGTAGTAACTCTACTATGACAATCAGTATGTATTTCTATATTGTTAGTATATTTAACAATCAGGAATGGCAATACTGTTTATTGTTGGTGAATAGAAGTCCATATTTGGGGATCATATCATATCTAGTGCTTTAACCATTTTGTTCAAAGATCATTTCAGGATAATATGGTGACTGAAATTTATAGACAAATATTTATTAAATTTGTCCATAAGGTCTACTACATTGTTAAAAATATCTTTACCCTGAGTTATCACTTTTCAAGAGTCTTAAGAAAAAGAAAAAAAATCACCTATTCAGAGATATTTATGTACAATTTTCTTCTTCAGATTTCCTTGTTATCCATATTCAAATTATGTTTCTAAAATCAGCTGATAACCTAGCTAAATATTTCCTATCCATTGGCGAGTGCTAACAAATAAAATCATTCTAGTTTTTTCTTTTGTTGCAATAAAATACTATGGCCAAAAGAAACAGGTGGAAGAAACTTACAAGATGTAATACTTCACAGCAAAAGCCTGGAGGCAAAAACTGATCTATTACAATAATTTTCACATGGATCATACTTTGTTCTTTTATCGAGTTGGACTCTTGTAGAACCTAAGATTAGCAATAATTCTAGAAAGAATGTTGAAGTTGATTCAGAAAATTTAAAAGCCTACTGCTTCAGGAGATATCATCACAACTTCATCAGGTAATGTTCAGTATATTTCTTACATTGTATTTCTTATATTGCAATTAATATGCTATCACTATTCACAAAGAAGATTTCAATTCAGGAATACAATGCCCCCCAAAATCATAAAAGAAGAGATGAAGGAAAGTTTGAGGTAGATATATATTTTGTCTTTGCTACACAATTCTGGAAACTGGGAAATCTAAGGAGTAGACTCCAAGAAATATTCATTCTGTTTGTAGCCTAAATGCAGTCAAATCGAATAATTTATTTTGCATTAGGAGAGTCAGTTTGAACAAACTCCCTCCCCATTACTTCCTTTTTATAAATTGTGGAGTTCTGTTTAGATGACTAGAATAAACATGTTATGACATAATTCTCAGAAAAGTAGAGATAGAGATACATTTCCTCTTATTGATATATACAAAGGATAATGACTGAAATTGGCTCATCTACAAAAATCCTTAGAAATATTATTTAATAATAGTATAAATAATATAATATTAAATAAATATATACTGCATATTTTCTCTAAATGACTAGGGTTGGTGCCAGGAAAGAAGTTCTCACTACCCTTGTACAAAATACTATATGTTATAGTAAAGCCTTAAGAAAACAAACACATTATGCAGATTGTAAAGTAATAAGCCAATATATCCCCATTTGCCAGTGACATAAATTTCTAGGTAGAAATTCACGAACAATTTACACATCGCTTATAAAATTAATAATTTATTCAGCAGATTCTTAAATTACAAGATGAATAAGCAAAACAAATAAACATATTTCTACATACTAAGAATTGACCTTAGAAAATAGGAAATTAAAAAAAATTACAGAGAAATTGTAGAGCTAGGCTAAGTATAAACCTAGCAATATACAATAAATATTTGCAGCATAAAAGTTATATAATGGTGATACATTAAAAATTACCGCAATGAATGAAGATAAATGCAGTTTTTATATATTTTAACATTCTGCCTTTTACAAAGGACATCTTATTCTTACAATTGTACCTTTAAGTTTGATAAAATTTCTATCAAAATCTTTGCAAGGTTTTTATGAGCGGACGTATTTACTCTAAAGTTTATATGGAAAGGCATAGACTTTGAAATAAATTTTCAAAGGCATAACAATATTCCAATTTTTCAAACAATGGGTAAGCATGGCAAATTATATGAATGAAATATTTTCTACATTCACAATACTGTGAGTAGAAGACGTGTCAATGGTTATTACCCTTTTCTCTCTCTCAAAATACCCAAGATTATTCCCCAGAGCTCATATGAGGTGACAACATAACACTAGTCACTGCAGATATAGGTGAACTGACTGATTCAATCCACTTGCATTTTTCATCATTCTTCTGGAAATCCATTTCAGAAAAAGGATAATAATTCTATATTTTTGAGCTAGAACATGTAAGTGGTAAGGTGGGCATGATGTTGGAATAGTGGAAGGAAGGGAAACTATGATCAGAGAATATTGTATAAGAAACTTTATTTTCATTTATAAATAGGAAAAATATTTTGTAAATGAATTTTATTACACAAGATAAGAAAATAAAAAGACTATATACAGAGTACATTTCTGGCTATTTTTTCAAACACTAATTATATCCTTATGTAATTTACTTACATTGATTATTTTCGACTAGGTGTTTCAAAAAAGTTATATTTTGTATTTTGCATGCTTATTTTTTTTCACACCACAAGTGTACTTGGTGGCCACGGATATTAGAACAGGGAATCATTAGATCACATGGAACTGGAGTTATAAATGCTCATGTGTCCTGCTAGTTTTGTGAATTGAACCCACTTCTCTCAAAGCGCACTCGATGTTATAATTGATGAATGATCTTTCTAGCCTTCCATTCAGTTTTTACTTATTTAAGAATATGACTTTTTAAAATCAGTTTTACTTGTGTGTGTGTGTTTGTGTATGTGTGTGTGTACATGTCTGTGAGTGTATGTAAATGTGAGTTCAGATACCTGCAGCAGCTAGAGACTCAATTCTGTTGGACCTGAAGCTACATGAACTTGTAAGTCAGTATAACTCTATGCTTGACTTACAACTTGGGACTTAGGCAAGTGCAATATGTACTATTAATCACTGAGTAATCACTACATTTCCACAAAGTAATTTTCTTGGTTATTTTATTTATTTACATTTCACATGTTATCCTGCTTCCCAGTTTCTCCTCTACAATCCTTCTTTCCCTGTCCCTTTCCCTATGCCTCTATGAGGATGCTCCCCCACCCACCATCCCACACCTGCCTCAGCACCTTAGCATTCCCCTATCATAGATAATCAATCCTCCACAGGACCAAGGAAGGAGCTTCCCTCCCAGTGATGCCGAATAAAGCAATCCTCTGCTACATATCCAGCTGGAGGCTTGCCCCCAACCATGTGTATTCTTTGGTTGGTGTTTTGGTCCCTGGGAGCTTTGGGGGAGGTCTGGTTGGTTGATATTGTTGATATTGTATGGGGTTGCAAACCCATTAACCTCCTACAGGTCTTGCCCTAACTTCTCCTATGATCCCCACATCCTGTCTGATGTTTGCCTGTGTACATCCATATCAGTATTGTTCCGGCTTTGGCAGAGTTTCTAAGGGGACAGCTAGCAATACCAGGCTCCTGTCAGTAAACACTTCTTGGCATTAGCAATAATGTCTGGATTTGGTGTCAGCAGATGGGATGTATCCCTAGTTGAGTCAGTCTCTGAATGGTATTTCCTTCAGTTTCTTTTATGGTAAATGTTAAAAGTATCCACAAACCCTCACTAGACTGCATCATCAAGCCATATGGCATTAGCAGGGTATATTCACCACAGCAGAGGCCTCCTCTCTGGTTCTCTGCAACATTACTTACGTTCCCAGCATCTGCTCCCTAATAGTTATTGTATCAACTCCCAGAAACCTGTTAAAATCCAGTCAATAAGTTTGTAATTTAGCAATCAGATTTATCTCAGTAAATTTATACTCCACAAAATGTCCATACGATAAACTCATAATCAATTGATAATGATATAAACAGCCCACCTAGATAATATAAATTGACCTATAAAAATCCATCCCTTAAGAAATACCCATAACTGCCTGTGGTCATTTAAGGCCACATGGTTCTGTGTTGTCCTTCTCTTCCTCCATCTTGGTTCTTCTCCTTTCCTCGTCTCTTTCCCCTTACCAAATTTCTGTCCCCAACCCCTTTTTCACTGCCCTATCACAGGCCCTGCTCCATGTTCTGCCAGCCCTCACCTGCATAAAGACAACAATCTACAAGTTTCTGCTCTAGTCTTTGTCCCTTTGTTTCTTTTGACAGGAGGAATTCTGGATTAATATCTTTGAGTTAGGTGGGTGGCCCGATCCTTCAACCAGGGTCCATAGCTATCCATTGGATATGGTTTCTACAGGTTCTATTTCCCCATTATTAGGTATTTCTGTCAAAATCCTCCCTATTGTGTCCTGGAAAACTCTTTGTTCCCTTGTATTTGAGCCTTTCTACTGACTACCCCCTGTTTGCCCTCCCCCACTGCTACATACCTACTTTCTAATTCCTGACACTCTGTACTTCTCCCCCATCTCCCGTATCTGAACTTGCCCCCCTTTTCCCTCCTTTGCTCTCCCTCCCATATCTCTCTCACCCTCTACTTCCCAGGGATTATTTTCTTCCTCCTTCTGCATAGGACTGTAGCATCTGTAATTTGGTGTGATCTTCCTTTTTGATTTTTATTTGATTGAGTTTTTCTCTAGACAATATTTGAAATATACACTTCATGACAGGGTATGTTACACAATTCAATATATCTTCTATCCTAGCATAGTCTTTAAAATTATGAACGTACTGACTTATTTCAAAGTTACTGTGCTGGTTAGATTTTTTTTTTAACTTAATACAAGCTAAAGTCTTCTTGGAAGAAAAAAAAAAAACTCAATGAAAAATGTCCCTATCACAAAAATCTAAAAGCACGTCATTGGGGGAATTTTATCAACTAATGATTGATGTGAGAGGACCTCATCAATTAGCATGTCGCACTTTTGGAAAACAGTATTTGGTGGTTTAAGAAACCAGGTACAGCAAGCCAGTAGACAGCATTTCTCCATAGCCACTGCTTTTACTACAGTAACTATATTCTTGTCTTGAGTTCCTGTCCTGTCTTCCTTCAATGACCAACTGTGATTGGGACATATGAGCAAATCCAATACATTAATGCAAGTAATGTCATCAAGTAGTTAAAAAGTACTAAAGTGTCTAAGGCAAAGGTACATTATTCATTCAAAGTTCCACATTCTACTTCCTGGCCTCCACTGGCACATTGCCATACCACAGTAATGATTAGATATTGTCCAACTTCAAAGATATGTATAGAATTTAATTTTATAACACTGTTTAAACGTTTAAAATGGCCTTCCAGTATCTGCCTGTGCCCTGAGCTGAACCTGTGACACAGTTCTCTGTACCCAGATCACTCCAGAGTAAAGCAGGTCTCCAGCAGTGCTGACACACAGTCTTATAGGAGGGACATGTCACTATCAGAGACAGCAAGACCAGCCAACACCAGAGACAACCAGGTGGTGGGGGGTAAGAGCAGGAAGCTAAGTTATAGAAACCAAGACTATTTGGCATCATCAAAGCCCAGTTCTCCTATCAAAGCAAATACTGAATATCCCAACACAGAGAAAAAGCAAGATTTGGATTTAAAATCACATCTCACGATGATGTCAGCAGCCTTTAAGAAGGACAAAAATAACTCCCTTAAAGAAATACAGGACAAAAGAGGTAAACAGGTAGAAGCAATTTAACAGGAAACACCAAAATCTATTAAATAATCACGGGAAAACACTACTAAACACATGAAGGAATTGAATAAAGCCATGCAGGATGGAAATAGAAACAAGAAAGAAGTCACAAAGGGAAACAACCCTGGAGATAGAAAACCTAGGAAAAGAGAATAGGACTCATAGACTCAACCATCTTCAACAGAATACAAGAGATAGAAGACAGTATCTCAGGGGCAGAAGATACCATAGAAAAAAATGAACCAACCATCAAAGAAAATGTAAAAGGCAAAAAGGTCCTAATCCAAATGTCCTGGAAATCCAGGATACAATGAGAAGTTCAATCCAAAGGATAATATGTGTAGAAAATTGGGAACATTACCAACTTAAAGGGCCAGTAAATATCCTCAATAAAAGTATAGAAGAAAACTTGCTAACCTAAAGAAATAAATGCCCATAATCATACAATAAACATACAAACAGATTGAACCAGAAAAAAAATTGATCAGTCAAATAATAGTCAAAACATTAAATGCACAAAACTAAGAAAGAATATTAAAAGCACTAAGGGAAAAAGTCAAGTAACATATAAAGGCAGAATTACATTGATCTTCTCACTAGAGACTATGAAAACCAGAAGATACTAAGCAGATGTCATACAGACCCTAAGAGAAAATAAATGCCAGCCCATGTTACTATATCCAGCAAAACTCTCCATTACCATATATGGAGAAACCAAGATATTCCAAGACAAAAACAAACTTATACCTTTCAACAAATCCTGCACTGCATAGGATAATAGATGGAAAAACCCCAACACACAGAGGTAAACTACACTATAGAAAAAAGAAGAAAGTAAAATTCTTGGAAAAAAACACAAAAGAAGAGAGTCATGCAAACATAATTCCACCTCTAACACCCAAACCAGAAACAATAATCACTAATCCTCAATATGTCTTAGTACAAATGGACTCAATTCCCCAATAAAAAGACATAAACAGACTGGATACATAAAGATGACCCAGCATTTTGCTGCATACAGGAAACATGCATCATTGGCAAAAACATACACTACCTCAGAGTCAAAGGCTGGAAAATAATTTTCCAAGCAAATGCTTCTGAGAAACAAGCTAGACCAGCTATTCAAATATTGAATAAAACTGACTTTCAACAAAAAAGTTACCAAAAAATTAAGGAAGAACATTTCATATTCATCAAAGGAAAAATCCACCAAATGAAACCTCAATCCTGAACAACTATGCTCCAAATGCAAGGGTAACTATATTCATGAAAGCAACCTTACTAAAGCTCAAAGCATATATCATACTTCACACAATAGTACTAGGAGACTTAATCACCCCACTCTCAATAATAGACATTGTGGAAACTGAATCTAAAAAGAGACATGGAGAAACTAAGAGAAAATATGAATCACATGGACTTAACAGATATTGATAGAACATTTCATCCTAAAACTAAAGAATATACCTTTTTTTTCTCAGCATCTCATGGTGCCTGATCCAAAACTGACAATATAATTGGTCACAAAACAGGTCTCAATAGATACTAATAGATTGAAATATCTCCATGCATCCAATCAGATCACCATGGACTAAGGATGGTTTTCAATAACAAAAACCCCAGAAAGCCCACATACACTTGGAAGTTGACAAATGCTCTACTCAGTGATAACTTGGTCAAGGAAGAAATAAAGAAAATAAATTTGTCTTAGAATTTAGTGAAAATGAGGGCATAACATACCCATTTTATGTGACACAGTGAATGCAGTGCTAAGTGGAAAACTCACAGATCAGATTGCCTGCAAAAAGAAACTGTAGAAACCATACACTAGCATTTTGACAGCATACCTAAAAGCTCTAGAAAAAAAGAAGCGAACATACCCAAGAGGATTAGAAGGCAGGAAATAATCAAACTCAGGGCTGAAGTCAACCAAATAGAAACAAAAAGAACTATACTAATAATGAACAACACCAGGAGCTGGTTATTTGCGAAAATCAACAATATAGATAAATACTTAGCCAGAATAATCATCAGGTACAAAGTGAGTATCCAAATCAACAAAAAGAGAAATGAAAAGAGATACCTAACAATAGAATCTGAAGAATTTCAAAAAATCATCAGATACTATTACAAAAGCTTATATTCACCATAACAGAAAAATCTGGATAAAATGGACAATGTCTAGACAGACACCAGGTACCCATATTAAAACAGGATCACATAAACCATCTAAATACTCCCATAATTCCTAAGGAAAAAAGGCAGCTATTAAAAGTCTTCCAATTACAAAAGCCTAGAACCAGAGCAGTTTAGGGGAGAATATTACCAGACCTTCATTGAAAACCTAATACCATACTGTCTTAATAATTCTACAAAATAGAAATGGAAGGAACACTACCCAATTACTTCCATGAAGCTAAATTATGCTTATACTTAAACCACACAAAGTTCCAACAAAGAAAAAGAACTTCAGACCAACTTACCTTATGAATATCAATGCAAAACTACTCAGTAAAATTCTTGGAAACTGAATCAAAGAACATATCAAAATAATCATTCAATATGATCAAGTAGGCTTCATTCCAGGAAGGCAGGAATTGTTCAATTTATGGAAATCCATCAACTTAATCAACAATTTAAACAAATTGAAAGAAAAAAAATCATCTCAATAATTGTCGAGAAAGCATGTGAAAGTATTCAACACCCCTTCATGTTAAAAGTCTTTGAAAAATAGGAATTCAAGGCCCATACCTAATCATAGTAAAAGCAATGTACAGCAAAGCAGTAGCCAACATCAACTTAAATGGAGGGCTTCTTAAAGCAATCTCACTAAAATCAGCGACTAGGCAAGGTGGCCCACTCTCTATCCACCTATTAAATATAGTAGTTGAAGTCTTAGCCAGAGTAATCAGAAAACAATGGAGGTCAAAGTGATAAAAATTGGAAAAGAAGAAGTCAAAGTATCCCTATTTGCAGATGATATGATAGTATAGTTATGGGAACCCAAAAATTCAACCAGAGAAATTCTAAGCCAGATAAACAACTTCAGCAAAGTGGCTGGAAATGAAATTAACTCAAATAGTAAGCAGCTTTTCTCTACATAAAGGATAAATTGGCTACAAAAGATATTAGAAAAATGACACCCTTCACATTAGTCACAAATAATATAAAATACCTCCTTTTGACTCTAACCACACAGGAGAAAGATTTGTAATACAAGAACTTCATTTCTCTGAAGAAAGAAATTGGAGAAAATCTCAGAAGATGGAAAGACCTCTCATGCTCATGGATGATCAGGATTAATGTTGTAATAATGGCCATTTTGTCAAAAGCAATCTACAGATTCAATGCAATCCACATCAAAATTCCAACTCAATTCTTCACAGAGTTAGAAAGAACAATTTCCAAAAATATTTGGAATACCAAAAAACAAAACAACAACCCCCGCCCCCCCCCCAAAAAAACCAAAAAATAACATGATAGCAAAAATGATCCTCAACAAGAAAAGAACTTCTGGGGGCATCACCATCCCTAACCTCAAGCTGTATTACAGAGCAATGGTGATAAAGTCTGGATGGTATTTTAACAGAGACAGGCAGACAGATCAACAGAATAGAATTGAAGACATAAATGAATCCACATATCTATGGTCTCTTGACTGTTGACAAAGGATCTAAAACCATCCAGTGGTAAAAATAAAGCATTTTCAACAAATGGTGCTGGGTCAAGTGGAGGTCACCTTAGAATAATGTAAATTGTTCTATTTTTATTGCTCTCTACAAAGCTCAAGTTGAAAAGGATGAAGGACGCCATATAAAACCAGATAGACTCAAACTAACAGAAGAAAAAGTGGGCAAGAGCCTTGAACACATGGTCATTGGGGGGAATTTCCAAGGGCTTATGCTCTAAGATCAAGAATTTACAGATGGGACCTCATAAAATTGCAAAGTTTCTGAAAGGCAAAGGACACTGTCATTAGGACAAAATGCCAACCAATAGACTGGGAAATGATCTTTACCAATCCTACATGGATAGAGGGCTAATATCTAATATGTAAATAAACTCAAGAAGTTAGAATCCAGAGAATCCAATAACCTTTTTAAAATGGGGTACAAAACTAAACAAATAAATCTCTACTAAGGAATATCGAATGGCTCAAAAGTACCTAAAGAAATGTTCAATATCCTTAGTCATCAGTGAAACGCAAATCAAAGCAACCCTGAGATTCCACCTCAGAGCAGTCAGAATGACTGAGATCAAAAACTCAGGTGACACTAGACGCTGGTAAGGATGTGGAGAAAGAGGAACACTCTTCCCTTGTTGGTGGGATTGCAAGTTGGTACTACTACTATAGAAGTCAGTTTGGAGAGTCCACAGATAATTGGATATCTTACTACCTGAGGACTTGGCTATACCATTCCTGGGCATATACCCAAATGATGGTCCAACCTATAAAAAGGCCCTATGCTCCACTATGTTCATTGCACCCTTATTTATAATATTCACAAGCTGGAAAGAACCCAGATGCCTTTCAACAGAAGAATGGATACAGAAAATGTGATCCATCTACACAATGGAGTACTACTCAGCTATCAAAACCAATGCCTTCATGGAATTCATAAGCAAACAGATGGTACTAGAAAATATCATCCTGAGTGAGGCAACCCACTCACAATAAACCACACATGGTATACACACAGGGAAAAGTGGATCTTAGCCCAAAACATTGAGTTTCTCAAGATAAAATCCTCAATCCACATGAAGCTCAAGAAGGACCAACAAAGTACAGATGCTTCACTCCTCCCTAAAAGGGGGACTGAAAATATTCATAGGAGGAGATATGGGGACAAAGTGTGGAACAGAGACTGAAAGAATGGCATTCACTGCTTGCCCCATCTGGAGATCCAGCCCATATACATAAGCCATCAAACCCAGACAATATTGCTGATGCCAGTAGGGTCATGCTGACAGGAGACTGCAATAGCTCTCTTCTGATAGGCTCTGCCAGAGCATGACAAATACAGAGGCAAATGCTCGCAGCCAACCATTGAACTGAGAATGGAATCCCCATTGTAAGATTTAGAGACAGGATTGAAGGAGCTGAAAGGTGTTGCAATCCCATCAGAACAACAATATCAACCAACCAGAGCTCTCAGTCACTAAACTACCATCCAAAGAGTACACATGGACAGACCCATGACTCCAGCTTCATATATACAGGAGAAGCCCTTGGTCCTGCCATGGATGGGCACCCCCAGTGTAGGTGAATATCAGTGCGGGCAGGAAGGAATGGGTGGGTAGTTGGGTGGCAGAACACCCTCATAGAAGATGGGGGAGGGTGGATGATACAGGGTGGTTATGGACAGGAAATTGGCAAAGGGGACAACATTTAAAATGTATATAAAAATATCCAATACAAAAAATGGAAAAATGTGCCTTCTGAGAATCTAAGAGATACCCTAACTCCAACTCTCTGAAATATAAAGCATAACTTATATATTTCCTGTATATAGGAGACAATATATACCTTACCCTTCCAAAGGGAAAGAATAGTATTATAGTGAGGAAATAATACACCAAAAACAAGACTTGACCCCACTGGGTTGAAAGTCAAAATCTTGTACCTCCATGTCTAATGTCAAAATCTTTTGGGATGGCTTTATCCCACTAAAGATGCTGCATACACCATACCTTTCTTGCAATTTTTTACTCCTAGTATGTTGTGGATGCTGACTTTTGTGGTATTCCAATTATTTTAGGATCTCTACTATGATGAAGGCAGCACTGAAACTGAGACTGTATGTTTGCAAAGGGCTTCCTGGTGTCAGTTAGTTACTTCTTGCATGACACGTGGATGGTGCCAAAGTCTGAGCTTTTATTAAATCTGCATTTATACATTCTAAAAGATCTATTATTTCAAATGTTAAGCCTCAACTGTTCTTTCTATGATCCCTTGAATCTTATAATATTCATGTTACCAAAACCAGTAACACATGAAAGACTTACACATTACGGACTTAAACATTTTTGCCAGTATGAGATAGAGCCTTGTTCTATTTTGAATAGCAGCTTCTTTGTGTTGTCCAAAATATTTCACTTCCATGAGAATACTGGTCTTATCTTGATCACAGTATAATTTTTCAACTCCAGCTATCCAGCATTTCTTGTTCCACTAAAGCTAAAGTTTCACTAAGTGATGCTGGTCTCTTTTTTTAAAATTTATTTATTTATTTTTACATTCCAGACTTTATTCCCCTCCAGGTCCACCCTTCGATTGTTCCATATCCCATGCCTCCTACCCGCAACCCACTCCACCTCCATGAGTATGTCCCAACCCCACCCACACCAACAGACCTCTAAATTTCCTGGGACCTCCAGTCTCTTGAAGGTTAGGTGCATCATTTCTGACTGAACCCAGTCCTGGGAGTCCTGTGCTGTATATGTGTTGGGGGACGCATCTCAGTTGGTATGTGCTGCTTGTTTTGTGATCCAGTGTCTGAGAGATCATGGGGGATCCAGGTTAATTGAGACTGCTGGTCCTAATACAGTTTTGCCCTCCTCCTCAGCTTCCTCTAACTTTTCCCTAATTCAACCAGAGGGATCAGCAACTTTTGTTCATCGATGGTGTGCACATATCTGCATCTGACTCTTTCAGCTTCTTGTTGAGTCTTTTCGAGGGCAGTTATAATAGGTCCCATTTTGTGAGTGTTCCATAGCCTCAGTAATGGTATCAGGTCTTGGTGCCTCCCCTTGAACTGGATTCCACATTGGGCCTATTGCTGGACCTTCTTTTCCTTGGGATCGTCTCCATTTTCATCCATGCATTTCTTTCAGACTGGAAGAACTATGGGCCAGAGTTTTGAATGTGGGATGGCAACCCCATCCTTCACTTGATGCCTTGTTTTTCTGCTGGAGGTGGACTCAACAAGTTCCCTCACCCCACTGTATGGCATTTCATCTAGGGTCCTAGCATTTGAATCCTGAAAGTCTCTCACTTTCAAGGTCTCTGGTACATTCTGGAGGGTCCTCCCAAGCTCCTTTCTCCTGAAGTTGCCTGTTTCTATTCTTTCTGCTAGCCGTAAGGCTTCAATGTGTGTGGGATGGCAGTCTCTTTTTAATCCCAGCCAATTCTTTAGAACCTGATGTCCAGAAATATTTTATTCTTGTCTAAAAGTTCACATAGGTAGCTCTTGTAAAATCTTTGATTTCCCATTAAACATCTGAAATGAGGGCTCCACCTTCTTTTCCTTTCTCAGGTGTTTCTTCCAAGATACACAGAATATCCCACTTGAGCTTCAAACACACATTGAAGCTTCCAGCCTAGTTTAGAACACTTTTCTCACCTACTGCAAAAACAACATATCCATGTCTATCATAGCCATACTGTACTCCTAGTACAAATGTTTATTGTAGGTGCTGTTTCTGTTTCTATGATAAACATCATGAACCAAAGCTACTTGGGGAGGAAAGGATTTATTTCAGCTTTTATTTTCATGATAACATAATGTAGGCATGGCAACGAACAGCAGATGGTGGTACAGAAAGCTGTGTCCTCATATGTAAAAGCAAAACATGAAGCAAAGTGGGGAAATTGAAAGGGTATAAAGACTTTAATCCATCTCTACTCAATCACATACTTCTCTTGGCAAGGATGCAGTCCTAAACAACCCCAAACAACATCAGTAACTAGTGAACTGATCTTTAAATACTTGAGACTAAGGATAACTGTCCTGTACCATGAGACCCTCACTCATAATATTTTTTCATGGCTGAGATGTTTTAAAATGTTACTCAGATAAAATGACATAAAGTTACTGAGATAAATTTAATAATCCTATAAAAATTAAGATTGTGATTCAGAAGCCCAACCAGTCAATGAGACAGTGGGATCATATTCTAAAAGCACATTTGTAAAATATTTCTCTTAGATATTTCTTTTAAATTTTAATGTTATTATGTATCCTTAGAAAATATTTTAGAAGCCAAAGTTCATTTTAAAATATAGCTATAATGTTGTGCTTCTTGATTTCTGTCTAATATATCACCATAGGAGATGGACAAGTTTATTTATCAGGTGCTTGCCACTAAGACTGAAAATCTGAGTTCAAGCCCTGCAACTGAGAGTGGAAATGAGAAATCAACTCCCACATGGTGGTATCCTCTGACCTCCATACACATGAAAGCGTACTCACTCACAAAAGGAAGCATATACATTAAATATTTTAAATATGTAGATTAAAATATTTTAATTAATGCCTACAGTTTAAGAAATCTACTTTGGGTATTTTTATGTTTATTAAAATTGCCCATTTTTACTAATCTACAAGCATGACAGATATGCTAACAAAAGATCTCTGGTATTTTGACCTTGATAGTTTTTGGCATAGAAAATTTCAGTTTTGCACAAAAGCCAATTGCTGGTGGCATAAAACAAAGAAATCTTCAAATACATGAAAACATTTCATAAAGTATTAAATTTGTTCCGGGATAACAAGCACAATATTGGGCAATATAACCTAATGATAGAAAATAGTAGAAATAAAAGCTACCAAAGTCTGGTAACAAATGAATAAATTCTCTTTAAATTTTTCATTCTTTAAAATTTTCACTCAATCCTACTTCAAATTGAAGGATAATATCCAATATATACAAAGAAGTTGGAATCCAGAGAATCAAATAATTCTATTTAAAAAATGGGGTACAGAGCTAAACAAAGAATTCTCAATTGAGGAAAATCGAATGGGCAAGAAGTACCTAAAGAAAATTTCAATATCCTTAGTCATCAGAGAAATGCAATTCAAAACAACTCTGAGACTCCATCTCACACCAGTCACAATGGCTAAGATCAAAAATTCAGGTGACAAGAAATGCAGTCAAGGATGTGGAGGAAGAAGTACACTTCTCTATTGTTGGTTAGATTGCAAACTGGTACAAGCCCTGTGTAAATCATTCTGGAGGTTCCTCAGAAAACTAAACATAATGACCCAGCTATACCACTGCTTAGCATATACCCAAAAGATGCTCCAACATATAACAAAGACACATGCTTCACTATATTCATAGTAGTCTTATTTATAAGAGCCAGAAGTTGGAAAGAACCCAGATGTCCCTGAACAGAGGAATGGATACAGAAAGTGTGGTATATTTACCCAATGAAGTATTACTCAGCTATTAAAAACAGTGACTTCAGGCAAATTGATTGAACTAGAAACTATCATCCTGAGTGAGGTAATACAACCACAAAAGAGCATACCTGGTATGCACTCACTGATAAGTGGATATTAGTCTAGAAG
Source organism: Rattus norvegicus (assembly GCF_021556685.1). Lineage (NCBI taxonomy): Eukaryota > Metazoa > Chordata > Mammalia > Rodentia > Muridae > Rattus > Rattus norvegicus. The sequence continues at coordinate 91,231,310 of NC_141554.1, forward strand.
CTTAGATTAACCAAGATACAATTCACAAAATATATGAAGCTCAAAAAGAAGGAAGACCAAAATGTGGATTCTTCAATCCTTCTTACAAGTGGGAACAAAATATTTACAGTAAGTATAGTATGGAAGGTACTTGGGAAGAAGGGAGGAGGGGGTGCTGTAAATGGGGGACAGGATCATATATGAGAGGAGACTAGGATGATATACAGAGGGTCAGGAATTTTACCAGGGTTGTGTAGAAGTGTGGGATGGGGAACTTGGGGTTAGCTCCCAGCAAGTGCCAGATACCAGGAAAGCCAGAGGCTCATAGGACCCAACAGAGATGAGATTAGAGGAAATATCCAGGAAAGGAGAGGGAAAACCTGTAGAAACCATATCCAGATGTTAGGCAAGGCCCTCAGTTGAGGGATGGGGCCACAAACTCATCTCCAAATTTTTAACCCAGAATTGCTACCATCTAAAGGTAATATGGGGACAAAGAGTAAAGTAGAAACCGAAGGAAAGGCCATTCAGAGACTGCCCCACCTGGGAATTCATACAATATACAAGACACCTAATTCAGACACTATTGTGGATGCCAAGAATTGCTTACTGACAGGAGCCTTATATAGCTGTCTCCTGAAAGGCTCTGCTATAACCACCCTGAAAAATACATAGCCAGATGCTTGCAGCCCACCATTGGACCCAGAACTGGGTACCCAATGGAGGAGTTAGAGAAAGGACTGAAGGACGTGAACTGGTTTGCAACCCCATAGGAAGAAAAACAATATCAACCAACTAGAAACTCTAGAGCTCTCAGGACTAATCCAAAGCCAAAGAGTACACATAGAGGGACCCATGTCTCCAGCCGCATATGTAACAGAGGATGGCATTGTCTGGCATCAATAGGAGGAGAGGCCCTTGGTTCTATGAAGGCTCAATTCACCAGTGTAGTGGAATGCCAGAGTGATGAGGTGGGAATGGGTGGGTGGGAGGGTGAGTAGCCTCATAGAAACAGAGGAAGGAGGGATGGTTTAATTCAGTTCCAGAGGGGAAGCCAAGAGAGGGGGTAACATTTGAAATGTATATATATATATATATATATATATATATATATATGAAATATCCAATAAAATTATTTTAAACTTTTATATAATATATTTTGATCATATGTTTTCACATTCATCAAGTCTATTTGTTCTGTACATATATTCTTACATATATGGCCTTCCATTGTCTGTTTTTGACTTACTAGGGATATACTCATAGAACATTAACTCTTCCTGGATACTAGGAGTGGCACTTCATATATAATTTCCCCTTGGATAGGGATTGTCTTGACCTTGCACAGACTTATGCTTTTTGTCATAATCTGTGCAAATTTATTCATGCACCTCCATGTTCTTCCTTTTTTTAGTGATTCACTGTCTCTGGCTTTTACTAACATTCTTCTTCCTCAGTCATACACAAGTTTCAGGCTTTGGAGAATGAAATGCAATATAAATATCCCATTTAAGGATGAACAGTCTGCTTTTTATTATTTCCGGCTTCTTGGCCAGTTGTGTGCCTCTCAGTTAATCACTCTGCACTACAAGGAGAAGCTTCTATGAAGAGGATTAAGATGTATTATTCCACAGATAAAGTCAAACTCATTAGGAATCTGTTTAATATGTGTCTGAAGAATAATAGTATTGTATTCTAGTCTGTAGTATATGAATATATCCACAGGTTATTAGCCTCAATGTTGATACCAAATATGAATTTCATTAGGTGGAGTGAGATTTAAATGCAATGAGAAAGTTGTTAGTAAATTGATGATATTAGTGTCACTGTTGTTCCAAATAGGCACCTCTTTCCAAATCAGTCCTTTTTGTAGCTCACAGTGTTCATATCTGGATATCAATGGTGATTGCTTTTCTCCTTTATCCAATAGGGAAGATTTGGCCTTGTGTTATCATTTTATATTTTGAACTCATGTTGGACAGAAGTATGAGCTATAATCCCTTAAACTCTTTATAGATAAATATATAGATACATAAAGTAATGATAGATAAATGGATGGTGGTTGAATATATCAATCAATAGATGCTTTCTATTACAGATATTGTTTCTGAATATTTGTTATATACCTAGGAGATAATAAATTTACTTCCACTTAAATAGAATAAGATAATTTCTAGGTAACAAAAAATTGCTTGATTCTGTTCCCATATTTGAATATACCTCATACTCAATTCATAGCTATAGTACATTAAAGACATTACTGTAGATTTATATAAAACAATCTATTCCTGAAACAAAATATTTCCATTGATCTGCACTTGAATGGCAAGTTTTACTATATTTTCATTGATCTGCACTTGAATGGCAAGTTTTACTATTTCCCATTTCCCTGATATTGATCCTTGCATAGTACCTTGTATAGAAGCACAATAGTAGTATGATTCATTGTTGTAGTTGGATGAAATTGTTTAGCTTTAACCCTACAACAAAAGAGATAAAACTATCATTTGATAAATAGAGACAGATTGATAGTCCTGGATGACAGATTTGGTAACACTTAAATCTAAGTTGACTGAATTGAAGCAACTACTTTATTTTTTTATTTCAGGACTCAGGAATTTGTTTTCAATTTCATATGCATAAATAATTTTCAGAATTGTTTGAAATGAGACTAAAATATTTTTCAGCATGGTATTAAAATTGTTTTTACTTTCCAATTGTGGTTCTTATGTAAAATATAGTATGTGAATTTATTAATCTATATGTATATTATAGTATAGTTATATGAATTACTTTACTAAGAATGTGATTTGTGAGGTCAACTTTTTATAAGTGATTTATTATGACTATTGTTTACTCTCTGTAATTTTGATAAGTACTTGTATAATTTATAATTTCATTGGATATTAGGGTAAGTACAACCATAACTATTCTAATATATAAGGTTTAGTGCAAATAGAGAGACATAAACATAAATACATGTATATACACAAACACACACATACATATACACAGGTTGGTTTATTGTATAAGAGAACAGACAAAATATCTTTTAACAATGCTCGATAGTTGACTAATTATGTTTTTGTGAATTTTGAAGGATTTATACCTTTGATTTTATAATAACTGACAATGAAATAATAATAATTTTTCTTACCTTCAGTTTTTAAATACTCATTAAGCACATTGACATTTTTCTTTATTAGTTACTTGCATTTTTGAGTTTGACAAACTTTACCATTATTATTTTCTTTTGTATACTACAGGACAAAGGTGCCTTAAAATTTTAAAAAGATGCTTTTACTTTTTACCAAAACAATTCTTCAATTTTTATTTGTTTTTCTTTGTTGTGCTCTGTCATCATGGTCTCTACTCTCCAGTATTAAATGAATGTAATCATAGTGGGTATGTTTTCTTATTTGTGAAATAAAAATTATTTTGGTAGTTGTACTGTTTTGACAGAAAGTCTTTTAAAACTATCGAAATGTCTTAGTATTCTTAATTCTTTCATCATGAAGGTATTTTGGATTTTATATTCTTTGACTCTGTGTCTATTTTCATTATTATGGAATTTTAAATAGTTTTTATAAGATATAGTACTAACATATTTCCCAACATGAAACCATTTTTAAATTCTTGAGAAAATGTGACTGAATATTGAGACATAATCATTTTTATATTATTGTACTCATTAATTAGGAGAAATTTGGAAAAAAAAACTTAATGAGAAACTTGTTCTACAATTACCTGAAAAAACAGTAAGGTAGATTGCATATGATAAAATTTGCTTGTCAAAAAGAATAAAGCTGATATGGGAGATGAGATAAAACTCAGTGAAGGACAGAGCACGTGCCTAGCTTATATGAAGTTCTATCATTTATCATAAGTACCTCAAAAAGAGAAATAAAAACAAGGTATGTGTTCATGACCTAACTGAACAAAAACAATATATCTCCATGAAATATTTACTATTTCTTTTATTTGTGTGGGATGAAAACAGTGGTGGGAGATCCTCTTTGTGTTTTGAACGGAGCTGGAACAGAAACTTCCTTCCAGCAGCTAAAATCCATATTCTTCCTCTGGTCTTTAGGTATGAGAAGCTGCTCTTTTGCATCTTAGTCTTCTGAGGTCATACAAGATCCACCAAACTATTTTATTTTTGTTGTTCAAATGTATTTTTATACCAGAAAATGAGGTAGAGAAACAGGTTATTTTAATCCTTGTCTGAGATTCTACGCATAATATAATATCCTTATAACATATATGTATACATAATGGTTGGCTGTACCTTTATTTGTATTAGTCAAATGCTGGCAGAGCCTCTCAGGGTACAGCTATACCAGGTTCCTATCAGCAAGAACTTCCTGTCAATAGAGTAGATGGATCCCTGGGTGGAACTGTTTCTGGATGTCCTTTCCTTCAGTCTCTGCTCCATTTTTTCCCTGCCTTTCCTTTAAACAGGAACAATTCTGGGTTAAAAATTTTGAGATGGGTAAGTGGCCCAATCCTTCAACTGGGTACCATGTTTATCTACTGGAAATAGTCTCTACAGGTTCTATCACCCTTTTGTTTTCTTTAGTCTATATATCTTAAATTTTATTTAAAGATATTGAGCCATTATTTACATCTGACATGAAAGCAGAAAGGAGTATAAGATAGGAGATTAGCAGGTTAAAGAGGTGATGAGAGGAAGATATGAGGAAGAAACTATGGTTGAAGTACATGATACACTTGAAAGAAATTATCTCTACTAAATTCTGCACTATGTACAACAATTTTAAGAAAATTTAAAAATTAGCATATAGACTTTAAAAACACAGAGAATAAATTTATAGAGGATTTAATATGTATATATGTAGAGTATAACGTGGATAAATCTCAGAATACAATAGATAATTATAAAATAATAATAAAATATAAACAATAGTGGTATAAATGTCTTAAAATTACATAAATTCGGGCTGGTCCTATGCCCCTCTGCTCTGCTTCTCCCCTAATATTAAACACACACGTATAGCCCAGGACGGTGTGTTGTACATAAGTCATCTCTAGCCATTGGGGTACAGTCCTAACTACAAGAGTGGTTCGCCATGGCCGAGCTGGGCACTCTGTGAGGCATGTCTGACCTCTCTCAGACCACTACCTCCACCTAATGGGTTCATTTTTAAAAAAAACAAAAAAGAGGGAGATGTAGGGAGCGGCTAAAGATGGCGCCTACATCCGGTGGTCGTTTGTGGTAAACACCTACAGCACATGTGTTGACAGACCCCCAGCACCTACAAGGCCAGGGTGATATTCATGCTAAATAGGTATTTCATGCTCCACCAATCCCCAGTGGACAAATTTACAGCCACAGCCTGTCTTGTATTTAAGGCGAGTGCCTTTGTTCCCCGGGGTCCCCGTACTATCAGTTAGGTGTTTCTACAATAAAGGCTGATTGAGAAGGAAAAAAAAATTACATAAATACACTCTTTAGTAAGCTAAGAAAAAACAGAGTGAAGGAACAGTTTAACATACTGTAACATATTAAAGAAATAGAAAACAAAGAAAAATGATGACTTAGATATACGTAGACATAATTGTCTTTTTAGAACTATTACTGTAGAGTAATTCTACTCTCTGATATCTACATCTTCTCAAACAGTCCCAGCAACCTTTCTGAAACACAGAAATAAAGACTAGAGCAAACACAATAAGACATATTGTTTGCCTGATTATCAGTGCTACTATCAATTCTAGAAAAATGGTTAGTTTTGACATCATCAGTACCTTTGTTTACCTGAATTACATGGTATACATGTTCCAGTATGATCCAACTCATGGCATGTTTCAATCATAGACAAAGCTTCAACCAGGAAATTATCATTAGTAAAGTCATCTTCATCTTTAAGAATCAAGATCCTATTGGCATTAAGTGGGCTGGTGCCAAGTAAGTTATGAAGTATACTGATAGTTTTACTATAATGAAATAAGTCAGGAGTAAGTGCGGAAACAAAAGAAGCTTTATGTCTCAACCTTCTGATATTTCCATGTTTGTAATAGGTATGAATCATAAGTATGGCAACTCATTTAAAATTGTCAGGAATGCCACTTGCACCACCAAATACTTTGTCACCTGGTCATGCTTTTCCAGGGCAACATTGGCATCAGGTTTATCACTGCCACCAGGAAGACTGTGGATGGTCTTTTTAGGAAAGATGTGATCACCATGGAAATACCTAGAATTTTGTAAATCCATCCACTAGTTCTTGTAAGGTAAAGTCATCCCAGAGCTCAAAACTAAGCTCACAGGTATGTCTTACTATGTTCCTGTTCCCAATATGTAAGGTGTGGATTGGATTTGATAACTGCATAATGATGAGAAATAGAATGAATTCAATAAGGAGGTGAAGCAGAAATTGCAGGGCTCAACCAACAGTAATCCTGAGTTATCCTGTCAAACAGTTAGACTCCTGAAACTTTATGAGTAACAACTACTTTTTCATTTATCATGTGAGGGATACCATTGGCCTTAATTAACCTTTTGGATAGCTCATTTACTTGGACTACAAAAAATTTGAATATCAATCTTTTGTTGTACCTCAATGTTCACATGGCTTGCAGGTATGTAGAAAGGCCTGGATTATTCATAGCAAAAGGTCATTGTAAGATGAAAAAGTCACAAATATAGAAGCGAACACTAGCAGTAAACCATTGGAACTAAGACCAGGATCCATGTTGGAGTAATTAGAGAAAAGAATGAAGGAGCTGAAGGGGCTTACAACAACATAAGAACAACAATATCAACCAACCTGAGGTTCCAGGGTCTAAACCGCAACCCAAAGCATACATATGGACAGACCCATGGCTCCAGATGCATACGTAGCAGAGGATGGCCTTGTTAGGCACCAATGGGAGAAGAAGCCCTCAGTAGGGGAAAGTCAGAATGGGGAATTGCAAAGAGTGGGTGGTTTGGGAAGGGGGATATCCTTATAGAAGAATGGTGGGTTATGGGATAGGAGGCTTATGGACATGAAACCAGGAAAGGAAAATACATTTGAAATGTAAATAAAAATATCCAATTTAAAAAAAAAAAGAAAAGGAGAGAGACATTTTCTTGCTGGTAAGTTCATGCTTCATATTAACCCCCAATAAAATGAACCTCTCCATTTTCAGTTAACAATTCAGATATAAACAAAACAAAACAAAACAATTCAGATGTAAAGAAGCCAAAAGAGGAAACGCAGCCCCCCAGGGACAACTTCAGGCCCAGGACCAGAGGTAAGACCAAATTTTCTGCTCAAAGTGACTTGCCTGGTGCACTCAGGACACAGGCCCACAGGAATAGCTGAAGACCAGTAGACATGAAAGACTACCCGCCTGAAAGCAGAACACTCTGTTCCCATAACTGGCTGAAAGAGAACAGGAAAACAGCTCTACAGCACTCTTGAAACACATTCCTATAGTATGGTCAAGCCGCTGTCAGAAATAGCAGGAAAAGGTAATGCCAGAGACAACCTGATGGTGAGAGGCAAGCATAGGAACCCAAGGAACAGAAACAAAGACTACATGGCATCATCGGAGCCCATATCTTCCACCAAAGTAAACACTGAATATCTAAACACACCAGAAAACCAAGATCTTGATTTTAAATCACATTTGATCATGATGATGAAGGACTTCAAGAAAAACATAAAGAACTCCCTTAGAGAAACGCAGGAAAACATAAAGAAGTAGAAACCTATAGAGAGGAATCACAAAAATCCCTGAAAGAATTCCAGGAAAACACAATCAAACAGGTGAAGGATTTGAAAATGGAAATTAAAGCAATAAAGAAAGCATAAAGGGAGACAACCCTGGATATAGAAAACCAAAGGAAGAGACAAGGAGCCGTAGACACTAGCATCACCAACAGAATACAAGAGATAGAAGAGAGACTCTCATGAGCAGAAGACTGCATAGAAATCAGCGACACAACTGTTAAAGATAATGGAAAATGGAAAAAGGTACTGGTCCAAAACATACAGGAAATTCAGGAAACAATGAGAAGATCAAACCTAAGGATAACAGGTATAGAAGAGAGTGAAGACTCCCAGCTCGAAGGACCAGTAAATATCTTCAACAAAATCAGAGAAGAAAAATTCCCTAACCTAAAGAAAGAGATGCCCATAAACATACAAGAAGCCTACAGAATTCCAAATAGATTGGACCAGAAAAGAAACTCCTCTCATCACATAATAGGGAAAACACCAAATGCACAAAACAAAGAAAGAATATTAAAAGCAGTAAGGGAAAAAGTTCAAGTAACATATAAAGGCAGACCTATCAGAATTATACCTGCCTTATCTTCAGTCTATGAAAGCCAGAAGATCTTGGATAGATGTCAGACAGAACCCAAGAGAACAAAAGTACCAGCCCAGATTACTGTATCCAGAAAAACTCTCAATTAACATAAATGGAGAAACCCAGATGTTCCATGACAAAACCAAATTTACACAATATCTTTCTACAAATCCAGCCCTACAAAGGCTAATAAATGGTAAAGCCCAACACAAGGAGGCAAGCTACACCCTAGAAAAAGCTAGAAAATAATTTTCTTGCAACAAAACAAAGAGAAGAAAAATACACGGACATAATCTCACATCCAAATATGAATGTAACAGGAAGCAACAACCACTATTCCTTAATATCTCTCAATATCAATGGATTCATTTCCCCAATAAAAAGACAAAGATTAACAAACTGAATACCCGATGAGGACCCTGCAATCTGCTGCCTACAGGAAACACACCTCAGAGAAAAAGACAGACAGTACCTCAGAATGAAAGGCTGGAAAACAACTTTCCAAGCAAATGGTGGGAAGAAGCAAGCTGGAGTAGCCATTCTAATATCGAATAAAATTGATTTCAACCAAAGTTCATCAAAACTGATAATGAAGGACATTTCATATCCATCAAAGGAAAAATCCACCAAGATGAACTATCAATCCTAAATATCTATGGTCCAAATACATGGGCACCTACCTATATATATGAAACCTTACTAAAGCTCAAAGCACACATTGCACCTCACACAATAATAGTAGGAGATTTCAACACCCCACTCTCATCAATGGACAGATCATGGAAACAGAAATTAAACAGAGACGCAGACAGACTAAGAGAAGTCATGAACCAAATGGACTTAACAGATATTTATAGAACATTCTATTCTAAAACAAAAGAATATACCTTCTTCTCACCACCTCATGGTACTTTCTCCAAAACTGACCATATAATCAGTCATAAAACAGGCCTCAACAGATACAGAAAGAGAGAAATAATCCCATGTGTTCTATCAGACCAGCACAGGCTAAAGCTGGTCTTCAATAAAAATAAAGGAAGAATGCCCACATATACATGGAAGTTGAACAATGCTCTACTCAACGATAACCTGGTCACAGAAAAAATAAAGAGAGAAATTAAAGATTTCTTAGGATTTAATGAAAATGAAGGTACAAAATACCCAAACTTATGGGACATAATGAAAAGTGTGCTAGGAAGAAAACTCATAGTTCTGTGTGCGTGCAGAAAGAAACAGGAGAGAGCATATGCCCGCAGCTTGACAGCACACCAAAATCTATAGAACAAAAAGAAGCAAATACACTCAGGAGGAGTAGGAGGCAGGAAATAATCAAATTCAGAGCTGAAATCAAACAAGTAGAAACAAAAAGGACTATGAAAAGAATCAACAGAACCAAAAGCTGATTCTTTGAGAACATCAACAAGAGAGATAAAGCCATATCCAGATCAAGCAAGTGAAAGATCTGTATGATAAGAACTTCAAACCTCTGAAGAAAGAAATAGAAGATCTCAGAAGATGGAAAAATCTCCCATGCTCATGTATTGGCAGGATTAACATAGTAAAAATGGCCATTTTACCAAAAGCAATCTACCGATTCAATGCAATCCCCATTAAAATTCCAACCCAATTCTTCTTAGAGTTAGACAGAACAGTTTGCAAATTCATCTGAAATAACAAAAAACCCAGGATAGCAAAAACTATCCTCAACAATAAAAGGACCTCCAGGGGAATCACTATTCCTGAACTCAAGCAGTATTACAGAGCCATAGTGATAAAAACTACATGGTGTTGGTAAAGAGACAGACATAGACCAGTGGAATAGAATTGAAGACATAAAAAGGAACCCACACATCTATGGTCACTTGATTTTTGACAAAGGAGCCAAAACCATCCAATGGAAAAAAGATAGCATTTTCAACAAATGGTGTTGGTTCCACTGGAGGTCAGCATGTAGAAGAATGCAGATCTATCCATTCTTATCACCCTGTAAAAAGCTTAAGTCCAAGTGGATCAAGGACCTCCACATCAAACCAGATACACTCAAACTAATAGAAGAAAAATTGGGGAAGAATCTCGAACACATGGGCACTGGAGAAAATTTCCTGAACAAAACACCAATGGCTTATGCTCTAAGATCAAGAATTACAAATGGGATCTCATAAAACTGCAAAGCTTCTGTAAGGCGAAGGAAACTGTTGTTAGGACAAAACAGCAACCAGGAGATTGGGAAAAGATCTTTACCAATCCTACAACTGATAGAGGGCTCATATCCAAAACATACAAAGAACTCAAGAAGTCAGACTGTAGGGAGAAAAATAACCCAATTAAAAAATGTGGTTTCAGAGCTAAACAAAGAATTCACAGCTGAGGAATGTTGAATGGCTGAGAAACACCTAAATAAATGTTCAACATCTTTAGTCATAAGGGAAATGCAAATCAAAACAACCCTGAGATTTCACCTCACATCAGTGATAAAGGCTAAGATCAAAAACTCAGGTGACAGCAAATTCTGCTGAGGATGTGAAAAAAGATGAATACTCCTCCATTGTTGGTGGGATTGCAGACTGGTACAACCATTCTGGAAATCAGTCTGGAGGTTCCTCAGAAAATTGGATAATGCACTATCTGAGGACCCAGCTATACCTCTCCTGAACATATACCCAAAGAATGCCCAACATAGAACAAAGACACGTGCTCCACTATGTTCTTAGTAACCTTATTTATAATAGCCAGAAGCTGGAAAGAACCCAGATGTCCTTCAACAGAGCAATGGATTGATACTACTCAGTTATCAAAAACAATGAGTTTATGAAATTCATAGGAAAATGGTGGAACTCAAAAATATTATCCTGACTGAGGTATCCCAATCACAGAAAAATACACATGGTACGCACTATTGATAAGTGGATATTAGCCCCAATGCTCAAATTACCATAGATGCCCAGAACACGTGAAACTCAAGAAGGATGAGCAAAATGCAAATGCTTCACTCCTTCTTTAAACGGGGAACAAGAAAACCCTTGGGAGGGAATAGGGAGGGAAAGTTTAGAACAGAGGCAGAAGGAACATCCATTCATAGCCTGCCCCACATGTGGCTCATACATACACAGCCACCAATCTAGATAACAGATGAATCAAAGAAGTGCAGGCTGACAGGATCCGAATGTAGATCTCTCCTGTGAGACACAGCCAGAATACAGTAAATACATAGGCGAATGCCAGCAGCAACCCACTGAACTGAGAACGGGACTCCAGTTGAAGGAATCAGAGAAAGGACTTCGAGGGACTAAGCCACTACCCAAAGGCTATATACATGGACTGACCCTGGGCTCCAACCGCATAGGTAGCAATGAATAGCCTAGTAAGAGCACCAGTGGAATGGGAAGCCCTTGGTCCTGCCAAGACTGAACCCTCAGTGAACGTGATTGTTGGGGGGAGGGTGGCAATGGGGGGAGGGTGGGGAAGGGAACACCCATAAAGAAGGGGAGGGGGAGGGATTAGGGGGATGTTTGCCCGGAAACCAGGAAAGGGAATAACACTCGAAATGTAAAAAAGAAATACTCAAGTTAATAAAGATGGAAAAAAAAAAAGAAACCAAAAGAGCTTAGAAAGTCACACTGTCTCAAATACAACTTATCAATTTCACTGTACCATCCTCAAAAGAATTATTAAAATAACTAATTTATGAAAGATACTAATTTGGCAAGAATTATAAGCGTTTTTAAAAATGTGATTTCTGGAGCATTATATTTAAGGGTGTAAAATTTCTTTAAATGTTTTTTTAGAATTTGATAGAAACAGCCCTATGACCAAAAGGTCAACACATGTAAATAAAATATAATTTTTCTAGGAAAATATCAATTGCTAAAAGTGATTAAATTGAGTTACCTTTAATAAGATGATTAAAAGATTAGACTAAAGATTAGTGACTTTAATATAAAAATGCAATATTCACTGGAGATTTTGAAGTAATATTGAAAAATAGACTACTACAATATTAATTATACCAGTGGACAGGGACAATGAAGTTCAATGTAAATTATATTATCATAAGGATACTAATAAAATTCAGTAAATGTACTAGAAAATTGAAACTATGCTCTGATTTTACTAAGCAAGGCAGACAAATGTAAATATAAGCTACAGAGTAAATAAGTGCCATATCACCTCAAAAGAGTAATAGTCTATTCTGGGAATGCACGAAGAATTTAATATGAAAAAGTTATTAATCAGCAAAGCAGTTTTGTATTTCCAGAATGGAGGTCTTGTTTTCAATAACTTGTGATTACATAGTAAAACTACATTTATTGTCCTTAGAAATATTTATTCTAATACTTATGTTTTTCCCAAATTTTTATTACACCATTGCTACTGCCATATAGTCTATTTTATTTATTGATAATTTGTATTGTTTTTATTAAATTTATTACTCAGGTCAGGGCAGGAAGAGGGAGTAGTTGGGGAGGGGATCACCCTCATAGAAGAAGTGGGAGGCAGGATGTGATAGGGAACTTATGGACTGGAGACCATGAGAAAGAGAATAACATTTGAAATATAAATAAAAAATCCAATAAAAAATGAGAAAAAAAAACCTCATTACAATTTAAGCACTTTATCTTTCCTTCCTAGCATCCCAGTATCCCCTCACTCAAGTCCTCTCCCATTCTCCTTCCCCCTCTCAATCTCCCATTTGTGTCAATAATGCCTGCCCAAATTCCTTGACTTCCTTGTGTGATGTTGAAGCACATTTTGGGTATGTGCTCAGGAGTGGTATTGCTGGTTCATGAGTTAGAAATATTTATTCCCAATTTTCTGAAAAAATGCTAAATTGATTTCCAGAGTGTTTGTATAAGTTTATACTCCCTCAAGCCTCTACAACCTTGTCAACATGTACTCTTTTCTGAGGTTTTGATATTAGCTATTCTCATGGGTGTAAGGTGAAATCTCTGTCCTTTTGATTTGCATTACCTTGCTCACTAAGAATGTTGAACATTTTTTTGGTGCTTGTTGGCCATCAGAGATACCTCTCTTGAAAATTCTCTGCTTAGCTCTGCACCCCACATTTTACTTGGGTTATTTGGATTGTCCATGGTTAACTTTATGTGTTATTTATATATTCTTTATAATAGCTCACTATTGGATGTAGTAGATACTTTGTAACTTTTCCAAATTCATAAGCTGCAATTTTGTCCTGTTGACTGTGTACTTAGATTTACAGAGATCTTCCATTTCGTGAAGTTAAATTTATTAATTCTTGATCTTAGTGTCTAAGCCATTAATGTTCTTTTCAGGAAGTTGTCTCCTGTAAAAACATGTTCAAGGCTATTTTCCACTTTCTATTAGGTTAAGTGTGTCTGGTTTTATGTTGAGATCTTTGATCCATTTGGACTTGAGTTTTATGCAAGGTGATAAATATGGATCTATTTGCATTTTTCTATATGCAGACAGCCTGTTGAAACAGCACCATAAGTTGGAGAAGTTTGCAGTTTTTCATTATAAGGTTTGGGCTTCTTTCTCAAAAATCAAAGTTCATGTGTGTGGATATACTTATGGATCTTCCATTCAATTCTTTTGATTCGGATGTCTGTTTCAATACTAGTACCATTCAGGGTTTTTGTTTGTTTGTTTGTTTGTTTCCTTGCTTTGTTTGTTTTTGATATTGTTCTGTAATACAACTTGCAGTTAGGGATACCTACAGAAGTGTTTTATTTTTCAGGATCATTTAACTATTGTGGAATTTTTTTTTCCATATGATGTTGAAAATTGATGTTTTAAAATCTGTGAAGAATTGTGTTGGAATTTTGATGGGAAATGTAATGAGTATGTAGCTTGCTTTTGGTTAGATATCCATTTTCACTATGTTAATTCTACTGATGCATGAGCAATGGAGATTTTTCCATTTTCTGATATCTTCCTAAGTTTTTTCTTCAGAGACTTGAAGTTCCTATTATATACTTCTCTTGAATCCTTGCTTAGACTTACACCAAGGTATTTTATGTTATTGGTAGATCTTATAAAGGGTACTCTTTCACTAACTTGTTTCTTAACCCATTTATCACTTGTGTAGTGGAGTGTTACTTATTTTGTATCCAGGCACTTTGCTAAGGTATTCATCAGCTGTAGGAGTTTTCTAGTTGTAATTTTGGGTGAACTTATGCTTACTATCATATCATTTTCAGATAGCGTTACTTTGGCTTTTCCTTTCCAATTTGTATCCCCTTAATTTCCTTTAGTTGTCTTATTGCTCTAGCTAGAACTTCAAAAATTTCAAGCCAAATATAGAGAAATATTAAGATAGAGGTTATTTAGGAAGCTTTAAACCCCTACTAGAAGGAATATTTGCCTTTGTGTCCAACTTTCTTGATGTGTTCTTTGTGCATATTAGTTTTTGTGAACTTGACATGAACTACAATCACCTGAGAAGTGGCAAATTTAAAAGTTTCTCCTCATATTGGACTGCATGTATGTCTGTGTGGAGATTTATTAATTAATTATTGATATATGAGTGCCCCTACCACTGTGAATGTTGCCCCTAATGAAAACTGATATTAGTTTATTTGAGAAAACAAAGGGAGTGAACCCTGGGGAGAAAACACATAAGTACCAGTCTTCTATGGTCTTTGCTGCAGTGTCTGACTCAGGGTTCCTGCTTTGAGCTCTTTCCTTTGCTTCTTTTGGTGATGAACTATATTAAACATAAGATGAAGTAAATAAACTCTTCCATCCTCAAGTTCACCTTGGTCTGTGTCTTGTCACAGCAAAAGAAAACCAAAATAAAACAATGTTGGCACCACAGAGTCAGATATTGTTGTGATAACCTACGTTGAATTTTTGGAAATGACTGTAGCAGTAGTTAGAAACTTTGTGCTGGAAAAGTCATTAAGGATTTACCCATTAAATATAGAAGTACTGAAAGTAATTCTGAGTGGCAAGGCCTGGGTTGTAACATTTCAGAGAGACACTTGAGAGTACCTCACACATTCCATCAAGGTATTTATGAGGTATTTTGATATAAGCACATGTGTTTTTGCGTCGGGTAGGAATGGAGAACCAGCTGTGATTAACAAGATACCAGGACCACTAAAATGAAACCTTTGCTCTTCTCTGGAAATTGATACTGCAAACTAAAAATGAAATATGATCTATGAGTAGTAAGAGGTTATTTAGGTGAGATCATGTGCAAAGAGTTTCTTCAATTTCCTTAGTAGCTGTAGTAAAAGTGTCCAAAGTCATATATAATTCAAGGTGGGAAGAAAACACAGTCTCTGATGAGAGACTATTTGGCAGCATGAAGGATATGGAGAAGAATTACAACTTGTCACTGTGAGGGACCAGGAGAACTCATTGATAAAGGTACAGTCTCCATTTCAGTATGAAGCCCACAAGGAGTCATGTAGTAAAGCTGAGGTTCATCTCTCTAGAAAGTTTAAAGTACCTGAAGAAACCAGGAAAAAACATTGATAAAAGTACAGTTTCAGTTACAGTTGAGGCCCCAGGACTAATGGATTCATAGAAAAGGGCTGACACTTTAACTACAAGAAGCCAGGAGTTGCCATTGCTAAAGGTAGAGATTCAGTTGATGTGGACAGCTTTAGCATATTTGAGAAGCCAGGACATTGGATGTCCACAAAGGGCAATAGGAGGTATGCAATAGAGCCAATGCAAACCAAAGGGACAAGTTGCATGTATTGTGGTTGATAAAGCAATAGGCCTGGGGATACCCAAAACATTGGCAAATGTAGAGTCATTATTAAGTCCCAGAAGTCAGACATCAAGACATTGGTTTTTTTAATGTATTGCTTACTATTGCCTGGTTATTTCTTCCTGGAATAGTAGCTATATAATTTATTTTTATTATAGTTTTTAATTCTATGAGCCCTGCACAGTTAAAGATGCTTTAGACTTTGAAAGAGAAGGTGGAATTTTGAAGTGTTAAAATTCTTAAAGTAGACCGGAAGTCCCACACCGGCGGATCCCGGACCGCAGCAGCTCTCTGCTCCCAAACCCCGTGGGAGAGAGACCTCACCGCCTGATCAAGTGGGCACTCCTGAGGCTGCAGAGCGGAGGAGACCACCAACACTGCCCACCCCTGCCCACATCCCTGGCCCAAGAGGCAACTGTATAAGGCCTCTGGGTTCCCATAGGGGAGGGCCCGGGAGCGGCAGGACCCCTGCGTCTGAGACACTGCCGGAACCTGAAGGAAACAGACCGGATAAACAGTTCTCTGCACCCAAATCCCGTGGGAGGGAGAGCTGAACCTTCAGACAGGCGGACACGCCTGGGAAACCAGAAGAGACTGCACTCTGTGCACATCCAGGCGCCAGAGGAAAACACCAAACGTCATCTGAAACCATGGTGCACGGAGGCTCCCGGAAGGAGCAGCACAGATTTTCCCGGTTGCTGCCACAGCGGAGAGGACTTAGGCAGTACCCCACGAGCAAACTTGAGCCTTGGAACCACAGGTAGGACCAACTTTTCCCCTGCAAGAAACCTGCCTGGTGAACTCAAGACACAGGCCCACAGGAACAGCTGAAGACCTGTAGAGAGGAAAAACTACACGCCCGAAAGCAGAACATTCTGTCCCCATAACTGGCTGAAAGAAAACAGGAAAACAGGTCTACAGCACTCCTGACACACAGGTTATAGGACAGTCTAGCCACTGTCAGAAATAGCAGAACAAAGTAACACTAGAGATAATCTGATGGCAAGAGGCAAGCGCAGGAACCCAAGCAACAGAAACCAAGACTACATGGCATCATCGGAGCCCAATTCTCCCACCAAAGCAAACACGGAATATCCAAACACACCAGAAAAGCAAGACCTAGTTTCAAAATCATATTTGATCATGATGCTGGAGGACTTCAAGAAGGACATAAAGAACTCCCTTAGAGAACAAGTAGAAGCCTACAGAGAGGAATCGCAAAAATCCCTGAAAGAATTCCAGGAAAACACAATCAAACAGTTGAAGGAATTAAAAATGGAAATAGAAGCAATCAAGAAAGAACACATGGAAACAACCCTGGACATAGAAAATCAAAAGAAAAGACAAGGAGCTGTAGATACAAGCTTCACCAACAGAATTCAAGAGATGGAAGAGAGAATCTCAGGAGCAGAAGATTCCATAGAAATCATTGACTCAACTGTCAAAGATAATGTAAAGCAGAAAAAGCTACTGGTCCAAAACATACAGGAAATCCAGGACTCAATGAGAAGATCAAACCTAAGGATAATAGGTATAGAAGAGAGTGAAGACTCCCAGCTCAAAGGACCAGTAAATATCTTCAACAAAATCATAGAAGAAAACTTCCCTAACCTAAAAAAAGAGATACCCATAGGCATACAAGAAGCCTACAGAACTCCAAATAGATTGGACCAGAAAAGAAACACCTCCCGTCACATAATTGTCAAAACACCAAACGCACAAAATAAAGAAAGAATATTAAAAGCAGTAAGGGAAAAAGGTCAAGTAACATATAAAGGCAGACCTATCAGAATCACACCAGACTTTTTGCCAGAAACTATGAAGGCCAGAAGATCCTGGACAGATGTCATACAGACCCTAAGAGAACACAAATGCCAGCCCAGGTTACTGTATCCTGCAAAACTCTCAATTAACATAGATGGAGAAACCAAGATATTCCATGACAAAACCAAATTTACACAATATCTTTCTACAAGTCCAGCACTACAAAGGATAATAAAGGGTAAAGCCCAACATAAGGAGGCAAGCTATACCCTAGAAGCAAGAAACTAATCATCTTGGCAACAAAACAAAGAGAATGAAAGCACACAAACATAACCTCACTTCCAAATATGAATATAACGGGAAGCAATAATCACTATTCCTTAATATCTCTCAATATCAATGGCCTCAACTCCCCAATAAAAAGACATAGATTAACAAACTGGATACGCAACGAGGACCCTGCATTCTGCTGCCTACAGGAAACACACCTCAGAGACAAAGACAGACATTACCTCAGAGTGAAAGGCTGGAAAACAATTTTCCAAGCAAATGGTCAGAAGAAGCAAGCTGGAGTAGCCATTCAAATATCAAATAAAATCAATTTTCAACTAAAAGTCATCAAAAAAGATAAGGAAGGACACTTCATATTCATCAAAGGAAAAATCCACCAAGATGAACTCTCAATCCTAAATATCTATGCCCCAAATAAAAGGGCACCTACATATGTAAAAGAAACCTTACTAAAGCTCAAAACACACATTGCACCTCACACAATAATAGTGGGAGAATTCAACACCCCACTCTCATCAATGGACAGATCATGGAAACAGAAATTAAACAGAGATGTAGACAGACTAAGAGAAGTCATGAGCCAAATGGACTTAACGGATATTTATAGAACATTCTATCCTAAAGCAAAAGTATATACCTTCTTCTCAGCTCCTCATGGTACTTTCTCCAAAATTGACCATATAATTGGTCAAAAAACGGGCCTCAACAGGTACAGAAAGATAGAAATAATCCCATGCGTGCTATCGGACCACCACGGCCTAAAACTGGTCTTCAATAACAATAAGGGAAGAATGCCCACATATACATGGAAATTGAACAATGCTCTACTCAATGATAACCTGGTCAAGGAAGAAATAAAGAAAGAAATTAAAAACTTTTTAGAATTTAATGAAAATGAAGGTACAACATACCCAAACTTATGGGACACAATGAAAGCTGTGCTAAGAGGAAAACTCATAGCGCTGAGTGCCTGCAGAAAGAAACAGGAAAGAGCATATGTCAGCAGCTTGACAGCACACCTAAAAGCTCTAGAACAAAAAGAAGCAAATACACCCAGGAGGAGTAGAAGGCAAGAAATAATCAAACTCAGAGCTGAAATCAACCAAGTAGAAACAAAAAGGACCATAGAAAGAATCAACAGAACCAAAAGTTGGTTCTTTGAGAAAATCAACAAGATAGATAAACCCTTAGCCAGACTAACGAGAGGACACAGAGAGTGCGTCCAAATTAACAAAATCAGAAATGAAAAGGGAGACATAACTACAGATTCAGAGGAAATTCAAAAAATCATCAGATCTTACTATAAAAACCTATATTCAACAAAACTTGAAAATCTTCAGGAAATGGACAATTTCCTAGACAGATACCAGGTATCGAAGTTAAATCAGGAACAGATAAACCAGTTAAACAACCCCATAACTCCTAAGGAAATAGAAGCAGTCATTAAAGGTCTCCCAACCAAAAAGAGCCCAGGTCCAGACGGGTTTAGTGCAGAATTCTATCAAACCTTCATAGAAGACCTTATACCAATATTATCCAAACTATTCCACAAAATTGAAACAGATGGAGCCCTACCGAATTCCTTCTATGAAGCCACAATTACTCTTATACCTAAACCACACAAAGACCCAACAAAGAAAGAGAACTTCAGACCAATTTCCCTTATGAATATCGACGCAAAAATACTCAATAAAATTCTGGCAAACCGAATTCAAGAGCACATCAAAACAATCATCCACCATGATCAAGTAGGCTTCATCCCAGTCATGCAGGGATGGTTTAATATAAGGAAAACCATCAACTTGATCCATCATATAAACAAACTGAAAGAACAGAACCACATGATCATTTCATTAGATGCTGAGAAAGCATTTGACAAAATTCAACACCCCTTCATGATAAAAGTCCTGGAAAGAATAGGTATTCAAGGCCCATACCTAAACATAGTAAAAGCCATATACAGCAAACCAGTTGCTAACATTAAACTAAATGGAGAGAAACTTGAAGCAATCCCACTAAAATCAGGGACTAGACAAGGCTGCCCACTCTCTCCCTACTTATTCAATATAGTTCTTGAAGTTCTAGCCAGAGCAATCAGACAACAAAAGGAGATCAAGGGGATACAGATCGGAAAAGAAGAGGTCAAAATATCACTATTTGCAGACGACATGATAGTATATTTAAGTGATCCCAAAAGTTCCACCAGAGAACTACTAAAGCTGATAAACAACTTCAGCAAAGTGGCTGGGTATAAAATTAACTCAAATAAATCAGTTGCCTTCCTCTATACAAAAGAGAAACAAGCCGAGAAAGAAATTAGGGAAACGACACCCTTCATAATAGACCCAAATAATATAAAGTACCTCGGTGTGACTTTAACCAAGCAAGTAAAAGATCTGTACAATAAGAACTTCAAGACACTGAGGAAAGAAATTGAAGAAGACCTCAGAAGATGGAAAGATCTCCCATGCTCATGGATTGGCAGGATTAATATAGTAAAAATGGCCATTTTACCAAAAGCAATCTACAGATTCAATGCAATCCCCATCAAAATACCAATCCAATTCTTCAAAGAGTTAGACAGAACAATTTGCAAATTCATCTGGAATAACAAAAACCCAGGATAGCTAAAGCTATCCTCAACAATAAGAGGACTTCAGGGGGAATCACTATCCCTGAACTCAAGCAGTATTACAGAGCAATAGTGATAAAAACTGCATGGTATTGGTACAGAGACAGACAGATAGACCAATGGAATAGAATTGAAGACCCAGAAATGAACCCACACACCTATGGTCACTTGATTTTTGACAAAGGAGCCAAAACCATCCAATGGAAAAAAGATAGCATTTTCAGCAAATGGTGCTGGTTCAACTGGAGGGCAACATGTAGAAGAATGCAGATCTATCCATGCTTATCACCCTGTACAAAGCTTAAGTCCAAGTGGATCGAGGACCTCCACATCAAACCAGACACACTCAAACTAATAGAAGAAAAACTAGGGAAGCATCTGGAACACATGGGCACTGGAAAAAATTTCCTGAACAAAACACCAATGGCTTATGCTCTAAGATCAAGAATCGACAAATGGGATCTCATAAAACTGCAAAGCTTCTGTAAGGCAAAGGACACTGTGGTTAGGACAAAACGACAACCAACAAATTGGGAAAAGATCTTTACCAATCCTATAACAGATAGAGGCCTTATATCCAAAATATACAAAGTACTCAAGAAGTTAGACCGCAGGGAAACAAATAACCCTATTAAAAAATGGGGTTCAGAGCTGAACAAAGAATTCACAGCTGAGGAATGCCGAATGGCTGAGAAACACCTAAAGAAATGTTCAACATCTTTAGTCATAAGGGAAATGGAAATCAAAACAACCCTGAGATTTCACCTCACACCAGTGAGAATGGCTAAGATCAAAAACTCAGGTGACAGCAGATGCTGGCGAGGATGTGGAGAAAGAGGAACACTCCTCCATTGTTGGTGGGATTGCAGACTGGTAAAACCATTCTGGAAATCAGTCTGGAGGTTCCTCAGAAAATTGGACATTGAACTGCCTGAGGATCCAGCCATACCTCTCTTGGGCATATACCCAAAAGATGCCTCAACATATAAAAGAGACACGTGCTCCACTATGTTCATCTCAGCCTTATTTATAATAGCCAGAAACTGGAAAGAACCCAGATGCCCTTCAACAGAGGAATGGATACAGAAAATGTGGTACATCTACACAATGGAATATTACTCAGCTATCAAAAGCAACGAGTTTATGAAATTCGTAGGCAAATGGTTGGAACTGGAAAATATCATCCTGAGTGAGCTAACCCACTCACAGAAAGACATACATGGTATGCACTCATTGATAAGTGGCTATTAGC
The DNA here is from genome assembly GCF_021556685.1 of Rattus norvegicus. Lineage (NCBI taxonomy): Eukaryota > Metazoa > Chordata > Mammalia > Rodentia > Muridae > Rattus > Rattus norvegicus. The sequence continues at coordinate 91,253,252 of NC_141554.1, forward strand.
CCAAATGCTTGAATTACCCTAGATCCCTAGAACAAAGGAAACTCAAGACGGATGATCAAAATGTGAATGCTTCACTCCTTCTTTAAATGAGGAAAAAGAATACCCTTGGCAGGGAAGGGAGAGGCAAAGATTAAAACAGAGACTGAAGGAACACCCATTCAGAGCCTGCCCCACATGTGGCCCATACATATACAGCCACCCAATTAGACAAGATGGATGAAGCAAAGAAGTGCAGACCGACAGGAGCCGGATGTAGATCGCTCCTGAGAGACACAGCCAGAATACAGCAAATACAGAGGCGAATGCTAGCAGCAAACCACTGAACTGAGAATAGGTCCCCCGTTGAAGGAATCAGAGAAAGAACTGGAAGAGCTTGAAGGTGCTCGAGACCCCAAAAGTACAACAATGTCAAGCAACCAGAGCTTCCAGGGACTAAGCCACTACCTAAAGACTATACATGGACTGACTCTGGACTCTGTCCCCATAGGTAGCAATGAATATCCTAGTAAGAGCACCAGTGGAAGGGGAAGCCCTGGGTCCTGCTAAGACTGAACCCCCAGTGAACTAGACTATGCGGGGAGGGTGGCAATGGGGGGAGGTTTGGGAGGGGAACACCCACAAGGAAGGGGAGGGGGGAGGGTGATGTCTGTCCGGAAACCGGGAAAGGGAATAACACTTGAAATGTATATAAGAAATACTCAAGATAATAAAAAAAAAAAAAGAATACTTAAAAAAAAAAAAAGAAAGCACCAAACATAAAAAAAAAAAAAAAAAAAGAAGTGCTTGCTGACAGGAGCCAGATATGGATGTCTTCTGAGAGGCTCTGCCAGACCCCTACTGATACAGATGAGGATGCTTGCAGCTAACAATTGGACTGAACAAGGTCACTCCAATGGAGGAGTTAAAGAAATTAATGAAGGAGCTGAAGGAGTTTGCAACACCATAGGAAGAACAATGTCACCCAACCAAATCCCCCCAGAGCTCCTAGGGACTAAACCATCAACCAATGATTACACATGGAGAAACCCATGACTCTAGCCACATATGTAGCAGAGGATGGCATTGTCCAGCATCAATAGAAGGAAAAGCCCTTGGTTCTATGAAGGCCTGTTTCCCCCCCAAAGTAGTGTAATGCCAGGGCGTTGAGTTTGGAGTGCGTGGATAGGAGTGGGAGTATCCTCATAGAAGCAGGGGGAATGGGAAGTGGTATGAGATTCGGGAGAAAGGGGATAACATTTGAAATGTAAATACATAAAATATCCAAGAAAAATAAAATTTAAAAAAAACAATAAAAAAAAATTCTTAAAGTATCTTGTACTTTTAAAATTATATTGTGTCTATATTATGACATGAATATGAAATTGTTGAGACATATAGGAAAGAAAAATTGGTTTTATTGTCATATATTTGTGTACCAATTTAAAATGAGGTCACTTCTGTTGGCTGTATTCTCTCAATATCAAACAAACTAAAGATATCTAAGAAAAGATAACCTTATTTAAGGAATAGCCTCAAGCAAATGTGTCTGTGAGGAAATTTTTCTGATTAGTGACTACTCTAGGAAAGTCCAGTCCACTGGGTATGATATTACCCCTTGTCAGAGTTTCCTAGGAGCTATAAGAAATGGATCTTGGTAAGACAGAAGAACCAAAACAGTAAAAAGCACTCCTCCCTTGCCTGTGTCAGTTTCTGTCTTGAGTTTCTTCCTTGCCTTCCATCTGTGATCTATTGTGACCATTTCCCAAGCTGTTTTCATTACTGTTTTACAATAGCTACAGAGAATCAAACTAGAACACTCTGTTACTGAGTTACTGATATTTTGCATGAAGTTGTGATGGCAGCTTGAAAATGACATTTCATGTCATTTTCTGATACAAAAGCAATTGGATTGGCAGTTTGTGAATTTCATTTGGGTGAATTGACTTAATTTTATACAATCTGCCTAGAGTTTCTTGAGAAAAAGGTACTGGGACAAACAAAATGATGTAATTTTACATTTTCATTTCATTTTACGTTTTCAGAGTATGTAATTATCATAAACAGAGACAACAACAGACCTTGAAATTTTCAAAATTATATCTTTTGCTACTAAAACTTTGTTTCGGGTCAACTTATTATAAAAGTCCTGTTTACAAATGTCAAGGAAACACTAGGTGGTTGCAAAATTGACAAATTTATTAATATCAGAAATAATGTAAAGTGAGACAAAATACCTCCTAACTCATTAATGGACAGTTTATAACAGAAACTTAAGATTTGACTGACCAGTTTATTACTTCTAAATGTCATTAAGTAGTGGCTACTGAGTGGTCAACCACCTTTTCTTTGAAATATATTATGACTATATTATGTGGAAATGAATAAAGTGTAATGACTCCAATTTCACACAAAATCACTTAATTCACATTATGTAAGCATATGTACTTCCACTGCATATTACAGACTCATGAGAATTTCTAACTCTGTAGTTGAAGAAGTGATTTCTGTTTTGGCTCTGTAATAAGTTTAAAATAATACTCACTATGTTTATAAATTATCCCGGCTTTATCCTGTAAATTCACAAATTATAAAGCAAGGACGAGTTTTAAATAACATAGATTACTCAGACGGACTAAACATTCTACACACATAGATATTCATGTAATTATACTGAGTTCCATATGTGGATATTATATAAGAATGTGAGCCTGACAATGAAAGTTTGTCAATTGATACTTAGATTTATGATTCAAAGTAATAGAATATACTTGGAAATTTTTGTTACAAGAATGAACATAAAATTATAAATGTCAAAAAATTACTAGTACTTTTCGTAGAAAAAACAAATATTTAAAAATAACTTATGCTAAACAAATAAATTCTCATGTTTGTTAAAATAACAAGGTACTTGGTGAAGACTATGCAAATATATGTCATATATCATAATTGGTGGAAGAGATGATATTCAATCACATTGAGTGTGAGTCTGGACAGAACAAAGAGAGAATAATATCTAAGTATATAATATTCATAAATGTCTTCTTCCTAATAATGAGTACAATGTGTCCAGTTGCCTTAAACTCATACTGCCACATTGCGCCAATTCTGATATATTTACTACATCCCCTTTGAACTCTGAGACAGAATAAATCAATTATGCCTGCGTTGTTTACCAGGTATTTGGCCAAAAGGAACAAGAAAATTAACCAGCACAGGGATCAACTATTTCAAACATGATCAATAATACTTATATACAATACAAATAAAGGTAACAGAAAAACAGAATTCAGAAACTCTACAATTTATCTGTAATATTATGCATATAATTCATTTGTGCAATACATAAAAATCTATGTAAGAATACATTTACATAATAGCAATTCAATAATTTTATCTTGAAGCAAATATGATTTAAAATTAACAACAATATCAACTAACCTGACTCCTCAGAGCTTTCAGAGACTAAAACATGAACCAAAGCGTATACATGGATGGGTCCATGGCTCCAGCTACAAATGTAGCAGAGGATTGCCTTATCAGGCATCAATAGGAGAGGAGGTCCTTGGTCTGGAGAGGCATGTTGCCCCAGTATTTGGGGCTGTTAGAGTGGTTGAGGTGTGAGTGGGTTGGTGGGTGGGGTAGCTCCTTCTCAGAGGCAAAGAGCAGGGATGATGGAATGGGGGTTTTCAGAGGGGAGACCATTTGTTGTGGTACAACATTCAAATTATAATTGAATAAAATAAAAATATTAATAAATAAGCTATCAGAAAATAATTATAAAGTGTCTAGTAAAATGACTTTATGTGAAACATGAGATTAGCTGAAATGACCAACAAAGGGGGAGGAGACCTTATCTAGAGGATAGGCAAGTGCCAAATTTGGGGGATGGGGCCACCCATTCATCTCCAAATTTTTAAACCAGAATTGCTCCTATCCAAAGGAAACAAGAGGACAAAGTGTAGAGCAAAGAGTGAAGGAAAGGCCACCCAGAGATGGCCTTACCTGGGTGTCCGTCCAATATGTACATGACAAACCCAAACACTATTGCAGATGCCAAGAGGTGCTTGCTGAAAGGAGCCTGATATAACTGTCTCCTGAGAGTCTCTTCCAGAGCCTGACAAATACAGAGTCGGATTCTAGCAGCCAACCATTGGACTGAGACTTGGCTCCCCAATAGAGGAATTAGAGAACTGATTGAGGTAACTGAGGGGATTTGCAACTACATAGAGGAAAACAATATAAACCAACTAGATACCCCAGAGCTCCCCAGGGACTAAACCACCAATCAAAGTATACACATGAAGGGGCCCATGGCTCCAGCTTCTTATGTAGCAAAGGATGGTTTTTATGTGGCATCAATGGGAGGAGAGGCCCTTGGTCCTGTGATGGTTCCATACCCCAGTGTAGGGGAATGCCAGGGTGGTGAGCTTAGAGTGGATGGGCAGGGGAGCACCCTCATAGAAGCAGGGGAGGGGGTGGGATAGGAGGTTTCTGAAGGGAAAACCAGGAAAAGGGATAACATTTGAATTATAAATAAATAAATTATCCAATAAAAATGAGAAAAAATAAAAATAAATAAAATAAAATAATACTGATGAATAAAAATATCACTGAAGAAATTTGGAGTCTAAAGAAAGAAACAATTTGAAATAAACTAAATTATAATTGGCATGCTGTTATAAGAAAGAAAAAGAAAACCTATAAATGTTCAGCTAAAATGAGAATGCAAATAAAAAATCTATCCAATCACATTTAACTGTGTGTCCATAAAGATGACATAAAATTCACTTAGTTTTCTTCAAAATAATGGCATTGGAAATTACACAAGACATTATTGTATTCTGAAAATAATCTTCTATGTATGTACACACACACACACAGATAGACAGACAGATAGATAGATAGTCTGGGTATAGCTACAGTCCAGAAATTATTAATGTTTAAAATAAAATATAATTCTATATTCTCTAATCTAATTTCATAGTTTAAAAATATATTTGTGATTATAATATATATATATATATATATATAGATAGATAGATAGATAGATACAGATAGATAGATAGATAGATAGATAGATAGATAGATAGATAGATAGAGGAATCTACATGTATAATCATATGATTTAAAAACAAATGAGTGGGTGAAGAAACATTTGCTAAGTAGAAAATGATTGTTGTGAGAAAGTTATGTAAGCAAATATATACTAAATATCATATTTTAATATGTCGATTTGAGATTTAGTAGAAAGGAAAAGAATAGGAGCAAAGAATTCAAATTTAATATAAGTAATATAAAACATTTTGTGAGATAAACTAAATAAATTGTAGATATTTTATATATAAATAATACAATGACTACTTATAAATATAAATATACTCTAAATAAATGATCAAAGCATACATGGGAGTAAAAGATAGGTATACAGTAATTAGAAAAATTAGTATACTAAAATTTATTTATGTATTTATGAACAATGTCAGTGCTAGACAGGTAATTACAATAAAACTTTGGGATACACATAAATACATGTACATGTGAAGTCATTAATATAAAAGGAAGGCTGCCTAATTTCCCTGAAATATATTCTCCTTAGGTAATTAAAATACAGCTTTTAATCTTTGATTTTCATTTACCCAAATTTTCATATTAACAACACAAAGAGGGATAATTAAGCCATATAGTTCTGTTTTATTTAAAAATATTGTAATACGTTACACATATTTAGTATTTGAAGTCAAATACATAATAACAACTTATCTTTATGTACCTTTTTTGTATGTTTATTTGTGTGATAGAATTCTGAAATATGGAAACAATTACACATAGTATGGGACCTGGGAGTGTAAATTAGCCATGATAGTGCTTACTTAGTGTGCCAAAGTCCTAGATACATTTCTAGGAATTAAACTATTCATGGTTGCAAACTCAGCAATTTGAAGTTGGAGTCAGGAGTGTCAAGTGTATATAGATACATCTTCAGCTGCATGAGGTGCCTCTAATGTCAATATAAAACTATATTTCAAAGACAAAACATAGGACTTTTTCTCTTTTTTTTAAATGTTGAGACTTTTTAATACCATCATGATTTTTTCAAACAACATTCAATTTTTTGTATGTAATAAAAATAATAATATTATTAAATACATAGGGATGATTATAATATATATAAAAGCAATGCTATAGATATTAGATCCCCATGAAAACACTGACCTGAATATTTGTCTTTCCTAACTTGGCAAAAATTTTGGTGAAGTTTGAGTTAAGCAGCAGGTGATCTAAATTGAGTTCATTGATGTAACACTATTTTATTGGCAAACACCATAAGGTAAAAACATGTACCCAGAATTATATGTATTAGGACTCATCTGTAATAGTGTTTCCACTATGTCACATGTAATTTCTTTGTTAAATAGCCCATTCAGGTTTTTGTCTGTCTTATAGTTCAGAAGTATAGATTAAATATCAAATTTTCTTACTTGTAGGCTATAATGAATAGTGTTGCAAGAAACATAGGAGGGAAGATGTATCTTTGCCATATTTTTAGAAATAAGTTCTGGATTACAAAGAAAGAGACAGCCACTACAATTTAAGTGTCTCCACAAGGCAAACTGTTACTCTTGATATAGAGGATGCATTGCTCACCAAAGCTGAAGAACAAGCATAGGGGGCAGCAATTGCACAGGGTTTTTATTCTGTTTCAAGAGGTGACTACTAGCTATGTTTCTAGCTCATAATCTTTTTAAATTCAACATGACTTGTTGTTAAATCCACTCACAGGAAATGAAGTGTATAGAAGTCATCCACTTTAATAATATTGCAGGCATTTGTATAAACAATAGTTTAGCTGGGTGCAGGTGGAACTACAACATTTTCATAAAATTATTTCAAATTGAGGATGTTAAATATATTTTTTAAAATTGTTATAAGTACAATTTTATAGTACATAATAGAATGTACTCATATTTAATGCTTCTGTCAATATTGAGTTTGTTTCTGTTGAATGTCCACCAGCTACTGTTGCTTATATAACATATACTATTTCCACTTTCAGTTTCTCAAGATTCATTGAAACAGAAATTAAACAGATATACAGTGAAACTAAGAGAAGTTATAAAAAATGGATTTAACAGATAATTATAAAACATTTCATCCTAAAACAAAAAAATATACCTTCTTCTCAAAACCTCATGGTACCTTCTACAAAACTGAAGATATAATTGGTCATTAAACAGAAATCAATAGATATAAGGGGAATGAAACAATCCCATGCATCCTAGCAGATCACCACAGAAGAAGGCTGGTCTTCAATAACAATAAAAGCAACAGAAAGCCCACACACATGGAAGGTGAACAATATTCAATACATGACAACTTGGTCAAGCAATAAATAAAGAAATTAAAGACATTTTAGAACCTACTGAAAACGAAATCATAGCATACTCAAACTTATGGGATACAACGAAAGAGGTGCTTAGAGGAAAACTCATAGCTCTGAGTGACTTGAAAAAGAAATTAGAGAGAGCATAAATTAACAGCTTGACAACACACCTAAATTCTCTAGAAAAAACAGAAGCAAGTATATCCAAGAGGAGTAGACAGCCAAAAATAATCAAATTCACAGGTAAAATCCAACAAGTAGAAAAAAAAATGATATAAAGAGTCAACAAAGACAGATAATTTCTTAGCCAAAATAACCAGAGGGTACAGAAAGTGTGTAAAAATTAACAAAATCAGAAATGAAAAGGGAGATATAACAACAGAATCTGAAGAAATTTAAAAAAATATCAGATCCTACTACAAAAGCTGGAAAATCTGGATGAAATGGACAATTTTCTAGATAGGTACTAGGTACCAAAGTTAAATCAGGATCAGATAAACCACCTAAACAATTCCATAACCCCAAAAGAAATAGCAGTAGTTATTAAAAGAGTCCCAACCAAAAAAAGACCTAGGATCAGATGGGTTTAGTGCAGAATTCTATGAGACCTTCAAAGAAAACTTAATAACAATATTCTTCAAAGTTTTCCACAAAAGAGACACAGAAGGAAAACTTTACAATCTGAACTTTGAAGTAATCATTATGCTTATAACTAAACCACACAAAGACCTAACAAAGAAAGAGAACTTCAGACCAATTTCTCTCATGAATATCAATGCAAAAGTACTCAATTAAATTCTGCCAAACTGAATCCAAGTATACATCAAATGATTATATACCATGATCAAGTATGATTTATCTCTGTGATAAAGGGATGGATCAATATATGGAAATCCATAAACATAATCCATTGCATCAACACATTCAAAGAAAACAAACAACATGACCATCTCATTAGATCCTGAGAAATCATTTGACAAATTTCAACACCCCTTCATGTTAAAAGTCTTAGAAAGATCAGGAATTCAGTGAACATACCTAAACATATTAAGAGCAATATATAGCAAAGCAGTAGCCAAGTTCATACTAAATGCAGAGAAACTTGAAGCAATCCCACTAAAATTAAGGACTGGAAAAGCTGCCTACTCTCTACCTATCTATTCAATACAATACTTGAAGTTTTAGTCAAAGCAATTAGACAACAAAAGCAGATCAAAGGGATACAAATTGAAATGGAAGAAGTCACAATATCACTATTTGCAGATGTTATGATAGAATACTTACATGACCACAAAAATTGCACCAAAGAACTCTGACAGCTGATAAACAACTTCAGGAAAGAGGCTGGATATAAAATTAACTTGAACAAATAAGTAGCCTTCCTTTACTCATAGATTACCCAGGCTGAGAATAAAATTAGGGAATTGACACACTTCATAATAATCACAAATAATATAAAATACCAAGCAAGTGAAAGATCTGTATTATTAACTCAAACAAATCAGTAGAGTTTCTTTATTCAAAGGATAAACAAGATGAGAAATTAATTATGGAAATGAAACCCTTCAAAATTAGCCACAAATAATATAAAATACATTGGGCTGATTCTAACCAAGCAAGTGAAAGATCTGTATGACTAGAACTTCAAGTTTCTGAAGAAAGATATCAAAGGTCTCAGAAGATGAAAAGATCTCCCATGCTCATAGATTGGCAGGATTAATATAGTAAAAATGGCCATCTTGCTGAAAGCAATCTCCAGATTCATTGTAATCCCCATCAAAATCACAACTCAATTCTCCATAGGGTTAGAAAGAAAAAATAAAAAATGCATTTGGAATAACAAAAGAACCCAAGATAGCAAAAACTGTTCTCAACACTAAAAGAACTTCTGTGGTAATTGCCATCCCTGGCCTCAAGCTGTATTACAGTACAATCATGTTAAAAACTTCACTGGATAGTTACAGAAGCAGGCAGGTATATGAATGGAATAGAACTTAAGTCCCAGAAATGAACCACACACCTATGATCAATTGAAGTTTGACACAGATGCTAAAAGCATCCAATGGAAAAAGGACAGCATTTTCAACTAATGATGCTGTTCTATTACAAATCAACATGTAGAAGAATACAAATTGATCCATTCTTATTTCCTTCTACAAAGGTAAAATCCAAGTGAATCAAAGACTTTCCCATAAATGCAGATACACAGAAATTAATAGAACAGAAAGTGGGGAAGAACCTCAGATATATGGGTACTGGGGAAAATTTCCTAAACAGAACACGAATGGCTTATGATCTAAGATCAAGAATCGACATATGGAACCTTTTAAAAAAAAAAAAAGAATCGACATATGGAACCTTATAAAATTTCAAAGCTTCTGCAAGGCGAAGGATACTATCAGTAGGACAAAATGACAGTGAACAGACTTGGAAAACATCTTTACCAAACTTCCATCCAATAAAAGGCTAATATCAAATATATACAAATAACTCAAGAAGTTAGACTCCAAAGAATCAAATAACCATATTAAAAATGGGGTACAGAGCAAAAAATGAATTCTCAACTGAGGAATACTAAATGGCTGACAAACACCCAAAGAAAAGTTCAACATCCTTAGTCATCAGGGAAATCCCAAGAAGTGCATGCTGACAGAAGCTTGATATACCTGTTTCCTGAGAGGCTCTGGAAGAGCATGAGAAATACAGAGACAGATGCTTGCAGCCAACCTTTGTACTGCAAATGGTATCCCCAATGGAGGAATTAGCAAAAAGACTGAAGGAGCTGAAGTGGTTTGCAAAGTCACAGGAAGAACAACAGTATTAACTAACTAGACATCCTGAATTCCTAGGTACTAAATCACCAACCATAGAGTACACTTGTAGTGACGCATGGCTCCATTAACATATGTAGCCGAAGATGGCCTGTTGGACATCAGTGTAAAGAGAGACCCTTGGCCCTCTGAAGACTTGATGCCCCAATGTAGGGGAATGCCAGGGCATGGAGGCAGGAGGGAGTGAATTGTTTTGGGAACACCCTTGTAGAAGCAGAGGGAGAAGGGATGGGATAGGTGATTTCTGGATGGGAAACCGGGAAAGGTGATAACTTTTGAAATGTAAATAAAGAAAATTCCAAAAAACATCAATAGAAAAAAATGTTACAATTTTATGGTCTTCAAAATTATGTATACATAGAAAAGTTCTTTGTATACCATGAAATGTTTTTCTTCCAATAATAGGTACCATTTCTTACAGAATTAGAATCAGATATGGGATAATTAATTAAATAATTATTTGCCAATCCATCAGGTAAGAGATTTAAATACCACATTTCATATATTTTTTCACCCTTAATGTGTTCTGTTATATCTTCCTGAGGAATGAAGTATGCCTCACATATCTATGAATATATAAATGTACAAACACACTTACACCTATCACATATGCATATATAAGAGCACGGTAACACAAATGCACAATTTCATGTCCACTCACAAACATGCAAACACATACATAAATAAACACACACACACACACACACACACACACACACACACACAAACTAAAACTGGGGAAAGGAAGGGAGAATTATAGGACTTATGACACTGTTGATGAATGAAAAAATAACATCTTGTACTAAGGAGATAAGACAGAGTAAGGAAAGTATGTGTGGCTCAAGCATTATAGTCATGTAAACAATATAGATTCTAATCGGTAAAAAGATCAAAGTGTCATGTGTGGAAGTTGTCTTTTGTCCTTAGTTTTGCAGTAAATTATAAAACTTCTTATCAGTTTTCAGTGTTTGGAAGTAGAAAAATGTCAAGTGAGGGAGTACCATAAGATGATAGGAGAGCTAACTAGACAGTTACCTAGGACCACTGAGAGCCCTCTTGAGATTTATGCTTACCTGTGCATGAATGATCTTTTCTCTTTAACTACAGGAACATTTGCTAGAATTAGGAAAGAGGAAATCATACATTAATTAACTAAAAAACATTAGAGAATGTAAATAAAAGGAATAGCAAAATAGTTCTGCATGCTTGCTTACAGGGTGTAGTCTATATTTCCCCCATCTTTGAACAATTAAAAGGACAAAGACAGCCTGACCTAAGGATGTCAAAATAACCAGACTCACAGGAGGGATAGGATATAGTCAGAGACAAGACCAGTCAATAACAGAGACAAACAGATGGCAAGAAGCATTCTTAAGAATATAAACAACAGAAACCAATGCTACCTGGTAGCATCTGTACAGAGTTCTCCCCTACTACAGAAAGCCCTGGATATGCTAACAAACCTAAAAAGCAAGATTAAGATCTAAAATCCCAACCACAGTGTCCTTTGCCTTACAGAAGCTTTGCAGTTTTATGAGATCCCATTTGTCGATTCTTGATCTTAGAGCATAAGCCATTGGTGTTTTGTTCAGGAAATATTTTCCAGTGCCCATGTGTTCCAGATGTTTCCCTAGTTTTTCTTCTATTAGTTTGAGTGTGTCTGGTTTGATGTGGAGGTCCTTGATCCACTTGGACTTAAGCTTTGTACAGGGTGATAAGCATGGATCGATCTGCATTCTTCTACATGTTGACCTCCAGTTGAACCAGCACCATTTGCTGAAAATGCTATCTTTTTTCCATTTGATGGTTTTGGCTCCTTTGTCAAAAATCAAGTGACCATAGGTGTGTGGGTTCATTTCTGGGTCTTCAATTCTATTCCATTGGTCTATCTGTTTGTCTCTGTACCAATACTATGCAGTTTTTATCACTATTGCTCTGTAATACTGCTTGAGTTCAGGGATAGTGATTCCCCCTGAAGTCCTTTTATTGTTGAGGATAGCTTTAGCTATCCTGGGTTTTTTGTTATTCCAGATGAATTTGCAAATTGTTCTGTCTAACATCGCAGGCTTATTTATAATAGCCAGAAAATGGAAAGAACCCAGATGCCCTTCAACAGAGGAATGGATACAGAAAATGTGGTACATCTACACAATGGAATATTACTCAGCTATCAAAAACGAGTTTATTAAATTCGTAGGCAAATGGTTGCAACTGGAAAATATCATCCTGAGTGAGCTAACCCAATCACAGAAAGACATACATGGTATGCACTCATTGATAAGTGGCTATTAGCCCAAATGCTTGAATTACCCTAGATCCCTAGAACAAACGAAACTCAAGACAGATGATCAAAATGTGAATGCTTCACTCCTTCTTTAAATGAGGAAAAAGAATACCCTTGGCAGGGAAGGGAGAGGCAAAGATTAAAACAGAGACTGAAGGAACACCCATTCAGAGCCTGCCCCACATGTGGCCCATACATATACAGCCACCCAATTAGACAAGATGGATGAAGCAAAGAAGTGCAGACCGACAGGAGCCGGATGTAGATCGCTCCTGAGAGACACAGCCAGAATACAGCAAATACAGAGGCGAATGCCAGCAGCAAACCACTGAACTGAGAATAGGTCCCCTATTGAAGGAATCAGAGAAAGAACTGGAAGAGCTTGAAGGGGCTTGAGACCCCAAAAGTACAACAATGCCAAGCAACCAGAGCTTCCAGGGACTAAGCCACTACCTAAAGACTATACATGGACTGACCCTGGACTCTGACCCCATAGGTAGCAATGAATATCCTAGTAAGAGCACCAGTGGAAGGGGAAGCCCTGGGTCCTGCTATGACTGAACCCCCAGTGAACTAGTCTATAGGGGGAGGGCGGCAATGGGGGGAGGGTTGGGAGGGGAACACCCATAAGGAAGGGGAGGGGGGAGGGGGATGTTTGCCCGGAGACCGGGAAAGGGAATAACACTCGAAATGTATATAAGAAATACTCAAGTTAATAAAAAAAAAAAAATCTAAAATCCCTAGCTGGAGCCCGAATGTCCCTGATCCTAGCCCACAGTTCCCGGCTCCCAAACACCTTTGGAGAGAGAGTTCACTGCCCAGACAGGGGGTACTCCTGAGACTGCAGAGTGGGAAAGACCGCCAATACTGCTTACCCCTGCCCACATCCCTGGCCCAAGAGGAAACTGTATAGGGACTCTGGGAACAGGAAGATAGGGGCACTCAAGCAGCACATCCCCTGGGGTCCAGACACCAACCTGATCTGAAGGGACCCAGTCAACTGCTCCCTACACCCAAATCCCATGGAAGGACGATCTAAAATTGAGAGGGGCAGACACGCCTGGGAAGCCAGAAGAGACTGACTACACTCTGCCCACATTTCTGACTCCAAAGGAAAAGACCTAAGGCCATCTGGGACCCCAGTGCACCAGGGCCCTAGGTAAAGGCCAGGCCGGCCGTTCTTGTTGCTGCCCTCACAGAGAGCTCAAAAGCAGCCCTCCAGGAGCAACTCCATCAGCAGGACAAGAGGTCAGACCAACTTTTCTGCTCCAAGTGACATGCCTGGTGGACTCAGGACACATGCCCACAGGAACAGGTGAAGGCCAGTAGACAGGAAAGACTACACACCTGAAAGCAGAACACTCTGTTCACATAAATGGCTGAAAGAAAACAGGAAAACAGGTCTACAACACTCCTAACATACAGGCCAATAGGACCGTCTAGCCACTGTCAGAAATAGCAGAACAAGGTAAAACCAGAGACAACCTGATGGTGAGAGGCAAGCACAGGAACCCAAGCAACAGAAACCAAAACTACATGGCATCATTGGAGCCCAATTCTCCCACCAAAGCAAACAATGAATATCCAAACACACCAGAAAATCAATATCTAGATTTAAAATCACATTTGATCATGATGCTGGAGGACTTCAAGAAAGACATAAAGAACTCCATTAGAGAAATGCAGGAAAACATAAACAAGTAAAAACCTATAGAGAGGAATCACAAAAATCCCTGAAAGAATTCCAGGAAAACACAATCAAACAGGTGAGGGATTTGAAAATGGAAATTGAAGCAAGAAGAAAGCCAAAGGGAGACAACCCTGAATATAGAAAACCAAAGGAAGAGACAAGGAGCTGTAGATACAAACATCACAAACAGAATACAAGAGACAGAAAAGAGAATTTCTGGAGTAGGAGTTTCCATAGAAATCATGGACACAAGTGTCAAAGATAATGTAAAACGGAAAAAGCTACTGGTCCAAAACATACAGGAAACCCAGGACTCAATCAGAAGATTGAACCTAAGGATAATAGATATAGAAGAGAGTGAAGACTCTCAACTCAAAGGACCAGTAAATATTTTCAACAAAATCATAGAAGAAAACTTCCTTAACCTAAAGAAAGAGATGCCCATAAACATACAAGAAGCCTACAGAACTCCGAATAGATTTGATCAGAAAGAAGCTCTTCCCATCACATAATAGTCAAAACACCAAACGCACAAAATAAAGAAAGAATATTAAAAGCAATAAGGGAAAAAGGTCAAGTAACATATAAAGGCAAACCTATCAGAATCACACCAGACTACACACCAGAGACTATGAAAGCCAGAAGATACTAGACAGATGTCATACAGACCCTAAGAGAACACAAATGCCAGCCCAGGTTACTGTACCAGCAAAACTCTCAATTAACATAGATGGAGAAACCAAGATATTCCATGACAAAACCAAATTTACACAATATCTTTCTACAAATCCAGCCCTACAAAGGACAATAAATGGTAAAGCCCAACATAAGGAAGCAAGCTACACCCTAGAAAAAGCAAGAAACTCATAGTCTTGGCAACAAAACAAAGAGAAGAAAAGCACACAAAAATAATATCATATCCAAGTACAAATGTAGCAGGAAGCAACAATCACTATTCCTTAATATCTTTCAACATCAATGGACTCAACTCCCCAATAAAAAGACATAGATTATCATACTGGATACGCAATGAGGACCCTGGATTCTGCTGCCTACAGGAAACACACCTCAGAGACAAAGACAGACACTACCTCAGAATGAAAGGCTGGAAAACAACTTTCCAAGGAAATGGTCTGAAAAACAAGCTGGAGTAGACATTCTAATATCAAATAAAATCTATTTTCAACCAAAACTCATCAAAAAGGATAAGGAAGGACACATCATATTCATCAAAGGAAAAATCAACCAAGATGAACTCTCAATCCTAAATATCTATACTACAAGTACCAGGGCACCTACATACATAAAAGAAACCTACCTAAAGCTCAAAGCACACATTGCACATCACACAATAGTAGTAGGAGATTTCAACACCCCACTCTCATCAATGGACAGATCATTAAAACATAAATTAATCAGAGACATAGACAGAATAAGAGAGGTCATGAACCACAGGACTTAACATACTTATAGAACATTCTATCCTGAAACAAAAGGATACACCTTCTTCTCACAACCTCATAGTACTTTCTCCAAAATTAACCATAGAATTGGTCATAAAACAGGCCTCAATAGATACAGAAAGATAGAAATATTCCCATGTGTCCTATCAGACCACCACGGTCTAAAGCTGGTCGTCAATAACAATAAGGGAAGAATGTCCAGATATACATGGAATTTGAACAATTATCTACTCAATGATCACCTGGTCAAGGAAGAAATAAAGAAAGTAATTAAAGACTTCTTAGACTTAATGAAAATGAAGTTACAACATACCCAAACTTATGGGACACAATGAAAGCTGTGCTATGAAAATTCACAGCTCTGAATGTGTGCACCAAGAAATAGGAGAGAGCATATATCAGAAGCTTGACAGCACACCTAAAAACTCTAGAACAAAAAGAAGCAAATATACCCAGGAGGAGTAGAAGACAGGAAATAATCAAACTCAGAGCTGAAATCAACCAAGTAGAAACAAAATGGAATGTACAAAGAATCAACAGAAACAAAAGTTGGTTCTCTGAGAAAAATCAAGATAAATAAACCCTTATCCAAGCTAACAAGAAAACACAGAGAGTGTGTCCAAATTAGCAAAATCAGAAATGAAAAGGGAGACATAACTACAGAATCAGAGGAAATTAAAAAAATCATCAGATCCTACTACAAAAAGCTATATTCAACAAAACTTGAAAATCTGTAGGAAATTGACAATTTCCTAGACAGATAGCAGGTACCAAAGTTAAATCAGGAACAGATAAACCATTTAAACAACTCATAAATCCTAAAGAAATAGAAGCAGTCATTAAAGGTCTCCCAACCAAAAAGAGGCCAGGTCCAGATGGGTTTGGTGCAGAATACTATCAGACCTTCATAAAAGACCTCGTACCAAAACTATTCAAACTATTCCACAAAATTGAAATAGATGGAGCGCTACCGAATTCCTTCTATGAAGCCAGATTTACTATTATACCTAGACCACACAAAGACATAACAAAGAAAGAGAACTTCAGACCAATTTCCCTTATGAATATCGACGAAAAAATACTCAATAAAATTCTTGCAAACGAAATCCAAGAGAACATCAAAACAATCATCCATCATGATCAAGTAGGCTTCATCCCAGACATGCAGGGATGGTTTAATATACAGAAAACCATCAACGTAATCCACAGTATAATCACACTGAAAGATTAAAACCACATGATTATTTCACTAGATGCTGAGAAAGCATTTGACAAAATTCAACAGCCCTTCATGATAAAAGTCCTGGAATGAGGAGGAATTCAGGGCCCATACCTAAACAGTAAAAGCCATATACAGCAAACCAGTAGCTAACATTAAACTAAATGAAGAGAAACTTGAAGCAATCAAGTTGCTTTAGTCCCACTAAAATCAGGGACTAGACAAGGCTGCCCACTCTCTCCCTACTTATTCAATATAGTTCTTGAAGTTCTAGCCAGAGCAATCAGACAACAAAAGGAGATCAAAGGGATACAGATTGGAAAGATAGAAGTCAAAATATCACTGTTTGCAGATGATATGATAGTATATTTAAGTGATCCCAAAAGTTCCACCGGAGAACAACTAAACCTGATAAACAGCTTCAGCAAAGTGGCTATGTATAAAATTAACTCAAATAAATTAGTAGCCTTCCTCTACACAAAAGAGAAACAATCCAAGTGAGAAATTAGGGAAACGACACCCTTCATAAGAGTCCCAAATAATATAAAATACCTCGGTGGGATTTTAATGAAGCAAGTGATAGATCTGTATAATAAGAACTTCAAGCCTCTAAAAAAGAAATTGCAGAAGATCTCAGAATGTAAAAAGATCTCCCATGCTCATAGATTGGCAGGATTAATATCATTAAAATGGCCATTTTACAAAAGCGATCTACAGATTCAATACAATCCCCATCAAAATACCAATCCAATTTCTCAGAAAGTTAGACAGAACAATTTGCAAATTCATCTGGAATAACAAAAAAGCCAGGATAGCTAAAACTATCCTCAACAATAAAAGGACTTCCTGGGTCATCACTATCCCTGAACTCAAGCAGTATTACAGAGAAACAGTGATAAAATCTGCATGGTATTGGTACACAGACAGACATATGGACCATTGGAATAGAATTGAATAACCAGGAATGAAACCACACACATATGGTCATTTGATTTTTGACAAAGGAGCCAAAACCATCCAATGGAAAAAAAGATAGCATTTTCAGCAAAGGGTGCTGGTTCAACTTAAGGTCAGCATGTAGAAAAATACAGATCGATCCATGCTTATTTTATCCCTGTACAAAGCTTAAGTCCAAGGGGATCAAGGACCTCCACATCAAACCAGATACATTCAAACTAATAGAAGAAAAAGTGGGAAGAATCTCAAACACATGGGCACTGCACAAAATTTCCTGAATAAAACACCAATGGCTTACACTCTAAGATCAAGAATCGACAAGTGGGATCTCATAAAACTGCAATGCTTCTGTAAGGCAAAGGACACTGTGGTTAGGACAAAATGGCAACCAACAGATTGGGAAAAGATCTTTACCAATCCTTCAACAGATAGAGGCCTTATATCCAAAATATACAAAGAACTCAAGAAGTTAGACCGCAGGGAGACAAATAACCCTATTAAAAATGGGGTTCAGAGCTAAACAAAGAATTCACAGCTGAGGAATGCTGAATGGCTGAGAAACACCTAAATAAATGTTCAACATCTTTAGTCATAAGGGAAATGCAAATCAAAACAACCCTGAGATTTCACCTCATACCAGTGAGAATGGTTAAGTTCAAAAACTCAGGTGACAGCAGATGCTGGCGAGGATGT
Source organism: Rattus norvegicus (assembly GCF_021556685.1). Lineage (NCBI taxonomy): Eukaryota > Metazoa > Chordata > Mammalia > Rodentia > Muridae > Rattus > Rattus norvegicus. The sequence goes on from NC_141554.1 coordinate 91,271,749, forward strand.
GGAGAAAGAGGAACACTCCTCCTTTGTTGGTGGGATTGCAGACTGGTACAACCATTCTGGAAATCAGTCTGGAGGTTCCTCAGAAAATTGGACATTGAACTGCCTGAGGATCCAGCTATACCTCTCTTGGGCATATACCCAAAAGATTCCCCAACATATAACAAAGACTCATGCTCCACTATGTTCATAGCAGCCTTATTTATAATAGCCAGAAGCTGGAAAGAACCCAGATGTCCCTCAACAGAGGAATGGATACAGGAAATGTGGTATATCTACACAATGGAATATTAATCAGTTATCAAAAACAATGACTTTATGAATTTCATAGGCAAATGTATGAAACTGGAAAATATCATCCTGAATGAGGTAACCCAATCACAGAAAAACACACATGGTATGTGCTAATTGATAAGTGCATATTGGCCCAAATGCTGCAATTACCCTAGATGCACAGAATACTGGAGTCTCAATAAGGATGACCAAAATGCAAAAGCTTCACACCTTCTTTAAAAGGGAAACATGAATACTCTTGGGAAGGAATAGGGAGGCAATGTTTAGAACAGAGGCAGAAGGAACACTCATTCAGAGCCTGCCCCACATGTGGCCCCTACATATATAGCCACCAAACTAGATAAGATTGATAAAGAAGCCCATGTCGACAGGAGCCGGATGTAGATCTCTCCTGCGAGACACAGCCAGAATACAGTAAATACATAGGCGAATGCCATCATTAAACCACTTAACTGAGAACAGGACCCGCGTTGAAGGAATCAGAGAAAGGACTGAAAGAGCTTGAAGGGGCTCGAGATCCCGTATGAACAACAATGCTATCCAACCAGAGCTTCCAGGGACTAAGCCACTATCCAAAGGGTAAACATGGGGTGACCCTGGGCTCCAACCTCATAGGTAGCAATGAATAGCCTAGTAAGAGCACCAGTGGAAAGGGAAGCCCTTGGTCCTGCCAAGACTGAACCCCCTGAACGTGATTGTTGTGGGTGGGCGGTAATTGGGGGATATAGAAGGGGAGGGGGAGGTGTTAGAAGGATATTGGCCTGGAAATCGGTAAAAGGAATAACAATCAAAATGTAAATAAGAAATACCCAAGTTAATAAAGATAAAAAAAAATCATAAAAAAAATGAGAAGGAGCCTTAATAAGATTGGGAAGGAGCACGTCATGTGGACAGGGCAATATGAGAGGTGTGGCTTCCTGCCACTAGCATCCAAGGAGGGAATCTTTATCTCTCCATTTCTCAATTTACACACAAGATGCAGATTAACTGTCTGTGGGTCATCTTGTTAGATGTAGGGTAAGCAGGAAGAGTAATCTGGGAACAGTTCCTGTACTCGTTTGATAGATAGGTGAGTTAGGCACTGGCCTGGATGACTTCTGTGCATTGTGATGGAGCTGAAGGAAACCCAGAAGAAGCACCTTTGCTAGAAACTCTATTTTGCTTGTGTGACTAGATCTCAGGAAGCTACTTTAATGTTTCTATAAACGTACAGTTCTTGGACATTTGTAATATTCCTTTTAACTCCTGATCTTCTCTGTAATGCTGTAATCTCTTCTCTCTGTCTGTCTGCCTGCCTGCCTGTCTGCCTGCCTGTCTGCCTGCCTGCCTGCCTGTCTCTCCCCCCTCCTCCCTTTCCTTCCCTTCCCCCTCCCTCCCTTCTTCCCCTCTCTCTCCCTCCCTTCCCCTCCCCGTCCTTCTCCTCCTTTCCAACTCTTCTCTCTCTCTGTGTGTGTGTGTGTGTGTGAAATTTGTTCTGATAAAGCTGACCCTATGTAATGTGAAGAATAACCTTTAGAACTGTGAAACCTCAGTCTTCACTCTACCTACTTTTAAGTTACCCATACTCTCCTATGCTAAGGTTTCTATCTGTTGGACACACCAAGCTTTTCTTACAAGTATGTAGGCAATTCTTTTTTCATGCCTGGTCTATATAATAACATTTCTCCTCATCAGTCTTTATTTATATCTAATTACTAATGCTAAATCGATACACTGAGAGGAAGAAAATAGTCCATTTGGAGTGTCTTGACCCTTAGTAGTAGCACCTGCAATGAGTTCTACATCCTCTTTGATTGTATTCTTCTTAGAAAAGAATTAAAGGCATTTTTACAAAAAAACATCTAAAATCTCTTCACATGATGATGATAGAGGGCTTTACAGAGGACACAAATAACTCCCACAAAGAAATGCTAGAGAACACAGATAAGCCGGTAGAAGCCCTTAAAGAGAAACCATATCAATTCCTCCAAGAAATACAGAGAAATACAATAAAACAGGTGAAGAAATTGGACGAAAACATTCAGGATATAAAAATGGAAATAGAAACAATGAACGTGGACTGGAGAGATGGCTCAGTGGTTAAGAGCACCCGACTGCTCTTCCAGAGGTCCTGAGTTCAATTCCCAGCAACCACATGGTGGCTCACAACCATCTGTAAAGAGATCTGATGCCCTCTTCTGGTGTATCTGAAGACAGCTACAGTGTACTTATATATAATAAATGAATAAATAAATCTTAAAAAAAAAAGAAACAATGAACCTATCACAAAGACAACGCTGGAGATGGAAAACCTAGGAAAGACATCAGCAGGAGTCACAGAGTCAAGTATCAACAAAGAATACAAGAGACAAAAGAGAGAATTTCAATATAGAAGATTCCATACAAGATATTGACACAATAGTCAAAGAAAACACAAAGTGCAAAAAGCTCCTAATACAAAACTCCAAGAAATTGAGGGCACAGTGGAAAGAATAAACTTAAGAATAAGAGATGTAGAAGAGATCAAAGATTCTCAAATCAAAGGGCCAGCAAACATCCTCAACAAAATCACAGAAGAAAAATTCCTTAACCTACAGAAAGAGATGCCCATAAATGTATAATAAGTTTACAGAACACCAAACATTGCACCAGAAAAGAAAATCCTCCTTTCAATTAATAATCAAGACACAAAACACACAGAAAAATGACAAAATATTAAAAATTGTAAGGGAAAAATATCAAATAACATGTAAAGGCAGACCTATCAGAATTACACCACACTTCTCAATAGAGACTCTTAAAAGCCAGAAGATCCTGGGAAGATGCCATACAGTCCCTAAGAGAACAAAAATGCCAGTACAGAGTAAAACTCTCATTTACCATAGATGAATAAACCAAGATATTCCATAAAAAAAACACATTTAAACAATAACTTTCCACTAATACAACTATATAGAGGATAGTAGAAGGAAATATCCAATGTAAAGAGGGAAACTTCATCAAAGAAAACCAAGAAACTAATCTTATCATAACAAACCCAAAAGAAGAGAACCAGACAAATATAATACCACCACTAAAACAGAAATAACAGGAAACAACAATATTTGGTATTTACTGTCTCTCAACATCAAAGGACTCTGTTTCCAAATAAAAAGACATAGGGTAAGATAGGGTAACATATGTAACAAATGCATAATCAGAACCCAGCATTTCACTCCATATAGGAAACAGGCCTCAGTAGCAAAGACAAATACTACCTCAGAGTGAACGGTTGGAAAAAAAAAAATCCAAGGAAATGGTCCAAACAAACAAGCTGGAGTAATCATTACAATGTCCAATAAAATAGAGTTTCTACCAAACCTTATTTTAAAAGATGGAGAATGACACTTTCTACATATTAAACAAAAAATCCACCAATGTGCAGTCTTCATCCTGAACATTTATTCCCCAAGTTAAAGGGTACTAATATGTGTAAAAGAAATTTTACTAATGATGAAAGCACACATTGAAACTCACAAAATAATAATAGATTTTTAACACCCCACTCTCACAAATGGACAGATCATGAAAACAGAAACACACTTAAACTACCAGAAGTTATAAACCAAATTGATTTAAGAGTTATTTATAGAACATTTCACCCTAAAACTAAAGAATACCTTCTTTTCCGCACATCCTGGTATCTCCTCCAAAACTGATCATATACTCTGACACAAACAAGCTTCAACAGATAAAAGAACTTTGATTAATCTGACATATTCTATCTGCATACCACAAAATAAGGCTGGTCTTCAATAACAAAAACAAAAAAAAGATGACATATTCATGGAAACTGAACGACATTCTACTCAATAATAACTTGGCCATTGGAGAAATAATGAAAGAAATTAAAGACCTTTTATAATTTAATGAAAATGAAGGTACAGCATACCCAAAATTATGCATCACATGAAAGCAGTGGTAGGAGGAAAAGACCAAGCACTGAGCACCTTTATAAAGAAACTGGACTCTCAACCCTAAATATGCATGCTCCAAATGCAAGGGTATCTACATAAATAAAAGTAACCATATTAAAGCTCAAAGCACGCATTCTACCTCTCATAATAATAGTAGGATGTTTAAACACCACACTCTCAACAATTGACGTATTATGGAAACAGAAATTAAACAGAGACATAGAGAAACTAACAGAAGATATGAACCAAATGGACTTTACAAACATTTATGGAACAGTTCATCCTAAAACAAAAATAATATACCTTGTTAGCACCTCACAGAACCTTCTAGAAAATTGACCATATAATCAGTCGCAAAACAGGTCTCAACAGATACGAGATGTTTGAAGTAATCCAATGGATCATATCAGATCACCACTGACTAAGGCTGGTCTTCAATAACAACAAAATTGACAGAAAGTCCACATATACATGGAAGTTGAACAACACTCTACTCAATGGCAACATGGTCAAGGCAGAAATAAAGAAATTGAAGACATTTTCGAATTTAATGAAAATGAAGACACAACATACCCAAACTTGTGGCATACAATGAAAGCAGTGCTAAGAGGAAAAATCATAGCTCTAAGTGCGTCCAAAAAGAAACAGGAGAAAGCATACATTAGCATCTTGACAGCACACCTAAGAGCTCTAGAACTAAAAGAAGCAAATACACCTAAGAGGAGTAGACAGCAGGGAATAATCAAATTCAGGGCTGAAATCAACCAAGTATAAACAAAAAGGACCATACAAAGAATCAACAAAACAAGGAGCTTCTTCTATGACAAAACTAGCAAGATAGATAAACCTTTAGCCAGACTAACCAGAGGGCACAGAGAGAGTATCCAAATTAGCAAAGTCAGAAATGAAAAGGGAAACATGACAGCAGAATCTAAAGAAATCCAAAAAACCATCAGATCTTACCACAAAAGCCTAAAAACTGGAAAATCTGGAGCAAATGGACAATTTTCTAGACAAATACCAGGTACCAAATTTAAAAGATGATCAGGTAAACAATCTAAACAGTCCCATAACTCACAAAGAAACAGAAACAGTTATTAAAAGTCTCCCAAACAAAAAGAGCCCAGGACAAGATGGGTTTAGTGGAGAATTCTATCAGAACTCCATAGAAGACCTCATACCAATACTGTCAAAATTATTCCACATAATAGAAACACACGGAACAATACCCAATTCCTTCTATGAAGCCACAATTTTGTTTACACCTAAACCACACAAAGACCCAACAAAGAAAGAGAACTTCAGAACAATTTCCCATATGAATAACGACACAAGAATACTCAATAAAATTCTTGCAAACACAATTCAAGAAAACTTAAAAACTATCATCCAGCATGATCAAGCAGGCTTCATCTCAGGGATGAATGGTTGGTTAAATATATGGAAACCCATCAATGAAATCGACTATAAAAACAAAGTCAAAGGGGGGAAAATACATGATTATTTCATTACATGCTAAGAAGGTATTTGACAAGTTCCAACCCCCCTTCATGGTAAAAGTCCTAGAAAGATCAGGAATTTAAAGCCCATAGATAGTAAAAGCAAAACATTGCAAACCAGTAGCTAACATTAAATAAATGGAGAGAAACTTGAAGCAATCCCACTAAAATCAGGGACTAGAAAAGCCTGCCTACTTTCTCCCTACTTATTAAATATAGTATTCAAAATCCTAGCTGGAGGAATCAGACAATGAAAAGGGATCAAAGGGATACAAATTGGAAAGGAAGAGGTTAAAATATCACTATTTGCATATGATAAGTTACTTAAGGGTCCCCAAAAGTTCCACCAGATAGATACTAAGACTGATAAACAACTTCAGCAAAGTGCCTGGGTTTAAAATTACCTCAAAAAATAAGTAGCCTTCCTCTACTGAAAGGATATACAGGCTGAGAAAGATATTAAGGAAATAACACCCTTCACAATAGTAACAAATGACATAGAATACCTTGGCATGACTCTAAACAAGCCAGTGAAAGATTTGTATGACAAGAACTTCAAGTCTCTGAAGAAAGAAATTGAAGAAGATCTCAGAAGATGGAAAGAACTCCCATGCTCGTGGATTGGCAGAATTAATATAGTAAAAGTGGCCTTTTTGCCAAAAGCAATCTATAGATGCAATGCAATCCCCATTGAAATTCCAACTGACTTTTTCATAGTGTTATAAAGAACAATTCGCAAATTCATTTGGAAAAACAGTAAACCCAACTATCCTCAACAATAAAAGAACTTCTAGGGGAAACACCATCCCTGACCTCAAGCTGTATTACAGAGCAAGAGTCATAAAAAAATGTATGGCATTGATACAGAGACAGGCAGGTAGATCAGTAGAATAGAATTGAAGACCCAGAAATGAACCTACACACATATGGTCAACTGATCTTTGACAAATAGCTAAAACCATCCAATGGAAAATACATAGAATTTTCTACAAATGGTGATGGTTCAACTGGAGGTCAGCATGTAGAACAATGCAAATTTATCCATTCTTATCACTCTGTACAAAGCTTAAGTCCAAGTTGATCAAGGACCTCCACATCAAACCAGATATACTGAAACTAATAAAAAAAAAAGTGGAGAATAGTCACGATCACATGGGCACTGGGGAAAATTTCCTGAACAAAACACCAATGGCTTATGCACTAGGACCAAAAATTGACAAATGGGACCTCACAAAACTGCAAAGCTTCTATAAGCCAAAGGACACTGTCATTAGGGCAAAATGGCAATGACCAGATTGGGAAAAGATCTTTACAAATCCTACCCCTGATTTAGGGCTAATATCCAAAATACAAAAAGAACTTCAGAGAGCCAAATAATCCTATTTAAAATGGGTACAGATCTAAACAAAGAAATCTCAGCTGAGGAATATGGAATGACTGAGAAGTACCAAAAGAAATGCTCAAAATCCTTTGTCATCAGAGAAATGCAAATCAATACAACCCTGAGATTCCACTTCACACCAGTCAGAATAGCTAAGATCAAAAACTCAGGTGACAACAGATGCTGAGGAGGATATGTTGAAAGAGAAAAAATCCTCCATTGTTGTGGGGAATGCAAACTGGTTCAACCACTCTGGTAATCAGTCTGGAGGTTCCTCAGAATATTGGACATTGAAAAGAGGACCTCGGAATATTAGACATTGGCCAGAGCTCCAACACACAACAAAGACACATGCTCCACTATGTTCATAGCAGCCTTATTTATAATAGCCAGAAGCTGGAAAAAAACAGAGTCCTTATACAGAGGAATTGATACAGAGAATATAGGACATCTACACAGTGGAGTACTACTCAACTATCAAAAACAATGACTTAATGAAACTCATAGACAAATGAATGGAACTTGAAAATATCATTGTGAGTGAGATAACCCAATCACAGAAAATCACACATAGTATACACTCACTGATAAGTGGATGTTTGCCCAAAAGCTCGAATTACCCAAGATACAATCCATAGACCATATGAAGCTCAAGAAGAAAGATGACCAAGTGTGGATGCTTCACTCCTTCTTTAAAGGGGGAACAAAAATATTCATATTAGGGGACATGGGGGCAAATTTTTGGAGCAGAAACTGAAAGAACTGTCATTCTGAGCGCCTGCCCTACGTTGGTATACAGATATATATATATATATATATATATATATATATATATATATATATATATATATACAACCACCAAAACTAGATAAGATTTATGATGCTGTGAAATGCATGGTGAGAAAAGCTGGATATAGCTCTTTCCTCAGAGGCACAGACAGACCATATCAAATACAGAAGCAAATGCTAACAGCAAAACATAGAACTGAAAACAGGATCTATGTTTGAGGAATTAGAGAAAGGACTGAAAGAGCTGAAGGTGCTTGCAACCCCATAAGAACAACAATACCAACCAACTAGAGCTCCTAGGAACTAAACCACTACTGAAAGACTATATATACATGGACTGACCCATGGTTACGGCTCCATAAGTAGCAGAGGATGGCCTTGTTGGGCACTAGTGGAAGGAGAAGCCTTTGGTTCTTTCATGTTGAACTCCCCATTGTAGGGGAATATCTGGTGGTTGGGCATGGGATGTGGATTGGGAGGGGAATACCCTTACAAAAGAATAGGAGCGGGATGAGATAAACAGCTTATATTTGGGAAACCGGGAAAGGGAATGACATTTGGAATGTAAATTAAAAAAATCGAATAAAAGAAAAACACACAAAAAATAAAATAAGAAACGGGAAAGAGCATATTCTATCATCTTAATAGCATATCTGAAAGTTCCAGAACCAAAAGAATCAAATACACCCTAGGAATAGACAGAGGGAAATTGTCACACTTAGGGCAGAAATCAACCACGTCGAAACAAAGAGAACAATACAAAGAATCAATAAAAGTAGGGGTTGCTTCTTAGAAAATGAAAATTAAAAAAAACAAACAAAAAAACAAAAACAAAAAACAATAGACAAACCCTGAGCCAAACCAAATAGTGGGCATAGAAACATTATTCAAATTAACAAAAGGAGAAATGAAAAAGTATATATAAAGTATATGTAACAACTGAAACTGAGGAAATTCAAAAAATCTTTAGAACCTACTATAAAAGCCTATACTCAACATAATGGGACAATCTAGATAAAATAGATTAGTTTTTAGACAGATGACAGATATCAAAGTTAAATCAGGATCAGGTAAACCACTTAATCTGTCCAGTAAAACCTAAGGAATTAGAAGCAGTCATTAAAATCTCTCACCCCCCTTCAAAAAAAGCAAGCAAGCAAACAAACAAACAAGCAAGCAAACAAACAAAAGAACCCAGCCCAGAGCTAGATGGTTGTAGTACGGAATTCTCTCAGAACTTAAAAGAAGACCTAATACCAACATTACTTAAACCATTCCACAATGACTTCATGAAATTCTCAGGCAAATGGATGGGACTAGAAAATGTCATCCTAAGTGGAATAGCTCAATCACAAAAGAACATGCATGGTATGTACTTACTGATTTGTGGATATTAGTTCAAAAGCTTGGAATACCTAAGATACAATTTACAGACCACATGAAGCTCAAAAGTACGGAAGACTGAAGTTTAGATGCTTCAGCCCTTTTTGGAACAGGAAACAAATTACTTACAGAAGGAAATATGCAGACAAAGTGTGGAACCAAGGCTGAAAGAAAGGCAATCCAGAGATTGCCCGACATTGGGATCCATTCCATATACAGTCATCAAACTCAGACACTATTGGGGATGCCAAGAAGTGCTTGCTGACAGTAGTCTACTATAGCTGTCACCTGAGAAGCTTTGTTAGAGCCTGAAAAATACAGAGTTAGATGATAGCATCCAGCAATTGGACTGAGAATGGGGTCAACAATGGAGGAGTTAGAGAAAGAACTGAAAGAGCAGAATGAATATGAAATGCCATAGGAAAAATAACATCATCAACTAACCAGACACCCCAGCGCTCCCAGGTACTAAAGCACCAACAAAAGAGTACACATGGAAAGAACTACGGCTCCAGCCTCATATGTAGCAGAGGATGGCCTTGTAGGGCATCAATAAGAGGAGGAGGCCTTGGTCCTGTGAAGGTTCAGTGACCCAGTATAGTGGAATGCCAGGGTGGGGATTAAGGAGGGAGTGTGTTGTTACATGGGGCAGCACCTTATAGAAGCAGGGGGAGGGAGATTGGATAGTTGTTTCTGGAGGGGAAACTGGGAAAGGGTATAACATTTGAAATGAAAATAAAGAAAATATCCAATAAAAAAAAACTGAAACTGAAAAGCTTTTGTTAGACAAAGGACACTGTCAGTAGAACAAAAATAGCAAGTCACAGATAGGGAAAAGGTCTTTACTAACCCTACATCTGATAGAGGGCTAATTTCGATAATATACAATTAACTGAAGAAGTAGATTACAGTGAGTCAAATAATCCTGTTTATAAACAGGGTAAAGAGCTAAACAAAGAAGTCTCAACTGAGAAATCCTAAATGCCAGAAAAGCACATAAGAATTATTCAACATCCTTAGTCATCAGAGAAATGCAAATCAAAATGATCATGAGATTCTACCATTTACCATAGAATGATTATGATAAAGAACTGAGGCTATAGCAGATGCTGGAAAGATGGTGGAGAAAAAGGAACATTCCTCCATTGCTGGTGGGATTAGAGCAGCTGGTAACACCATTTTGTAAAACCATCTGCTCATTCCTCAGAAAATTGAAAATAGTTCTATTTGAAGACACATTTATACCATTACTGGAATGCCCAATAGATGTGCAAACATATAACAAGGATACCAGCCACACTATGTTCATAGCAGCCTTACTTACAATAGTCAGAAGCTAGAAAGAACCCAGATGTCCTTCAACAGTGGAATGGATACAGAAATTGTGGTACATTTACACAATGGAGTACTACTCAGCTAATAAAACAATGACTTCATGAAATTCTTAGGCAAATGGATCAAACTAGAAAATATCCTGTGTGAGCTATGCAAGACACAAAAAGACACATACGGTAAGTATTCACTGATAAGTGGACATAAGCCAAAAACCTCAGACTACCCATGATAAAAGTTACCATCATATGAAATTTAAAAAAGGAAGACCAAAGTGTTGATACTTCAATCCTACTTAGAAGTTGGAACAAAATAATCATTGGATATAGAGGGAAAGAGGAGAGGTAGGGGAAAATGGATGCAGGGTAAGTGTGGAATGAGTCAAGAGAAAAGTCCAGAGGTTCAGGGAAATGAGTAGAAATATGTAGTAGTGTGGGGTATGGAAGGGGTTGGAGCCACTAGAAATCCCAGGCAACAGGGAAGTGAGAGGTTCCCAGGACCAAATGGTGATAACATTATCTGAATTACCTATCACCAGAGAGATAAAACCTATAGAAAAGATCTCCAGTAGAGAGGCATGGCCCCTCTTTGAGGGATAAGGCCACCCACACATCTCAATTTTTTTAATGCAGATTTGTTCTTATGTAAAGGAAATGCTGGGACCAAAAATGGAACAGAGTTTGAAGGAAAGGCCAACCAGAGACTGCCTCACCTTGGGATCCATTCCTTCTATGGACTGCAAATCCCTGACACTATTGCTGATGTCAATAATTACTTGCTAACAGGAGCCTAGTATAGCTGTCTCCTGAAAGGCTCTGTCAGCACCTGACTAATACAGTTACAGATACTCACAATGAACCCCAAACATCGGACTTGGTCCAGGGACCTCAATGGAAGATAAGGGAAGGACGGGAAGAAGCTGACAGAGATTACAATTCCACAGTAGGATATGAATAGCTACTAACTCGAATCCCCAGAGCTCCAAAGACTAAACCAACAACCGAAGAGTGGACATAGATGGATCCATGGTTCCACCTACGTATGTAGCAGAGAATTGCCTTATCTGTTATCAATGGAAAGGGAGGACATTGTTTCTGTGAGGCTTGATGTCCCAGAGTAAGGAGATGCTAGAAGATTGAATCAGGAGTCGTGGGTGGATGGAGGAAAACCCTCTTAAAAGCAAAGTGGAAGGGTAGGTAAGATGGAGATTTGTGGAGGAGAGACTGGAAAGGGGGACAACATTTGAAATGTAAATAATTTATATAACCAATTTTTAAAAAGAGGAGAAAAGTATTAACTAATGAAAAGCTGAAGAGTTATAAATGAAGAGTGAATAAAATCAAATGGTAAAAGATCAGTGAATCACTTTTCTACTTGTGAATACTAACCTTAGAAAAACATCTTAAAGAAGGATGTATTGTGGCTTACAATTTGAGGGTAGAGTCCTTTAGGGTGTTGTGGAAAGGTGTAGTGATGAGAAATTTTAGCTGTGGTATTAAGCAGGTAAGTCAGAAGGCTAGAGTGAATCTGCAATCTGAAATCAAGTAGAATTTAATGTTTTTCCTTTGACTTTCTCACTTTCAGTTCGTCCAGGAACCCTTTCTATGTAGTGGGCAAGCCACATTCAGTGTGTGTCTTTTCTCCATAGTTTAAGATCTCAGGAAAAGCCATTTAAGACATGCTTGAAATTTATTATTCTCAGTTGATTCAAAATCCAGTTAATCTGACAAGATTAATTATCATAATCAGTAAATGAAAAAGTAGAGGGTGATTTAAAAATGTTAAAATTGATGTACTTGATAAAATTGTTATGACAGTAAATAGAACACACACCTCCCCATAAATACAATATAACTTTAACTCTTATGTTTGTTGAGTGTTCTAATGTTGTAAAATTATGTTGAACTTCAGTAACTATGTTTGTGCCTAAAATATGGAGTTATCATTTGATGACATTATGCCCTTCATGTTTAAAATTAATTATTTTCTTGCTTTATAACTTATTATGTCATAGTTGGAAGAAAAATAATTTTTTTATTGTTATGAATTAATTGGTGTTAGAAGGAACTCTAGTCAGCAGTTCACTTCTACATATATTTAAAAAGGAGTTGAACACAATCTCAGTGGACCTCAATAAGAAATAATCATAACACCAAAGAAAATAAGATCATTTAAAAGAACCAAATATATAAATTTTAAGATCCTAAAATATGTTTGATTTTCTGTAAGTTCAGAAAGTTGAGTTTGACCAACCTAGTTTCTACTAGGTTGACAAAGAATATTTTAATACTATAAATAAAATCATGCACAGTGCTAGCTATTTCCTTTCTGTAGAAGACAGGAAGATATCAGAGTAGAGTATACATTTATGTTTTCCAAAACCTTATTGTTCTTATTGACATATAATCCTACTTCAGAATGTACCTGATATTTGTTTTATTTTTTCTTTTTTAAGAGCATTTATAAGTCATAAATAATCAAAGTACAAATGAAAAGTGAAAAGCATTTAACAGGCTGTCATTGTACACTGTTGATTTTGCTATGACAGATAAAAAGTTTTAATTTCTTGTTAGGCATCTAGAAGATGAATTATGTTGCTGAAGATTTTCAATTTCAATTTTAAATTGCAATATTGTTTCTAGTTTTTTGTCCAATAAATATGCTAGCACACAACTTGGAAAAATCTATAATTTGTTATGGATGTAACAAAGAAATAAAATTTGCTTTTAGAAGATACTTTCTAATATGTAGTTTATATATCCATTTTTTGATCAAAGGTTAGAGTTGATTATGATAACACTTTAAGTGGTTTCATAATCACATAGCTTTGCCTTATGGGTCCTAATATATTAATATTTATATATGAAGTATTCTTTTATGAATACATCACTATAGAGAAACTGACTACATTTTTACTAGATGGAATTCATGTTTATATTTTTATAAGAAAAAGCTCCAAGTATGGTGTTTTACATCTCATGGACTTACATACCTTATAGTGTCTAAACACTATGTCATAATAAAATCTGCTTCATGCTTAACTAAAACTACCTATAGTATAATCATAGTGTTTTCTGTTTTTTAGAGATAACAGATAGCAGGGGTGGGGCCTGTAGAGATGACAAAGAGTTTAAAAATGTTTTCATCTAGTCTAGAGGACATGAGATTGGTTCTTTACCCTCACACAAAGCAGCTCAAAAATTCCTGTAACTCCAGTTCCTGGGAATCTGACATTCTGTTCTTGTGTCTGTGGGCACCTTCTGATACAAGCAATATTTTCACATAGATACACAGATACATAAGTAAAATTAAATTGAAAAATTTCAAAAAAAAGAAGCATCATCTTAACTTTAGAAAGCATTTTGGGGGGCTGGGGATTTAGCTCAGTGGTAGAGCGCTTACCTAGGAAGCGCAAGGCCCTGGGTTCGGTCCCCAGCTCCGAAAAAAAAAAAAAAAAAAAAAAGAAAGCATTTTGGTATTAAACACCCTTGACCAAAATCTGTGCATTATATGTTTGAAAATTTAATAGAATTTATATAATACTTATATACTTCATTTTATTTTATTTTTATTGACTATTTTATGTATTTACAATCCAAATGTTATGTCCTTTACTAGTTCTCCCATCTCCTATCGGCCTTCTTCAATGAGGATTCCCCTTCCCACACACCTATTCCCACCTCAACACCCTGGCATTCCCCTACACTCAGGAAATAAGCCTACACAGGATGAAGGCCTATTTCTCCTAATGATACCGGACAGTATCATCATCTGGTACATATGCAGCTGGAGCCATGGGTTCCTCCATTTGTATTCTTTGGTTGGTGGTTTAGTCCCTGAGAGCTCTGGGGGGGTCTGTTTGGTTGATATTGTTGTTCTTCCTAGGGAGTTGCACACCCCTTCAGCTCCTTCAATCCTTTCACTAACTCCTCAAATGTGGTCTCCATGGTCACTTCAATGATTAACTACAAGCATCTTCACCTATATCAGATGAGGCTCTGACAGAGCTCCTAAGGAGACATTCATATCAGGCTCCTGTCAGAAAACACTTCTTGACATCAGCAATAGTGCCTGTATGTGGTAATTGCATATGGGATGGATCCCCAGATGGGGCAATCTGTAGATGGCCTTTCCTTCTGCCACCACTCCACTGCTTGTCCCTGCATTTCCTCCCATGATTATTTTGGTACCCCTTCTAAGAAGGACTGAAGCATCCACATTTTGGTCTTCTTTCTTCTTAATCTTCATATGGTCCATGAATTGTTTCTTTGATATTCCAAACTTTTGGGTAATATCCACTTATCAGTATTACTGTTACATTATTTTTTATAAATTTAAAAATCTTGGTACTCTACTTGATTGATTTTCAGTCATACAATTTTTATAAATGGTCAAAACAAAGAAGTCTCAAATTCAAGAAATTATTAATCTGTAATTTGCTGGAGGTCATTTGAGGACAGAAATCATGCTAAAGTATAAGTTTAATTTCATAAACTATTTTGGTCACTTTTTTTTAACAGTTTGTTATAAGGAGAATTCTAGAAACTAAAATTTTTTTGTGATGAAACTAGAACACCTGTCACGTATATTTATGACATATAAACATGACAGAATCATTATGTTCTGTATCTATTCTCTTCATATATGAGAATATCTTGAATAACAAAAATCTATCCATTTTTAGCATATTCATATGCTTTCAAATTTTTAATATTTTCTATTGTAATAAGATTAAATCAGTAATGTATCTAATTTTATGTAGCTTTATATGAAGATTTAATTTATATACATAACAATAATAAACTGTAAAATGGTTTAAATATATAAATAATAGGAGAAAATGTTAACTGTATAGACATACGATTGATTATATTTTATATTCTTTTCTATTTTCCCGTATTTTATATTAACAGGAAAATAGTTTTCTTATCTATGTCACATATGAGATAAAGTTACAAATGTACGTGCATAATTCAGAGATGTGTAGGGGAATGCCAAGGTTGTTGAGGTTGGAATAGGTGTGTGGGAAGGGGAGCATCCTCATTGAAGAAGGCTGATAGGAGACGGGAGAACTAGTAAAGGACATAGTATTTGGATTGTAAATACAAAATAGTCAATAAAAATAAAATAAAATCTTGTTCTCCTCAACAAGATTTAGTTTTCAAATATTTTCAATATCATACTTTGGATTGTAAGTCAACCCTTAACTGTACATGTATTTGAGTAATTACAACTTTTAAATAAGTTAGTGTTTTATTTCTCATAACTGTTTTTATTTGAATTTTTTAACTGCCTATGTTCCTGAATACATTTGGATATATTTAATAGAAAGTAACCTCCCTCTACAATATACATGCAAAGTTGTCTTTCTAAATATTTTGTTGTTATTGTGTAATGGTGGTCTCTTTGAAGTATTGGGGATTAAATGGTGGACTCCTGCATTGTCTTGTGCTTTATCATTGAATTATGCTCTCAGTCCCTGTAAACAATCCGTTTAATTCTTTTTATCATATTTATATTATCTGATTTTCTTTCTTATGTTATATTTTATAGATTGTAGATACATGTCTTTTTTATATTAGATATAATTAAATTTTTCTCACTTTTTGGGGTATTGTATTTCATTATTGTTACATTTAAATATTAAAAGACTTTAATTTTGATAAGTTAGAAGTAATTTATTTTGTCAAGTGTGTCGATGACTGCATTTTTGTTTTCTAATTCAAATAAATATCCTTTATTAAAGAAAAAAATGAATATTTTAAGCACCAGAACTGTGTGATGTTACATTGTGTTTACAATAAGTCAGAAGTATGAAGTGTAAAAAAAGCAGCAACGAAGATGCAAAAAGGCTGCACTAAGGATCAGAAGGTAACAATCAAAACAGTGATTGGAAATTTAATGGTATTGCTATAAATACCTACTTAGTAGTTTCCTTATGCTTTTAATACCAGACAGTGATAATTCAGCAATATATATATACATATACATATACATATACATATACATATACATATACATATACATATACATATACATATACATATACATATACATATACATATACATATACATATACATATACATATACATATACATATACATATACATATACATATACATATATATATATATATATATCAAGAGATGTCATTTATACTTTGCTGTGGAAAATCAACTTAATCTCATGGTGAGAAAGCCATCTGTATAGACAAGCACGGTGCATAGTTTTTTGCCTTTATAACATTACACAAACCTAGTAATGGTGATTCAGTCTGCTATTGTAATTCTCATTTACCCAAAACCAGTAAAAAGAAAAGTGTCAGTTTCTTTAGCCTCAGTGGGTTTTACTTAGGCAAAATTATCTGCAGCCTTCCCTTTCTCAATAAACTACATATAATGGTTTTACACTTGGCAGCACATACAGTACAGAGATTCAACAAGGCAGTCAGGATTGTGTCAAAGACATTGAAAGAAACTACTATAGGATGCAACCCATGTTATATCACACAAATTAAAGGGAAACTACATGAAAGGGAAATGCCACCAGTAATTGCAAAGACTTCATAGGAGAGACAATGGAATTTGCACAGAGAAACCTAAAATGCCTTACTACACCTCTTGATAGTTAACTAACTATACAGCATGCAAGTGAAAATGTTTTCTCCTTTTAAAACTCAACTCTAACACCCTAACACGCACACCTTTTGTTTTTAAACATTTCTAGGTCTTTCCTACATATGTCCAGGGCCAAACTGAGCCACTTATAACTATAACTGAATCTACAAAACCAAACACAAAAGAAATCAATATTCATCTTCTTCTCAAAACAAATGATGGAGAGTCGATGTGAAGCAGCATTCATGAACTGTCACATGTATGAACACATTTCTAAGAAAAATTTAAATAAATTAAGTGAAAATGTCAACTTTTGGCTCTTTTCTTAGCAGTTATATAATTTTGGCATTTATACATATATATATATGTATAATAATTTTTAGTGTGCATTCTTTACATACATGTACATGACGACACAGGGTATATGACAAAATTATTCTTTGTCAGGTGATGTACGATTACCATTAATTTGATAAAACGAAACAAATAAAACTTGATTACTTTGATTAATAAAACAATAAACCTGGGATGCATAGTGAGGTGATATCTCAAAGTAAATAAATAGGTGTATAGCTTAACAATGGATTATTGAATGAGAATACACAAAACACTGAATTTAACTCCTGTAAAAAGCAAACAAAAAACAAATGTCCCAAAATATTCAGGAACATAAATTCATAGAAAAAATATTTATTTCCCTTTGAATTGTACCAACAACCAGTCTAATGTCAAGCAATATTAAAAGTGAGGTGGAGTATGAAATTCTAAATTCCATTCATTTGATTCATTCATCATTTGTGCATTGCAAAGTTAGCGTCAGATTATTTGAAGGACATTAGCTTTGAATTTTTTTTATTTTTTCTTGGATATTTTATGTATTTATACCTTTCCCATACCCCATAACCCCTGCCTCTGATTCTGTGAGGAGGCACCCACTTCCACCCACACACTCAAACTTCAATACCCTAGCATTACTCTACACTGGAGAAACGAGCCTTGACAGGACCAAGGGCCTCTCCTCTTATTAATGCTTGACAAAGCCATCATCTGTTATAGATGTGGATTCCTCTATGTGCTCTCATTTGTTGGTAGATTAGTACCTGTGAGTTCTGGTGTGGTCTGGTTGGTTGCTACTGTTTTTCCTATGGTGTTGCAAACCCCTTCAGCTCCTTTAGACTTTAATCTATCTCCTCCATTTGAGTCCCATTGTTCAGTCCAATAGTTAGCTGCATCCATTCTCCTCTGTATCAGTAGCGTTCTGGCAGAGCCTCTCAATAGGCAACAATATCTGTCTTGTGTCAGCAAGCACCGGGCATCAGCAATAGTTACTGGGTTTGGTGGCTGCTTATGGGATAGATCCACAGGTAGGGCAGTCTCTGGATGACCTTTTCTTCAGTCCCTGATCCATTCTTTGCTCTGTATTTCCTCCTGTGTGTATTTTGTGCTCCCTTCTAAGAAGGAATGAGATATCCACATTTTGGTTTTCCTTCTTCTAGGACTTCATATGACCTGTTCATTTTTACTTATGTATTCCGAGCTTTTGGGACAATATCCATTTATGAGTGAATGGATACCATGAGTGTTCTTTGTGACTGAGTTAACACCCACAGGATAGAATTTTCTAACTCCACCCATTTCCCTAAGATTTCTATGAACCCATTGTTTGTAATAGCTGAGAAATATTTCATTGTGTAGATGTACCACATTTTCTGTATCCATTCCACTATTGAAGGATATCTGAGTTCTTTCCAGCTTCGGGCTATTATAAATAAGGTTGCTATGAACATAGCAGATCTTGTACCCTTTGTATATGTTAGAGCATCTTTTGAATATATGCCCAGGAATAGTATAGCTGGGTCCTTAGGTTGTACTATGCCCAATTTTCTGAGGAACTGCCAGACTTATTTCCAGAGTGCTTGTAAGAGCTTACAATCCCACCAACAATGCAGGAGTGTTCTTATTTCTCCACATCCTTACCAGCATTTACTGTCACCTGAGCTTTTTATCTTAGTCACTGTGACTGATGTGAGGTGGTATTGCAGGGTTGTGTTAATTTGCATTTCCCTGATGACTAAAGATTTTGAACATTTCTTTAAGTGCTTCTCAGCCATTTTGTATTCCCTGGTTGAGAATTCTTTGTTTAGCTCTATATCCTTATTTTTAAAAGGATTATTTGATTCTCTGGAGTCTAACTTCTTCAGTTCTTTGTATATATAAAATATTAGCCCTCTGTCAGATGTAGGATTGGTAAAGACAGTTTCTGAATGTTTTGGTTGCAGTTTTGTCCTTTTAGATCACTGATTGCTCTTCTAGTGGTCTTGAGTTTAATTTCTAGCAAGCACTTGAAGATTTTAGCTTTGTTATAGATTAGGAACCTGGAAAATCTATGACTTTTACACTTGCCTTTTTCAGGCTTTGACTTGTCAAATATCAATTCCTGGTATTTTGGGTAAACATTTAATGAAATCCTATAGCCTCACATGGGAATTTTTCTTTATATAACTCTGTCTTCACAATTTTACTTTTTTAGTGTGTTTTTTGCTAATTTTCATGTTCAAACATTTAGCAGACTTAAATATACAATTCTTGAATTTGATGTGTGAATTTTTTCCTGGTTACATCTTGCTTTATGTTGCTTTTAGAAAGAGTAGTGTTCACTTACTTTCAAATGTATTTTCTGTTGTATATAAAAGTGAAATGAAACTTTGTAGGCTAATCTCATGCCTGGCAACCTAGCTGGAATTAATTGTTGACAAGCTCTATTGGTCTTTTAGTGAAATTGTTTATTGGAGCTTCCTAAATTAGTAGTTTAATTCCTTCTTATGAGTATCTTATGTTGCCTACTTCTTCTAAGTTCATTGCACATTTTCTTGCTATTTCTTCTCAGGGACTCGGCCATTATCTTTATGCTATCTAATCTGTTGAGACAAAGGTATTAAATTTATATCTATATTATCATTTTATAACTGTAATATTGATTTCAGTAAGTTATTCTACTGACAATGAAAGCATGCACTGTTCTTGTTATTCTATCTAAAATTTTGTCACTATTGTCACTATTGTCTTGGATGGTGTTTTTGATGAACCATATTTGAGCTTTATTTATTTATTTTCTATATTTTTACTTTCACTCTTTTATTATTTTGTTAAGGCTTTCATCTTTTTCAAACACATATTTTTCTCCTTTTCTTTTATTAAGTCACAATGAATACAGATTTAGGTGTACAAAGTAAAAGTTTTGCATTTGTATTACTCTAATGAAGTAGCAATTCTACCTGGACAACTTGGAACAGAAGCACAAAATATACCAGTAATAAATTCAAGAAAATTTTCTAAGTGATATAATGTACATTTTGTTACATAATGTAAATATTTTGTTTTTAATTTTAAAAGTGATTTGTGTCTCTGTGTATATGTGGAAAAGAGAGAGACAGGAGAGAGAGAGAGAGAGAGAGAGAGAGAGAGAGAGAGAGAGAGAGAGAGGGAGAGAGAGAGAGAAAGAGAGAGAGATGGAAGTCAAAGACAACTTTCAGTAGATTGCCTTTTCTCCAATGGATTCTAGCAAAAAATAAATTCAGGTTGTCACACTTATGGATCATGGTCATTTACCTCTTGAGATATCAGTAGCACAGAGGTTTTGATATGTATATTTTCTTTTCTTTTTTCATAAAAATTATATAAATTCCATTGAATATTATAAATTAATTTTGGTGATCTTAAAAATTGAGTCATAGTCTTATACAAGCAAGTAATTTGTTTTACCTAGTCTATAGCCTCATTTTGATCCCCTAAGGAAGAGGAACTATGATATATAATTATGCAAAGAACAGGGGAGATTTGAGTGAGAGGATTAAATTGGGAGCAGTGGGATGGATGAGAGTGGTTAGAGGGGTAATATAGGAAGGGAAAAGAAATACTAAGGACATTCGGGACTCCACAGGTAACTATAATACTGGAAAAGCTTCTTAAAATATGTCAATATATAAAAGATATATAAATGGAGTCACTAAATAGGAAGTAAGGCAATGCCACAACTAAACATTATTCCCTACTAAGTGAAACTTCTAGTATCAGGATGGAGTTATATCTAGTAAAGTCATTGACTAATGGCGCACCATGGAAACCCTCAAACATCTCAGGCCTTTTGATTTCTCTCTACAAATGGATGGTAAAGCTCTCTTGCAGAAGACAATATTAATATACCTCATTGAAACTAAAGAAGACAATCTGGTACCTAACTGGAGATTTTACAGGCATTAACTATTGTATATGGTACAGGAAGGTACTATGCTTGCCGACAGAGGAGAAAGTAATCATCAAAATAGCTACAATCGCTATTATCCACAACACTGACATACCTGCAAGATATGGTGTTGTAGTAACATCAGAGTTCTGAGAATATCCATCAATTCTATGATTAAATTTAATGCTCACTCCACGGGATGAAATCTGTTGCTGACAGTGATCAGTTGGAGAAGAACATGTGACTTAGAAAGTACATGGGCCTTAAGAAATCTATTCTTCTGCTAAAGGAACATAATAAGAAAATGATTCATAGTGATATTCTGCTATATTCATAGATCAGTACCTTGATAAGCCATCCTTAGAGAAGCTTCATCTTGCAGTAGATGAGAACTGACACACAGATACTCAACTGGATGATGGGCAGATAGCAACACAATTGGAATATATAGTCCTAAATGGGATGCCTTCATCAGCTCCATTCTCCCTGAGCTCAAGCAAGGAGCTATACAAAAGACTAGGAAAAAAGCCTATAAGACCAGGAAGGGGTGGAGACTCTAATGAATCAGTATCTTCCAAATACAACAGGACTAATGTACAGATCAACTCACAGAAACTGTGGCAAAATTCACAGAGCCCATATAATTTTAAACCAGATGTAATCACCATGCTGAGTAGACTAAGGGTAGTACCACTGAATAGTGAAAGTGGACAAAGGGTGCTACCACTACCATGAAACTGTCTGCTGTTGATCCACGTTTGCTAAGGGAAATATACTTTTATTCAATATAGTGTCACTGGTAAAATAAACAGGACTTAGTTGCATGCCTTATGCAGCAAGATGAAGGATGTCAACACAAAACAAATACTTTTGTGATCTGGTTTTTGGTTTATTGGTTTTGGTCTTATTTTGATTTTGTTTGCTTTATTGATATTTTATTTTTATACTATGTTATCCAATTTTTTCTGTGCATTTATGTGTATATGTGTTTCATATTACTTTGCCTATTTGATTTCTAAAGAGAGAGAAATAAACATTGGTGTAGATGTAGTTAGGAGGGCTAAGCAGGTGGGAAGGGTCTGGGAGAGGATGACATATGGGATGTTATGCTCAGAATATATTTTATGAAAAACAAATTTTAATCAAAATACACATATAAGGAAAAAACTTGTATCTTACTGAGAGGAATAATGAGTAGCTTCTTGAAAGGTCATATTTAACTAAAGACTTTATAAATTAAATATGTTGAATTTCATACACATATGTGATATAAATTCTTTTTAAATTTTGTTTTTCTTGGACATTTTATGTATTTACATTTCAAATGTTATCCCCTTCCCCATATCCCTTCCCCATCCCTCTGATTCTATGAGGATGCTTCCAATCCTACCCAACCACTACAACCTCGACACCCTGGCATTATCCTACATTGTGGAAACTAGCCTTCACAGGATCAAGGGCTTTTCTTCCTAGTGCTGGACAATGGCATCCTCTACTACATATGTGGCTGCAGTCATGGGTCCCTCCATGTGTACTCATTGGTTGGTGGTTTCGTCTGTGGGAGCTCTGGTGGGGTCTGGTTTGTTGATATTGTTGTTCTTGATATAAATTGTTAAAAACTATGTTGAAGAAAGACTTTTGCCATCTGAAGAGTCTGTTATTGAGATCTAATGATCAATTACTTAAGTTTTTAGAATAATTCTGGTACACTGACATTAAGTTATCATTTGTCATAGGTATCTGGACATTGATATAATTGGGAACAGCCAAAGATAATTTTAAAATCCCAGCTCACTAACTACATAGCACTGAGCAATGTGACATTGAACAGTTCATTTGCTTTTTTACTGCTTAGTTAATCAACTGTAAAATAGGGATAATTAACTCACAGGTATGATGAAATAAAATGTGATAAAATTACAGAGAGAACACTGGGTTGCTATAAAATGGATGCTAAAATAATTGTTTTATTTTATCATGTCTTAAATCATCTCAATTTAAAAAGGAGTAAAATAAAATGATATATATTTAGCAGCAACATGATAATCAAGTTAGGACATTTGTTCACAATGACAAAATTCAATTCAAAGTAACTCAATAAGTGTTCTTCATAAAATTTAAAATATACCCTAATCATTAAAAGTAATAATACAATTTATGAAACTAATTTTGAGTTGTCTAATATATTCATACTAGATTCATATCTTCCTTTCCCACTACTCACCCTTCCAGAGTGAAGGGCAAATTTAGAAAGGATAATTCTTGCATAAATATATCAAAGACATTTTATAATATACATATCACAAAAGAAATTGCCTAAAAAACAATTTATACCTGAAACTTCAGGATGTTTTCTAATACAAAAGCAAAATTGAATAAAGTATTTAAGAGACACCATTGATGCTTGCTCTTGTCTCATTCCTCTTTTTAAAAATCAAGAAGAAAACATTCACATTTCAATTATTTTTTTAGTTGTTGAGGACCGTGGGATTAGTTCTTGATAAAAGGAGTATTGTGAATTATTTATTGGCTTAATAATTGAGAATATATCTGTTAGCAATTCAGACTTGTACAATATAAACAAAAATAAGAACCAAATATGAGGGTGAGGATATTGATTAATACATTTTTTAATGAAATACTGAGAAAACAAAAAGACATCCAGTCAACAACAGGATATTACTTCTTGCCCATACTACATATTTCAGAAGAGTTGATACACACTTTGCTCCATACACGAATTTGGATAAAGAAAGATCTGTCAGTTGGACTGCTAGTATTTCGGAAAAAACTACCACAATGACAGGAACAGAAGTAGCTCAAATGACATTAACAAAAAGTATTTTCTAAAATGAAGTATTATAACCTTAACTAAAATATATTTTAATAAATCCAGTGTTACCTCATAAATAAATTTTTCTTGGAATACACTTTACTCTCCCCAACACCTTGTATGCAAAGGTAACTTTTACAATCTACATAGTATCAATGTATAAACTGATAAATAATTTATGACCAAATCATCTACAATGATTCTTGGGATTCATGTAATGCTGCAGAGAAACAAGGAAGTGAAAACCATTTTAATGGCATAAATTTATCACAATTACATATGAGTATAAACAATAGTTCTGACTAAAGTTCAAAATTTATTAAAAATGAAAATTCCCAATCAAGTGCAAACATTGGAATATATTTATATGGTTGATGTCCACAGAATAACTTCTTAATTGTTGCTTTAAGAACCTTATTTTCTGATGAAGGAATTGTGTAAAAAATCAAGGTTTTCACATACTCAAATGCTAATTTTATATTTATTTATTATGGAGTATTTAAGATTGTTCCCACTTAATCCAAACTCAGAAAAAATATAATGAATGGACAAAATAAATCAGTTTTATATTTCTATTTTCACCTTTTCCATCAATGCTCATAAAAGTTATTTAAATAATACTGATTTTCAAACAAACTATCTGCACTTTCTCATTTTCTTTAACCATAAATTTTCTCCTCTTTATCCTAAAGTGTATTTGTCTGTGCAGAAAGGTTGATGAATATCAGAGGAAGAAATTACCAAATTTTCAAATAATGCATCCAACATTTTTCTGGAAATTAGAGGTAAATTACAATAACTTTTGAGTTATATTAAAAGGTATATATAAAGTGAAATATTATTCAGAAAGAGAAGTCTGTTCTAATCAAGCCTCAGTGTATTTCAAAATATTGTAGATAGGTTGCTTATTTTGAAGATTGATTCCTTCTTCATCAAGACAATTTTTTCATGATGGAATACCAGTAACTATTTGCCAAAAAAGATATTTTTATTCCAGCAAAATAAGAAAATGGCTCAGTGAGTAAAGAACTTTAAAAACAAGCGTGTAATTGAGTTAGGATCCCTGATACCAATTTTAAAAATATAAAAAACAAAATGGAGATGCAATAGAGCATGGTCGTAATAGCAGCACTGGAGCAGTAGAGAAAGAAAAATCCCTGGGACTAATTAGTGAACATCAAGTTCATTTAAAGATCCTATTTCAAGGATATATACTGAGAACGTAATTGAAAATTGCATGCTATGTAATTTATTTTCTGCAAATATATATGCATGCAAATAAACATTAAAATTTACATGGCCATAGAACAAATACCTATATGTATATGCTACAATAAATTCTCTATTGGTACATTCTGTTTTCATAACATTTAGTTTTAATACACTATTCAAAACTGAAGCAGTAATTAAATGAAGAAAAGAACAGAAGAAATAGATGGAGACATGTCAAATCTAAAGAAAACCATGAAGTTTAAATTTTCATTTCTTTTGGTTTCCTGTTACCAATTCTACTTGCTTTCTATGTGTATACAATGGGTTTGATGTAGATTAAGAATATAATTACAACATAGAAAGAAAATTAAATTTTCTTATCACAAAAGGCATGCTTATTTCCTATTTGCTTATTCTCATTAGGTGGCTCAGCAACTGCTAAAATACTATTCTGGAAAATAACTAATAAACATTAAATAATAAAATATGACATTAAATTAAGCATGTAGGAATATTTGATAAACCAGATAAATGTTCAAATAATAGTTTCAAGGTTTGCATGGAGAAAATAAAATTAGAATAATTAAATTCCAACTTCTTCAGTCAATCATGTATGGAAATCTTAATGTTCTGGTTAATTAGATTCATTTGTGGCTGTCTTTCATTGTTCTAAAAGTACTAGGTGCATATTTGGCTAGGTATTTGCTTATCAATACACAATGCTGATACATTATATGCTAATTTCTATTTATATGAGCTTAATTATAAATCTCTAATAATTCATTATAATTGTGATTTATAACATTATTACTTTCCAGGGCAACTTAAATAAATGTTGAGGATGGATTTTTACAGACAACATTTTGTCTCATACAGAATAAGTAATGTTTTAAATATTTTTACATCTCTAGGTACAAATCAATATGATTTAGAACACTTAAAAATTAACCAACAAAATAAGATTTTAAAATAACATAATTTTGTTTGTCATATTAAGAATCATTTTATAAATTAATGTATACTGTTGTCTTATAACATTCCTAAGGAAGGAAAACCAGACATCTCAGAGAGGAAGATGGAAGAGTGCAGTTTTTCTTTCATTCATAAATATACATTTCCCTGTTTTAAGAAAGAAAGTATACATAATTTATCTTGACAAGAATTATATAAGTTAATGAAAAAAATCTTGGACTGTAAATTTTATGTATGAAATGTAGATTTCCATATCATTTAAATAAATATTGCTTTACAATTATGTACATTAAGACTATCTCTCTGTTTACTACATGCAGAGTAACTGCCTACTAAACCTTATTTTAGAACTGAAAGAAATTACATCATGAATCTTAATAATGAGTCATGTTTGTCAAAACTGTTTGCCTTAAAACTCAAATTTTTTTCATGCTCACCTTACCATTTGTAATGCATTTTAGTGCTAGTTTCAAATAGAATGAGATGTTATCATTACTTTTTGATTACTTTGATGAGTATATGTTTTTTATAATTGTGACCCATGTTTTAAATATGTATTTAAATATGTGTGTATATATGTATATACATATAAACATTAACTATACTCTAGTATATGTATATATATGGTGTATATATATGAGTATATACATAACAGAATATATATAACATTTTATTAATTCATTGTGAGTTTACAGATTCACATCAAGCACCCCAGTCCCACTAATTTTCCTTTCTCCTTGCAACCTCCTCACAAAATACCAACATACACACAAACCACTAACAAACAAAAATAAAACACAGCATAAATGTATCTTCACAGAGGAAGCTGTAGTGTGCCCATTGTATATCACTTTTCCCACACATCTTTACTTGCAAATGCTCACTGCAATGAGTAATTCCTCAAGTACAAATTTTCTGGCTTCTGTGACACAACGAATATTAGATCCTCACTAGGATTCTTCTTAATTATTCTGTTGTTGCTCATGGAGAGCCTGTAGCTTAGGATTGGCAGATCCATTCCTTTCCTGTTACCAAACAGTTCACAGACAATGTTGATTTGGGAAGAACCAACCCAAAGCCCTGAATCTGAACCTGGGTGGTAGCTGAGCTGGCCAGCTGGTCAGCTTTCCTTTTTCCACATCACCAGGGTATTCTCGCCAACACTGGTCCAGCTAGGCCATCCAAAGCTGCCATCATCAGGACAGACAGTGTCAATTTTTGTGCCCTTGAGGCCAACTCACCAGCACTCATGCCTTCAGAGCTCATTTCACTCTTCTACCCAGTAAAAGAACTGTGCCTCCTCTCTCAAGTGCTGCATCTGGTGAGGGCCTATGCCAGTTCTCCTGCTTTCAAACCTTCATGGCTTGCTCACTCATATTTCACTGCCAGGGCTAGCTTTTGCTGTGCAGCCCACATGAAGTACAGGGCCTGCTCTCCTGACATGGAAGCAAAATTTTCCAGCTGCCAGAGGTGGTGCAAGGCAAGGGGCTTAAAGATATCATTTCTACTCTCAGATACTACAAGGCAGAGATGGGTCTCATGACCAGCTCTCTGGTCTTCATACTGTGACAGCCCACCACAGCCAGCCCTTGCGGCCATGTCTACTCTGTTGCA
This sequence comes from Rattus norvegicus, assembly GCF_021556685.1. Lineage (NCBI taxonomy): Eukaryota > Metazoa > Chordata > Mammalia > Rodentia > Muridae > Rattus > Rattus norvegicus. The sequence continues at coordinate 91,299,851 of NC_141554.1, forward strand.
GGCAAGACTCAGTGATCATGTTTCAAAGTACTGCTGCAGTTAAGATATGGAATCAGATGGCCAAAGTAATGGAACCAATGAGGGGCAGGGACAGTTCTGCATAGCCCACTAGACATGTACATCATGCCTGCCAGTTTCCCAGACCAGGGACTGTTCTCATTTTCTCAAATGAAAATACAAGCCATGACATTTATATACTGACCACTTCAGATACATACATATGGACCCAGATGTGGCCCTCAGTGGCAGCATGTGTTGGGACATCACAATGGCCCCAAGTGGTGGGTCCAGCAACATATAAAAGGCTATTCTTCTCCACCCTCATGTGCTCAATTCCATCTCTCTTTGTAATTCTCAAACTATTCAACATATCTTTCTCTTCCAATTATTCACCACACACATACACATTATAGTGGCTTACACTGCAGGAAGGACCTGTGACTGGCTGACCTCTGTGTGATCTCTTTTGTCCATTATTTGGAAGGTAGGCAGCAGGCCTATAGGTGTCTACAACCCATCTATATGGCATAGGAATCGATGTCTGTGGATATCTTCTCCCTCCTCCATTTCCTAACATGGGATCAAGCACACCTGTGTATTTAAGGCCTACATGAGACATCTGGTGATAGGTAGACTTCTGGGCATCTTTTCCTACCTGCCCCATGGCATTAAGGTAGAGAGGTCTCTGGTTTTCTATCTAATTTTTTTCATTGTGCTGTGTGATATTACATAGGGTTCTGTATGTCAGTGGCCTGCCCAGGTCCCTTGGCAGAATACAGAGTGATACATATTTTTCTTTGCATTTCTCACTATTTACTTCCATTAAAAATATTTATTATTTATTTAGTGTATTTATACTTTGGTAGCCAAGTCATCTTTGTTTTATGTGAAAAAATTACATTTTATCAAAGTTGGTGATATTAGATTATTCATAATTTTTCTTGTTCACAGTGCTGGGAATCAAATTCTAGACCTCACAAATACCAAGTAAATGCTCTAACATTGAGATGTACTTTCAGCTCTGTTTGTGAATTGTAAAGAAGGAGCACAGAATATCCTTTCCTTTTAGGTTTCCTCTGATGTGAAGAAAATATACAATCAGATCATTTTCAACAATTGTAGAAAAATTCCCCAAGCCCATATCATATAGAATGGTTCATGGTATATTAAAGCAAAAAACACATAATTACTTAAGTAGAACCACATAGGTATTGTATATTGGTATTTAATTGTATTTAGTCATTAACCAAGGTAACTTTTTATAATACTATGTCTACCTGACCTTAAATATTTTCACAAATGTAGGTATGAAATTTACCAGAAATATTATCTGATTTAATGGTAGAAATATCATTTGAACCACAGTAACATAGGCCAAGTAAACGAAAGTTTATTGTTAGAAATTGTTTGATCTGATATACAATATGTAATAAATGTATAAAAATTAAGTTTTGTAGCATGTATACATTGTAGAATTGTTACAGGCATCTATTTAGTGAAAGAATCATCTCACCTATGTTTGTTCATCTTTAAAATAAGAATGCAACTTCATTGACTTTGACCACAACACTAAACAAATAGATCACTTGAATTAACTCCATCTATTCTACTTAAATAATATATCCTTTCAACAACATATTTATAACCCATCCCTCCCTTCTCCATCTCAAATTCTGATAACCCATCTTTAAGTGTTGAAGAAATTATAAGTGTCCTACCCAAACAGAGTAGTTGGTATCTTACCTAGAATAGCATTTTGATAATTTTTGAGACAAGGAACAAAATGTCTAACAAATACCCTTATGTTGAGCTATTTTTTCTGTAAAACTCTAATTTTTTTCCTTTGTGTTACTATGCTTATTTGCTACCATTAAGCATAGCTGATATTATTTCTTAACAGTATGTGACTCTCCTAGCTCTTGTGGCTAGTAGGCCAAATCAATCCACAAGGGCACTCAGAGCAAAGTGGGGGCAAGTGAGAAATTTGGAAGCCCTATGAGTATGTAAGGTGAAAATCCACATCAGAACCAGCTGTCAGTAGATCAACTTTATTTAGAGTGACTGAAAGTTATAAAATTTTGGAGAATTGAGGTGAGGGATATCCAGGATGGGCAAAGTCATTTCCTGGGACTTAGGTTCCTAGAATGCATCATTACCATAAAGATGCATTTCAGAAATCTCATGAACTGACTGGACAGGTATTGTCAGAAGAAATCAAATTGATCCTCTAATCTAATTCAGACCATGTCATATTCCTTAGGTAGTATCCTGCATGAAGTTTAGAATTTCCCAGACAAGGTCAGCTAAAGAGAAACTTTGCCAATGAAGTGAGTCTCCCATTTAGCTTAAAAAAATCTTTGCTTTCTTTACAAAAATATACTCTTTACTGTCCTGAAGTTACTATAGATCATATAATCCAAATGGAAACATTTTTAATATACTCATAATAGCATATAATAGTAAGCAAATTTCTCCATGCTTTGAGTACACTAAGAGATATCAGTAATCTACAATAATCATATTTCATTTTTTTCTGCTAGTAGAGTATTTTATAGAAATTCCAGCTGGTAAAACAACTCTGGAAATCAATCTCTTTTTTTTCTCAGAAAATGGGATATAGTGCTACATAAGGACCCTGCTATATAATTCCTGGGCATATACCCAAAAGATGCACCAACAAATAACAAGGGAATATTCTCCCATATGTTCACAGTAGCCTTATTTATAATTGCTAGAAGCTGCAAAGAACCCACATGTTCTTCAACACAGGAATGGACACAGAAAATGTGGTACATTTAAACAATGGAGTCCTACTCAGCTATTAAAACAATGACTACATGAAATTCTTAGGCAAATGGATAGGACTAGAAAATATTATTCTGACTGTGTTACCCAAATAAAAAAAATACACATGGTATGTGCTTACTGATAAGTGGATATTAACATAAAAGCTCTGAATACCCAAAATACAATTTATAGACCACATGAAGCTCAGGAAGACTGAAGGCCCAAATTCAGATGTTTCCGTCCTTCTTAGAAGGGGGAACAATATACCCATGGGAGGAAATACAGCGATAAAGATGGAACAGAGAATAAAGGAAAGGCCATGCAGAGACTGCCCTACCTGGAGATCTATCCCATATGCAGCCACCAAGCCCAGTCACTATTGCTGATACCAAGAAACATTTGTTGACAAGTGCCTGATACGGATGTATCCTGAGAGGCTTTGCCAGAGCCTTATTGACTCAATGAGGATGCTTGCAGCTAACTATTAGACTGAGCATGGGGACCCAATAGAGGAGTTAGAAAAAGTTTTGAGTTATCTGAGGCGTTTTGCAACTCCATGGGAAGAGCAATAATATCAACCAACCAGACATCCCAGAGTTCCCATGGACTTAACCACCAACCAAAGAGAACATATGGAGAGACCCATGTCTCCAATCTCGTATGTAGCAGAGGATGTTCTTGCCTGTCATCAATAGAAGAAGTCCTTGGGCCTATGAAGGCTCATTTTCTGAGTCTAAGGGAATGCCATGGTTTTGAGTTAGGAGTGGGTGTGTGGGAGGGTAAGCATCTTCATAGAAGCAGGGGGAGGGTGGATTGAAGATGGGGAACCGGGAAAGGGAATAACATTTGAAATGTAAATATATAAAATGTCCAATAAATAAAATGCAAAAATAAATAAATCATAATAGCACATTTGCAATTTGAAGAAAACATACCCTTACCACTCCATACATAAAACAAACAAACAAAAAAAAAACAAAAAGAAAAGAAAAGACATTCCAGTTGTGATAGTTAACCTCAAACAGCATCCTGTCTTCTTAAATATTTTTCTGGTTCTCAAGATGTTTATTTTCCAATGCCTTCTGAATATTAGTGTAAATCTTGAAAGACACCAAGTGATACTAGTTGGAAAGTTCCATATTCACAGTTGATACTGTACTGGATGGCATATTTATGAATGCCCCTGTTCTTCTATTAAGACAGGAAATCTGTGTAGCCATTGGTAGTGTTTTGATAGGTTTCTTGGATTCTACTATATTTCTTCCAATGCTAGTTATACAACTTTGACATTTTAGGTTGTTAGTATAACATATTAATTATCTATAGCTGAATAAACTCACCATTTCGATCTCTTTCTCAACTATGGCTGGTTGGTGCAACTAACCTCAAAACTGGTTTAAAACTCATCCTCACGCTTACTGATTAAAATGGCTTCTCTTGCTTCTCACTGAATTGATCTGCTTGGCCTTAGACTAACTCTATGAATTTGGTATAATCTTCTGGTCTTTTTTTATTTTCTGGCATCAACTGCCTCCGTACAAATACTCAAATTAACTCAATGGCACTCCCTGGTTTGCCTGAACTCAACTGACTGACTCACTGAATGACCTCAACTGCATTCAACTAAATGACATGAACTCCACTGAACTGAACTGAACTGAACTGAACTGAACTGAACTGAACTCAACTCAACTCAACTCAACTCAACTCAACTCAACTCAACTCAACTCAACTCAACTGAATTGAACTCAACTCAACTCATCTCAACTCAACTCAATTCAGATGCACTCAACTGGATAGAAATGACTGAACTAAACTGAACTGAACTGAAATCAACTGAACTGAACTGAACTGAACTGAACTGAACTGAACTGAACTGAACTGAACTGAACTGAACTGAACTGAACTGAACTTTATTTTGTTGCGTGAACTCAATTGAACTGCACTCATGGAACTACCATCCCTCCTGACTCATTTTGTACGGCTCTAAAGTAGGTTTTTGATCCTGTCTGTTCTCCTTAAAGTTGAGCATATCCCATCTCTCACTCATTGTGTTAAATAGTTCTGTGATTAGCAGATTTTGTCTAGTCCTCTATTAGATATCACCTTCAAATATGGCTCCTTCCTTCAACAAACTAAGCTTACCTTCATTGGTAGAGATTAAAGGTGTGTACTAAGGGTGTGTCTGCATTCCAGCCAAATCATACTGTCATCCAGGGCAGTTCTGTATTCCAGCTAGGTCATATATACCTAGAAGGACTTTGGATATATCTTTTGACAGAGCAGCCATGTTGCTGGATTAAAATTCCCCTTTTAGAAATTTTCTTTCTTTTTTTGTTATAAAAATCTTTTTCATTGGTTAATTTTTATTTACAATTCAAATGTTATCCCCTTTTCTGATTTCCTGTCCATCACCCCCTATCCCACCCCCCTCTCCCTTCTTCATTAACGGTATTCCTCCACCCAACCACCCATCCCTCCCTGACAACCAAGAGCTTCTCCTACCATTGGTGTCCAACAAGGAAATCCTCTGATACATATGTAGCTGGAGTCATAGGTTTGCCCAGGTGTACTCTTTGGTTGATGGTTTAGTGCCTGGGAGCTATGGTTGTTTGGTACTGTTGTTCTTATGGATATACAAACCCCTTCAGTTCCTTCAATTCCTTCTCTAACTTCTCCAATGAAGACCCCATTCTCAGTTTAATGGTTGGCTACAAGCATCTGCCTTTTTATTTTTCATGCAGTGGCAGAGCATCTCAGGAGAATATATATATATATATATATATATATATATATATATATATATGTAATACACCAGAATTCACTATTTCATTCACCAGAAGTTATATACTAAACAATACTAGTTTTGTTATATTACTAAATCTTTAGTACTTCTCTCATATAAGATTATCAAAAGTATATACTTTATTACTTGCATCAATTTTAAAAAGTCAAGTAATATTTCAGGACAGAAGCAATAGTAACGGCAATGTTATCTTCTTTGATAGACATGTAATAGAATTTAATACTTTAAAAGTCAATGTGTAATTAAATTTGACTGTGGTCATACCTTGGAAATCCATATTATTTGATATAGAGTGATTTTGGTGAGGCACTCTTTTAGGGGATATATAAGCACAATGATAACAATGTGTGAAACATTTGTTTGAATTTTAATGAAAATAAATAAGTTTATGTTGTATGCCAAAGACTAATAGCTATTTCTTTTTGACGAACATTTTGGTAGTATGAGAAATTCTTTTAAGTAATTCACTGAAAAATATTTTTGAGTATCATTTGAAATTATTGGAATGATGATATCCATATAATCAGAATGTGTTATTCTTCTAGATTTCTAACATTTTTCTTGTACCTAATAGTAAAATAGATACTCTGACAGCAACCATGATGATAATGGACTGAAGTTCAGAACCTGTAAGCCAGCCACAATTAAATGTTGCCCTTTATAAGAGTTGCCTTGGTCATGTTGTCTCTTTATAGCATAGACACCTTAACTAACAAGTTGTTAACACTGAATGAGATATTACTGTGATAGAGCAGATCATGCTTTCATTTAAAGGAACATGAATATGGGATTTTGGAAACACTGGACTGCTTTAACTAGTGCTTAAATGGGCTATCCTAGCAGGAGTATGGAAGTCATTGGTTTTAAAGATGATTTCAACTATGCAGACCCGGTTCAAGGTGTTTCAGAGGAGAAGACTGGCTTCCAGGCAACTAGGAGAAAGGTCTCTCAGCCCATCCCCACAGTAACAGACTTTCTCCAACAACGTCACATCTCCTAAAAGTGCCATTCCCCAAGGCAAGCATATTCAAAGCACTATAGCAACCATTAAGAAAAAGAAAGCTAAAAGCTAAAAAGATGAAACAAATGGGGTTTTTGAACAGTGAAATAAAATTAAGTAAAGTCCTCCAACCATTTCATAATTACTGTGTCTTTATATTTACTGTTTTAAGAATATATTTAATTTTTCTTAAAGAATATGTGTATGTGTGTTTGTGTGTGTGCAGAGAAGGGAGGTATATGCATGTGAATGTAGTGACGAGCCACAACTAGAAGAGTGGATTCACAGAGATAGAGAAATAATTGGGTGTGAGCTGCATGTTGTGTTCTGGGAAATACGTTGAGGTCATCTGGGAGAGTAGGATGTACTCTTAACCATAGAGAAATCTTTCTAGCACTGTTAATTCTCAAATTGTTTAAAACATGTGCACATAAGCTCTCTTCAATGACCCTCCCAAATATCAGGTTTATAGTATAAGTCAAACATATTCTGGGGACAACCTGCTCTGTATTTCTACTTGGATTTTTCTGTGAACATCCTTATGGAAATCAACATGAAGAGGAAGAGATGAAAACTTTTGGTTTTCGGTAAAATTACTCAGCCCGTGCCCTCATCATAAGTATTTTATGTTTAAATTAGGAATTTTTTCCTTGGGAGTTTATATCTAGTGCTTCTGATATATTGGTCAAGATTGACTATTAAAGCCTGACAAGTCCTTCCAAGTTGGACAGTTGTAAAGAGTTGAAATTTACATGATTCCCATATCTCAGCAGTGTATCTTGGCAACTATGGTTAGTTTGGCACAAAATCATTTATTGAGGCTTCTCAGGCTGATGCAGACATGTCCATGAATAAGCAGTTAGGTATTAGATTCTATTCATTCTATCAAGTAGCAGAGAAAGTGGTTGTGATCACAAAAGTCAACAATTAGCAGTATGCCTGGGAGTCTTCTCCTGATGGATCCTACACAAATTATAAAGACAATAGTAAACTCATGGCTACAGTACCAGAGTGATCCTTTGCCTCAAAGAAGAGTGAACAAAATACTTATAGGAGAGTATTATCAAGAAAATCATGAAGAAAATCTCACAGTTCCTAGGCTATCTCATGTCCTGTATTTAGAGAAAAAGGATCGAAGGGTATCAGATATCATGAGGCCAAGCAAGAGAAAGGTAGAAAAGATAAAGGTGATAAGGAAAAGCCTACAATTGAAAATGTGTGATCAGATGAGGAAGCAGTGATTGGAAAGAAGAAAAACAAGAAAGTAAATGAAGTTTAATTTGGTCAGAAAAAGTTGAATATTTCCCTTACTTATTTCATGAACAATGATGAAAATACTCGATAGAAATATTATGAAATCTATGAGTCTCACCAATCCTTGGGAAGACCATTTAGCAGTAAAGCACTTTTCTATAGAAGTTCAGATGGAATACAGGGAATTTCTCTTCATTCATAAGTACTTTGACGTTTTGAAAACAAAAGCAATATCAACCAGTATCTCCATCAGGTGTTCATCATGGATATCTGTGAGGATCTGATACCTGAGTACCTCCACATTCTTCATGGTGTGCTTGACTAAAGAGACCTGCCCATGAACAACTTCTGAGAAATTTTCCAGCAGAGAAAGCTCCTGAAACACATCTACAGAAACACTGTGAATAAGTGCCTTGAGCTCTTCTATTTCTCTGAATATGCAGAAGACAAATAGAAGTACAAGACATTTTATGATTCATTCTCCAAGAATTAAAAGCTTGGATTCCCTGAAAATGACACTGTCTCTGAGTTCCTCCATTTTTATATCTCTCAGTCTGGACATGAGATGACCCCCTGTCAGGGTATGTGTCTTATATGAATGAGCCATATAAGTCAAATCCAGAGCACAGTGCATATGGCCAACTCTGCTTCTTTTGGAGAATGTGCAGGAGTGGGGCATTCAGGCATTGTATATGACTGAGCTTATTGATGAGTAAGGCATGCAAGAGCTTAAGTAATTGGATGAAAAATGCCTCATCTTTATGAATAAAGAGGGCCTGAAGCTACCAGAGCATGAGGAAGAAAGGAAGAAAATGGAGCAAAAGGAGGCAAAGTTTGAGAATCTCTGCAAACTCATAATGAAGATCTTGGAAGAGAGGGTTGAAAAGGTGACAAACTCATATAGGCTTTGTTTCTTCAATCTTTTGTATGGTTACAAGGAATTATTGCTGGACAACTAATATGGACTTTCCTGCCCTTTTACCTTAAGGCAAAAAAAAAAAAAATCCCCTCTGACAGAATAACAACAGATCTGGGTATTATATATTATGCATTTGGGGTTTTCTTTTTGTTTGTTTGTTTGTTTATTTGTTTGTTTTTGCATTGTTCTGAAACTCCTAGTATGTAAAATTAAAATAATTAAATATAAATAACCAGTGTAAATAATTCAAAGTTTAGGTAATTTGTTAAATAATGAAATGTGAATTACTACTTCCCTTATTCAGAGGAAGTTGGGTGACCGGTTTGTCTGAATTAACACTCCTAAAGCTGCATTCAAAGATGAAAACACTAAACTGAGATAGTCCACAAACACATGATTTCAATATGTCTGTTGTACTTATGATAAACTGTTTTGTATGTCTCTAAGACTTCTTAGTACCTACCCACAACTACATCTGAAACTGAAAGCAGTTACCCCTTCTGGTTCCTCACAAGGATGAATCAGTATAGAGGCCACTTTCATTGCTTAGATAATTAAGCAGATTTATCATCAGTCCTATAAGGACAAGGTTACCACAACTACTTTGTTAAACATAGTGAACTTGCATAACAAGTGAATTCCCTCAGGTGGCGGAAAAGTGGTAGAAGCCAAGCGGTCTGTACCAGCATACTGCGCATGTGTAGACAGGCTTTGTGAGGTCACTGCCGTCATCAGTTATTAGAATTACAGGAGCACTTGGACTATCCACATACTGCTTTGGCTCTCCTGAACAGCGTTACATTACCAAGAGTGCCTATGAGCAGTGGGACTGCCAACGTCCACATGTCCACAGCTCTTATAAGACTGGATGACCAATCACTCATGCCTGCCACACGCACCTATGGTGGCTTTGGCCCACTCCTTACTCGCACATTGCTTCTGTTCTTCAGGCTGGCATGGAGGCTCTACAACAAGTTTCCCTCTTTCTATGTTATGGTTTCAGTGATGCTCAACGTGCGCATGCAGGTTCAGATTGAACTGCTCTAAAGGTCGTTCCCTAAAGGAAAGAATCACCCCAGGCTCACCTTGTTCAAGACTTTATAACAGGACTAGAAAGAGGACCCTAACCACCAGCCTGGCAACACAGAAGTATGGATGAGATAGACTTAAAAATTATATAGCCTTAAGAGAAGAACACAAAACGAAGCCTTTGCCTAACAGAACTACCTTCCAGGATGAATCGTCTTTCAGCTGATAAAAACAAAACACATTGCTAACTGCAAAAAGTTCTCAGCTTTAGAAAAAATATATTGATGCTGGGTTGTTCCTTGAATTTGAGGATATTCTAGAGAGAGACAGCACAGAGAAAAAAGAAAAACAACAACACTAAACACCCATGAAGGACATTGCCTGAAACTGGAGAGCCTAGGGATCAGGATAACCAGAGCAAACAAAATCTTGAAAGAAGAAATATTTAAGCAGGATCCAACCAAGTACTTATTTTTCTGGTCCATATACTGCCTGTTTTCTGAGCAGTTCTAACCTCTTCACAATATCATATGGCTTAAAGTTCTCCTGAAAGATGAGAAGGATGTGGGCCTTTTACTCCTGATAATTAAAGGCCAGAATTTCAGGGCAAATGATAAGAGTTAAAACACACACACACACACACACACACACACGGACTACAGATACTACTAGGATTTCTGGTTAGATTGATTTTTCATATCAGCAAAGTCTTCTGTTGCAGGTGAGGGACAAAAATGAATAAACACAGATTATTGTAAAACATTGTCTTAGGTTTGTTTGTTTGTTTGTTTGTTTGTTTGTTGTTTCCTTCATAGCCATAAAGTTCCTGCCATGATTTTTATGACTAGACAAACTATACTCCCTGATAAGAAAAGACACTAAGATCATGCTTTATTTTATTTAGGAAAACGGATTCATGTGGTTCTTTGGAAATCAGAGGTTGACAATGGCGATTTTCTTCCATTTGCTTATTTCATTTTGAGATTGGATCTCTTCTTGAATCTGGAACTCACTGATCTATCAAAACAAGGTAGCTGATCAATCAGATACAGTTATCCTCTGGTCTCAGCTCCCCCTTTCACTAGGATTTCAGGAATGTGCTACTATATCCAATTCTGTCCCTAGTAGCTGAGGATCCAAACAATTCCTCCTGCAATCATAGCTAGTACTTTACTGAATAGGTAGTCGCCACAGGCCCACTAAGCTTGTTTTAAATTGCATTTGTCAAAAACTCAGATTTGAGAAACATTTTAATAGTAATTATTATTATATGACAATATGGTGCTTAATCACATTCTTTATATATGTCAGATATCTATTTTCAAGAACTATTTTTCTAAACACTGTGTTTATGCTCCTCTGTGATCAGAATATGGAAGGACTAATTCCACTTCTATTAATTAGAGGTGCTATAATTCTGTTTCCTAAAACAGCTTTGACCAGGGTGCAGAAATTTGCTTCCCTTCTCACACACTTCTCAAATTTCAATTTATAAAATGCAGTTTAAATGAAGATTGTACAGTAAAATTTCAATATAAGATCTATAACCATCTCAAACTAGCAATCCTATTTGTTGATACCATAAATAAAGTAAAACTTGACAATATTTTTCTGTAGCTCAGATATAAAAAAATATATTTTCCTTGTAGCGGTTCCTGTTTTCATGAATAAGATACCATTTTTAGCATCAGTTTTTTAAAGCTAGTGTTTTGGTGTTTGTTATTAATCTAATAATAAAAACATTTAAGTGTGTATTTGAGAGAAATTATGAACATGAACTATTTCTTAGGGTAAAAAATGAAAATTCAATGTCCCTTTATTGGCTACCTCCAAATGAATAGATCTCCCCAAATGTTAACTGGGACTATGGATCCTTTTGTGGTAAACATAAAAGCAAAGGAAATTCAAATAACTTAAAATAGAGACTTGCCATAAATTCTAAATAAAAATTATATGTATGTCAGTGTATATGCCAAAGTTCTACTGTATAAATTTGATAATCAAACAGGCAATAGTTAGAAGAGCAGTTAACTGGAAAAGTAGAATCAAGTCTCAAATAATGCCTTTTAAATTGTATCCTCTAGTATTATAGATGTAGGACAGTACTGTATCATACCTCTGTGGATGTAAAATAGCTTGTACCTGCTTTATGATACGTAGTAGTGCCGTGCTTTATCAGAGCTGTTTTTAATGATGTTGCTCAGAATGTTTTCTTTCCAGATGATGATTGAGAAGCTAATTTAAAAAAAAATGGTGCCAGGTACCACAAGAGTAACAGAACTGTGCTGTTTTCTCGGGTTTTGTTTTTTTACTTTTTTTTTTTTTTAATGGAGTGTGCTGGATGTCTCTACAGTTTTGTTCAGATGACTGCAGAACCTGGAAAAGCTGTTGCTGCTGTTGATGCATAACACACTGCTATTATTGGTCTTTTTATATAAATATAAATATATATATACAGATATATAATTTGAATTTTTTGAAACTTTACCTGTGCTGTCAACTTTCGAAAAAAGTATCCCCGTTTACTGTGTTGAGTTGGCACTGTACAGAAATTAACAGCCATATTGGTCTAGAAATGTTGAACTTAAGTTTTTTCCATTTGTACAGGGGTAACACACTGTATTAAATATGTAAGGTCTTATATACGTGGGTTTGATTACAAAAACTAATAAAGTATTCTCTAAATAAAAAAAAATGAAAAAAAAAAAAGAAGAGCAGTTAAAATTTCTCCTTCTTTTGCTGCCACTCTCTTTGGCTCAACAGTATACCCAGTGGCATAATTCTGTTCAATAACTATTATTAATTCTTTTTCTATAACTCATCTTTTAATACTTCAAGTTCAGAAAGGGTGTGATCAAAAATCATTCTTCAAGGGTTCTGTTAAAATACATGATGTTTATTGAGATGTATTAGGTACATTAAGATGCAATATATCAGTCATTGTCCACCAAAAGAGCATGCATTGGATATGTTCAACTCAAATTTAAAAATTATTTCATATAAGTATAGAATAGGCCCATCATTGCACAGCTACTTAATAAATACATATTCCAACAAAGACAAGCAATTGATTCAATATATTTATACTGCTTAAATAGTAATAGCAATTTTAAAAGTTAAAAAAATAAGAAAGGATGAAGAAATTGTATATATGAAGAAATTGGAGCAATTTCCTATTGTATTGGGGAAAATGCTGAATAAACAATACTTGAAACAACGCAAATAGCAGGTGACCTGCTAATGTGGATAAGGAAAATGTCACAGGGCCAGACACTTAGATGAAGAGCTACAGGCAGTTAAGGACTACTGACTCTTATGGAACCAGTTTTCTTCCAAGGTAGGCAGGGCTAGGTTATCCAATCTCAAATTGTACATATCAGGGGAATATTCCTCAATACATGTACATATCAGGGGAAAGAAGAAAACTATTTTAGAATAGCAAAAGAGTTCAAAATTAAAATGGAAGTTTCATAGTTATTCTAAAGAAGAAGAGGTTGTATTTCAGTGGTAAACACAACTTCTTTTTGTCCCTACTTTACATACACTTAAACTACCTACTAATTTGGTTTCAAAGAGGAGAATCCAATAATGCTTACATACAAATGAATAGAATTGTTAATGCCTTGTGCTGCTTGTCTTTAAAAGACATTTAGAAAATAAACTTGTGGCTGGAATAGTATTAACCAGCAGCCCTCACATACCCTGTGTCTTGTACCTTCTTTCTTCCTTTCCTATAATCATCATTCACTCATTTTTGGTTCCCACATTGACTGACTGGTTAGCCCCCAGCAGAATGGTATCCAGCATGAGGCTTGACTACAAGGGACACAATGAAGGACTCTGCTCAAAGTGGAGCTCTTGGGAAAATTTATAATGTTGGCAGTAGTGAGTAATTTTCAGGATTAAAAAACAAAGGAAACATAAATAAGGGAGCTAAGAAAGGTAAGGAAGCTTATAAAAGGTAAAAGTCAAAATGAAAAAGAGAGGAAAAAAATGAAAAAGTATGGAAAAAGTAGTATGTTTTTGCACAAATGCTTAATATGCTTTGCTAATGTAGGACAACAACAATTTCATAGTTTTTTGTGTTTGTTTTTATTTTTATTTTATTTTATTTTTAGATTTTCTAGAGAAAAATTTTGCAACCTGTGGTATGCATGGACTAGGTAAAAGTGCCTGTAGATATTTTTAGTCTTTGGACTCTGATTAGGGCTAGGAGAGGAATGAGTTTCAGAGAAGTCCTTCTTCCCTGTCGAGGGGACAAAGAGGAAATAAAATGTTTTACTCTGTGAAAGTGAGCAGCTCTATCTCACTCCTGCCCATCCCTTCTTGGGCCGCTGCAGAGGTTGCAACTCTGCTCTGGCATAGATAATACATGATCCAACAGTCTAAAGTCTAAAAAACATGTTCCAAGTGAGTAAGGTTAGAGGATGCAAAAGACCTTGGATGATGAGATGAAAAGAGGTTTTAAAACTGGTAAATGCATCGAAAGAGCTGAAGGGTCTTGCAACCCCATAGGAGCAACAATGCCAACCAATCACAGCTTCCAGGGACTAAACCACTACTCAAAGACTGTACATGAACTGACCCAGGGCTCCAACTGCATATGTAGTAGAGGAAGGCCTTTTTGGGGCACCAGTAGTAGGGGAATGTCGGATGTAGAGCAGTAAAGGAGGTGGATGGAGGGTAACACACATATGGGGGAGGGGGAGGGGAGGGGATGAGTCTTATGGACAGGAAACCAGGAAAGGGAATAGCATTTGAAATGTAAATTAAGAAATATATCTAATAAAAATATAAAAAATAAAGTTGGTAAATGAAAGTTATAAATGTTAGAGGGTCTAAGAAGATGTTTTTAAAGATAAAATTGTAAGTTATAGAGATGTAAACACTGATGTAAGGTATAAAAAATGAGGGGAAATGTTTCAAAATCCCCACACATGCTATAAATTCAAAGTTCAGAATTTTATGATCAATGATGTCTGATAAGCTAATGGAACACTTGCAGCTTACAATATGTTACAGGCTCAAGATTTTAATTTCCTTTGTTTCTGTTTGAATATAAACTCAAAGAGGCTTATCATATTAAACATTTTTGTTATATGTGTATGTATGTATATATATGTATATATATATATCATACATAATCTGTAAACTTATAGCTTTTACTTGGTCTTAAAGGCATGAGACTGTTTTTTGTGTAATAGACAACTGTTAATTATATTTCTAAAATATGATTTTTAGTACCATGTTAAATATTAATGTGTGTCCTTTTTAAAACTAACATTCACATTAGCTTCAGAGAATTAAGAGTCCTAAGACTTGGACCCATGTATAATAGAGCAAATGAACTCCATAAAAGTACACCTTCCTGCTCTGATTCAATCCAGCAGGTGGCCCAAATACAAATTCTCTAAACTAACATATAACATACAAGTTAGAAATTATATATATTGAAACATGTATATAATTACTACATGCATGTTCACACATATGTGTATATATAAATTACTCACATTAAATATAAGATATACAAATTTAAATTATATACATTCAATATGATTTCTATGTATCAACATTTTAATTCAGTAAATGTGAGTTACATTAAATATTAAGTATATGGTTTCAATAAAATTATATATATCAGTCATTAATTATATATTATACTATGAATTGAATATTAGTTAACTCTAAAATATAAGCTATAATCTATATAAAATATCTAATTTTACATGTCCTCAAGGGCAAGGAATTATGGAACTTGCTCATGGAGTTCTAAAAAAATCAGTTACATAAAAAGCTGAGTGTCTATGGCACCCTACAATCACGCATACTTATGCCCAGAAGAAATGGAAGGACTCACTTACTGGCACATAACATGGTCCTGATGCAGTGTTAGTATGGGGAAGAAGGCGTGTTTGTGGGGGTTTTTTTGCAGAATGCTGAAGGAGTATGGTGGCTACCAGAACGATTGTTGATATATCGTCATGTTGGGTCAAAGAAGGAGACTGCCTTTGATCTTGCTGAATGCTCTGATGATGGTACCAGGAACCAGGAATCTGTACTAGGCATATGACCTACCTTTGCTACATCCATCTGTATGGTCAAAGCCAGAATTACTTGTGACCTCTAATAATTATCATGTTAGGATTCCCTTAGTCTGACAGTAAAAACATTACAAATTGGTAAATTACACTGATATGGGTCAGGGCCTACTTATTTGTTTTACAAAAAATATAACAATATGGAATGTGTTTCTGTGAACCCTCAGAATTGGAATAAGGATACCTCTAAGATTGTAGTTCAACATAGCAAAATGGGAATACCTGTATCTCAGACTGGATAAGCTGCTTTGCCTCTGGCATTTAGACATTGTTGGAGAAACCAAACTGTGGAACTTGCCATCGAAAATCTGTCAATTTTCCTCTTAGTATTGCATTCCTTGTGTCCCATAAGTTCAGGTATGCTGTGTCTTCATTTTCATTGGATTCCAGGAAGTCTTTCACTTCTTCATTTCTTCCCTGACAAACTTATTATTGAGTGGAGTTGTTCAGTTTCTGTGGGTATGTGCATTTTCTGTCATTTTCATTGTAATTAGGTCATGGTGATCTGATAGAATGCATGGATAATTTCAATCTTCTTGCATCTGTTGAGGTATATGGTCAACTTTGGAGAAGATAATACGAGGTGCTGAGAGGAAGGGGCATTTCTTTTGTTTTAGGGTGAAATGTTCTGTAGATAGGACTTAAATCCTTTTGCTTCATAATCTCTATTAGTTTCACTGTGCCTGTTAGTTTTGTCTGTTTGGTGTACTACCCTCCTTGTGTTGGAATTTCCCTACTAGTATCTTCTGTAAGGCTTGTTGGTAGATAGATATTGTTTGAATTTGATTTTGTCCTGGAATATTTGGTTTTCTCCATCTATATTGATGAAAGTTTATCTAAAGGTCTATCTCATGAAGATAATAGGGTTCTTTAAAAAGGGTATAAATAAATTACTGAATGAAATACAGGAAAACACAGATAAACATGTAGAGGCCCTTAAAGAAGAAACAAATAAATTCCTTAGAAATAAAGGAAAACACAATAAAGCAGGTGAAGGAATTGAACAAAGTTGTCTGTGACCTAAAAGTGGAAGTAGAAACAATAAAGAAAACACAAAGGAAGTCAAACTTGGAAATGGAAAACCTAGAAAAGAGGTCAGTAATTACAAATGTAAGCATCATCAACAGAATGCAAGAGTGAGAAGAGAGAATCTCAGGTGTAAGTTACCTTATAAGATATTGATAAAACTGTAAAAGAAAATTCAAAACATAAAAAAACTCCTAAGCCAAAACATCCAGGAAATCTAGGACACAAGGTTAGGACCAATTCTAAGAATAATAGTGGAGAGTGAAGACTCCCAGCTCAAATGGCCTGAAAATGTCTTCAACAAAATCATAGAAGAAAATTTCACCAACCTAAAGAAAGAGATGACCATAAATGTATAAGAAGCCTTTAGAACAGAAAATAAATTGGGCAAGAAAATAAAATCTTCTTGTTACATAATAATCAAAACAAGAAATTTACAGAACAAATAAAGAATATTAAAAGCTGCAAGGATAAAGGTCCAAGTAATATATAAAGGCAGACCTATCAGAAATACACCAGACTTCTCACAAGAGACACTAAAAACCAGTAGAGCCTGGACAGAATTCATGCAGACACTAAGAGAATAAAAATGCCAGCCCAGGCTACTATCAAATGTGACAGGCTATTCCAGCTCAATTATGGACTAGGCTGGAAATTAATTTGATATTAGACAAAAGTAAATGTCAATGGGCATTTGGGTGGCTGGTTCTGGATATTTTCAGAAACAT